>NC_083601.1:8438516-9063516 GCF_029168945.1 Cannabis sativa | reverse complement strand
TGATGAAACTTTTGCTCCTGTTGCAAGATTAGAATCAATTCGTTTACTTTTGTGTATTGCTTGTATTCTGAATATTAAATTGTTTCAAATGGATGTGAAATCTGCCTTCCTAAATGGTATTTTAAATGAGGAAGTTTATGTTGAGCAACCAAAAGGATTCGAAGATCCTCAATTTCCAGACCATGTATACAAACTTGAAAAAGCTTTGTATGGTCTGAAACAAGCTCCTCGAGCTTGGTATGAAAGGTTGACTCAATTTTTACTTTCTCATGGATATCACAGAGGTAGTGTGGATAAAACTCTTTTCATCAAACATATAAAATCTGATTTTATCATTGCTCAAATTTATGTTGATGATATAGTTTTTGGTTCTACATCTAACCATGAAGTGCAGGTATTTGTTGATCAAATGAAAAGTGAATTTGAAATGAGTATGGTTGGTGAGCTTAATTTCTTTCTGGGTCTTCAAGTGAGACAAATGGAAGGAGGTACATTTGTATCTCAAAGCAAGTATGCTAAGAACCTTGTCAAGAAATTTGGCATTGAATCGGCTAAGCAGGTAAGTACTCCTATGAGCACCACACTGAAATTAACAAAAGATGAGAATGGAGTAAAGGTAGACACTACACTCTATCGTAGCATGATTGGAAGTCTTTTGTATTTAACTGCTAGTCGCCCTGATATCTGTTACATTGTGGGAGTGTGTGCTAGATATCAAAGTAATCCTATGGAATCTCATGTATCAGCTGTAAAAAGGATTATTAGATATGTTAATAGCACTCCTGATTATGGAATTTGGTACTCGAAAGATACCAATTCAAATCTTGCTTGTTTTAGTGATGCAGATTGGGCAGGAAATGCTGATGATCGAAAGAGCATAAGTGGAGGGTGTTTCTTTCTTGGGAATAATCTAGTATCTTGGCATAGCAAGAAACAGAATTCCATCTCCTTATCCACTGCCGAAGCTGAGTACATCGCTGCTGGCAGTTGTTGTACTCAACTTTTGTGGTTGAAATAAATGTTGATTGATTATGGGTTTGAATTGGGTGTTTTGACTATTTTTTGTGACAATACTAGTGCCATAAATATTTCCAAAAATCCTGTTCAACATTCTAGAACAAAGCACATTGACATAAGACACCACTTTATCAGGGAACTTGTTGAAAATAAATCATTGCAATTAGAATATGTTGATACTGAAAAACAATTAGCTGATATTTTCACAAAGGCCCTAGATGCAAGTCGCTTTGACTCCCTCAGAAAGTCTTTGGGAGTTTGCATTGTTTAATTTTATTTGTTCATAATTCTTGTACAATAGTGTTATGTGATTCTTCTCTAGCTCTTAATCGTCTATCATTGTATTTTGACAAATCATGTTTATGCTTTTGGAATATAATTAGTTAGGATCTCAGTCTGATCATACTTTGTGATGTTGTGTTAAAAGGTTCATGTTACTCTCTATTTGTGTCTAGGATTAAATAATGTTCTTATACAGAGTTGAGCAAGTTTTGTTTCAGTCTTGTCAGGCCCCTTGCTGGAATAGAGCTACCCATACTGAGGTGTGAAAGCCATCTAATGAGTAAGCTGGAACATTGTAATTAGCAACTATGATGAGGATGCACTACCATAGAAAAGGGCTACCTTCAGTATGGTGTGAAAGCATCCAGTTGCGGGATCAATTTGAAAAAGGCGAAAATAAAAAATCTTGCCAAGGACAATGATCCTATTTACACTGCACACACTTATGTCTGACAAGTGTGTTCAAATCTGTAAGTCTCCTCTATTAAAATTAAATTGATAATCCTGGTTCACAACTTTCAGTAACATGCATATCTTTTTCATCAACATCAATTAAGTATGATTATTCCATGAGATACTAATTAGTTATTTTCCTTAAAAGCATAACATGTATTTTATTTTGTCAATTGTCAATGATATTTGATTTCCTTGCTTAATTCGAATCACATATAGTTATTGTACACTTTGTTTTTTTATTTTTGGTTTTAATTTAAAATAAAAAAAAATAAATAAATAAATAAAATAAAATAAAAAGAGGGAGGCGTGTGACTTGCTTCATGGGTTAAGGAAAATCTTGTGCATATATGGTAAGTATCAACATTCATTCTTCTTTGATTTATTTTTATATATTTTTCCAAGTAAAGATTAATCTTTATATGGTAATGTGCCTTTATTCTTGAAAGATAGATTTATTTTTGGAAAATTTTTTGGCATTTCTAGTTTCCTTTTATTTTATTTTTTTTTAAAAAAAAGGGGAAAGGAGTTGAGAAGTGGGCGGTTTCCTTTTTTGGTTCATGGGCTGGCGGTTACCATTTGAATTTTCAAAATTGGTTTCCTTTTTCTTGTTTTGATTCCAAGGTTATATAAACTAAATTTTGACACTTATTTCACCACCTACCCGAACCCTCTTTCTTGTTTCTTTGTTAGTCACTATTCATCTCCTCCTTCAGTTCCAAAATGGTGAGAACCAAGAATCTAGGGCACACTAAAAAATTAGAAGAAACCGTTCCAACTCCTTCTAGTGCACCCCCTGCTGCCTCAGTTCCTCCTCCTGCTGTTGCAAAGCCTGGAGATTCATCGCTTCCCCAGCGTGAATCTCAAGCCGTGAAGCCAAAACGTCCACCCAAGCAAGTTGCTCGCAAATCGGTAAGGCCCTATCGCACCTGGACTTCCTCATCTGAATCCTCTAAGGAATCTCCTCCTCCATTGGCTGTTTCTCCTCCTGCTGCATCAATGGCTGGCACCACTCCAACAGGCCCTTCCACTCGAACTCGAGCCCAGCAAGCCTCGGCTGAGAAAGAACTTCAAGCCTCTCAATCTCGAGAGAAGACTGTTCCTCCAGCCAAGAAGAAACTCAAGACTAATCCTCCCTCGACTTCCTCGAGTTCCAGTTCAGAAGAAGAGGATCCAATGGAAGTCTCTTCAGACAAATCAGTATCTCTGCATACTGAGAAGGACAGTGAGGACACAGAACTCGAGCCAGAGCCTCCTCGTTCAAAAACTGCTTCTGCAGCAAAGGCCTCTGCTGCTGCCAAAGGCAAGCAGCCCATGGAAGATCCTACATCTGGTAATATCCCTTCCTCTCTTTCTGGCTGTCCTACTTTTTATTATCGAGACAATGAGCGTGACTGGAATCTATATGCAACCCGTAAGTTTGAAAGTGAGAGGAATTATGATTTGCATGCCCATCGTGTTTATGGTATTGTAAAGTACATTCAATTTCATCAATGGGAAAACACTCTTACTGGTTTCATTGGATTCATTGCAAACATTATTAAGGAGTTTTATGCTAATCTTACTGATGATTTCCTTGATGAGAACTCTAGACTTTATCGGAGAGTTTATGTTAGGGGTCATTGGTTCTCATTTTCTGAAAAAGACATTGCTCAGGCTCTGCAATTGCCTGAGAATGTATCCAATGCTGTGATGTCCATGGATCGTGAGTTGATGCACTCTGAACTCACTGGTGCTCGTTCAGAATTGAAACCAGGGGAGAGTCTTCGAATCACTCACCTCACTTTTGCTCATGCTTCCCTTATGCGGTTTGCACTAAGCAATTGGGTTCCAAATTCTAACAAGACCGTGGTGTCTCAAGAAGTGGCTACACTCCTATACCGCATCACTTCTGGAACTTCCATTGATCTAGCCTCACATATTCTAAACCAGATTGTCTCCTTCCGAAGAGGTAAAAAGCCAACCTTCAAACTTGTATTTCCAAATCTAATCTATAAGGTTTTATCCTCTCAGAAGAATGTGGCCCAAGCACATGAAACACTTGAGCCTCCCATCACTGGACCTACATTCCAACCCTCTGAATACTTTGATGGTGTGTTTCAAAAACGGCCAAAGGCTGGTGCTGCTGCTGCTTCTGCTGGTGCAAGTTCAGGCTCTGCTGCAGCAGAACTCCTGGAAGTCAAGTCTGAACTTCAGAATGTGTATACTCGTCTTGAAGCAATGGCTGATGTCCAGCATAGCATGTCCAGGCAACTGTCCACTTTGATTAAACTCTACAAAGATTAAAGTGTTTTAGTTTGTCTCTTTTTAATTAAACTTTGGTCTATTTTTTGTTCTTTGTTTACTTTGGCACTCCGATAAACAAAAAGGGGGAGAAGATATTTATTTTTTGGTTTGTTGCCCAACTCTGGACCCTTTTTTTCAGGGGGAGTTGTGGTTTGTTAGTACTTGTGAACTTAATGTTTAAAGTTAGCATGTTTTTTGTTTTTATTGTGATATTCGATTGTGTTACTCAGGGGGAGTAGTATCTTTTGCTCTTGCTAACTTTGCATTGCAGGTACTTTATGGTAAAAATTATTTTGTTCATCTAAAGTGCCAAAGGGGGAGATTGTAAAGTCCTTTTTTGGCAAGTTAGGTGACAAAATAATTTTTCCTTTTTATGGTAAGATTGCTATGCATTCATTTTCGAATTCTTACCTCTTTTATTCGGTTATTAGTTGCCATTTTCCTTGTTTGGAAAGTTGCACTTTCAGCTGAACTTTCCTTTGTTGAAAACTTCTCAAAAGAGAAGGAATTCCAAAAAGTTGTCTTTTTTAGGGAAACTTTGTTTATTGCCTTTTCCTTATTGATTTCGATTGTATCTTGATACAATCAGAATATCTAATCTGTTTTTGGCAGGAATCAAGCATTGAAAGAAGATCAGACCCGATTTTAGTAAGTTTCCCGTTTCTGGGCACATCTGCTTTGTCAGCATCCGAATCTGATGTAGCAGATCGTGTTTCTTTTGGAAAGTTTTTGTACAGCTGCTAATTCGAACTTGTGGTTGCCTCTTTGGTTTCTATGATCTATAAATAGAGCCTAGAGAGCAACCATTCGAATTACCTCTTCTATTATTCATTTTTTACATTTATCTTTTGAGAGAAGAGAGTGTTTCTTTGTTTTGTGAGAGCCTAGTTGTTCACCTAGGTTCTAGTTGTTCTATTTCTGTTCTTACTATATCCTAGAGGTTGTGAAGAACTACTTGACTGAACAAGAGATTGGTCTTCGGGAGAAGACTTGATAAAGCCTTACTTTGGGAGGAAGTAAGCACTTGGTCTTCAGGAGAAGACTTGTTAAAGCCTTACTTCGGGAGGAAGTAAGCACTCACACTTCAAAGACGAAGGGAGTTCGGGCTTGAAGGTGTTTCAAGAAGTCAGATTCATAAAGTGGATTACAAAGGATTGCGGCAATACTTTAGAGGGAGTCTAAACTTGTTTAAGTCAATTGTCTTTGTAATTTTGATACTTTATTAATTGATTTCATTCTCTGGGCGTGGCCCCGTGGACTAGGAGTGTTCGGGAGAACACTGATACCACGTATAAATCTCTTGTGTCAAGTTATTTATTTTTTCTGCAAATATTTTATTTTCTGCCTGTTCAGTTTTGCTGTAGCAGAATTACTTTCTGCTGCTGCAAACGCGTACAGTTTTTATATTTTCTTATATACAACTGACATTTGCAAAAACACGGTTTTTCATTACACCTTTGTCCAAAAGCTAATTTCCCTCTATCTCTAAGCACTAAGGGAACTCTCTAGGAAATAGCTTTGGGAATCATCAAGCCTTAGGGTTTTCTAGCAATGTGCTTTTTTGATAGAAAACTTGATCACTCTCAAATAAGCACCAAAGACCTCCTTTTATAATGTTTAGGTGATCACTTAGAATTCAAATACACCATCTCATTTCTCTCATATAATGAGCATTAATATAATTGTAACAACTATATTTTATAATATTTGAATCCTATCATCAATTTTGTGTAACATATCTTTTATTACACAAAAATATGATCAACAAAAAGAAGTTACAAAAGCAATTAATTTTGTAACTCCTCTTTATGTTACAAAGTGTAGGTTACAATTTTAAGTTAAATAAATCATATGTTACACAATTAATTTACCAAACACTTAATATATATTCATTCACATAATAACATATATTACCATATTTTAAACTACATATTATTATATTATATAATATAACAAATATGAATTCTCTAAACTCATGAAATTAAACAAATAAGAGTTTAGAAAATCTTACATTGATTCAGCGAAATTATAATGGCTCCTTCCGCTCAGATCTTTAACCCTTGTTCCTTTTTGTCGCAGAGTAATAACAAAATCTGAGCCTAGATCTCCGTCTCTCCTTTGGGTTTGGTTACCACTGTCTTCCGCACTATGATTGAGTACTTGACTTGCTATGTGTGGGCATGGTACTCTATCACTATGGTTCAAATTGGTAAAGAACAATGAATAAGGTGTGAAATCACTATAGAAAGGAGTCTCTCTTCTACTAGTTGTCAAAGAATGAAAACTAAGTTAAATGTGATTGAAAGTAGGTTGTTGGATGAGAAGAGAGCATCATGTTCCTTTTTCAGTATTTCAACTAGGATTTAGAATTTAATTATATGCATTAAAAAGAATAAAATAAGGGAAATTTACATGGTTATACTAACTTTTGCCATTTTTTTACAAAAATACTGCCAGACGGTATTTTTTACTTTTTTACTGTATTTTTTATAAGTTCCATATTGCAGTATACTGTATTAAGTTTTCACTGGTGTTCTACTGTTGTTTTGAGTTGTCCTGCTTTGTGTTTTACTGGTGTTTTATAAAAACACAGTATTTTTTGAAAAGATTTTCGTGTGACAGTATTTTTGTAAAAGTTAACCCAAATTCCAGTATTTTTTTGTAAGTTTCCCTAAAATAATGAGCAAAAATCCACTTAAGTGACCAACCACTCTAATGGGCCTCACTAGCTATAATTTTGCCACTTTATTTCAACCTTTTATCATTCTTTCAATAATGCTATATTTTCTAATTTTAATCCTATAAATGTTAAAACTATTTATTTAATAATTATAATTAATTATCAAATAAAATAGTCTTTTATTTTATTTATTAATTAGACTTGACAAAGTTTCTTAATTAACAAATAAACCCCAAAATCTCTTTTCTTCACAATTAATCCCTTGCTTAGTGAAAATTCATAAATAAGGCATAGTCTAATTTTAGAATTATAATTAATTAATTTAAATCAATTAACTGAGTCTGCAAGCATATTATCTCAACTAGTATGAGGACCATGAGCCTATATAATTAAGCTTTCAATAAGTAGAACTAGAATTTACCTAGTAAATTCTCTAACTTATTAATTCCTCCTTGTGCCACTATAGATTCGGAATTGCACTCTTAATTATATAAAACGCTCTATATTTACCAAGATATAGATTGTTATGAATTATCTATTGTTCTAATCTAAATAGTCAAAAATCCTCTATAGATGATCTACATGGAATATGGATAAATTTACCGTTCTACCCTTCAATGTACTTTATCCTTAAAACACTTAGCTACCTATAAATGATATTTTAGTAAACTAATATAATTACTGAAATGAGGCTTCAATCATTTATCTCTATTAAACCAAGCTTGAAGGAAATCATTGTTTCACTTCTAAATACTTATAGAAGCTATAAATTCCATACCTATGATTAGCGCTCCTACTTAATTGAACTACCATGTCCTTAATATGTACGTGTGACCTGAACTAATTGGTAGGCTTTAACGAATAAATTGAAGAACATAAATAATACAATTGAGATTGAACCTAACCATATCAGGATAAGATCTATAGACCTAAGATCAACCAGTGATATTGACTTAGAAAAATATAACAGTAAGTTTATGATATCTTATCCAAATTCAATATCAGTCCAATCCAATGTATACTCCATACATTCGATACAGGCATACTTTGTCAATGCCCTGGAAAGGATGTAACACTTATCCAAGGTGTAAGTATACCTTATCGCTGATTATCATATCAGTCTAAATCCAGTGTATTGACAAATCATGAGACTTAAACTTTTGAACATATAATCATGATTATATTCCACTGTGTTGACAACACTATAATCATGAATAAATATATGTTCTGGACTTAATAGAATTTATACATTAAGCATATAATCATGATATAAATCATGTGAACCATGCAACATAAAATGATTTCAGATTTTTTATTAATTAGTAAATTTGATTATATTGAAATGGATTTTATTTAAGGCACAAAACCCAAGAGGGGATGCGTGAGACACTTTTCTCGTCTCATTAGTGTGTGAATTCTCACCAACATTGAAGGATAGGGTCTTACGTTTGCCTCTCACTTGAGAGGGAACCATAGACGAGATGCCCTCTATCATGAAACCTCTTGGATAAAGTTTCTCCTTACAACCATAGGGTGTTTCTCTCGGTTCATTCCTCTGAGGGAGAGCCAATTTGGGCTATCTTAGCGGACATGCACGATACCTGTTTAATGATAGGTCATTCTTTGGCTGATCCTGCGAGGTATCACTAGTAGAGAACATGAAGTTTCTCTCGTTAACATGCATAGTTGATTGCCCCTCTCTTGTCATTTTTGTTCGCACTTGACGAGCGAGACACGTGTTTTGCCTTCGAGTATGCTATTCAGTACCTTTTGCATATCGGTCACCGTGGTCTCCAACCTCTGGTTCTTCAAACAGAGGTTGTTTATCTCCTCCTCATAGCGGTGGGTTTGAAAACTTTGACTCGCTAAGTGTATTTGTGCAAAGGTACTTGGAAAGACTAAAATTATGTGATTAGCCTCTAAATATCATTGTCAAGGCATGACCTCTTAGTCTTTGACTACCCTGCTCGTTATAACTTGGAGATTATACTTTGTAAAATCTTAGGGTTAACAACTACCACAAAGAGACACAAGTAATTCAAGTTTATTTGATTTTTCTATTTAAAAATTTAAATGCAATAAAATAAACTAAGTGAAGATAGATTATATATTAGGTCAAACCATTATAAATTTTTTATTCATTAATTTATGCATTTATCATTCTATTTTGTGCAACTACTTTATTATTTCATGATGTATTATTATTGACTAAATACTGCATCAACAGTCGTTATTATTGAGTTATTATTGATGATGTTAATGAGTTTCATTTAATTAGTGAGAACTTATGCTATTCATTTAACCTAAATTTAGATAAATACAAAGGAAAATTACCATATATTTAGATAGGTTATTTAAAGGTTTAATTTGAAAATTACATGCAACGACGTTAAATATTTTGCATCACGTAAAATACAAACACCTTAATAAGGAAAAAATACACAAAAAAATAAAAAGCATTACCCTAGGTTATTTAAAAATATTACATGCAACGACGTTAAATAATTTGCAGCAACATATCATAATGTAAATAATACCAACACTTTAATAAAAATATACACATGAGCTTTAAAATAACTAAAATAACAAATTGTAGGAATTTTTTATTCTAAAGTTATTAAGTATTTGGAAATATTTCAGACAAACAACAATAAAAAAAAAATATTTGATAAAAATTACTATATTATTATTTTAAACAACATAATGAATATATGAAAACTAATTCTTCATATATATCCCTACAAAGTAAAAAAAAAAAAAAACTAATTCTTTACATATACTTATTCGAAACATAATTAAACGACCATATTATTATAAGAGTACATAACAATACATTTTATTTATATTATGCAGTAATTAAATAATATATCAACAAAAAGAAAAAAAGAAAATATGAATTAACTAGCTATAAGACACACAATAACGGACCAGAATAAGTAACTATACAATGAACCATTTTTCTTTTACTAAAAAGTTATAGGGGATCATCATATCATTGATAACTTTCTACATACATATTATTTTTTTTTTTGATAAATTTTAATTACACACATAGTATTTTTTATTTTTTTAATAAATTTTAATCATACACATAATATTATAATATTCATATTCCCCTATTTTTAATTATCAAAACTATGTAACACTAGATGAGTAAACTAATCCTTCTTCATCAATGCTTATTTTTCACTCCAAGTTCATACTTTAAAAAGACTGATGTGTCAAATTTCAAAATGATTTTATTTTTTCAAATTTACTTTTGTCTAAATATTTGGCCGTGTGAAGCTAGTTTGGAGTCAATATGACAAGAATACAATAATAATACTAAACTAGGCAATAGGGCTCAGATATGCTATCATATTATGTCAGCCAATTCCTATGTGGTGGTATATTTGTTAACAAAATCTACAACCGAAATTTAAGGGTTGTTTGTGGGGAATATTTAGCTGTAAATATGACTTAGTTAAAGAAATGAAATCATTTTTCGTGCTCTAATTAGATCATGAGAGCTCATTATAGAGGCCAAGCGCGTGCGTCACTCTCCTCATAATATAATTATAATAATAATATCAGAAAATAGTGAGAAATGAGAATATAACCCATTAATGTTCTTTTTTTTTTCTTTCTTTTTTATTAGGGTACCCATTTATGTTCTTTAAGTGTGTTTATTTAATCAAAAGCCAACCCCATTATTCCCATGCTCTGCAAAAAGCTGGGACCTTTAAGCACCCAATTCACATTTATTTTCTTTCAAGTTCAACATTTCAATTTATATGTATTAATAATATATATTTATAAAAATTTGTATGTAAGTATCAAAGTTGGTAAAATGAAAGGAGAAAAAGAGTGGTTTAATTTGGTGGAATAACCGTCAATGGCATTGAAGAATGAGTTTAAATGTTACAACCAGACAACAATAACAGCAAGAAAGAGAATAATAAGAAGAAAAAGAAGAAGAAGAAGAGAGTCAACTTGTAAAGGATATATTTATCCAAATACAGATTGAGGAACCAGATTCTGTATCCCATTTACCATGTCTTTTATTCTTTTATTATCAATCTAAATTAAATTTGGACACATCGTCTCAATACAAATTTTTATAATTAACTTATGCTAAGTAAAATGATGTGTCACAACATAGTTGGAGGGAAAGAAATATAATAAAAATTAGGACAGAATATTGTGCTGATTAATGTTTCAGAGAAAAAATAGACCCAAAAAAAAAAGCCCAAAAAAGGAGCTTGATAAAGTAAGAAGAGAGAGCGTTGAACGAGACAAAGTGGAGACAAATTGTTTACAGCACAATATTTATTTAAGTTTTTTAGTAAAAGGAAAAAAAAATATCTGCTGTTTTTTTTTTCTTCTTCTTCTTCTTCTTTTGTGGAGGTCCATTATATCTCACCTGCTGGTTCTATATCTCTACTCGCTGCATACAAAGAGAAGGTCCAATCTCTCTTTACTTTGTTCCTTAAAACACTTGTTTCAATTCTTTGTCAAATACCCATTTCAGTTTACACAATATTTTCATTTTAAAAGGTTAAAAACATTTTCTTTTTAAATTTGATCAACGAGTTTTAGTCCACCCAGTTTCAAAGATCCAACATTTTTCACTTGGTTCAAAAGGGTATGAGCCTTTTGCTTTCTTCTTAATTTCTTTTGTTATAATATATCACCTTTGGAGCCAGATCTTATATCATCTTGTATTAATACGCTTTGTATTATTTGTTAATGATCTTATTTTTCTACAAGTTCTTTTTTACCCTAAGAAAAAGTGATAGAGCTGTTTTGTGTTGTGAGAGTTTCAGATCGATTAATGGGATAAGCTAAGTAGCAGATTTGGGTTTGTATTTGCTTATACTTTTTAAATTTTGATAAATGGGTTTTTCTGTGTCACTTTCTGTTAGTTTTTAATGTCGAAATTTGCTTGTATAAGGTTAAATCAGTGATGAATTGTCAAAATCACATACTCCCATTTTCACAAGTTTTGATGTTCTCATTTTCTTAGCCAAACAGGGTTCTTGCAATTCTTATATCTTTTTTATTTGACTTGGTTTTGACCTATTTGTTTTGTATAATGTTGTAAACAACAATGCATTTAAACACGGTTTATGCATTTATCTTCTTTTTCAATTTGGCTGGGTTTTGAACCTATTTTTCTCTTCTGCCAAACAGGTATAAGGTTGAAGAAGGAAGAAATTTTGGGCAGTGTACTTGGTGGTGGTGTTGGGGTGGGGAGGAGAGCTCAGATCTAAAATCATAAACAGTTAATTATGTCTTTCCTTGGAACCCAACAGAAATGCAAGGCTTGTGATAAGACAGTTTATCCAGTGGAGCAGCTATCTGCAGATGGTGTTTCTTACCACAAGTCATGCTTCAAGTGCACCCACTGCAAAGGGACTTTAAAGGTACATTTACATTACACTACTCTCAATTTACAGCTCAATTCCAATTCATTGTTATCATATCCTTGCAATGAAAAAGACAAAAAAATATCCGATATTTTAATTTTGGCTGAGCTGATAAGACTCAAATATGAAAGTTCCTTTGTTACATTACCTTGTTCTCATGCTTATATAGTTTCTTCCATTCTACCATGGAAATGCCCATATTAACATTTGGGCTGAATAAACAATTTGCAACTGTGCATGTGCCTCTATTTGTCCAAGTGAGAACTTGATTTGAGAATTCTAAAAGAGAATTGTTTGATGGACTGGAATTCTGATGTTAAAGGCAAGTAATTCAAGAATTTAGAAGTTTTATTATTGTAGTTGAGGAATGTCTAATTTTGTTTCAGCTGAGCAACTATTCCTCCATGGAAGGTGTTCTGTACTGCAAGCCTCATTTTGAGCAACTCTTCAAGGAAACTGGCAATTTCAACAAGAACTTTCAGTCACGTATGTCTTTTTCTTTTCCCTGAGCAAGTTCTTTAGCTGATATTTCTTGTTTTTTTTCCACCAGATTTTTTTAATTTGCCATAAATTTTATTTTCAACAGCTGCAAAGTCAGCTGAGAAGTTAACTCCAGAGCTGGTAAATCACTTCTACAATGCACCACATTTGATTACAAATCTAGTTATATCATTGGTTGCATCAAATTCTGAATGAAGAAATAACTTCACTTAATCTAATATCCCATGGTGTCATCTTTTCAGACTAGATCACCTAGCAAAGCTGCCAGCATGTTCTCTGGAACACAAGAGAAATGTGCCACTTGTGGTAAAACCGCCTATCCACTGGAGAAGGTAGGATGCCAAAATCTAATAATGTTTATCTGTTATCATGTCTTAGGCATATCCTCTTATACTTCCATTTATCTATGTCATGGTCTAAATCGCTTTCATACCATCTCTCTTTATGCTTGCATATTCCACAATTTGTTTTACACAATTATGGAAGGAAAGTTATGCTACTAAAGTTCTTAGTTTTGGCTGAGTAGGAATTGATTCGTTCAGCCAGTGTTTCAATCTAAGCATGAAATATAATTTGCTTAATTTTGTTGTAAATATAGAGGCATTCTTACGATCTGTCCTAGCATTAGAGTCGTTAATGTCACCGCTGTTGAAAATTCGTATCTTGAACATCAAGCATATAGTCAGTTCATAGCTGTTAGTAGTTTGAGTTCCACTTGAATTGGATTTCCCTGTATGCAAGTATGATGTATACACTTTAATTAGTCAGGACTTCGGAATGTACCATCGAAGTAAGCACAACAAGCCTGTAGAGTACATATGGCGATTATATCAGAGACTTGATGCTTAATTGAAAACTTTGCAGGTGACAGTGGAGAGCCTTAGTTATCACAAGTCTTGCTTCAAGTGCTCTCATGGTGGCTGCGCCCTTTCACCATCAAACTATGCAGCTTTGGAAGGAATTCTGTACTGCAAACACCATTTCTCTCAGCTCTTCAAGGAGAAGGGAAACTACAACCATCTGATCAAGTCTGCATCGATTAAACGGGCTGCCGCTGCAGCCTCCGTTCCAGAAGCAGAAGCAGAAGCATAAGCTCATGAAAGAAAAAGAAAAAACGAATAATAAAAGAAAAGAAAAAAAAGAAACAACAAAAGAGAACTTGTGGTGTGGTTACAATGACTTTCTTTCTATCGATTTGAGAGTGTTTTCATTTTATTTTATTCATCTCAACATTATGATGCTCTATTTTTACATGATGGAATGTAGGAGTGGCAAAACTTGGCTCTTCTCTTTTTGTCATGTATGGCTAAAGGGGTCTCACAAGTGTTGGGTTGTGGTGTTTTTTTGATGTTGTTGTATGGAAATGGGATGTTGAAATCCAACGGTTGTAAAATGACAATTCAGGACCTGAGATGCAAGTCGTGTTGCCTTTTTCATAAAGACATGGAAACACCCGAGTCAAGCCAGTTTATTCTTTTATCACTTCTCTCGACTCAAGACGTGAACTCCATACATATACATACGTGCATATGTATTATAATATTTCTAGTTCAAACAAAATTAATTTTTTTTAGTCAACCAAATAAATGGGAGATGAGGCTGTCTCATGTTTTTTAATAAACAAAATCATATTTTTCATGAATAGATGTGACATTTTTTGGTAGGCACAATTAATTGGAGAAATGTTTGAGATTTTTTTTCTTAATTTATTTTTGTTACCTATTTTTTTTGGAAGAGTGACACATGGCGTTTAATGGAGGCCCAATAAATATTGGTTTAGTTATTAGGACTAAGAAGACTAGCATGATAGTTTTCACCCAGCTGTAAGGGTATTCGGATGACATGTTTTGATTAGGTTTGAGACTCCAGTTTTGTAACTCTCAAATGTAGCACTGCACACTTAGTAAGATCGACTAGACTTACAAAGATCTCAAATCAAATGGGAGTACCCTCAGGGTCATCCAGGAAAGGCGCACTTAGTAAAATCGACTAGACTTACGAAGTTCTCAAATTAAATGGGAGTACCCTTAGGACCATCCAGGAAAGGAAGTTGGAAAGATGGACATGACACCCTATGATCACAAGAAATTTAGGGATCTGTCCCCTCTACTGACATTTGGAAAGGCACACGACAAAAATAAGATAACCTTTTTGAGGATTACACCTCAACTCTGACATGTTTTTTCAAAGACAATATGCGACCTCGTTTCTCACTATCAACAGTACTACACACTGTATGGTGGTTTCTTTTAGGAATTGGGTCTTACCTACTCGGCCTAATAGATTAAAATAATGTTCAAATAATGTCTTTTACTTTATTAGTGAGCTTTTCTCATAGAAAACTCTAGTTAGGCATGGATCTGTCCAACTCAATTAGCACGACTGCCTATAAATAAGGCATTATTTCTTCCATGCAAATGGTTCACAACCTTGAAAATTCACAAAGAATATTAGAGTTGTAAAAATTCTATTGCTAAAAGCTTATAAAATTGCATCGAGGATTAAGGCTCGTTAACGCTTGAACCACGTAAAAATTATTTGTTATTTTCTTTTCTAATCATTTTTCTTTATCTTAATCTCTTGAAATATTTAGTTTCTAAAACATTTTGATAAAAAATTTTGTAGAATGATTTTTATTTCATATCTCTCCAAATAACACTTATGCAGGCTAAGTGTTAGTGTTAGATATATTTTAAAGGGTGGAGATACTACTTATTTATTTATGGAAAATATGTAAAATGTATTAATTTATATATATAATAGTAAAAATACCATTTCAAATATTTTTTAGTATATTTATACAATTTCTAAATATTTGATCATTAATATAAATAAATGTAAGAAATAATTGTGGCATAAGCACCCAAAATTTGAGTTTTTTTTTTTTGTTCATTGCGTCATGAAATCACGAAGAAGCTGCAATAACTCAAAAAGAGAGCGGTGTCTATTGTAACCAACATAAAATTAATGATCTTTTAACGACATAAATACTCAATATTAGTAAAATTTAATTATATTATTTGATAATATAATTAATAGATTAAATTGTGACAAATATTTTATTATGAAATTATTATATATAAAAATGTTCAGAGATTATATTATATGATATATAATGTAACAAACACATAAAGTTGTAACATGAGGAGTTACTAATCTAATTATGAGTTTGTAACTTATGATTCACGGTTGATAAAGATACAATTAAGTTAGTAATTGAATATGGGAGTTAGAAAATCAAATAGAGATATTTTCAAGAGTTTCAAACTATCAAAATATTCATTTACATTAGTTAAATGAGTTTTGGATAATTGAGTGTTGAGTTGGTTCGAAGAAGAGCTTTGAAACTCAAAATATTTATGTGCTGAAATTGTCCCAGGCGACATGTCACTTATTATTAGGCGACATGCAACTTAACCTGTGATAGAGGGTTTTTCGACGTTATTCAATGTATCTCGAGGGTTATATGGTTTAGCTCCAGGCGATATGTTGTTTGGAGCCATTTCTAAGAAAAATATTGCAAAACGTTGAGAATTTATGGGGGCGTTTCTATCATCAATCACAAATATTCTTATCTCCATTTAATGTCATACTTTGATTGGTAACATCCATGTCATGTGTGATATCAAATGTGAATTCTAAACACTATATAATTTGAAAACACAAGTTTTTCTATCAAAAAATCACTTTGTTAGAAAACTATAAGGCTTGATAATTCTCAAAACTATTTCTTAGAGAGTTCCCTTAATGCTTAAAGATAGGAAAAATAAGCTTTTGAAAAGAAAAAGTGATAATACATTGTTCAAGTCATGATGATCTCCACTAATCGACACTTAAAGTTGTGCGTGAGTGTATTTCTTCTTCTTTTTATATTATATATACATTGTGTTATATTACATGTGTTATAATTCTCTTAATCTACTTTTCTTTTGTATATATATATATATATAGAGTATATATGTGTTGTAACATATATTTATTCAATCTCTTATATTAACATTTTACAATAGAGTTGTAATACATATTGATTTTTTCTATTATAATGAATTTTTTAACAAACCGTAATTTTCATTCAATTTTGTTAGTACAGACCACATTTTAAATTTATTAAAAGAAGATTTAAAAATAACTGATATTATATATTTCTGTTTGCATTCAATGATTTAGAAAATGGGTCTTATATGTTGGTAATTAGGAGGACTTTACAAAATTCAACAATGAATTTCACAAAATGAGAATAAACTATTAGAATATTTTATATATGGAAGTTATTTTCTAATTAAGGAAATGATTTTCTATTTAAGGAAATAAATAAATAATTGATTTTCTGATAAATGAATATTTTATATTCATTGAATCTGGACAAAATCAATTATGTAATATTCTATATATGGTCAGATTTCTATATTCATTACCTGATTTGATTTCCTGAATTAATTGTCAAAATATTCTGACAATTAATGTGGCCCAGATACTGATGGAGTATCTCACCTATAAATATAGGGTCTCGGTCCCCGAGCTCCTCACTCATTCTGAATTCATTCAGAAAATTTCATCTAAAGAGAGTTGAGAGAGCGAGGAAGCCCGAACTCCAATACCGAAGCTATCGCTGGGATTGAAGCTCAAAGATCAATGGCTGGAGGTACATCGATCCTTTTATTGCATATATTATTGATATGATTATAGTTTATTTTCCGCATTTCATATCATTTCTATATGCTATATTACAGACACTATATATATAGTCTAACAGTTGGTATCAAAGCGGATTTATCTCTGCCTTGATTTTATTTGAGTTTCATATATATATATACACTTATATATACTGTTCACATATATATATATTTATTTTCGGATCTATTCGTGAGTATATATATTTATATTCATACCATTTATATTATATATACATTTTCTTCATACTGTTCATATATATATATTATATACTCATACAGATTCATACTCGTACAGTGTATATATATATTTTTATCGGTGTATTTACGTATATATATATGTTTATATATATATTGTATATTATATATATGTTTTATCGCATAATAATAATCATAATATTCATTTTCATTTATGTGATATATACATGCATATATATATGCATATATATATAAACACGATCGGTCCATTGTTTGGTTTTTTCCATTTTTCATTTTTTTCGGTGTTTATTTCGAATTCTAAATATATCACTATATTCGTATAGTATTATAGATCGATCTAAGCATTGAAAATCCATTGAAAAACTTAAAGATGGAAAAAAATTTCAGTTAAAACTTTTTCTGACCCGATTAATTTCGTGATATTAAAGTATATATTTTTTCGTGTTTTCGTGCATAAAATCTATGTGGATCTCTTTATTATTTGATTTAGAACATTTTAGATTTGAAAACACGCAATTTGGTCGTCAGAAACGCAATTTTCGATCGGGTTTGGGTCGGGTTCGACGGACCCGCGTGCAGAAAAACGGGTCAAAATCGACCCGGTTGGCTGAAGAAGACGATGCAAAACGACATGTCATTTGGAGAAAACGACGTGTCATTTGGCGTAAAACGACGTGTCGTTTGAATGGCACGTTGCAGCTGTCGTTTATAGTAAACGACATGTCGTTTTGTATGTTTTCTCTGCACACTTCAGAATGTAAAAAACGACGTGTCGTTTGGCAATGTGGTTTTTTCAAAAAAAAAAAAAAAAGGAAAAATTCCGAATTTTTTATAAATTTTTATTTATTTGGAATATTAATTATTTTCCTATTTTTGTGTTAATTTAGTCAATAAATTGCATTTAGTTAATTTTCTATTTTTGTTTAATACATATATAGTATAAATTGAAAATGGAAATTTGTTTAAATTTGGTAATTTATTACATGATTTATTTAGGCATGTAAAAATTGTGCTAATTTGTGCATTTAATTATATATTACCAAATTTCTGCAATTTATTGTCTAAATTAATTTCGAAAAATCTGCCATTAATTTCATATTAAGGAATTTACATTTAATTAATGATCATACATTAATTGCATTATTTTGTATTTATTTGACAAATTTATGTTTAATGCAATTAATTTAGATTTGTATGATTTAAATGTTATACATAAATTCCTTATATAGTGCTAGATATATTTAAAAATATTCAAACATTAAGATAGGTTGAATATTTTATTTAGCAATTAAGTTTCATAAAACTTCATAAAATTATTCATAAAATATTCATAAAACTTTATAAAATGAATAAAATATGAATAAAACGTAAGTAGTTTTGTGGTTTGACATAAGAAAACATGAACCTGGGGCAAATGCTCATATCTAGAATGGTTTTTAATGATCTTCGGACGACCACACTAGGAGCACTAATCTCAGTGATTGTCTATTATGTTAATAACGAAATTACTTTTAGGTAGAGCCCAATACCTAATGTCTAAAGTGAAAATATAATTTTTTATAATTAGGGAGTAGCCACAGCATCTTTAATTATATAAAATTATATATTAATTAAAATTCACCTTAATGGACAAAACTTGTAATTAATTATTTGGATATAATAATTTTACCCCACAGGGATTTTATTATATTTTTATAATTAATTAGGATAATATATTAAGTTAAATTCTCTTAATTTACCCCACAGGGAGTTATGAGGATTTGATTTAATAGTGTTATCACAAATTTTAATTAAAGATAGATTTCATTCCTCCATTAATCTAAATTAAATATTTCATTAAATCTATCATAAAGTTCATATAATTTTATTAGAGTTAAAATTTAGCCCACAGACAATTTTAGATTTAATAAAATTTACATCTTCATCATATTTCTACATTGGTAAAACATGAATTCATTAAAGCCTCAATTCTTTTAACATCTAAATTTTTGTAATCCTATTCTTGCAGCTATTTCATCCACCTCTAAATATGCTGAAATCACTAGTGAAATCCCTGAGCTTAGGAGTGACAACTTCAAAATCTGGAAGGAACGAGTTCTTCTCCACCTAGCTTGCACTGACATGGATTATGCAATAAGGAAAGATGAACCAGCTGCTATCAACGATACTAGCCGCACAGCTGAGATTGCACTACGTGAAAAGTGGGAGCAATCTAATCGTCTATGCATCATGTTCATTATGTCCAGAATTCCTATGGGAATGCGTGGATCGGTGGAGCCACCTGAGAAGGTGAAAGATTTTATCAAAGTGATGGATGAGCAATTTGACACTTCAGATAAATCTTTGTTCATTAACCTCATCCAAGAGTTCTCGTTCACAAAACTCACCGGTGTTAAAGGAGTTCGAGAACACATTTCTAAAATGAGGGACATCACTGCTCATTTGAAGAAACTCGACGTTATCATTCCTGATACCTGCCTGGTTCATTACATCCTTCACAATCTTCCTCCACAGTATGGGCCTTTCAAAATTTCCTACAACACACATAAAGAAAAATGGACTATCAATGAATTGATGACCATGTGTGTTCAAGAGGAAGCCAGGCTCCTACAGGAGCAAGGAGAAAGTGTTCACCTGACCACTCAACCTAAGAAACGCAAGCCATTCAAGAAGAACAAAGGGAAAAATCCCATAGCTCCCAAGGCTGCCATAAAGAAAGATTCCATCAAATGTTTCTTTTGTAAACAAAAGGGACATGCGAAAAAGGAGTGCAACCAGTTCAAGAAATGGATGGATGACAAAGGTAATCCAATTTCCTTAGTATGTTATGAATCTAATATGGCTAATGTTAATCTTAACACATGGTGGATTGATTCTGGTTCAACAATTCACATAACAAATTCCTTGCAGGATATTCAAAATCTAAGGAAGCCAGTGGCAAGTGAGCAAAGCATCTTATCTGGAAACAAGATGGGCTCACATGTGGAAGCTATTGGAACATGCAATTTAGTTTTAAGTAATGGTTTTATTTTAAAGTTAGAAAAGACCTTTTATGTACCAAGTTTCTCTAGAAACTTTATTTCAGTTTCAAGACTTATACCCTTTGGTTTTTCCTTTACATTTTCAGACAAATATTTCAATTTATATTATAAATCTGAATGTGTTGGAAATGGTATATTGTCTGATGGTCTTTACTGCCTTAATTTACAAAATAATACCACTAATAATGTTATGCATGTTCACGCTGGCACTAAAAGATGTGTTATGAAAGAGGATTCCTGTACATTGTGGCACCGGAGATTGGGACATATCTCCATTGATAGAATTAAAAGGTTGGTAAAAGATGGGGTACTCAATACCTTAGATTTTACTGACTTTGATACTTGTGTGGATTGCATTAAGGGAAAGCAAACCTCCAAGTCTGTCAAAACTGGTGTCCATAGGAGTTCTGAAATATTAGAAATCATACATACTGATATATGTAGTCCAGATATGGAGTCATATGGTCAGAAATACTTCATCTCATTCATAGATGATTACTCACGCTACATGTATATCTACTTACTTCATAATAAAAGTGAAGCATTAGATGTCTTTAAGATATTTAAAGCTGAAGTAGAGAAACAATGCAACAAGCAAATTAAGATAGTGAGATCAGATAGAGGAGGTGAGTATTATGGTAGATACACAGAAGATGGACAAGCACTTGGTGCATTTGCGAAGTTTCTTGAACAAAATGGGATTGTTGCCCATTACACCTTGCCCGGTACACCCGAGCAAAATGGTGTTGCAGAAAGAAGAAACCGAACATTAATGGACATGGTGCAGAGTATGCTTAGTAGCAACTCTAACCTTCCTAAATCCTTGTGGACTGAAGCATTAAAGACATCCGTGTACATATTAAACCGAGTTCCAACAAAGGCAGTCTCAAAAACTCCTTTTGAATTATGGAAATGTTGGAAACCAAGTTTGAATCATGTACGCATTTGGGGATGTCTGTAAAGCCCGCTTAGTTTAATTTGGAAATTATTAGTTAATCATGATTATTTATGAAATTATTTATAGCTATTTAAATAATTTATTATACTGTTATTTATGTTATTCAGTAGCTTGCCTATTTTGTAATTCCGGTGCCCGGTATTTTGGAACTCGGCGTTTGGCTCAGTAGAAATCACAACTTAATATGTTTGTAGTTTGGGGACGGGTTTTAGACATTGGGAATGTCGGGAATGGCCGGGAATTTAGAATGTCCCAAAAAATACCCCTTTAGTATGAATTATGTGGTTTTATGGTGGAGGGGCAAAATGGTCTTTTTGCCCCATTAGTGTTTTGTCTTTTAGTGGCCTTTTTATTTGAAAAATAAATATTATTTGAGTGTTTAATTGGCTGAATTGGATTTATGTTATGTGTATATGCTTTATTCCAAATTTTTACAAAAATGCTAAGTGTAGAAAATAGAAAATTTTGAAAAAGAAACTCTCCATTTCTCTCTCTATTTCGGCTGAAGCTTTGGGCAGCAAGGAGCTGAATTCTTCATTGATTTTTACTTGTTGATTCATCTCATCTTAAGGTCCTTTGCAAGCTAGGTTAGCTCATCTTCTCCCTTCTTTAATTTCTTGAGTTTTGATGAAAAAGTTGAGTAAATGCATGTTAATTTGAAGTTCTTGCTGCTGTGATTTGTTGTTGTTTTCTAAAGTTTAATCTTGCTATTTTTAAGTAATTTAGAGCTAGTGTATGCATGATGATTACTTGGAATCAAGTTTTGGGAGTTTTTAGTTCAAGAGCATGAATTTTGAAAATATATGTTGAATCTGTAAATTACTTGCTGTGGTTGATTATTTTCATTTTCAAAGGCTTAGTTATGCATATTTATGTAGGTTTGATCTAGCTTGATTGCATGTTAGTGGATTCTAACCAAGTTTGAGTTTTGGAACTCAAAGCTTGGTCTTTAATGGTGTTTTGTGACTCTGTGAGTTCTGGGTGATTTTGTTGCCTTTGAATGGTTATTTGGGGAATTTTTCAGAACCCGTGTTTTCCTCGTTTTTATGTTTTAGGGGGTATTGCCATGCTTTTTATCGATAGGGAAACTCTTAGTTCCTAGTTTTAGTCCCCGGGAAGTGATTTAGCGTGTCACTTATAGCGTTGTGATTTTTATGGTTTAGGAGCCGTGTCCGCCGCTCAGCTTCAGTTCCAGTCAGGTTGACCGGCACACCTGAATTCGGAATCCAGGTAAGATTAGTATAACAGTATGCATATGTAGATTACATGTTTAGCGTGCATGTAGGAAGCCTATTAGATTACATTAGTTATGTATGTTGGCTTCGAACCATCCAACCCTGTCACGTCGGTACAGGCTGGAGTATGACCAGCAGCCGGAGTATGACCGGTTTGACCGATCAGGTTGACACTTGGTTGGTGGTTCCGTACTATTGACATATCCCGTCGGTACAGGCTGGAGTATGACCAGCAGCCGGAGTATGACCGGTTCGACCGATCAGGAGGATATAGTAACACGTCGGTACAGGCTGGAGTATGACCAGCAGCCGGAGTATGACCGGTTCGACCGATCAGGCTGTTACGTGTCAATAGTACCGTCCCTATGAACGTTCAGAACTCAGTACCATGTTGGACATGGCAGTAGTGGCTCAGTACCATGTTGGACATGGCAGTAGCGGGACTCAGTATCGTGTTGGACACGGCAGTTAGAATTATGTATGAGTATTATTATGCTTTTCTTACTGAGTCTGTCGACTCACAGTTTACGTTTATGTGTAGGTAAAGGAAGGCTTTAGCTGATGGACCGTGAGCGAGCTTATGAGATTGTACATGTCGGGGCGGTTAGGCCTGGAGCGTACGATCCTCGGGACAGCAAGGCTAATTTTGTAACTGGTCGTTAGACGACCTTTATTTTTATGTAACAGTTAAACAGTTAAACTTTTTGTAAATATTTTTATAATCGGGATCCCGAGTCTTTTGTAATACTGTTTTATAAGTTTAATTAAAAAGCAAAATTTTAATTAATCACGTTTTTCCATAAACCTCGTTGATTAGCAACGAGCTGCACAGTACGTTTAAAAATCACGTAATACGCCTAAGTTAGTTAGGGTGTTAGAATGTCCATCTGAAGTCAGAATATATAATCCACAAGAGAAGAAATTGGACCCAAGGACCATAAGCGGATTCTTTATAGGGTACGCTGAAAAGTCTAAAGGTTACATGTTTTATTGTCCATCTCATAGCACAAGAATTGTGGAATCAAGGAATGCAAAATTTCTTGAAAATGCCTTGATCAGTGGGAGTGATCAATCAAAGGACTTAGGTCCTGAGAAAGATCCTTCAGAACCTTCCACTTCAAAAGCAAGATTGATAATGGTTAACACTCCTGTAGTTCAAACGAATGTTGAACAACCATTACCAATCACTGAAGATCCACAAGTTGGTAATGATAATCCAGTAGATCAAAATGTTCAAGAGTTGCCTGCAACTGTTGAACAACCTGCTGAACCTGCTGAACCAGCTGCTGCTCCCCAAGAGCCTGTTGGTGAAGTCTTAAGAAGATCTACTAGACCTATCAAACCAAAGATTTACAAAGACTATGTTGTGTATTTATTAGAATCTGATATTGGAATTGGAAATGATCCAGAAACGTTTTTACAAGCTATGAACAGTAGAGAATCAAAATTGTGGTATAATTCTATGGATGATGAAATGAATTCTATGAGGTGCAACAGAGTCTGGGAACTTGTAAAGTTGCCTAATGGGGCGAGAGCCATTGGTTGTAAATGGGTCTATAAAACTAAGAAAGACTCATTAGGCAACACTGAGAGGTACAAAGCGAGACTTGTTGCTAAAGGATTCACTCAAGAGGAAGGAATTGACTATACAGAGACTTTTTCTCCTGTATCAAAGAAAGATTCCCTGAGAGTCATCTTGGCATTAGTTGCTCATTTTGATTTAGAGCTGGAGCAGATGGATGTAAAAACTGCTTTTCTGAATGGTGATCTAGAGGAGGAGGTATACATGAAACAACCAGAAGGATTCTCCTCTAGTGAAGGTCAGGATTTGGTATGCAAGCTCAAGAAGTCCATCTATGGATTAAAACAAGCATCCCGCCAATGGTATTTAAAATTTCATGATGTCATCTCTTCCTTTGGATTTGAAGAGAATGTCATGGATCAATGCATATACCTGAAGGAAAGTGGGAGTAAAATTTGTTTTCTTGTTTCATATGTGGACGATATTCTTCTTGCATCCAATGATAAAGGGTTGCTACGTGAAGTGAAACAATTTCTTTCAAAGAACTTTGAGATGAAAGACATGGGTGAAGCATCCTATGTCATAGGCATTAAGATTCATAGAGATAGATACCGAGGTATCTTAGGTTTATCTCAAGAAGCCTACATCAACAGAGTTTTAGAAAGATTTCATATGAAAGATTGTTCACCGAGCGTTGCTCCAATTGTGAAGGGTGATAAATTAAATTTGAGCCAGTGCCCAAAGAATGATTTTGAAAGAGAACAAATGAAGAACATTCCTTATGCTTCTGCTGTCGGAAGCCTAATGTATGCTCAGGTGTGCACAAGACCCGACATTGCTTATTCTGTCGGAATGTTAGGAAGATTTCAGAGTAACCCGGGGATAGACCACTGGAAAGCTGCAAAGAAAGTAATGAGGTATCTTCGGTGGTACTAAGGATTACAAGCGATGTTCAAACGAACCGACAATCTAGAAGTAGTTGGCTACTCGGACTCGGATTTATTTGGTTGCACTGATTTACGTAAATCTACATCTGGTTACGTGTTTATGTTTGCTGGTGGAGCTGTGTCCTGGAGGAGTAACAAACAAACTTTGACTGCTACTTCTACTATGGAGGCTGAGTTCGTTTCTTGTTTTGAGGCTACATCACATGGTGTATGGCTAAAGAGTTTCATTTCAGGCCTTAGAGTGGTTGATTCCATTGCAAGGCCGCTAAAGATGTTCTGTGACAATTCAGCTGCTGTTTTCATGGCTAAGAACAACAAAAGTGGAAGTCGAAGCAAGCACATTGACATTAAGTACTTAGCTATTAGAGAATGTGTTAAGGAAAATAAAGTGGTCATTCAACACATTAGCACTTAATTGATGATTTCCGATCCTATGACAAAAGGCTTGCCACCTCATAAATTCAAGGATTATGTAGAGAACATGGGACTTGGTTCCCTTATGTAATTTGTACAAATAAAGTTATTATCAATGAAACTCTTATTTTGATTTTTCTCATATTTATGCGCATCTTAATTTTACATTTGAGAAAAATTTCAGAGGACCTGAATAAACATAAGGTTTAGGGTTTATTCACTTAAGTACATTGCCACGTAAAGTACATTGTTATATAATAAATGTATTGTAATACATGGAAGATAATACTCGATTCATAATGAGGACATCTCGCTATGATTCGTATGTTTATTATATAATGAGGAACGTTGGGTTTGAATATTTTAGTTTAAATACTGACCAAGTGGGAGAATATTAGAATATTTTATATATGGAAGTTATTTTCTAATTAAGGAAATGATTTTCTATTTAAGGAAATAAATAAATAATTGATTTTCTGATAAATGAATATTTTATATTCATTGAATCTGGACAAAATCAATTATGTAATATCCTATATATGGTCAGATTTCTATATTCATTACCTGATTTGATTTCCTGAATTAATTGTCAAAATATTCTGACAATTAATGTGGTGCAGATACTGATGGAGTATCTCACCTATAAATATAGGGTCTCGGTCCCCGAGCTCCTCACTCATTCTGAATTCATTCAGAAAATTCCATCTAAAGAGAGTTTAGAGAGCGAGGAAGCCCGAACTCCAATACCGAAGCTATCGCAGGGATTGAAGCTCAAAGATCAATGGCTGGAGGTACATCGATCCTTTTATTGCATATATTATTGATATGATTAGAGTTTATTTTCCGCATTTCATATCATTTCTATATGCTATATTACATACACTATATATATAGTCTAACATAAACAATATAATCAAGAGAGTTCTCAAACTATTGACAATGGAAGATTAAACATAAACATACAAAAATAAATATTAAAGATAATCAAATTTGATTGAGGAATCAAAAATTAAGAGGCTTAACACATTTGAAATTAATGTGCTATTTAAATTTTTTTACTCCAGGCCTCCCATGGATTTATAATGGCTTCTTCTTCTTTGGAATAATATTTGGAACTTAAAACCTTCATTACTATTAAAAAAATATACCATTCTCGTTGGTCTCCAAATTAGTATTTTTTAGAACAACCGTTAATAAAAATTTCTAATTATTCAAAACTGTCGGCTATAGTGAAGTATTCCTGACAGTTTTGAACAGGTGGTTACCATTCCAGCAATTTAGAACGATTATGAGACCAGAATTGAAAAAAAAAGTGTTAAGGAAATCTCCGACAATTTAAAACTTTTGGGTATACTATTTCCAACAATTTGAAACAGTTTGGAATAATATACCTGATGATTTTAAACCGTCGGTGATTCCCATTTAAATATAAAAAAGCCTAATTATTTTAGATCTCATTTTTTATATCTCAGATCTCTCTCTCTCTCTCTCTCTCTCTCTCTCTCTCTCTCTCTCAACTGTGTGCAACCTTCTCTCTCCTCTCTTAGCTGTCTCGTTCGAACGATGAGCAACATCCATGACCACCGCCACCTCCTCCACCGAGCCTCCATCTCTCGCTCTACCTTGCTCTTACTCCACCTTGACCTGCACCTCCACCTCACTCTCTCTCACTCCTCCTCATCTCTTCTCGTTCTCGGTCCCAATCTCACCACCATTGCCACCCACCTCTGAGCTGATGACCCAATCATACCACCACCGCCACCCACCTCCACATCCAGAAGGATCTTGATATTGGTGTCTTAGTTCAAGGTGAACTAAAGGTGAGAGTTTGATGTATCTTTCTATTTTTCATTAGTGTATTCATTGTGGAAATCTCACTAATCTCTTGAATTTCCATGACTGAGAGGAACAATATAGCTGAGTACTTTGGAGAACAATTGTCGGGATTTAGCTTCACTGTCAATGGATAGGTGCAAAAGTTAATATATTTGTAACGAAAATATATCTTTACTGTATTGAATATAAATGAGGTGAGAACTAGTTTTGGTGGTGAGATATGGTTCTAGATCTATAATTTTTTTTTTTAACTTTGTGACTATTTAGAACCATCGAGAATAGTGCTCACTGTAGCCAACAATTTATAACAGCCGACAAAGGAATTGTCGATTGTTATAAATCGTCGGCTATAGTGAGCACTATTCTTAACGGTTCTAAATAGTCAGGACATAGGCGTGTCTAGCTATTTTTAACTGACACATTTTTCTTTCCATTTTTTGCGATGGTAGAATAGGCATCGGTTATGTGGCCTGCCGACAATACCTTTACTCGACTATTTAAAATAGTTAGGAAATCAAATTTTTTATTAGTGCTTGAATGCCTTAGGATTAGAAAAACCCTAGAATAATTGAAGAGAACTAGAGAACTTACTTAGAGAGAGATTGCAAAATGAGTAGTCAAGTCATTTTGACTCACTTTACGTCCTTATATATTGTAGGAACCATCTTTAATTCTAATCCATGTTATTAGATCACTCAATGAGATTATTTGAGTTATTTCTTGCATTTTACGAAACCATGAAATTTTCTATGCAACGCTCCAGGCAACATGTCCCCTACCATTGGGTGTAGGGCTGTGCATAAATCAATCAAATCCCATAACAACCAATCAATCTAATTACAACCGACCGCTAAACATTGGATGTCCAATTGTGATCGGATCGGATTAGATGTTATTTTTGAATATCTAATTAGATGTTGGATGGGGTGTTTAAAAGTCCAATACATCCAACATCCAATCAAACTACTTAATATTTTTATTTAGTTTGGATGAGTAATTTGATTTTATGTTGTTATACGTAAAAGATATATATGTATATATGAAAATTAACATTAAAATTTTACTTTGTTTTTTTTGGATTGGATGAATCCAATCCATTCCAATAAAATACTGTATCTAAAATATTAGATGGATCCGATCCAATACAAAAAATAATAGGTCTAAGATATTTAATAAAGCAGAATTACTACAATAGATATACATGAAATACATCTAATGGATAGAACTGATCAAATTCAACATCCAATGGATATTGAGTTGATTGGATGATGAAAATGAATTGGATCAAATTGGATGATAAAATCTAACATCCAATAAATAATTATATAGGATCTGGATAGGCCTAAAAATATTGAATGTGGTCCAATGAACACCCCTATGTCGCATGCTCGAGAAATAAAAAATGTAAAACTCGAATCACCATCATGTTCCAGGAGACATGTTGCGACATGGCGATATGTCACCCAAACTTGGTAACATATCTCATGGGACCTTGACAATGTTTTTATCTTGTAATTTTGGAAATATTCTAGGCGACATGTTGTCCTATTATGTGCAATTTTCTCTAAAACATGCATTTGAAACTTTTGATTCACCCAAAATTTCTCAGGTGGCTTAGTTTACTTAAAACCAAGTTTTAAGACCTTAGAACAAGTTCCAACACGTTCTACAAGTACAAGTTTAAAGTACACATTCTCTTAATGTTGCATCATTAGGTTATACATTTCTCATAGATTAGTTTTTACTAATCTTAAGTATTTAACTAATTCTAATGTTCCCCCACTTGATTAAATACTTATGCCTTTCTCATCTCTAAATATACAATGCCATCACATAAAATAATATCTCTTTTGCGTTGAATATTTCCTTAGTGGAAACACTATAAAGTCTTATCGGGCTAGTCGCTATTCCTATGGATTGGACCTCCAAGTCCTTAATTGATAAGACCGGTAGTATTGCGTTCAAGTCTTCCACATACCTTTATTTGTTCTCTTGAGTTACATCTCATTTTCACATGCTTAACAATTTTATGGCCTTGTGCTAGTCCATTCATGAACTTTCTTAGGAGAAAACTCTACTCCCATAAGAGGCGGCACCACCACTAAGTTCATATAGGTGAAATTCTAACAACATCTTTGCTACTTTTAGAGATACTTGTTTCTCGAAAATTAAATTTTATTAAAACCTTTCGATTAACCCTCTAGTCTATAGCGATCAACATTAACCATCCTTAGATGTGATCTATATGTTTGTTAATGTTAAAATTGGGTTGCCATCATTAGTGAATCTATTATGTAAGGAGTTATAGTCTCATCCCTCTAGATGTAGAACTTACTCAACCTCTTGAAAAAGGTTTTGTAAATAGATTTGTTAAGTTCTCACATGATTTGACATATGAGATTGATATGATTCCTTTTGGAATCAATTCTCTCACATATTTTAGACTAATGTGTCTATACTTTCAATTATACACTTTGTTATAAGCACTCACCAAGACAGCTTGGTTATCACAGTGTATTGATGTAGTTGTAATATCTACCACAATTAGTGGTATCTCAGCCATGAGATCTCTCAACCACTCGACTACTTTGTCGGTTGTTGCGAGTGCTATAAACTCAGATTCCATAGTTGAGTGGCGTAGGAATGTTTATTTCTTGGAGCCTAAGGAAATTTTATCTACAGCTAAAGTGAACATTGAATCGGTTGTGGAGAAGTTGTCTTTCGTTCTTGATATCGAGCTAGCGTCAGAGTATCCTTCAAGTACTTTAGGAAATCTGGAATATTGGAGGCATATGTCTTTAGTTCTCTTAAGATAGCCAAAGACTCTTCCCATTGCTTTCCAATGTTGGCCACTTGGATTGCTAGCACATCTTCTAAGTTTTCTCACTGTATATTCTGTGCCTGCTCTTGTACAATGGACGGTATAAATTAGGCTTCTTAATGCACTTGCATACTTTACTTGAGCCATCGCTCTTCCTTCATTCTTTTCAAGTTTCTCGTTTGAATAGGATGGTTTGTTTGCTTCTTTGATACCAATATGATTAAACTTGTTAATTATCTTTTCAACATAGCAAACTTGATTTAATGCATATCCTTCTTGGATCTCTTAACTTTTATCCCTAAGATGGTATGAACCTCTCCAAGGTCTTTCATCTTAAAAGTTCAAGATATAAACTTTTTAGTTTCTTTATGCCTCTTAAGTAATTACTTAGTACCAACAAGTCATCCATATAGATACACACCAAATGATTATATTATCACAAGTCTTAAAGTAGAAGCACTTGTCAGCGGTATTGTGATTGAAGCAATTAGAAGTAATGGCTTGATTAAACTTTTCATATCATTTTTAGTGCTTGTTTAAGTCCATATAGTGACTTCACAAGTCTACACACCTTGTGTTCATTTTCCTTCAAGAACAAAACCTTCCAGTTGTTCTATGGAAATCTCTTCATGGAGATTTCCATTAAGAAATGTTGTTTTCACATCTATTTGGTGAACACGTAGGTTGTGTATGGATGACGAAGCAAACAACAATCTAATAGAAGTGATTCTTGCTACCATATCATAAGTATCAAAGTAATATATTCCTTCCTTTTATCTATATCCTTCGGCCACCAATCTAGCCTTAAAGATTTAGATGGTTCCATCGATGTTGTACTTAATTCTAAATACCCACCTACATCCTATAGGCATTGATCCAAATGGTAGATCAACTACTTCCCAAGTGTGGTTAGATATAATTGAATCTTTTTTATCATTTATTGCCTCTCTCCAAAAAACGACATCCCTTAATGACATTGCTTCTTAAAGGTTTTAGGATCACCATCAATTTGAAGTATCATAGGTACATCATTTTCACTTCCTCTCAACGCACCAGCTACGTCAGCCAACCGTGGGATCACGGGCAGCCAAGCCCTGCCTAGTACAAGGCTGGTTGGCCATGGACAGTTGCCCAACACGAGCTTGGTCGCCCAGAATGAACCGCCTTATCTGGGAGTGACCGGTCAAGGCCAGCAACACTTGATAGGGCTGGCTGGCCTCCACCATACACTCTCCTATGGTATGTCCGACCAGACCCTAGAACATTTGAGTCTGTAGCCCATCCAATGAGGGCTAGTCAGTCAAGTCTCTACAGCAATGGATGCTTTTGTGCAAGCACTGTTGGATCAAATAAGGGACATGATCAAGGGCCTAGCTGGTCCAAAACCTTCAGAGCTTGAGCTAGACAAGTCAAGGGGATCACTATTCTCAGCATACATAAATGCCTTGCCCTTGTCCAAGTTCAAGATTCCGGTATGGAAGATTTATACTAAGCGAGAAGACCCACTAGCACACATCAAGTACTTTGATATACAACTTGATCTCCAGAAGATTACTGGTGATGTGCGATGCCGCATATTCCCAACAACTTTTTCAGAAATAGCTCAATAATGGTACTTCAAGCTGGCTCCAGGAAGATTCAATTCATAGAATTAGTTTTCTCGAGAATTCTACACTCAGTTCTCATCCTCAAGGCTTATACCATCGCAGCTAGAGAACCTTGTTGAAGTCAAACAACAACAAGGAGAACCTTTGAAGGATTACATCCAGAGGTTCATGGCCAAGACCACCAAGGTCAAAGGCTTTACAGAAGAGGGCCGATATACGACCATGCTGGGGGGCATCCATCTATTGAGTGACTTCTGGAAAGATATCGAAAGGAACTCAACTAACAACATGAAGGATATCAAGCTAGAAGAAGTTGTCCAACAAGCCTAGACATGGCAAGTCAATAATAGGCAGTCACAAGGTATCCAATAGCCCCATGACCCACCAAGCGCACAGGCAGGTACCAGCAACTCTGCCCAAACCTCTAGTGGCAAGAACACTAAGAGCAAGCCCAACAACAACAACTTTGGAAGAAATAGTGGAAAAAAGGGGAAGTTTAACACTTCTCCCACACAACAAAACCAGAAGGACAAGGAGGAGAACTATACATGCTTCACCCTCCTAATGGAGAAACCTGAGGCCATCTTCATGGCCACTCAGGGAACAATCCCATACAGAAAGCCACTTCCCATTAAAAGATAATTGAGCAAGAGGAACATGTCGAATTTCTATCGGTTTCACAACGACTTTGGCCATGACAACAACGACGGTTAAAATTTGAAGAGGGAGATTGAATTCCTCATAAGGAAGAACAATCCCCATCTAATCGTTATGTGCAGAATGACAAAACTTAGGCACAAGGTGACTAAAATGGAGATCCAATGCCACTACCAGTGACGGGTCACTTAGGGGTCATCATGGTAGACCCCATATTGCAGACAAGACCAACAAAGCTAGAGAGTGCTCTGCTTGGACACTATGTCATGAGCCTAAAAGTAACATCCTGGCTATCAAAGAAAGGGGCTCTAAGCAACCAAAGCTTGGGGAACCCACGATCTCTTTCACAGAAAGAGATGATGCTCAAGTCAGTTTCCTACACAACGACCCCCTAATCATCACTGCACAAATCAAGAATATGACTATGGTAAGATGCATGGTGAGCAATGATTTGGCATCTTGCAGTCAAGTGATGTATGGCTTCTTTAGCAAGGGCATCACAACTGTGGGGTATATCAAATTACCCCTCACTGTTGGAGAAAATCCAACCACCAGAACTCTGATGGCATAGTTCGTCGTAATTGACATTCCCTCTACTTTCAAGGCCATGGTAGGTCGACCTGCCCTATACGACCTGAGGCGGTAACATCCATCTACCACCTCTTCTTGAAATTCTCAACAAGGTATGGGGTAGGATATTTAAGGGAAGACCAACAATCTGCTCGTCACTGTTACAACTTGGCCTTGTCCAAAACCAAGAAAAAGAAGATGCCCACCAAGAGCTCTGAAGAAGAGCCTAGTAAAGGGCAATGAAGTCCAGCCGAAAGTGGGGATGCAGACATAGATCCTTGCTTTGAGGATCCTATAGACAGCTTTGGACCTATAAAAGAGTTAAAAGAAGTGGAGGTTGATCTCACTTCTCTACCTAGAAGACTGAAGATTGGGAGGGGTTTAGCGCAGAAATAAAATCATTACTGATAAGATTTCTAAGGGCAAACTTGAATCTATTTGCATGGTCACATGGAGACATGGTCGGAATCGACCCCTTTATGATGACACATGCTCTCAATATCGATCCAAACATTTGACTTGTACAACAAAAGAGGAGGTTGTTGGACAAAGAATGCGCCTAAGCGCTCAAAGATGAAGTCAAGAGGCTATGAGCCCATAACTTCATTACAAAAGTATTCTTTCCACTTTGGGTATCCAATCTTGTGCTGGTACCCAAACCCAAAAAAAGTGGAGAGTGTGCATCAACTTCATTAACCTAAAAAAGGCATGTCAGAAGGACTTCTTTTTGCTTCCAAGAATTGACCAGCTTGTAGACGCCACAACTGTACATGAAATCTTGAGTTTCATGGACGTGTATTCAAGTTACAACCAAATAAAGGTGCATTCATTAGATCAAGAGCATACAAGCTTCATGACAAACTTAGGCTTGTACTACTACAAATTCATGCCCTTTGGGCTAAAAAATGCAGGGCCACATATCAAAGGCTTGTGAATAAAATGTTCAAAGATCTCATCAGCCGCAATAGGGAGGTGTGTGTGGACGACATACGTATCAAGTCCAAAAAGGCTGGGGGCATGTAGAGGACCTAGACAAATGTTTCGAGATCCTCCACAACTACAACATGAAGCTCAACCCCCTCAAATGTTCTTTTAGGGTCGGCTCAGGTAAATTTCTTGGCTTCATAGTCAATGCCAAGGGAGTAGAAGCAAACCCAAACAAGATCCAAGCCCTTTTGGACATGAAGTCGCTCACAACCATCAAAGAAGTAAAAAGCCTGACAAGATGCATTGCTGCACTAAGCAGATTTGTGTCCAAGTCTACAGACAAGTGTGTACCCTTCTTCAACATTCTCAGAGTCAATAAAAAATTTGAGTGGATAGAGGAATGTGAAAAAGCATTCCAAGAGCTAAAAAAAAATTGGTTCAACCACCTGTGTTGTCAAAACCCGTTGACAATGAAGAGCTAGACGTGTACCTATCATTCTATTGGAATTATTTTACCAGGATCTTAGATCTACTCACAAGTATGTTATTTAACATCCTAAATATGAACTTCTAAAACGATTATAAATAAACACATATAAAGTATGAGAAACCTTACATTGGGTGCACCAGAATAATATGTCTCCTTCCACTCAGATCTCTAGCCCTTGTATCCTTTCTGTCGCTGAGTATCACCAAGATCTGAGTCTGAATGTCCTTCTGTTGAATCTGGATTCTTCACGATCTCCCACACTATGATTGAGGTACCACTTTCTGTGCGTGGGCACTACTCTATCACTAAGGGGTTCGAAAACAATAATGAAGAAGAAGGAGAGAGAGGTGGCGGCTGGATTAGATAGAAGGCTCAGGTTTTTCTCTAAAAGGAATAAGATGCATCATCTTTTCTGAAGCCATCACTATCTATTTATAGTATGCCACATAGGGTTAGGTTTGAATTATTTGGCATTAAAATAATAAAAATATTAAATGATAAACCCTACATAAGTGGCCGGCCAAAGGCTTATGGATATGGGTCCCACTTTTGCAATATGCTCTTTTATCATTTCTACATATCATTTTCTCAAAAATGCCAATTTTCAAATTCAACCATTTAAATGCCAATTTCAACTATTTAATAACTAAAATTAATTATTAAATAATATTGTCATTTATTATATTTATTAATTTGACTAGTCAAAGTCTCTTAATTAACAAATATACCCTAGAACCTCTTTCTTTACAGTTTTGCCCTTACTTAGTGATAAATTCACAAACTAGACATAGTCTAACTTTAGAATTATAATTGATTAATCAAACCAATTAAATGAGTCTTACAAGTAGTATTGTCTCAACTAGTGTGGGGACCATGGGCCTATATATCCGAGCTTTCAATAAGCAGATCAAGAATATACTAAGTAAATTCACTGACTTATTAATTCTTCGTTGAATCCACGCATAGAACTTAGAATTATACTCTTAGCTATATAGAACGCTCTATATGTTCCACCATATAGACACGCTATTAATTATCCATTGTTATAATCCTAATTTGATCAATGATCCTCTATATAGATGATCTACACTGTAAATGGATTAAATTACCGTAACACCCTACAATGTATTTTATCCTTAAAACACTTAGCCCCGTATAAATGATATTTCAGCGAAGTGAAATGAGTACTCAACCATTTATCTCTGTTTAGCCAAGCTCGAAGGAAATCATCATTTACTTTCTATTCGCGAGATAGAAGCTATAGATTCCATATTTATGTTTAGCGCTCCCACTCAATTGCACTACCGTGTTCCCAAAATGTACGTATCACCCTGACCCAAAAGTAGGCTTAACTAACAAATCAAAGAACACGAATAACACTCTTGAGATTGAACCTAATCATATCAGGATTAAGATCAATTGATCTAGGATCAACTAGGTGATATTGTATTGAATAGATATTACGGTAAGTTTAATAAATCTATATCAAAGTTCAATATCGGTCCCTTCCGATGCATACTCCAAGTATCCAACCCAAGCTTTACTTTAACCAATGCTCTTGAAAGAACATAGCATTTATCCAAGATGTAAGTAAACTCTGTTGTAGATTATCATATCAGTAAAACCCAGTGTTCTGATAAATCTAGGAATCTTTAATCATATAGTCTTGATTACTTTCCACTGTGCTGACGACACAATAAACAAGAACATAAATGTGAAAAGGGTTTGGATGAATTTATAAATCAAATAGACAAGTAATTGACAAAGAGAGCCAAAACATACACAAATGAATGAAAAATACTTTTGTTTCTTTATTGATATTGAATAATACGGATTACATTGAAATGGAGTTTTATTTAGGGCATAAAACCCAACACATTCACACAATCAACGTTGATGGAAAAAGACGGTGTACAACATCCTATATACTGCATCAGCAAAAGACTAATCAACGTTGAAAGTTAGTACCCACTCATGGAAAAGCTGATCTACAACTTGCTCTTGGCCTCCAGAAAGCTAAGGCCATACTTTCAGGCACACCCGATAAAGGTGTACACCGATCAACCATTGCGACAGGTTTTATAGAAACCTGAAGCATCATGCTGACTACTCAAGTGGGCCATTGAACTTGGCCAGTTCGACATCACATAACAACCAAGAATGGCCATAAAGGGTCAAGACCTTACAAACTTTGTGGCTGAGTGCACAAACTCATCTCTTGAAATTTCTTAAGATTCAGGAGAAAAGCAAGAGTCACGGAAGAAGCGAGAGCAAGAGCAGCAGTAAAAACTGTAAGAACTGACATGGAAACTCCATGTTGATGGAAGCTTCACTAACCAATTATCCGGTGCAGGCATTGCCCTTATAAATCCCGGGGGCAACAGCTGCACAAAGCAATCAAATTCAGCTTCAAGCCTCAAACAACGATGCTAAATACAAAGCCCTAATAGTCAGCCTCAAGCTGGCACATGAAGTACGGGCTGAACACCTAGACATATTCAGCGACTCTTGATTATTCGTGAATCAAGTCCTAGGTGAATACATAGCTTGAGGTGAAAGAATGTTGGCCTAATTGAGCAAGATCTAAGACTTTCTAAGTCAGCTCAAAGGCTGCACAATCAGGTAGATTGCTAGAGAACAGAATGTACAGCAGATGCACTTGCCTGTTTGGCAAGCAGCACAATTTTTGACAAGGCAAACCTAGTGCCAATACAGTTCTTTAAGGAACCAAGCATTACCATCCCTGAAGAAGTTGACATGTTAGATGACAGTCTAACATGGATGACACCTATTGTAGCTTACCTTCAAACTGGAGCCTTGCTTGAAAGCAAGAATGAGGTAAAAAAACATAAGAAGAAAGGCTGCTAGGTATCTAATCCTAGATGGAGTTATGTACATATGGAGCTTCTCAATGCCACTCTTAAGGTGTGTCACCAAGGCTGAGGCCGAGCGAATGCATGAGGGCTTATACAGAAACCATGTTGGGGGCCAAAGCCTATCCAAAAAGATACTCTAACAGGGGTACTTTTGACCAACAATGATTGAAGACTCGATGGACTATGTCAAAAGATGTGAGAAGTGCTAGATATTCTTAAAAATTCCTAGAGCTTTGCCCAATGAGCTCACGATGATGCAGTCTCCTTGGCTTTTCACAGTATGGGGGATAGACCTAATTGGTCAACTTCTAAAGGGAAAAGGAGGGGTGCAGTTCATTGTAGTCGTTGTAGACTACTTTACCAAGTGGGCAAAAGCTGAACCCCTAGAAACAATCACCTCCAAGAAAGTCCTTGACTTTGGTGTCAAGAAAATCATATGTCGATTTGGACTTCCACAGAAGATTGTGTCAGACCATGGAAAGCAGTTTGACAGTGACATATTCACTGATTTCTACAACAAACATGGCATCATTAGAAGCTTTTTTGCTGTGGCCCATCCTCAAGTAAATGGGCAGGTAGAAGCTGACAACAAGACCCTCAAGGACACCCTGAAGAAGCGCCTTGAGGAAGAAAAAGGCAACTGGCCTGAATTGCTCCCAGAGGTCCTATGGTCACAAAGGACTACCGAGAAGACGACTATTGGGCAAACTCCATTCGCTCTATCTTATGGCTATGAGGCGATGTTGCTTGTAAAATTGGTGCCACCATCTCACAGGAGGACAACCTATGACCAAGATAAAAATAACATCATGCTGACAGAATCACTTGACAAAATAGAAGAATGAAGAGATCAAGCCAACCTAAAGCTATAGGCTTACCAAGAAAAGGTCACAAGGCACTTCAACAAACAAGTCAAGGACATGAAATTCTTCATAGAAGACCTAGTGCTTTGAAGAGTTTTCCTAAATACCAAAGATCTAATAGCAGGAGTGTTCAGACCCAACTGGGAAGGTCCTTATCAAGTTATAGAGATAACTAGTAAGAGAGCCTTCAGGCTGGGAAGGTACAACGAGAACATGGAGCTTATTCTCCTACCAAGATACTGGAATGGAGAGCACCTTCGCAAATACTATCAGTAACTAGCTTACAGAATGCTACTTTGCAATAGTAGTTCTACCAACTCAACATTAGACTGACAAAGAGCTAGTACCCACGATCTTTTTGGCATGGCCACCTATCGTTCTTTAACAGTGGCCTATGCTATGCAAGTCAAGCAAGGATAGCCATTTGACATCTAGAAGTAAAACTTTGTTATGTAAGCTTATATATTAAATTTATGTAAGTTGCACATCAATAAAGGTCAATTAATGAAAAAAAATAATGTTTTATGTTTAAATTATTGTGTTTGAACTACTTGCTAACAAGATTAACTTCTTAAAGTTATTCTTTTTCAGTTTGACATGCATACAATAGGCAGCACCCTAAGAAAATTCCCATGCAAGGTCTATAAAACTTAGTGAATTATAAGTGACTAAGAGGCCGTAAGTCTGCATGCTCACTTAAGAGGCACCCACACTGTACAATGCATCAAACTAGCATAGAGAACTTATGTAGAAAAATTTTAACGCTTAGTTTTAGCTACTAAACCTAACTTTAAGTAAGGTGCAAGCATAGTTCAGCTTGGCATAAAGAAAATTAAATCTGGATACTTACATGTCAAGGCAATAAGAAGATAGCCAGGATTAAAGACTGCCTGGTCAATCACACAATCCATAATAAAAAGCAATAGGGCCAAACAATAGTAATGTTCAAAAACAGAGTGCCTATAGGCCAAGAGTACGAACATGAAAGTCCTAGGGCTGAAAATAAGTAGTGTTCAAAAGTAAAAAGCCCATAATCCATATAGAACATGAAATAAAATATCTATAATGATAAAACCACAACGTTGAAATACTAAAAAGCTGAAAACTACATGTGTGCAGGTGCAGGTGAGGCTGAATCGGAAGTTGGAGAGTCTGGATCGCCAAAGTGTGGGCTGACCATAGCCTCTGTAGGCTTGTCGGCCACCTAGTCAAAGCCCTGGCCGACCACCTCCTCAGTAGGTGGGCTAGCCATTTCCTCATCAAATGGCCCCGAGGAGGATCCTTCTGGCTGGACGGTGGTCTAGTCTGCTTCCAACCTGCCCTCAAATAATGCTCTCCCTTGGGCCAATGTGCTATCTAGGAAAGAAACATCCCCCATGTATGAAAGATTAGCGTTGGGGTTGCACAGCTTGAACTCATAGATGAGTTCCGAAGATAAGTCGATGTACTCTTTCCTAATTGTTTGTTTGCCATCAAGGGCTGCCTTCAGCTTCTCCTCACACCTCGTGAGGTCAGTCTCTAACCTAGAGATGTCAGCATCTTACAAGGTTTTCTCCTGATTTCTAGTGTCGAGCATAACCTCCAAACTTGAATTTATGTTTCGATTCTATTGGCCAAGAGCCTCCATATCAGCTAAAGCCTTGCCCTTCACAAGGAGATCAGCCTCTAAGGTCCTTATCTACTCCTGAAGAGCACTCAAAGACCCTTTGGAGTTGCCTTGCAAAAGGCTCAGCTTCATAAAGGCTTAAAAATAAAACAAAGTCAAGATTAGTGCTAGAAACAACACTAGCCATCCCCTGTACGGTGCACCCAAGGTCGGCCAGCCTATTTAAGACATTACTCCAGTCGGCCAGCTTTCTACAGCAGCACCAATGGCTTGCCAACTTGCAATAACACAGAAAAAAAGTGAGCAACGCTAAATGTGTAACTTACCAAGGCCAACTCTTGAAGACCGACAGAACAGAGCCTCTCCAGCTCACTATCACCAAGCTCCTACAGCTTGCTATCCACAATAGGGTAAGCCCTATCCATACGCCTACGAGTCCCTTCCATGGCTCTTTGCCCCATGGCTGAGCTTGCTCCCCGACTAGGCCTTGGCATGCCCCTACCCAAAGGTCGTTCCCTCCTTACTAGAGGGTCATCCATCATGGGTTACCCAGTCAGTGCTGGCTCTGGAGGAAGAGGAAGAGATGACCCTGTGGAATCTCCTGCACGGGTGGTCCGCGCCACCTTGGACCTCAGACGACCTGAAGGCTCCTCTAAAGGTCCATCAACTAGACCTCTCAACTTGGAAGACATATCTGCAAGGAGAAAGTAACAAAGTCAGAATACAATTTACAAATGTTCAACGTAAAACAAAAATATAAAAGATGGTGCAATCAACTATCAAATACCATCATTCTCAAAAGTGGAATCATTAGAATCTAGAATGGCTGCCTTGTCCTTGCCTCTAGAAGCAAGCACGGGGCAAGTAGGCCCTATAGAGCTTTGGCCTTCAGGCCTAATCTGAAGAGTAGTGTCCCCAACTGTGCCCCTGCGAGCCAAGTGCTAGCAGAGGGCCCTCTCTATCTTCTCTAGACCCAGGGCTATCTGGGATAGAGGCACATCGTCATCCATGTTAGGAACATGTCCACCACCAGGAAAAAACCCCTTAGTAGCTGAGGCTCCATCCACACCAACTGATGGGCCCTCGACCCCCACAACTCCAAAAGCAGGACGATACATACCTTACTTTTGAAAGTTGGCTACACTGGCCTACCTAATTATGTTTCTCTTTGCCATGGGAAGGGACAAGATGTGATTCGCCCTATCCCTCATCTACATAGTAGGGATGGAGTGCTTGTATGTCGCCACTCGTTGGAAGTGGTGATGTCAAATATCATGAATGTCTTAGGCAATGAAGTAGTTCCAGACATATCTACCAACTTTTGACATAGGCGTGTTATTGGTGTCACCCAACCACTGATGGCTAACTTGACTGAAGTATAAATACCCCATCTAGTTCTTCTTTGGAGTAGATTTTAGATCAAGTAGTATCCAATCACATATGGAGTATGCTGAGGCCAACTTAGCTCTACATATATAACAAACATCGTCGAGAGGTATTTTATACTTTTCGGGGTGATTTTTGTAGGACACATCCTAAAGTAAGCAGAAGTATCTCGAAAGTATGGGTGTAACAGCAACACTACCCCCTGTTGAATATGATGCTCCGACCATGCCATCCAACCAAAGGCAAGCCAGTGTGCTCTCTCATCCCTCGTGGGTATCTCATACTAGACACCTCTCACTAGTCCACTGGCTAGTATCCTATCAAAAGTCTCGATAGGAATAATAGATGCAGGAGAGACCCACTTCTCTCCCTGTGATCCATCATCAAGAACAGAGGCTCTGAAGTTTGTATCAAGACATGGTCCAGACCTATCACCAAAGGCTAGCCTAGTCTGTTCAATGACTGCCCATCGACGTCATATGCACCTAGAGGGTAGTTGGGAAGGACAACATAAGTTCTATATGTCCTCCTCCTAACAGGTGCGGCCTCCTCCACCTCAAACCCAGTGTCAGAACTCTCAGCCCCTTGGTCAACATCAGGCACCTCTCCTTGGTTGACTTCCGGATCTACATCATCACGGGGTTGTGTGGCCTCCTCTACAACTCTAACTCTATCCATCGTTGCCACATTGGCAACATGAGGGTCATATGTGACACACTATGACATGATTGTTTTGTTTTGGCCATAGTATATCACTATAAGTCCAGAACCACTCAGAAGGGAACAAGGGGACAGACTGAATGCTATCTCTCAAAAGCAAAATTGACAGGACCTATGACACAACGGTTGTCAACTCCCCAGATCAACACTCGAAATCACCTACATAGAAGAGACAATGCGAGGTGAGCAACCTGACAAAGCTACAAACAAAGGTCTAGTCAAATGTACCCAAGGGTACTTTCTAGGTAAATCACATTGTACAAGGTTGGGTATCAGTAAAGTACCGTCTTAAGTACACTTACTTAGACAAATAGTGAGTCCTAAGTTGTGCACTTGACTATAATGGACTCATTACCAAGTCTTATATAGAGTTCCCAAGGGAACCACACATAAGATTACAATTGTATATGCCTACAATGTCGTAACGAGACCCTAGCCGAGGTCAAAAGAGGACGAAAGACTAGCCGCCCGCTTGGAACCTTAGCCTTGGTCACCTAGGGTTCCCAAGCCTTAGAGGGTCAGCCAGGTCCCATGACCCAGCCTAGGGCTGGCTAGGAAGTTTACTTCCAGGCATAGGTCGGGCAACTCTTAGGGTAACCCCCCTATGGTCGGCCAGACCACATGGTGAACATCTATGGCCAGCCAAGTCTTAAGCAAGACCTCCATGGCCGGCCAGGGTAGGCGAAGGATCCAAACATGTGTTTTTCAAGAACTCGAATGTGTTCTTCGTGACTCAAAGAGCCAAGATTCACAACAAAGTTAGAATCATATATTTTTTGTCTAGAAATCACACATTACACATCCTAAGACTACCATGCGGATTGAAATACCAAAAAGATTACAATTTAATGTGGGAATAAAAAGACATTAAAAGCGAAGAAAAGATTCATGCAATCATGGTAAAATCAACCAAATCAAGTAAATAACGGGAATAGAAAGCTTACCCACTACAGACAACGTTTGACGAAGAGAATAAGAAGCTTGTACTATTAAAATAGCATAAAAATTCCAGGAGATGGAGCAATATGGGTTTCGGCCTCTACAGAGAAGGAAGAGCTTTTCAAAGTTAATTTTTCTAATGAGAGAACGAAAAGTGAAAAGTGAAGAGGAGTTTCCTTCCATAAGACTTATATAGTTTTTGTGGGACCACTTCTTCACTTGCCACCCAGTGTTCAATTAAAAAGCATGTGGAAATACAATGCAGTTAACTTACTGCAACAAATGAGATCAAACACTCAAGAGCAGTTATTTCAAAGACTAAAAATGTAGCAATATTTACTCAACTAAGGCTACATCAGTCCCAACTAAGCTAGAAAGTCCCTATCCACATAGACGTCCACACAGGAACTTAGGAGGCAAATGTTATCTCGGTTTTTGCCCACCTGACGTGGCATGTCTACGTGGCCGATATCAACGCCACATGGCAGTACAACTCGCCAACAAAAAGGCCAAGTTATCTACTAACCACTTCGACCAACGGGAAGTCTCGACACTCAAATGGGATGATGAATGACAGACCAACTATCTCTAGGAGGCTGGCTGGCCCTATGTCCAGCATAGGCTGGCTAGCTTCTGGACAGCATAAGCCCGACCAGCCTGCATCATGTAGATGCATGGCCAGCCAGAACTTGGCCTGGCAGGACTTTGGTGCACAACTTTATGCATGGTCAACAAGCTAGACTGCGAATTGGGCCTTAACAACCCACAAAAATAGAGGGAAATTATCTATTGTTAAGGGAATTTTAGTCATTTATATTTTACTAATTTAATATGTAAATATCTACTTCTTTTATCTGATAAAATAAGGGTTTAAGCTCTCTTAGATAAAGAGTCTTTAACTAAACCCTAAAACCCAAAGTCAAAAGTCATAAGCTGAACTCTAAGTCTGAAAACTCTCTCTCTCTCTCTCTCTCTCTCTCTCTCTCTCTCTCTCTCTCTCTCTCTCTCTCTCTCTCTCTCTCTCTCTCTCTCTCTCTCTCTCACGCCCACCATTCCTTTTCTCTTAACATGAGATTGGCCATCTTTGATTCTTATATTGTAACCTTAAGAGAGCTATCTTAGATCCGACCTATAGTGATCTGAATATTATTATCTCTTGGTATCAATACAACTAAAACGGGAGTAGGTCATTGTCCGCTAACTAAGGGGGCCGAATCTCTATAAAATCTTATGTTCTTTTACTTTCTTGCTCTTACTGTGTAACACGTGGAAATCATCAGCATTAATATGACTTTGTTGTCAGTTGACCAAATATGAGGTCAACAAAGCCCAACTTGCATCTTCTAATTCAACATACTCCATCTTTAATAGAAATTTTGTACCCCTTTTCTTGTAGTTGACCCACACTAAGCAAATTGGTTTTTAAATTTAGAACAAAAAGAACAATTGAGATAGCATGGGTAAAGTTTTCTTTAGTTTGAATAGTTACCCGTCCTTTTTTCATGATAAAAATTGTGGAGTTATCGCCAAACTTGACAGTGTTGCAAAACGATTCATCTACTCAGAAAATGCTTTCTTCTTCTTCTTCTTTTGCAAAGTTAGTTATTTCTCCACTTTGTCTATTCAAATTAGTACGACATTCATATTTATAATATCTGTACCTATAACATCTGTAGCCTTCCCATTTGGTTGGTGGCGTCCTTGTTTTTCTTCCATTAGAGTCATGAGAATTATTGTCTTGGTTTTGGTATTGTTGCTGAGTTCCATGATCATTTCCACCTCTGCCTATGTCTCGACCTCTGCTTCTAGCTCGTCCTTTGTCTTCTCTTAGCTTTTAATTATTGTCTTCTTCTAAGGCTTGCTCCTCCTTCTCCTTCTCTTGCTGGTTTAGTTTGTGCTCATGAACTAAGAAAGAACTTTGCAATTCATCAGCTGAAAGGTCATCAATATTATGAGCTTCTTCTACACAACAAACAACATAATTAAATTTTGGCATCATGATTCATAGTATTTTTTCAACTACGATAACATCCTCCATCTTGTCACCGTGGATGCGCATCTTGTCATCACGATCACCATTGTTAGAGTGAGATAATCTGACACCGATTCTTCCATCTTCATTTGAAGTGTTTTAAACTCCGTATGAAGTGATTGAAGTTGTTGCCTCTTTACCTTTGTAGAGCCTTGATAATTTCTCTTCGTAGAATCTCAAATATGCTTGGAAGTGTCCTTGCAAAGAATGGTCTCCAAGGTTGTGTAATCAATAGCTTGGAAAAGATAATTCTTTGTCTTGAGATCTTTCGATTGTTGTGCTTCTAGCTCTGCTCTTTATCAATCTATCACTGATGTGCCAGTCACTAGTTTAATAATCCATTTGGAGATAACTTGCTAGTACTCCTTCAATCTCAAAAAATTCTCCTTCAACATGCTCCAATGATCATAGTGACCATCGAAACGTAGAATCGCCGGTTGAACAAAATTGTCATCCATATTGCTACTGAAAAAAAAAAGTGAAATAAAAACAAATATAGTTACTGCTATAAATATACTATCTCATAATCACTCTTTTTTTATCTCACAATCATTCTCTCACGTCTTTTTTTTATTTTATTTATTTATTAGCTCAGATACTACTGTTATTAGTTTATTAATACATATACTTATATATATAATAATGGATGCATAGCTCATGATCTCAATCTACAACATGAACAAGTAACCATCTTAGAAATGGAGGAGCCTATTAGTCTGACCTTTGCCCTGAGATCACTAAGGCAACCTCAGTGGCGAACCAAGTGATGATCAGCTTGTCGCTAAATCTACCGGTTGTAGTTGAGTAGAAAGTTGTAGAGATGGATTATGTAAAGTTCTACTTGACTCCCAAGATAGAAGAAGAGGATATTGAAGCTCAAATCGAGTTCACACCTTAAGTCGAAATCAAGCCAAAAACCAAGCTAAAAAAACAGACTGAACCTATAGAAGTAGAAGATATCAGGCTGGATATCAAGTTAAAATTGGAGAATAAAAAACCTGAGAAAGAGGATAATAACGTAAAAGTAACCCTGAAATAGAAGTAATGGATGATGACTGATGAATAGTTTGTTTCATCTATAATCTAGGTATAATCTTAGCAAAATTAGATGCTCATATATCTTGAACTGATTTTGCCATTCTTTGATATATGCAACCCTTAGTTCTTCCATTTTTTTGTGCTATATATTGCTTAGTACTTGAATGGATCTGTAATAATTTTTTTTTTTTCAAATAGGTTAGTTTGGTTATTCTCACTTCTCAAGGTCTCAATTTTTGTATCACAACCCACAAGTCAAGCTAATATCATTACTTTACTTTTCAAGAGGAATCAAATTAGAGGATGCTGCTTTTCTTGAAACAAAAGTGTTTTAGTTTGCATAGCCAACTCAGCAGTAAACAAATTTGTGGGAGATAATAGATAAATAATAAAAACAATAGACATGAAAGATTAAAGTACGAAAATGTAAAATTATAATTGTTTTCTTCATTAATTAATCAATATAAGAAATGTTAATAACAGAGTGACTGTGTGGAGACGAATTCTACAACCCTGTGCCAAAAGAATAAAAGATAAAGAACATTTTTCTCCATAACCCTAAGCTGGGAATAACAGAGACAAGAGTGTCACTTATTAAATTTGTTCCTATGATGACTAAATCCTGCGTTGTTGCTGATACAAGTCGAAAACACTCTCTCCGAGGTTTCCAGATGAAAAAATAGAATGTAGAGGGAAAAAAGAAAAACCTGATACCAAAAGATAACATGTAGAACTTAACTTTGCCTCCAGGCTCTGGGTAGGCTGCCGCGCTTTCCTTGCATTAAAGGAAAAAAACAAAATGTTGGGAAAATCCATTTTTTTACTGCTTTCCCAGGGTGATTCTATCATTTACTTCTTTTCTTGGCTTCACTGTATAGGATAACTCCCATGACTGTAAGAGAGTAACCAAGCATTCCAGTCACAGAAACTGGATTTCTGAAAATTAAAATTGAAACCACCACTGCTACAGCTCCCTTTGCATTTCCTAGCACCTGTAGAGCCAACCATACAACTTAATTTAGCTTTAATTCAAACTTCAAATGAAACATTACATTGTTATAGTAGAAAAGAAAAGCAAATTTGGTAGGCGGAAGTGAAAAAGGTAATACAAAGCATCTACAATGTTATAAACTTTAAGCCTCAAGGAAGATAATTCTGCTGGCCCACCGCTATATATAATCTACCCACCCTTTCTTTGTTTATCTCAATAATTCTAAATTATCCTTCTTTCCATTCTCAATCTTTTTAAATAGTCCACTCTCATTTCACCTGAATATTTCCTCCAACAATTGCAAATACAAGACATTCATCTCAATCCATGATTTTATATTGCTGAAGTTTTATTCTTAAAATGATACATGAATAAGCTTTCATTTAAAGTTCCTTCAAGTCTTCAACCACCCAATCCTTCCATACTCAAAAACAGAAGTTCATATATATACATATATGTGTGTGTGTGTATATATTATACACATATATATATATATATATAAATATCTGATGAATACAATAATGCTTCTTTGCCCAAACTGAATGATTCTATACACAGCTCCAATTTGAACCATCAACTTCTATCCTTATTAAATGTTTAGATACCTATTGTTAACTTAGTAATTAGAAATTTACTTAATTGATTAACCTTTCTTATTCCAGAAAAATAAATAATGATCGTGAGAGGGGCGCAAAAACCCTGATGTTTCTGACTTTTCAACTACTAAAGAAAGAGCCTTCAAATCACTTGAATATGTCCCCAAATATTTTAACAGGTCTTGGCAACGCCCACAGGTATATGGCACATTCCAATAATCTAGAAATTGAAAATACCAGAAAAATTGAAATGTAGATAAGAAAGGAAAGGTACCTGGAGAGTCAAAGCACTGGTGTGTTTTGTAACCAAAAAGTTGGTCAGATTAACAAAATATGCTAATGCTGAATTGAACAGCAGATACCATATGATCTTGACATCATCTCGTGCAAGAGCTAGTGTTATACCAACTACATTGTCCTCCATGATAAGTGTTGCAGGAAGTAGAAAGATAACAGCTATTGGAGCCATATACAGGAGGAGGTTCATTGAGTTTAACTTTTCCCTATAATAAAAGACAATTCATTTCAGAACACAATTTTAACATTGTAAAACAAAGATGATTCTTTTAAAGGAAACCTATACATAAAGTACTAGTAAAAGAGACAATGATTCAATACCCTTCAGAAGAAAGCAAAATTCCTTGAAGAACCGATTTGAGTGCTCTGGCAGCTGTAGCTGCTATACAAATTATGAAACCAAATAGATGGAAACTCGGTTCACCCTATAGCCACAAAAACAAGGAGAGAGCAATGTTAAAAGGTCATGTATATAAAAACATATGAACATCAACACAACCAAACATTTCCTATAACTGTAAACTAATGTAACTCGGACAGTGACTCTTGACCAAAATCCATACATGTTTCAATAATAACAAAAGCTGAAAAACTGGCCAGGAAATTTTCAAAAGGAAAATAACGAAACTCAGATGATATTTAGGACCCTTCATAGAACCTGGAAAGTCTCAGTTTTGAGGCAATACAAATTGTGCAAAAGGAGAAAGCAGTGTCGGTAAAAGATACTAATTTCAGAAAAGGGCAAATTTATCTAATTAATCGCAAGAAAAACACAATCCCAATGAGGCAAAAGAATTGCACTAGGATCCACTGAAAAACTTATCAGACACTCAGGCTCTTAATGATAAACCTCTAAACTTCTAAATTTTGCTTCTCTCTCCTCCAATATCCTAAAACACATTAAGCAAATATTGAAATCTATCAAATACTAGAATCCCATTCAACCGCATGAAAGTGAGAAAAAGAATAACATAAAAGTAATCCAATTTAAATAGCTAAAATCTATAACCGTTACTACAATAATAATTAGTAAAACTGATAAATTTGCATTAAAATAGCTACACTAGAGAAGATCCAAAGTCACATTTGACTCAAATTCTCAATAAATTAATGAATACGAATGAGAATGAAGAAAAGCTCATACCCCACTTGCGATTATGACTCCGGTAACAACAGGAACGAGAGTCAGATAGGTGAGCCAAGCCTCCCTCCTAAAGGTCATAAGGTAAGCGAAGACGGCTGTGAAGAAAGGCGTGGTAGCTCCAATAGCCTGGTTGAAAGACACGGGCAAATACCTAAGCGAAATGTTCCCAAACACAACAGAAATGCAGAAGATAAAGCTGAGCGCCGCGATCTTCATCAATTGGACCCAAGATCTTATGGTCTGCATAGGGACCATCTTCATCCACGCTATGGCGATGTAGCTGAGCAGAGAACAAGCGGTCATGTGGCACATGGTAAGGAAGATCGGATACTTAAAGCCATAGTTGCTAAGCAAGTACTTGTTGAGCAAGAGTACCCCAATGTTGGAGGAGTACCATGAGGTAACCAGACCGATCGTAAACAAACGGCTCTTCCCCTTCATTTGGCAAGGTGGGTCTTGATCGAACGGATGATATTCCAACACAAAGACAGATGGGTCAAATGTTTTCAGGTTCTGGTTGGGTTGTTCTAGAAGGGCATGGATCCGCTAGGGTTTGACTGAGAGCAAACGATTCTGAGCATTGGCCAAACCAAACAGAGAACGCCGATGGGTATCACAGAGAAATACAAGGCGGTCTACCATGGATCTGAGAATTGAATTCCATGGCCTAAAAATAAAAAGCCAAAAAATTCTCGTCTTAAATTGTATTGTTATTACCGTCCTCCTCCCTTCTCTCACTTTTTATTTTCTCGGGAAAATAAGGAATTTTAGAGAGAGAAAACAAAAATGGTGGTGGGTCTTGTCACATTAACGAGCTAGATCAGAGCTTTGAGGACAACCGACGAGGATTTTGGCTCTCTGCAAGTGAAGAAAAGGAGGAGAAAATAAAGAAGAGTTTAAAACTATACAAAGGTAAACGCGTAATATCATATAGCCATTATTTTTATTTTTATTTTTATTATTCTTATTTTGATAATGAATTTATTATTTTCCGTATTTTGTCGTTTTGGTTTTACTATTTTCCCATGTGTTATCTCCCTTCAATTCTAATGTTTTAGAGATGTATAGTACAAGAAAAGTATACAAAGGAAAATGACTTTGACTATTACTTCTTTCTATTTTATACAAATATTTGTTTCTAAAAGATTAACAAAGAATTTGTTATTTCATCAAAAACACAAAGAATTTGGTAAATAAAAGGTATTGCTTCGACCAAATTTATAACCTAAATATATTCTTTTTTTTTTTCATTTTTTTCCTTCCTTGTGTGTAAAACTTTATTGGAAGGATTTGGGGCTTTTTAGAAGTTTAAACGTGAATCTTGTTGTTGTTGATTAATTTACAATGATAAACTTGCTATATTATGATCTGTGGTTACCTTTTAAATCCCAAACGTTATAAGCACATATTAGCACAAAATAAAACTAAAATGTATAATTAAAAAATAAAAAGTGGACGACAAAAGCGTGTACGTGAATTGTTGATCTATTATTGCATATTTATTTAAGAAATAAAAGAGAAAAGAATATCCGAATTAAAGGAAGATCGGATGTGATTTTTTTTTTTCATTGATATTACCAAATGGCATTTAAACATTATAGTTATTTATTAAGAAATATAAAATAAAGGAAGAGGTATGGGCTGGGATGGGATTCTACCATGATTTCATGACTTGGAATTGAAATTGGGAAATAGGTAGCTGCAAAGCTGGGTGTGGTTCTCGTCAACGAAGAATACTCAACGCGTTTGTTTGTTTAATAAAATAGTGATATGTTTGGCAGCAATGCAATGCAACGCAAATTGAAAAACATAAATGGCCGCCACTCCAAACACTGCCTAAACATTTATTCAATTGAATATAAATAAAATAAATAAATAAATATGAGGGGAAAAATAACAAGTGTAAATCTGGGCATGTGATGTTGAATTTCTATGCGGCAGGGAGCGGAACCATCCTCGGCGTGGGTACCACATAACTTTTTTTTATTTGTATATTGCCTTCGGACCCTCTCCTATCCGCTCATTCCGAACCTTATTTATTTATTTTTTCTAATATTTTTTAAAAGTGAACATAATAATAATAAATGGTGTATTAATTCTAAAATAAATTAACCAAGAAAACAATAATAATACTAAATTAAAGGTAAAAATATTTATATTTGCTTTAACATTTGAGTGGTGGTTACATTGGATATGTATTTGAAAATCTAATTTAAGATACATTAAAACTGGATCAAGAATCTAAGTGAACAATCAACAAACACATATCAAACTAAGTAGAAAACAAATCAATCAATAATCAATGTAAAACCAGAAAGCAAATCAATATGAGACACGTAAATTTATCCAGGTTGTGAGATAATTTCAGTGTGAACTTATTTTTACTCCAACAAAGCAAGATTATGGTGATCTTCATTAGAGTAGTAGAGTAGAGAAAAACTTATGTACAAGTGATTACAGTCAAGAGCTTTGTCCTCAAGAGTGTTCTTCAATCTTGATACTCACAACTTCGAGATCAACAACTAATGTGTTACAGACTCGAATATTGTGGTGAATTAATACATAATGGGCTCGTTTGGAACGCCGTATTAGGTCGTATTGTATTGTATTGTATTATATTGAATTGTATTTTATGCAATATTTTTATGTAAAACTATGTGTGGTATTAACTTTTATGGACACCTAAATATATAATATTTTATTATAAATTAAATTTTAACATAGTATTATATAAAAATATGATATATAATCCAATTCAATATAATACAATACAATACAATACGACCTAATACAGCGTTCCAAACGAGCCAAATAGGAATTAAATAAAACAACAACTAAAGAACTAGAATGGCAGAATCAATTAATGACATTAATCAAAAAATAAATACGGAATAAATTAAATGAAATAGAGATAAAGTTTAATGAGGTTTATTACCTTTTTGTGGTGACTAATCCATGGGAATAACTGTCATTTGGCCAAGTTTGATTCGATCTTCAATAATGGAAGAATACAAAGTTAATCTCATCAACAAGGGTGTCTTGCACCTTACAAATCAACTCACTTGAGAGATGTTAGTTCTATTTTTGGCATCTTTAATGTGATAAAAATATTTTATAATTTCTTATTTCAATTCGGCTGAGGTGTTTATTATTTGGTTTTTATATTTTGTGTATTTAACTTTTACATTTGTGTATTAATTGATTTATACATGGAAGGAAAATTGTCTAACTTTTCTATTTATGGAAAATAAGGTATAGAATGTAATTTTGGTGACTCATCCATTCTCTATCTATCTAGCTGTGTTGAGTTTCCTATTATGTTTGATCAAATCTCTTGATGAGAAAATCGAAGCAAAACTTTCATTTTCTATAAAAGGAAAGTCTCACTTAGTGCTCACGATTTTGTAGGTACAGAAATAAAAATTCCTGGGCTGATTGAAGATTTATTTTAGGAAATTGTCTAGTGGGTTGTGGTCTTGTTCAGACCGTGTGTTAGCTGTCAATAAGGTGTATATTGATTATAAATACACCTTATAACAGCTAGATCATGTACTATTGGGCTATGTACCCTAAATAAAACTCTATTTCAATGTAATCTTTTATATTCATTTATCAATAAAGAAATAGATTTATTTTCATTACTTATTTAATGTGTTATTTGGTTCATGTGTTCATCTAGCTATTTATTTAATTTATAAATTCATCTAAATCCTAATCACATTGATATTCTTGGTTTTTGTGTTGTCAACACAGTGGAAAGTAATCAAGATTGTGTGATTAAATGTATTCTTGTGATTTATCAGTACATAGGGTTTAATTAATAGGATAATCTACAATGTAGTTTACTTGCACCTTGGATAAGTGCTAGGTCCTTTCTAGGGCATTGGTTAAAGTAAGTTTGGGTTGGATGTATGCAATATGCATCGGAAAGGACCGATATTGAACTTGGATTATATATAATAAACTTACCGTAATATCTATTCAATTCAATATCACCTAGTTGAACATAGATCAAATGATCTCAATCCTGAGATGGTTAGGTTCTAGTTCAATTGTATTATTTTTGTTCTTCAATCTACTCGTTAAAGTCTCGCTCTTAGAACAAAAGGTTTGATGAAATAATCAAAACCTACGGCTTTCACCAAAACGATGATGAGCCTTGTGTTTACCAACTCAAGAATAACAAGTGGTAGTATTCCTGGTCCTTTATGCTGATGACATTTTGATTATTGGCAACAACATCAAGGAATGGCTTGACACTCAATTCAAAATGAAAGATTTGGGTGAAGCTGTTTATGTTCTTGGTATTAAAATCATCAAAAACCGGAAGAACAAATCCCTTGCTCTCTCTCAAACAGCTTACATTGATAAGGTGCCAAAGAGTTTATCAATGACAAATACCAAAGGAGCAGTGATGTCTTCTAGACCTAGTATCAGTCTATCTAAGGAATAGTGTCCCACAAATCCTCAAGAGATAGAGGACATGAGAAGGGTTCCTTATGGTTCAGCAGTTGAAAGTCTAATGTATGCAATGTTATGCACACATTTGCTATGCAGTAGGAATTGTGAGCAGGTATCAGACGAACCCATGAGAGGAACATTGGACTGCAGTTAAGCATATTCTGAAATATTTGAAAAGTACTAGGCATTATGTGTTAGTCTACAAGGGTGGTGCTTTAAATCCCGTAGGCTATACCGACTAAATTTCCAGGCTTGTCGTGATGACAGGAAGTCTACAGCTAGGATGGTATTTACTCTTGGGGGTGGAGCAGTTGTTTGGAGAAGTGCTAAGCAAACCGCAACATCAGACTCTACCATGGAGGTCGAGTACATAGCTGTCGCTGAGGCTGCTAAGGAACTTGTCTAGCTTAGAAAGTTCTTCTCATAACTTGGTGTTGTTCCTGGAATGGAAAAACCACTGGTTTTACTTTGTGACAACACTGGTGCTATAGCCAACAATAAAGAACCTCGAAGCCACAAGAGAAGCAAACACATAGAGAGGAAATACCACATCATAAGGGAATATGTGGCAAGAGGGGACATACCGGTGGAGAAAGTGGATACTGAAGATAACTTAGTTGATCCATTCACCAAAGTCTTGACTGTAACTACATTTGAAAAGCACAACTGAATCTAGGATTAATTGAAATGTACTGATTATTTTCTGTTAGTGCAAGTGGGAGTTTGTTGGGCTTTGTGCCCTAAATAAAACTATATTTTAATGTAATCTTTTATATTCATTTATCAATAAAGAAACAATTTTTTTATTACTTATTTAATGTGTTATTTGGTTCATGTGATCATCTAGTTATTTATTTGATTTATAAATACACGAATAGGAGCAGAAAACACCTCCTGACATACCACGTGTTTACCACGCAAAAGGAAGTAAATGCCATAAATATCCTCCGAAAAATACAGTTCATTTGGGGAGGTGTCCATGACCTCTGATTACAATACGTGTGCGCGATCAACATTCAAGACAATAGCAAGCTTCCGTGATCCAGAGAATCTCGAAAGCTTGAGGGTGAATGTTATCCATGTTTTCACTAATCAGACATGTGGCACGATCAGAGAGGGAACAGAGTTTCTACATAAGGCACTAAGAGGCAATGGCTCCCAGAAGCAGCATCCTTCACTGAGGAACCCTGAGAGCAGTACAGGTTCTGGAGATGTTGGACATGTCAACTCCTTGCAAAATGACACTCCAAAGATGGTTATACCTTTTTCTGACACGGGATCAGATCTTGTCCCCTGTGCCAGATCATGGTAGTGCACGTACGCACCCTTGAGCTTGATTTTTGCCCAATGGCCTGTGTAGAGACTATTTTGTAAAGGAGTGACATTTGCACGACACGTGTCCAAGATCGTACAAAAGTCTTCACTAGTCGCTCTACAACGCACGATGAAGAAGGTCCCCCTAGTGGATAATCAGATCGTCCTTCGGCAGTATAGGCCTTAGTAGCGTGTGGAGGACGAAACCCTAGATAGGTAAAGGGTATGCCCTTTATCACATGTTTTCCTATAAATAGCCTCATTCTTTCGAAGGCAGGGGAGAACAACTCTACATTTGTCGTCACCCTGCTAAAATCCCTAGCAATATTTTCTTCCACAAAACATTCACATACTATAATACTTTGTAGTATCAAAACATCTGCCCGAAGAGGCTAATAATATTAACTCGTGGACTAAGGATCATTAACACTTGAACCACGTAAAAATATGTTGGTTTATTATTTAATACTTGTTATTTCCTTTATTCTCTCAAAATATTTAGTTTCCAAAAAAACTCAGTAAACACAATCTCATGAGAAATAAAAAATTGAAGTAGACGTAGCTTCATACCTATCGCGATACAGGGAGTGAACTACTATAAATTTATTGTGTTTATTATTATTACTTAACAATTATTTCACTCTCGCCAATCTAGCAAGCGGGTGTGGCTTAGAAGTCTAGTCTAAATTTCTGAGTCAACAACAAACTTACATATTTTTTTTCCTAATCTTTCAATATAAAATAATTTTAGAACAAAACTCACATTATTTTATACAGAAAGATCAGAAAATATAATGAATCATCAAGGTATATTATCAATAAACATGTAACATTCATATTTCATAAACACATAAAAAAACAAACATAATTGTTTTTAAATCTAGTTTACTTGAACAATAAAAAATTACCATAACTTTGACACTAGTTGCTAAAAAGCTTATTTAATCTTGACCTTATTTTACTATTCAAGTATGTTGAAAAACCGTGTTTTTGCAAATGTCAGTTGTATATACGAAAATATAAAAACTGTACGCGTTTGCAGCAGCAGAAAGTAATTCTGCTACAGCAGAACTGAACAGGCAGAATATAAAATATTTGCAGAAAAATAAATAACTTGACACACGAGATTTATACGTGGTATCAGTGTTCTCCCGAACACTCCTAGTCCACGGGGCCACGCCCAGAGAATGAAATCAATTAATAAAGTATCAAAATTACAAAGACAATTGACTTAAACAAGTTTAGACTCCCTCTAAAGTATTGCCGCAATCCTTTGTAATCCACTTTATGAATCTGACTTCTTGAAACACCTTCAAGCCCGAACTCCCTTCGTCTTTGAAGTGTGAGTGCTTACTTCCTCCCGAAGTAAGGCTTCAACAAGTCTTCTCCCGAAGACCAAGTGCTTACTTCCTCCCAAAGTAAGGCTTCAACAAGTCTTCTCCCAAAGACCAAGTGCTTACTTCCTCCCGAAGTAAGGCTTTATCAAGTCTTCTCCCGAAGACCAATCTCTTGTTCAGTCAAGTAGTTCTTCACAACCTCTAGGATAGAGTAAGAACAGAAATAGAACAACTAGAACCTAGATGAACAACTAGGCTCTCACAAAACAAAGAAAGACTCTCTTCTCTCAAAAGATAAATGTAGAAAATGAATAATGGAAGAGGTAATTCGAATGGTTGCTCTCTAGGCTCTATTTATAGATCATAGAAACCAAAGAGGCAACCACAAGTTCGAATTAGCAGCTGTACAAAAACTTTCCAAAAGAAACACGATCTGCTAGATCAGATTCGGATGCTGACGCAGCGAATGCGAAACGGAAACTTACTAAAATCGGGTCCGATCTTCTTTTAATGTTTGATTCCTGCCAAAAACAGATTAGATATTCTGATTGTATCAAGATACAATCGAAATCAATAAGGAAAAGGCAATAAACAAAGTTTCCCTAAAAAAGACAACTTTCCAAAAGAGAATTCCTTCTCTTTTGAGAAGTTTTTCAACAAAGGAAAGTTCAGCTGAAAGTGCAACTTTCCAAACAAGGAAAATGGCAACTACAATCCGAATTTATAAGGCAAGAAATCGAATATGAATGCATAGCAATCTTACCATAAATGGAAAAATTATTTTGTCAACTAACTTGCCAAAAAAGGACTTTACAATCTCCCCCTTTGGCACTTTAGATGAACCAAATAATTTTTAACACAAAGTACCTGCAAGTTAAAGTTAGCCATAACAAATAACTACTCCCCCTGAGTAGCACAATCGAAAACCAACAATAACTAAAGAAACATGCTAACTTTTAAACCAAATAGTTCACAGGTACTAACCAACCACAACTCCCCCTGGAAAAAAAGGTCTAGAGTTGATAAAAACAAATTGAATGCTCAATAAAATGCACATTAATTAAGAAATATTTTGACAACTAAATTGCCAAAAAAGGACCTAACAATCTCCCCCTTTGGCACTTTAGATAATCAAAATATTATTAATTAACAAACACCTACAAAACAAAGTTAGCAAAATAAACATAAAAACTCCCCCTGAGAAGCACAACATTAAACCAAAATAAACAGCTAACTTTGACCAAAGATGAACACAAACACAAACCTCAACTCCCCCTAGACAGTTGAGTATACAATTACTCCCCCTTTTTGTTTATCTATAAGGGCCAAAGACAAAAAGAAATGAAAAGATAGAAATATGTCCAACAAAAACAAAAAGAAAGAAAACTTATGTCCCATAAAGCTTGATCAATGAGGACAACTGCTTGGACATCTCTTGCTGAACCTCCTCCATGGCAGCAAGACGATTGGAGCAGCAAGAAGAGCATTTGAGGGGGCTTGTTTAGATTCCACCATTTTCCTTTTTGGGATGCCCTAGGTTCTTTGTTCTCACTATTTTGATCTGAAAGAGACAATGAACAGCAAACAAGCAAGAGAGACAACGAAATAGAATCGGGTAGGTGGTGAGAGTGAATCACATAAATTGGTTGAAATAAACATGGGAGAGTTTAGCAAAAAGGAAACCAATTTCAACATATTTGAGAAACCACCAGCCCACGATTACAAAAGGAAACTGCCCACTCCTTGCAACTTCTTTCCCTTTTTTTTAAAAAAAAATAAAAGGAAACTAGAATTACCAACAATATTTCCAAAAATAAGTCAATCTTTCAAGATTAAAGACATATTACATATAAAAGATCAATCTTTAAATGGAAACATATCAAAAATAAATCAAAGAAGAATGAATGTTGATACTTACCATTTATGCACAAGATCTTCTGGACCCATGAAGCAAGTCACACGCCTCCCTTTTTTTTTTTTTTTTTTTTTTTTTTTTTTTTTTTAATCAAAACCGAAAATAAAATACAATGTGTACAATAAATATATGTGATTCGAATCAAGCAAAGAAATCAAATATCATTGACAATTGACAAAATAAAATACATGTTATGCTTTTAAGGAAAATAACTAATTAGTATCTCATGAAATAATCATACTAATTGATGTTAAGGAAAAAGATATGCATGTTGCGAAAATTGTGTACCAGGATTATCAATTTAATTTTAATAGAGGAGACTTACAGAATTGAACACACTTGTCAGACATAAGTGTGTGCAGTGAAAATAGGATCATTGTCCTTGGCAAGATTTTTCATTTTCGCCTTTTTCAATTTGATCCCGCAACTGGATGCTTTCACACCATACTGAAGGTAGCCCTTTTCTATGGTAGTGCATCCTCATCATAGTTGCTAATTACAATGTTCCAGCTTACTCATCGATGGCTTTCACACCTCGGTATGGGTAGCTCTATTCCGGAAAGGGGCCCGACAAGTCCGAAACAAAAATTGCTCAACTCTGTATAAGAACATTATTTAATCCTAGACACAAATAAGGAGTAACATGAACCTTTTAACACAACATCACAAAGTATGATCAGACAGAGATCCTAACTAATTATATTCCAAGAGCATAAACATGATTTGTCAACATACAATGATAGAAGATTAAGAGCTAGAGATGAATCACATAACACTATTGTACAAGAATTATGAACAAATAAAATTAAACAATGCAAACTCCCAAAGACTTTCTGAGGAGTCAAAGCGACTTGCATCTAGGGCCTTTGTGAAAATATCAGCTAATTGTTTTTCAGTATCAACATATTCTAATTGCAATGATTTATTTTCAACAAGTTCCACCGATAAAGTGGTGTCTTATGTCAATGTGCTTTGTTCTAGAATGTTGAACAGGATTTTTGGAAATATTTATGGCACTAGTATTGTCACAAAAAATAGTCAAAACACCCAATTCAAACCCATAATCAATCAACATTTGTTTCAACCACAATAGTTGAGTACAACAACTGCCAGCATCGATGTACTCAGCTTCGGCAGTGGATAAGGAGATGGAATTCTGTTTCTTGCTATGCCAAGATACTAGATTATTCCCAAGAAAGAAACACCCTCCACTTGTGCTCTTTCGATCATCAGCATTTCCTGCCCAATCTGCATCACTAAAACAAGCAAGATTTGAATTGGTATCTTTCGAGTACCAAATTCCATAATCAGGAGTGCTATTAACATATCTAATAATCCTTTTCACAGCTGATACATGAGATTCCATAGGATTACTTTGATATCTAGCACACACTCCCACACTGTAACATATATCAGGACGACTAGCAGTTAAATACAAAAGACTTCCAATCATGCTACGATAGAGTGTAGTGTCTACCTTTACTCCATTCTCATCTTTTGTTAATTTCAGTGTGGTGCTCATAGGAGTACTTACCTGCTTAGCCGATTCAAGGCCAAATTTCTTGACAAGGTTCTTAGCATACTTGCTTTGAGATACAAATGTACCTCCTTCCATTTGTCTCACTTGAAGACCCAGAAAGAAATTAAGCTCACCAACCATGCTCATTTCAAATTCACTTTTCATTTGATCAACAAATACCTGCACTTCATGGTTAGATGTAGAACCAAAAACTATATCATCAACATAAATTTGAGCAATGATAAAATCAGATTTTATATGTTTGATGAAAAGAGTTTTATCCACACTACCTCTGTGATAGCCATGAGAAAGTAAAAATTGAGTCAACCTTTCATACCAAGCTCGAGGAGCTTGTTTCAGACCGTACAAAGCTTTTTCAAGTTTGTATACATGGTCTGGAAATTGAGGATCTTCAAATCCTTTTGGTTGCTCAACATAAACTTCCTCATTCAAAATACCATTTAGGAAGGCAGATTTCACATCCATTTGAAACAATTTAATATTCAGAATACAAGCAATACACAAAAGTAAACGAATTGATTCTAATCTTGCAACAGGAGCAAAAGTTTCATCAAAATCAATACCTTCTACCTGTGTGTACCCTTGAGCCACCAAACGAGCCTTGTTTCTCACAATTGTACCGAACTCATCACTTTTATTTTTAAACAACCACTTTGTTCCAATAACATTTATACCTTTTGGTCTTCGAACCAAAATCCATACCTTGTTGCGAACAAATTGGTTGAGTTCCTCTTGCATTGCATTGAGCCATTCCTCAAAGGTCATGGCTTCCTTCACATTTTTCGGTTCATATTGAGAAACAAAGCAAAGAAAGTTGATTAAATTAATATACCTTCTGCGAGTTACCATGCTTTCTTCAGGATTTCCAAGGATGAGATCTTTTGGATGATTCAGTTTGACTCTGGTGCTTGGTTCTTTCTGAATAGAGTCAGTGATGATATTTGGATGAGTCAAGATAGACGGTTACGGTTCTCCGGTTTCGGTTGCGGCGACGAGATTCGTCCTTTGCGGCATCGGCAATGGGTTCTGTTTGCATCGGGATCTCTTTGTTACAACTTCTGGAGGAGTATCCATGAGACTATCTATCTTGGCTTCTGTGGAAAACTCTGAAAAATCTCTAAAATCATCAACAACCACATTAGCTGATTCCAAAACAGTTTGAGTTCTCATGTTATAAACACGATAAGCTCTATTGTTTAAGGAATATCCAATAAACACACCAACATCACTTTTAGCATCAAATTTACCAATATACTCACGATCTCTATAGACATAACACACACATCCAAAAACATGAAAATGACTTACATTGGGGCGCTTACCTCGATAGATTTCATAAAATGTTTTTGAGGTACCTAGACGAATAAACACTCTGTTTATTATGTAGCAAGCTGTGTTAATAGCTTCAGCCCATAAGCGCTTTGTCAACTTCTTGCTATTTAACATCACTCTTGCCATTTCCTGCAATGTTCGATTCTTCCTCTCAACAACTCCATTTTGTTGAGGAGTTTTGGGAGCTGAAAATTCATGAGTTATACCTGTAGACTTGCAAAAATCATCATACACAGAATTTTCAAACTCCTTACCATGATCACTTCGAATTCGAACAATTTTCCCAATATTACAACCTTTCTCAACTCTTAATCTCAGACAAAGAGTTTTAAAGGCATCAAAAGTGTCAGATTTTTCTCTTAAGAAATCTACCCAAGTAAAACGAGAGAAATCATCAACACACACAAAGATATATCGTTTACCATTCAAACTTTCAACTTGGATTGGACCCATAAGATCCATGTGAAGCAATTCCAATACCTTTGAGGTATTGATATCAGACACAGGCTTGTGAGTGATTTTTAATTGCTTCCCAAGTTGACACGGTTCACACTTACCTTCACTTTCCTTACCAAGCTTGGGAAGACCTCGAACAATACCTGCATTTGACAATTTTTTCAGGTTTTTAAAATTAATATGCCCAAGTTTGGCATGCCACAGATCTGTGGTGTTGTTGATAGCTGAGTGACAAGTAAACACAGGGGTTAGAGTGTAACAGTTATCATTGGATCGAAATCCTTGCAAGATACATTCATTGTCATCATTCAGAACATAACAATGATCACTATCAAAAGAAACAGTAAACCCTTGATCACAGATTTGACTGATGCTAAGTAAATTAGCCCTCAGTCCTTCAACTAACATCACATTTTTCAGTTTAGGTAACCCTTCAAAATTTAGAGTTCCCATACCAACAACTTTTCCAGATAGGCCATTACCAAAAGTGACTTCTCCACATTGCATAGGCCGAATGTTAGTCAAAAAATCCTTGTCACCTGTCATATGTCTAGAGCAACCACTGTCAAAATACCACATTTGAGATACAGCAGTTTTATCAGAAAAACAAGCTAGACACTTCTTTTTCACCCATATTTGTTTCAAACCTTTATGTTTCTTTTGAGATTTTTTCAAATTATCAAAATAATTTGTTTTAAACAGGTTGTTCAATGTGAAACATTTAGGTCTGATATGTCCTTTTCTACCACAAAAATGACAAATGGGAATAAATCTTTTTACCTGAGATCTTACCCTTTTTAAAAATCCTGGAGATTTTGCAGCGTCAGAAGCTGTTCTTGCTGTAACAGGCTGTGAAACTGTTACGGCAGAGTTTGTAGCCTCAAGGTGATTCGTTGGAACACTAGATTTTACAAACTTCGTGACTCCAGAACTTTCCATTCCATTAGACCCAAGGCCTGCGAAACCTCTCTGACCTGCATTCTGAGCTTTTTCAAAAATAGAAGATCCAGGGTTAAGCATTTGAACATTTTTCTTAAAATTTTCAAGTTCCTTCTTTAATAGAGAGATTTTTTCATCTTTATCACAAAAACTTGTCTCATATTCTTTTATTTTCAAATCACACATTTCAATCTGATGAGACAATTTTTTATTCAATTTATTCAACTCTCTATTTTCAGAAGCAACCTGAATCCATTTTTCATACATGACTTTGTATGATTCAGCAAGAGATTCTTCACAGATTTCAGACTCATCTGAATCTGATTCCTCTTGTTTGGTGGTATTATTCAGACATACCAATCTAGCTTTCACCTGTGAATCACACAACACATTAGTCATAACAGAGGTTAGGGCAACATTTTCAGCAATATCTTCATCACTTTCGGTTTCATCATCACTCCAAGTGACATTGAAACTTTTCTTATTCTTTTTCAAAGTGTTTGCACACTCAGCTTGAATATGCCCAAAACCTTCACATTCCCTGCACTGAATTCCCTTTTTGTTAGAGACAGAAGGTTTAATGAAAGTATTACCTATTGAACCTTTTGATATGTTCTTTTTATTTCCCATCTTTTTCATATATTTCTGAAAATTCTTAGTTAATAAAGCAATCTCATCATCACATTCACTATCAGAATTTTCATTATCAGCAACTTTCAAAGCAATACTTTTACCTTTATCAGCAATGGATTTGGGTTTGTCCTTTTGTTTAATCTGTTGATTTAATTCAAAAGTACGTAAGGAACCCATCAATTCTTCCACTTTCATAGTGCTAAAATCTTTAGCTTCCTCCATTGCCAAAAGTTTAGTATCAAACCTTTCTGGAAGAACTCTAACAATTTTTCTCACAAGAACAGAATCATCAAGCTTTTCTCCAAGAGCAAAATATTCATTAGCAATGTCAGATAATTTTTCATAGAATTCAGTTAAAGTTTCATTATCAGACATTCTAAGCTCATCAAATTTAGTTTGAAGCATGATAAATCTAGATCTTTTCACATCAGAAGTTCCTTCAAACTGAGTTTGAAGAATCTCCCAAGCTTCCTTAGCAGAAACACAAGATGATATAAGTTTAATGTAACCCTCACCTACACCATTAAAGATAGCATGCAAGGCTTTGCTATTGTAGGCAGATAATTTATCATCTTCAATAGACCATTCCAGTTCAGATTTTATAATAGTATTACCTGAAGAATCTGACTCAACTGGAGGAGACCAACCTGATAGAACCATTCTCCACGCCTTCTCATCTTGAGATTTGATGAAGGCCCTCATTCTAACTTTCCAATAAGGATAGTTAGAGTCATTAAGCAACGGTGGTCTAGAAATAGAACTTCCTTCTGCAAAAAATGACATTCTAACAAAAACGTTATAGGACCACACTAAGAGTTTAGTGTCCCGCTCTGATACCAATTGAAAAACCGTGTTTTTGCAAATGTCAGTTGTATATACGAAAATATAAAAACTGTACGCGTTTGCAGCAGCAGAAAGTAATTCTGCTACAGCAGAACTGAACGGTGTAATATAAAATATTTGCGAGAAAAATAAATAACTTGACACACGAGATTTATACGTGGTACGTGTTCTCCCGAACACTCCTAGTCCACGGGGCCACGCCCAGAGAATGAAATCAATTAATAAAGTATCAAAATTACAAAGACAATTGACTTAAACAAGTTTAGACTCCCTCTAAAGTATTGCCGCAATCCTTTGTAATCCACTTTATGAATCTGACTTCTTGAAACACCTTCAAGCCCGAACTCCCTTCGTCTTTGAAGTGTGAGTGCTTACTTCCTCCCGAAGTAAGGCTTCAACAAGTCTTCTCCCGAAGACCAAGTGCTTACTTCCTCCCGAAGTAAGGCTTCAACAAGTCTTCTCCCGAAGACCAAGTGCTTACTTCCTCCCGAAGTAAGGCTTTATCAAGTCTTCTCCCGAAGACCAATCTCTTGTTCAGTCAAGTAGTTCTTCACAACCTCTAGGATAGAGTAAGAACAGAAATAGAACAACTAGAACCTAGATGAACAACTAGGCTCTCACAAAACAAAGAAAGACTCTCTTCTCTCAAAAGATAAATGTAGAAAATGAATAATGGAAGAGGTAATTCGAATGGTTGCTCTCTAGGCTCTATTTATAGATCATAGAAACCAAAGAGGCAACCACAAGTTCGAATTAGCAGCTGTACAAAAACTTTCCAAAAGAAACACGATCTGCTAGATCAGATTCGGATGCTGACGCAGCGAATCTGCCCAGAAACGGGAAACTTACTAAAATCGGGTCCGATCTTCTTTTAATGTTTGATTCCTGCCAAAAACAGATTAGATATTCTGATTGTATCAAGATACAATCGAAATCAATAAGGAAAAGGCAATAAACAAAGTTTCCCTAAAAAAGACAACTTTCCAAAAGAGAATTCCTTCTCTTTTGAGAAGTTTTTCAACAAAGGAAAGTTCAGCTGAAAGTGCAACTTTCCAAACAAGGAAAATGGCAACTACAATCCGAATTTATAAGGCAAGAAATCGAATATGAATGCATAGCAATCTTACCATAAATGGAAAAATTATTTTGTCAACTAACTTGCCAAAAAAGGACTTTACATATGTTATAATTAATCACCTAACATGGATTCTAAAACAATTGAAATAAATATATAAAGAGTATAAGAAAATCTTATACTGATTGTAGCAGAAATTAATGTCTCATTTCATTCTGTCCTCTCTCACTCTTGTTTCATTTCTGTCGCAGAGTATAATCAAAAACAAATCATTAAATCTCCTTCAGGATATGACACAGTCTTCCACACTGTCCTGAGTATTGCATTCATACATATAGGCATATACTCAACACTGATGGCTCTCGAAATTAGAAGAATAAGACTATGAAATTATAATACTATAGAATAATATTAGCTCTTAAGCTCACTTTGCTGACAAAAAGAGTTAGAATTCTCTCTATAATATATCTTATATATGAACATATATATACATGTATAGGCGTGTAGGTATGTATGTTACATTATTTTATTTTATGCAAAATATATAATGTGTATATATATAATTATTGTATTTTAGGATAAGAGCTTTATTTTCCATTTATAGTATTTTTTTAAGGGTTAAGTTTAGATATTTAAAATAGATTAAAAAGATAAAATAATCATTTCCTTTTTGAAACCCCATAGCCGAACCCTATAGAGGCCAAATGAGTTTTAAAAATATCATTTTATGTCTTGACTTATGTTTTCTCAAAAATACTATTTTTCTAGTTCTAAACCTTTAATTTTGTCTATTTAATAATTATGACAAATTATCAAATAAAATTACCATTAACTTACTTATTAATAAGACTTTTTAAAATCTCTTAATTAACAAATAAATCCTAAATCTCTTTTTATTCTCAAATTTTCCTTTGCTTAATGAAACTCATAAACAAGACATAATCTTATTTAGAATCCTAATTGATTAATTAAAACCAATTAATTGAGTCTTCAGTATGATCTCAAGTAGTGTGAGGACCATGAGCCTATATAATCAAACTCTCAATGTGTAGTTCTAGATTTTACTGAGTAAATTTCCTATCTTATTAATTCATCCTAACTTCACTATAGATTCATAATTGCACTCTTGATTATACATAACTCTCTATTCACCAAGAATAGTTACGCTATAAATTATCCATTGTTTCAATCTAAACAATCAAATATCTTCTATAGATAGTTTACACTGAATAAGAACTAAATTATCGTTGCACCCTTCTATGTATTTTATCCTTAAAATACTTGGCTGCTTATAAATAATATTTCAAAAAACTAATATAATTACTGAAATGAGGCCTCCACCTTTTAAACTCGTTTAGCCAAGCTCTAAGAAAACCATCGTTTCACTTTTATGTATTTATAGAAGCTATAGATTCTAAATCTATGATTAGCGCTTCCACTCAATTGTACTAACGTGTTCCCAAGATGTAAGTATTGAGTCAATCCTAATGGTCAGCTGTAACGAATAAGTCAAAGAACATATAAAATACATTTAATTTAGAACCTAATCATCTTAAGATTGAGATCATTGATCTAAGATCAACTTTTTAATATTTACTTAGGAAAGATAGTACGGTAAGTTTATGATATCTTTTCTACTGTGCATATTAGTCTCATCCGATGTATAGCCAATACATCCGATACAAGTTTACTTTACTAATGCCTTAGAAAAGACATTCCACTTATACAAATACAAGTAAATCAAATTGTTGATTATTATATCAGTGTAAATTTGGTGCCCTGACAAATCGTGGGACTAAATAATTTGAAGTATATAATCACAATTACTTTCCTGTGTGATGACATCACTGTAATTGTAAATTAGGGGTGAGCAACGGTTGGTTTGGTCGGTTTTTTACACACAAAAAATCCAAAATTCAGTTTTCGGTTTTTTTGGTTCTAATCCAAAAACCGACCGACCATTATAAAAATATAAAAAAAAAACCTACCGTTTTAATCCACGGTTTGGTCGGTTTAAACCGACCAAACCGAACTTTATTCTTTTTTTTAAAAAAAAGAATAAGTTTTTAAATTTTTTATAAATATTTGAAAACCAAAAAAATAAAGTATTGTATCAAATATCATATAATTTAAAAATAAAACTTTCTTAGTTAAATAAATAATGTAAAATAAACTTTTTTAAATTTGTTGAAATTATTTGCGCTACTAATAAGATAATAAGTTATATTAAAAAACTAGTATTATTTTATGAATGTGTGTATATAATACGTAAATGCATCAAATTATAATAAAATAAAATAATGAATAATTAAGACTTTAAATAAAAAAGATATAAGTAAAATTATTTTAATAAGATTGTATATTAAATATGTACAAAAATAATATATATTATATATAATATATATGTTCGGTCGGTTTTCGGTTTAATCGGTCGGTTTGCCATTGACACTAAAACCGACCATGTTAAGGCAGTTTTAACCGAAGGCAGTTTTTTCGGTTTTCAGTTTTTTCGGTGTTCGGACGGTCGGTTTACTCGGTTTGGTCGGTTTCTTGGATTTTTCGCTCACTCCTATTGTAAATAACTATATGTTCAGGATTTAATAGAGATTATATATTAAACCTATAATCATGTAAAAAATATGTGAACAAAGCATATGACAAAGTCAATATATGATTTTTAATCTTTATTGAAAGTAAATAAGATTAAATGACATTAAGTTTATTTAGAGTAAAAAATCCGAACATATATAATCTTTTATGGCCGGTTCAATGATCCAACGTATATTCAGCAGACGCAAAAAAGAAATTTTTTTCCTCGGTTCTTAAATGACAATGACAAAATATTATGCCAGTTGAAAAGGTGAAAACGAGTTTCTAAACCCATTTTTACATCTTTTACGTCAGTGCAAATGATAAAAGAAAATATTTTAACTTTGCAAAAACTAGATCTAGATCTCATATGCAGTTCTTCATTACTACCAAAACAATAATAAAAATATAAACACAATAGTTCTTCCAAACCATTAAAATAAAAAATAAAAATATGATTTGAAATCGAACACCTAGAAAAGAGGAGAAAAACATAAAAAGGAGAACAAATGAGCAATACCGTGGCTCAAAAATTAACAAAAAATGACAGAATGAAAAAAAAATTGAGATGGATGGGACTTACGGGGCTTGGGCGCGGGGTGGTTGGGAGTTATGGGGCTTGGGCTCTATTTATCCCACAATGTAGATCGATACCGGAAGAAGAGAAATAAAAAGAGAGAGGGAGATGAAAAGTGTGGTATAGGATGTTAAGTCATGTCTTATTTTTGCATTTAACCCATCCAGGTATTTTTGTTTATTGCTAAAATCAGTTGGCACAATTCTCGAGGCCAATCTTACCAAGCGGTCAAACTGAGTCGTGTATTCAGTAACACTCATATTTTCTTTCTGAGTCAGCTGAGTGAATTCTTTCCTTTTCGTGCTTCTGACTGCCTCATTGTAATATTTTACATTGAATAATTCCTGGAACTTTTCCCAAGTCGTTATTGTAACATCATGAGTCAGGGAAACCATGTCCCACCACACTAGAGCATCTTCTTGGAATTGGAATGTGGCACATGCCACTCTATCATTGTCTGTGATGCCCATAAAGTTCAGAATTCTGGTAATCACTGTTAGCCACTGCTCGGCTTTCATAACATCAGGACCTCTCAGGAAAACTGGAGGTGCCTGCTTGCGGAACCTTTCATACAGCGGTTCCATTCGGTTTACTGCAGCAACTGGTCCTGACTGCACAACAGGGGTAAGAGCTACCAGTATTTCTAGAACAGGGATTGCAGGAGCAGCCTGCTGTCTCAAGCACCAAATCTCTTCATCTTGTTCATTAATCCTGGCTTGCATGTCTGCAAACCTATTTTCCTAATCTTGGGCAGCCTGTGGCGGGTTAACATCACCCCGGCCACATGCCCTGCCTCTAGGACCTCTACCTCGACCACCAATATTTAGGGGAACCTAAACTCCCTGACCACCACTGGATCCAACCGAGTTACCCTGGCTCCAGGTGTTTCACGTGGCGTCCATAGTATTAGAACAACCTGCGTATCCAAGAGCTAGTCTGGTCAGATCGTGATCAAGTAAAACTTATTAATTGCTGCTTATTTGGAAATTTAAAACATGCACCTATTCTACTATCAGGTTACTAACATGCTTCCTAACAGGTTTTTCTTAAATCATACTATTAAAATAAACTACTAAAGCAATAAAAGCTTATTGAACCGTGAAACAAGCTGATCGCTGATGATGATTGTGCATGTCATGACGATCTTCGGAAGATAACCTGGCTGCTCTGATACCAAATTGTAACACCCTAACTAATTTAGGAATGTTAGCATGATTTTTAACGTACTGTGTAGCTCGTTGCTAATCAACGAGATTATCAAAAAGCGTGATTAATTAAAATTTTGCTATTTAATTAAAAACATATAGTACATACATATAAAATTTCGAGATCCCGTTTACCAAAACATTTACAAAAGTTTAATTATACAAGTACAAAAGTTTTTCGCCTAGCGACTACACAACAAAAGTCTTGATGTCCCAAAGATCGTACGCTTTAAGCTTAACCTCCCCAACATGTACAACCTCCATCTACTCGCTCTCACGACTGCTCAGCCTTAGCCTTGCCCTTACCTACACATGGAATTAGCAACTGTGAGTCCACAGACTCAGTAAGAAAAGCATAACATAAAATATAATAATATCCCAGGTTACAATTAGGCGCCCATACACCCAACCGTAACCCTATCGTCGTGTCCCACACGATACTGAGTCTAGAACATTCATACGACAATACTATCGATCATAATATCAGCTTATACTCAATATGCCAGTCATACTCTAGCCATATTGATGTGACAACATCGACCAGTATCTTACCCAACATACATTTTATTAGTAATCAGTACAACTCTATGTATACTATTACTGCTATCAATGTATTTTAACAGGCATAAACTGTTAAACATGTAATTACATATGCCTAACATTATACTAATCTTACTTTGTTTCCGAATTCAGGTGTGCCAGCCAACCTGAGTGGAACAACTGCTCGGCGAATTACAGGCCCCTAAATCACATCGATCATAACATGGATAAGTGACACACTAAATCACAACCGGGGACTTAGGTTTTAAACCAAAAACCTACCTACTGCAAGTTAACATGGCAATACCCTAAACTAACAGGAAATTGGCTAACCAGAGCTCTGAAACTAACACGAATCGATAACACAAAATTTTTAGGGAACCCAGCATCAAATCCGGTTAACCTGTAAAACCGGTTAACTGGTTTACACCAGAAAACTCAAACAATTCGAAAACCTAACCAAATCGATTCCAAACCTTACCGAACCTTCCAGACCTGCACATCATACCCCAATTGACATATTCCAAGCATTAAAACAACTACACAAGCTCAGAATTAAAAATCACCATCAAAGAGCCAAGCTTGATTTCTAAAACTCAAAGCTTGCTCAACAACACTACAACCAATCAAACCAGTCGAAAATAACATATCTAAACATAATTTAACTTCTGAAAACAACTCTAAACAACCACAATAACTATAGAACTCAAACACCCAAATTCATGCAAAATTTCTAACTTGAAACTTAAGAAACTAGCAAGGAAAGGTACTAAAAACTTACCTTGGCTTGGATACACTAAGATCTTGCTGGAAAACTCAAGATTTTTTGAAGAAAAATAGAACCCTAGCTTGTTCTATAGGGGTCGAAGAAGAGAGAGTTTTGGGAGAGAGAGTTTCCTTATTTTTCTAACTTTGATTTTTTTTTTTGTAAAAAAATGAGATCCCTAAGTGATTTTTATGACTTTTGGCTAAGTGGAAGACAAAATGGTCATTTTGCCTAATTATGTTTTGTCCTTAGTGGACTTTAGTGGGTTTTAATTAAGTTTATTAACTTGATTTTATGGCTGAATTAATTAAATAGAACATATCCTATTTTATTTTTATCAATCGAAAATCTCAACTATTCCCGACATTCTCAATGTCTAACTATATTGCCCCGCTATACTAAAAAATACTATGATGTGATTCTAATAGCCAAACACCGCGTTCGAATGTTGTCAGGCACAAAACATGTAAAATTATAAAATTCCATATGTGACATATAAAATGCATTTTAAATTCAAATAAATCTCCGTAAAATAATAATAATAATAACTAACAGGCAAGTTTCATAATTAAACCCTAATTATATGCTAATTTCTGAATTAAAGTTAAGCGGTCTTTACAATCAAATTGTCCATTGCAAAAGACTAGGAATGGAATGTCGTCTTTTTCCTGTGAATATGACATTATTATTAGTGTAAGTCAACTAATTTGAAACTATATTGAATCTGTAATTGCTTTTGTTATTAATGTTTCCGAACATTTTTTATACAAATTTATAAAACAAAAATTAAAATGATCTTTATGAAATAGAAAAGAAACTTACTTCTATTGGCTTTCTTCTATTCAAGTCATGTATTTCCAATTCTGAACCCTGTATTTTTTCAGTTTTTTTGTTTGTTTCAGTACTATTATGCAACTATTAAAAAACTAAAATGCAACTAATCAGCAACGTTTTCAATAATTTTATACAAACTAACTATTTTGTCGAAGTGTTTTCTCTTTTTCGCTGTCAAAAGAAATTCCTGCAATATTGATTAACACCATAATGAAACGGCGATGCAACTACAAATCAACTTGAAAAAACTTAAAACATAATTCCAATTAACATGGTTGTAGATTAATTCGATTTGGAAATCAGAAAAAAATGACAATGCAACTGAATATACCTTAGCTATATTGTTTATGCTTTTTTCATTGTATTTTGCATTATGCCTGATTTGGATTGATTGGGAGCTCCTGATTTTTTGTTATTTCAAGTCATTTGTTGCCAATTGTGAACCCTATTTTTTTTTTTTTAATATTTTTGTTTGTATCAAAATATTTTTGCAACTATTATAAAACGAATATGAAACTATTTTGATAAAACTTACCATATAGAAGCAGTATTTTTCAAAGTGATCTTCCCTTTTCACCATCAAATGAAATTCTTACAAATTTGATAAATACTATTATAAAACGATAATGCAATTACAAAGCAACCAAAAAGAAAAAAAGAAACATACTTTACGTAACTGGCTGTGGATTTATTCGAATTTGCTTTTCTTATTGTGTTTATAAATAAATATATTCCATATTGGAAATAAAAAATCAACCGAAATACAACTTTATATACCTTAGATCTATTATTCATGACCCTTTTTTTTTTTTCATATTATACCTGGTTTTGGATTCGGGGGGGAGCTCCAAATCTTTTTGTTAGAGATCTACATTATATGAATCTGAATTTCGATACTAGGAGGAGTTATTTTGATCGAATAAAACCGAAAATCAATGTTTAATTTCAGTTTCGTCCCAATTTTTCTGATATATTTTTCGTCAATTTTTGTTTAGATCGTTCCGTGTCTTCTTTTTAGTGAAATTCGCGGAAATAAATGGTGGTCTTCCTCTTGCTTTGGTTTCATTTCAGTTGTGTTACTGGTTGAACGATCGAAGATTGTTGTGTTACTGAAGGTTTAGAGAAAATGGTATTTTTGTAAATATTTATTTATGGGGTGGCTGGCCCAGTGTATTTTAGTAATTTTTTTTTCTTTTTTTTGTATTTTCCTATTTTTTTTCTCTTTTATTTTTACCTTTTGTTTTTATGTTGTTTATTTTTTTTCTTTTTTTAAATAATGGTGTTGTACCACTACTCTCTTCTTGCTTTGGTAGTAAGGTTTGTTTTGCCTATGGAGTGAGATATTATGGTATTGTTTCCTGTTGGGGCTCACAACGTTTCAGTACGTGTAGGTGGCATGGGTACCTCTTTCTGTGTTCAAATATGAGAGATTCTCATATCATTATTAATAACACCATATTTTATTAGTCTATCCTTTATCAATTGACATAGTCATAATTAGTTTGGCTATTTTTTTTTTTATTATTATTAGGTTGAATAATGGGATTTTCATTACCTAATTTAGAAATTTTTTAATTGATTCTCCAAGTGTGTTTTGTATGTTCTATAGCATTCTTTGTAATCTTTTTGATGTTTAATTACCGCTGAGTATATCTATTTTTAATTAGTTGACAATACAAAATTAGGCTGAGACCTATGACAAAAAATAAAAAAAAATACACTAAACAAAATGTAGAGAAAACTAGCTTGAGATATATGACAAGCGGAGCATCATATGTGCCGCTTCGAAATTAATGTTTGTAAAATGTAAATTATGCCACATTTTGGAGTGAGGTTCTCTTTATTATTATGTATTTATTTCTCTGTGGCAGCTGCGTACCTAAATAATATGACAAACGTGGTTAGGAATGGCCGCACTGGCCATTGGGACGTCTCCTTCATCATCAGAAATCTTCAAATATATAAATATATATGTATTCATATCATCCAAAAAATGATAGACATCAAGATAGAATCATTCTTAACTATTTTTATATATATGAAGAATGTGGGGAGACATTTGACCTGAAAATATCACACATTTAGTGAAGTTGCGAAAACATTATTGAATATTTGTGGGAAAGTCAGTGGTTCAGCTTAAAATATTTGAATTTAGAGATCCCAATATGTATGAGACCAACTTCAAATGATGGGCATTTTTGGTTTACTCACGTTGTTGTTGTTGGTGGTGTAGTAGTTATTCATAGAAAAACAAATACCAGAACGTTATTAGCATTTGGGATGGGACCACTACTTTTACCCGATAATTCCTGCTTAATTGTGTACTTGCTCTGTTGATTATTATTATTTCTTGTTTATTTGGTGGTATTTTTATTTATATTTTACAAATATAACCTAATTGTTGGTATATATTACACATTTTTGTAGTTAATTAGTCTTTTGTATTAAAGATAGAAACTTTGTAAAATTTTGATAAATTTATAAAATAAAAAAATAAAGTTGAGATAATTTTTTTTGCAACGATTATAAAATAAAAGAAATGTGTGCAACAAACTACTTAAATTTTATTTTAAGTACATTAAATTATATTTTTCTCAAAATTTGTATAATGTTCTAAATAGTCATGTAAAAAAAATTAAAATTATTTGAATATTGAAAACATGAAAAAATGCATCGATACATCCATATATTTGGGGTACACTATAGATTTTTCTTATAATATTATAACTTATTAGAAAATTCTACAATACATCTAGATATTTAAAATTCTACACCCACAAAAAGTGATCTACCGATGCCCTAGATAATTTTAACATCTAGATAGTGTTAATTTTTCTTTTTTTTTTATAGGATGGTGTACAATATAATTATTTTAAATAATTATAAATTTTTGAAAAATTTAAAAAATTTAACGCGTCGAAAACAAGATTCAAATAATTTATTATATGCGTATCTCTTTTATTTTAAGCGCATATAAAATATGTAATTACAATTTACAATATACATTATCTTATAAAAAAAATTGAGATCATATCCTATTCATATATCATAAACACATTGCACCCATTTAGGTAGTCACCGTAAAAGCACTTATTTCATCACTTATTTTCATCTGAAAGCAAAACTTTATGGGGAAGAGGATTCCGTAGAGTTGTAGTGATCGAAAGCCATAATCTCATATCCATGATAACTGTAAATAACGGGTATAGTTTTTGCTTTGCTTTTTTCTCAAGGAAACTTAGTCTACCATTATTAGTTCCATTATCTTGATACTAGAGGGGCTAAAATAGTCAATATCAAATTTAATTGAACCCTAAATACCATTTTGGACCCTGTGTTTTGCAAAAGTTACAGATTGGACCCTGTGTTTTGTTAAATGACAAAGTAGACCCTGTATTTTCTAAAATAGTAAAAATAGGATCTGAGCTTAATTTTTGACAACTTTTTTTTTAATACAACCAACTTGAAGACAATGCTTAATACGAACAGATACAAAAAATATAAACAGTTTTGTCATAGCACTTTTAGATCGGATTATAATTAAATTTTATTTTGAGAAAAAATCAATTCAGGGTCCTATTTGTACTATTTTAGAAAATACAAGGTCCATTTTATCATTTAACAAAATATAGGGTCCAATTAGTAACTTTTGTAAAACAGAAGGTCCAAAATAGTATTTACCCTTATATTTATTCAATTAGTTGATCGAGTCGGTTTTGTGCTTCTTAGATTGGGTTATTATATTAAGCAGCAGAGGACACTTATACCATCTAATAGTTCATTTAATGAACATGGAAAATTAGATTGGGTTATTATATTAAGGGTGCCTTTAAAAAATAATTGTGCAACTACAAAATAGTGTAATTATGAGGGTATTAATTATATATTATTTTAAAAAAACAAAATATGTTTTAATGTAAGTCATTGCATATAAATTTTTATTTTCATGACAAATGAGTTAGTAATTATAGAGAAATATTACATTAATTAGTTTAAAATGACAACATTTTATTATTACACATTTTTCAAAGTATGAGAATTATATATTGCAAATGAGATAAGTCAATTACCTCTAATTATATGGTTACTATGTAATTACTTAATTAACAAACACACAAAATTTTGTAATTATTTTAAATAACACTCAATTGAAATTACTTAGCAACTTCTTGCAAACGCATCCTAAGTCTAATTAGAATATTTGAAATTCAAGTTTCAGGCTTATAGCTCTTGATTAGGAGCTTTGAATTTATTAGACTACATTTAATATTTTTAATCTTATTCAAATTTGGTCAAATGATACATTAAATGTTGAATTTTTCCAATCAATCCGATCTAATTAATTTCAATCACTTAAAACTGATTCAATCCAATGGAATATTAGATTGAATTTGTTGTATCCATTAGATGCATATCATGTATATCTAATGGATTGGTTCAGATTTATTTAATAGATCAAATATTTTTTCAACTAGATTCATCCAATATTTATTAGATTGGATTGGATCTATCCAATTAAAAATAAAGGTAAAGATTAAAATAGGTTAAGTAAAGTGGATATACAATGTAATTTTTTCCTTAATTTTTGACAACTTTTTTTTTAATATAACGACAATTCTTAATACGAACAGATACAAAAAATGTAAACAATTTTATCATAGCATTTTTAGATCATATTATAATTAAATTTTATTTTGATAAAAAATTAATTCAGGATCCTATTTGCACCATTTTAGAAAATACAAGATTTATTTTGTCATTTAATAAAATAGAAATCCAATGAATAACTTTTACAAAACACAAGATCTAAAATAATATTTATATTTTTTTATATGAACATTGTAGACGTAAGTTATGTTGAACATCCATAAAAAATTCAAAATAATTTTATGTGAAACATTCTATTATTGTATGAATTCTTTTTTAATTTTAGAGTAATTTGCGGTGTAAATACCTAAGTTTATCTTTTAGTTGCTGATAAATACCTAACTTATATTTTTGGCGGTAAAAATACCTTCTGTTAGGGTCTTGAAACTTCTGTAGGTACCTAGACGTTAAGTGACAGTTCAGTACCTACATGGGACGTTATGATTGGTCCAAGTGGATTTATTTTTATTTTTTATTTTAAATAATCATTTAAAGATTAAAAATAAAAAGAAAATGTTTTTTATAGAAAAAAAATTAAAAACAAATAAAGAAATATTAATACTAAAAATCTAACTAAAGTAATAATAAAAAAAATTGATTTTGTATCCCTTTATTATTCTGATGAATCCCAACTCCAGCTCCGGCATTGTCTAGCTGAAGTCGAGCTCTGGCACCGACGATCCTCTTCTTCACTTTGTCTGTGTTGTCAGATTCACCAAAAGAAATAATAAACAACATTTCAGATTTGAGATTTTCTACCTCCTTCTTCAAACAACCTTTCAAATCTGAAAAAAAAAAAATATCTGCAAATGGTTTTATTTATTGTCCCAACTAATTTTTCTTTCACAAATCTTTTACAAGGTCGAAGTAATTTTCTACAAATGATTTTATTCTATATATGATTTAGTTTGGTCATCATCCTCTATGGGGTAGTTAGCAGTAAGTATTTTTATTTTATTTAATTAGAGCATGATGAACCAAAAAAATTTAGAAAACAATCTATATCTATATCTATATATAAAGGAAAGCATTAGAGAGGTTAGGTGGCACTCTACATTTTATTTCATTAACCTTTTCTATTTTCTCAAAATTTTCTATTTTTATTAATTTTGTATTCATAAAAACTTATTATAATTAGTGATAATAAATATTCAATTACAACCTTTCAACTTATTTGAATGTAATTAGTGATAATAAATATTTAACTACAACCTTTCAACTTATTCATAATTTTACAACCTTTCAACTTATTCATAACTCTTTTATTTATTGTATTTTATCACTATATATGTAGATATATATATATGTCCTCTTTTATGCAATATATATTTTGATTTGTGCTATTGTTTCTTCTCTAATCTTTGTTAGGCAACTTATATGTAATATTTTAAGTGTATAAATATATTTATTTATATATATACATGTTTATATATTAGCATATGTACTTACATTTGTATCAATTTTACGTGTAGGTTATGTCAATCAACAAGCATTCATGTAAAGAAGTTTTTGCTATGCTAATTAAGGAGAACTAGCACCAATCCTGAAGTATCTTTGAAAGCCTCATGAGTTTTCTACTTTCTTAAATAGCACATTTGTCATACATGTTAATGATGTTTATCAGGTAAATGATGAACAAATTTTTTATAGGAAAATGTTATAAGCTCCTCACATATAATGAAAGTTTATTTGATATACTTCTGTGACATGATCTTCTTATTACTTTCTAATTTATTTATTTTGTGGTTATTTTAAATTTTAATCTCATATTATTCTAATTTTTAAGATTTATTAAATAATAATTAATTAATTAAAAGAGAAAAATTAAATAATTAAAAAAATAAAGTTAATCTACCCAATTAAAAGATGCAAAAATAACCGAATTTTATAATAATACTAATTATTTTAGTTTTATTATCTATAATTATTAATTAATATTATTTGATATGATCATTCTTGCTTACCAAAAGAAAAATGAGATTATAATTATAATACAATATAAATTAAAATAAAAAAATATGTAGTATTTTTAATTAATATATTGATAACAGGTATAATAGAGTATACTAAGTGATTTATTATAAAATAAGTTTTAATTTTAATATTTATATATTAATTACATATATAATGCTTAAATAATTATTAAAATATATAACATTTGTTTGAATATTTTTTTATAGAATATTTTATATATGTTATTTGTTTATATATATTCCAATTATTAAAACAAAATAATATGTAATAAAACTCAAATATAAATCTATGCACATTATTACCCATATAATTATAATAATAAGAAATAAATATTAATTTATATCTTTCATTTATTTATATTTATATCTTATATATCTATATATTTATATAAAGGTAAATATAAAAGTGTGATTGACGTGACAACTACTATTTCTTTCTATTGTTTCTAATTTCTAGGTTTTTTAATTTTTTAATAATTATAAAAGAAACAATAACAAAAGAAGAATGTACATTAAAATTGGTTGCATTCTTAAGAATATGAAAAGCTCATATTTAAACACCACTCTATTAGTTACTAAGTCATTATATGTATACAAAGTATAAATATAGAACTATGCATTTATATTAATATGCATTATATTAATTAATATTATGAAAACTCTATATTAATATACCATCTTATTATTAAGTTGTATATAAATAATATTTATATATATGTAATATAATAAAGAGATATGAGCAACTTCTTATTATAAGTCATTTTTCTTATAAATATAATTTTTCTAGATACTTTTACATAATAATTTGTTGTACATGAAATATTTTTCATCAAATTATAGCTAACGTACTTTAGAGAAAGAAGCTTTTTGGATACACAAATGTACAGGTGATGAAAGAAAATTTCTCTATTTAGAGATTAAGTGCAGAGGATTATATTTTTAAATGAATTTTAATTGTTTTTTTTTTTCAGCAAAAAAAAATTATTTATAATTTAGATGTAATATATATTATATTATGAAAAATGTGTATGATCTCATCTAAATAAAATAAAGAGAGATTTAAAAACGTCTTCCAAGGAATTAAAAGATAATCGAGTATCATTTATATTTAAATAAACATTCTCAATTATGAAATAAAAGTACATCTCAACAAAACATAATTATTATTTTTGTTTTGTCTTTATAGCATATTATTTAAGGTTATATAAATTGTTAGGATAAGATTATTATTTTTTATTGTGTTTAATAATTTAGAAAATATATGTACCAAAATATTGGACGTTTGAATTTTTGTTATAAACTTAAGTTAGATTAATTTGATAAAATAAAATGTATGTAAATAATTAGCTCGAATCAATAAGAAGCTGCTAAATTAAGGGAATTTATATAGTTTTGATATTTTATATTAAAATTATTAATTTAACTTAACGATGACTCTTTAGTTAGTTTTTAGTTTGTCGTATTTTAAAAAATAATATAGTTTAAAAATATTTGAAGAGCTGCGCGAAGCGCGGCATTGTTACCTAGTTATCTTAAAAAGGAATACCCAAAAGAGAATCAAACCTAATTTTAGGGCTTCAATATTGGTATACTCTGATTTTTTTCTTTAATTGTTGCTGAAGTACAGAAGATAACTAAAACAATAACGAACAACTCCATCCAAAAGAAGAGATTGCGAGACTAAAAACCACCTAAAACTTGCAGCTTTGTGGACTGCTTCGGAGTTCATCAAGTAGTAATGGTGTGCGACTTGATGGGGTTCAAAAATCCAGACGATCTGGTAGAGAACTCGGGCGCAAGGATCTAGAACTGGGGCAACAATGCTTGGCATGGGAATGATAATGCTTGGATCGACGACCATGGTATCGACAACGATGAGAGAGAGAGAGAGAGAGAGAGAGAGAGAGAGAGAGAGAGAGAGAGAGAGAGAGAGAGAGAGAGAGAGAGAGAGAGAGAGAGAGAGAGAGAGAGAGTAGTGAAGGCAAGGGCGAGAGGGAGAAGGCAGGGGGTTTCGATTTCAAGGCTTTGGGGGCTTCGAGTCACCATAGGCCATAGATGGTCGGAAAAGGTTCATCAGGCTAGAAGAAGGAGGAGGCAATAGGTTGAAGGTGAAGAAGCAAGAAAACGGAAAGATAGAGAGAGAATAAAAGGAAAAAAAAAATGATTTTTTTTTTTTTTTTAAATTTCTTATAATTTAAAATTAATTTTTAAATTTTTAAATGATTATTTAAAATAAAAAATAAAAATAAATCTAGCTGGACCAATCACAACATGCCATGTAGGTACTGATCTGACACTTAACGTTCAGGTACCAACGGAAGTTCCAAGACCCTAACAGAAGGTATTTTTACCGCCAAAAAAATAAATTAGGTATTTATCTGCAACTAAGAGATAAACTTAGGTATTTACGATGCAAATTACTCTTAATTTTATAATTTCTTAAAATTTTACAAGATAATTTTAATAACACTAATTAGAATTTTTGCCCCTGAAATGTACCAAATTATGCCCCTGAACTTTTAAGGTCGTTAAAAATGCCACTATTGAGATTGTTGGATTTAAAGATTTTTGTCTAATTTCATTCAATTTTACTATTTCAATGATTGTTTATGTACTAAACCATGCTGTCCAGACTTTGATATCTATCAAATCACGCCCCACTAAATTATGTTCACTTTCATCCATGTAAGACTTTTTTACTAAAATTGAAAATAAGTCCTTAAATCCAACAATCTCAAGATTTAGTACATGTTAAAATTCAAGGAGCAAAAATCCTAATTAACCTTTTAATAGCTAAAATATAAAAAATTCAAATTAAAATCATTTAAATATAAAAACACAAGATGAATTTACTATACCCACTTTACTTTATTTGTTTTAATTTTTAAAACCATTTTCATTTTCTTTAAGATATACCCACTTTAGAGATAATGTCCCTATATACCCCTTAAATTAATGTAAATTATATGTTAGACTTAAATAAAAAGTAAGGATATATTTCAATAAAATAAAATATTTTTGATTAATGGACACAAAAAAAAAAGTATTTTTCAACTTCTCTCAAAACACAATAAATATACCGAAAAAGCATCCTATAATTTTTTTTAGGCGAATTGGCTTTATTTAAATGTATATTTATGCGAAGCTTTATTTAAATGTATATTTAATAAGGATCACACAATTTTATGATACATTTAAAAAGCCAATAATACCCAAATTACACTGATAAAAATTAAAATCTAGCATCATAGTGAAAAGAAAAAGGGTGCACAAAATTAAGGTCACTTGATTGTTCATTGCTATGTTGTGTGAAGTGAAAAGAACTCCCAGCATAAGCTACATGGTACAAGACCACATCAAAACTTTGACAAATACTTTACTATCCAACTTAACCCAAACTGAGAAACAAATTACGTTTTCTTTTAGCATGAATGACAAATGCTTCACTATCCAAATTAACCCCAAAATGAGAAACAAATTTATGTTTTCCTTTTGCTTGAATGCAGACTGAGATAAGGTGCAAGAGCAAACGGGCAAACTAAGCAAGTAGAAAAAATAATCTATACGGCATACAGCAACTCATTGAAGATAACTACATCCAATTATGCAGTAGGAGACAGAAAAATAAGAAAAACAATATTAAATTAGTTCCTGAATAGTGGCTTCATTCAATATCCTAAAATAACAAAACTGCTTCACTTCTAAACAAACATGACATTTAAATTTGGTTGAAAAAACATAAAATGCAGATGCTTCAAATGACCAATCTCTGTCATCAAGAAGTCCTGAGAGAAATGAGCAAACAAAAAGATCAACTTTTAGAACACATGCATTGTCCACTAACGAAAAAGAAAATCTGAAGTCACCAAAGGCTAAGTAGTATATAATACAAAATTACACGATTACAATAGCAAACTGATTCAAACTTTTAAAAGTAGTCAGCATGTTTCAAGTTTCAGCTTCAAAGAATTTATAATCAAGAATGAGTATGAATAATATATACCAAACAAATTAAGTACAAGCTACAGTAATGTCATTTACAGGCAAAGAATATGAAGTACAATAATTAAAAAGTTACCTTATATATTGCTGGGGTACATGAACACTCTAACTCTAGCACCCTTCAAAACGAAAAAAAGTATGGTCAAAATCCCATCAAAAGCAATAAAGTAATTAAATAGCAGAAACATTTTCCAATTAGCATACCATAGATTTGGGAGGCAGGTTAGAAGTGAACTTAGCACGAACGACGCCACTGTTACCGTGAGGCCTGATAACTTTGCCCCAAATGCACCGATAGTGGGAACCGTCCTTCTTCACCTTAGCCTTGTAGATGTACGCCATGCGCTTCCCACAGTACCATGAAACATCCTCCTTTGTGTTTACTCCCTCAATCTGGACCAAAGAAGTGTTTGGATACTGGTTCGACTTGGACCTAATTCACCACAGAATCCAAAACCACAAACAAAATCAATCCCAAATAAAACCCTAAATCACTATTTCCCATTTCCCCTTTCGTAAAACCCAATCACACAAGGCAATATTCTTTCAACTGAAGAAATGAAATAAAAATATTTGCGAAATTGAAATCAATTACCTCTTGTATCCGAGGACTGTTCCTCTGACGTAGAGTCTGTGATAAAATCAAAGCAAGAAAATAAGTATAAATCTAATGATACTAATTCGACGACAATGAGAACAAAACAAAAGAATGCGTGAGAGATAAAAATGTGGAGCTAGTGAGATGAATCGCAGACCTGACTCGCTCTCCTTGGCGTCCCTTAACCATTTTTCGTCTTAGGGTTTGTTCTCTCGTGATCTTCGGAAGTTAACCAGAGACGCCTGCAGAGGAGAAGCCCTAAAACCCTAGTTTGCGAAGGTGAAGAATAAGTATTTATACTGACCTGCTTCAGTTTATTGTAAAGCCTATCAAGCTTTGCATTACGACATGAATATGTTAGGGTTGATTTGCGGCCCGAAGATTTATTAGGCCTGATTCATTCTAATTGGGCCTTCCTCATATCTATTGGGGTTTTGCAAAAATACATAGAGAAACTTACAAAATTACTGCTTTTTTACTAAATGTTTTCAAAAATACTGGGACACGGCAAACTTTACATTTTTACTACCCAAGCCCATTTTTATTTCTTTTATACTGCCTAGGCCCAATATATTTACTTTTATACTGTAAACAGTAACAAAACACAAACAACACCTCTCCTTCGTGGTTGGAGACGGACAAATCAACACCGGAATCATAGAAACACCAAGAAAAAACCATAAAATCTGGCAAAGAGAAAAAATTACTAAATCAACAACAAATTACTGTTTTGTAGTGTTATTTTACTGTTGTTTTAATATGAAAAAAAGGCCACGTAAATGAAATATTGTGAAAAATGACAGGACATGGAATCTATACCAGTTCTCATAAAGACTAATGGACAATGGGAAAAAGAACATAATTATTTCAAGAGAATGTGACAATGCTCGAAAACAACACAACAATACTTGAAATCAAACATATCAACAACAGAATCATACATATTGGAACGCCAATTAGAAGAAGGAGGAGAGTCAAAAACAAGAGAATTTGAAAACGACAAATTCGACATAGTTGACTATGCAAAGCTGGTTGCTAAAAAAAATGGTAGAAAAACTTGAAAACTAAAGTAAAAAATTAGATCCAGAAATCGACATCAACAACGCGAAGCTAATAACAGACAAACACCACCCAAAAGTTGAAAAAGGTCAGGCATACAAAGACAAGGAAACACTGAAGAAAGTTTATAGCTACTACGCAATCAAAAACAACTTCCAATACAGTTTTTGAAAACATATTTTTTTGAGTTTCAGTAAGAATTTTTTTAATATCTTCAATAGTAGAGTAATAACCAGAGTTTATAACTCTAGAATGGTAGTATTCCAATCGGATGTACTTGGATTTTCAATCCGATAAAAGAAAAAATATAAGAAAACACTACTAAAACAACACTCAAAAGAAAAAAATAAAGAACATAAAAAACAAGCATAAAAAATCTCTAGAATGGTAGTATTCCGATCGGGTGCACTTGGATTCCCAATCCTATAAAAAAACATAAGAAAACACTACTAAAACAAAGCTAAAACAACATAAAAAAAACTAACGAACATAAAAAACAAGCATAAAAAAAAACATTAAAACTAAAATAATGAAACGACACACCTCAACAACCCTTTTCCCAATTATGTCTTCAAACAGATCAGTTGATTGAACAATCTTCACTTGGTATTTACCCTTTCCCTAAAACTAACAAAATTAAACCAAAACAATAACAAGACACAGAGTCAAACAAACAAAAAACTATAAAATAGGACTAACAAAAAAAAAAGAGAAATAGGAAACATAATCAACTTGAAAAAAAATCCTAAAACAACACAAGATCAATACGAAAATACCTTATCAGATTTGGGAGACTTTACAAACTCTGACTCCAACTCAAAATCAGAGTCGGAGTTCTCCACCACAGGTCGAGGGCGTTTTGCTCGAGTGTTCTTCGAAGTTCCAGCACCTAGTTTCCTTTTAGCAACAACTAGACAAGTAGGGCTAGGAGGATTATCTTTCAAATTCTTCTTATCCATTGTTGCTTGAAATTTATGTTTTTGGGGTTGTTTTGGGGGCTAATTAGCAACAGGGGAGGATGATGATTGGGTAACAGTCATTGTGAATAAGGGGAAGTAATATTTATAGAAGAATAAGAATGAAAATGTGGGGGAAAATGAAGAGGATATGAAGATGGAATAACTGAAAAAATTTGAAATAAAAAATAAACCACACCCACAAACTGTATAAAAACTTGAAAAAAATTGAAATTAGAAGAAGATGAATAGGAAACATGAGAGAGTGAGATTTAGTAATGATTATTTAACATTTAAAAATAATTTTAAAATAAATTTAAACTTCAAAAAGAAGCATACTGTCACAAATTGACACCCCATGTCAAATCAATACTTTTTTGAAATATTTAAAAATAATTTTAAAATAAATTAAAACCCCAAAAAGAAGAACACTGTCACAAATAGTGACACCCACACGTTAATCAAAGCTTTTTTGAAAAAAAAATTCAAAAAATGAAGTGGCAAAAGTCAGTGAAGACACGTGTAAGCCATAAATAATATATAAGATTTGAATCAAAGCAGTAACTGCCGAATAAAAAAAAAGTTAAAATTTTACAATCCGCGTGTCACAGTAGAAATATAATAAATTAGAAAAAGTTAGTAATGTATGTAAATTTTTCAATACATATAATACAAACTTCTACAATTTTCCTTCAAAAAAAAAAAAAAACTTCTACATAACATCTCACGCTCTCAAATGTTTCATTTTAAATCAAAAGTCAGTGAAGACACGTGTAAGCCATAAATAATATATAAGATTTGAATCAAGGCAGTAACTGCCGAATAAAAAAAAAAAGTTAAAATGTTACAATCCGCGTGTCACAGTAGAAATATAATAAATTAGAAAAAGTTAGTAATGTATGTAAATTTTCCAATACATATAATACGAACTTTTACAATTTTATGCTAAAAACCGAACTTATGTACAATAATAACATTACTATGTCGACATAACATACCAAAATACCAAAATATTTAACATCTCACGCTCTCAAATGTTTCATTTTAAAGAAGTACAAAAATAATGACTATTTCATTGAATAAAAACAGAATGATTCACAACCTAAAAAACCAATAAATTAAGCATCCCAAAGTCAATAAGAAAAGTTGTTTAATCACACAACTTGTTCATTCATCCAAAGAACATATACCTCTAATCTATGTGCAGCTATATTGGTCAGGCGACGAACATAAATTAGGGATACTCTTGAAAATTTGGACAATAAACTTATCAAATCATCTAACAAAAATCCAAGAACAATAAAAAAATATTACCTTTTATTAAAAGCAGATACAACTAATAGGCAATCAGTTTCAACTATATGAGCAATAAAATCTAGTTCAATACCATCACAAGAACAACACACTCCGTTTGAACCACTGGAAAGTAACCTAATATTGATTTAGTTGCTTAGGATACTAATAACACACAAACTTGTTATTTTCTATAGATAAAATTATTTCATATATATTTTGATTACTTATTTTGATTAACTACTTTAAATTTACGGGTTTTATATTTTATTGTTGTATTGTTTAAGATACATTTATATACTTTTTCTTTTTATGTTACCTTTAAATATAATTATAAAAACTTACTATATAACATATATTAGAAAAATTGATGAAAATATTAACGTACTAATCTATATTATATATTTTGTAACCTTAGTTTTTATTTCAGAAACTAATTTTCAAACAGTTTAATACTTGCATTGAGAAAATTTTTCAAACACAAATTAAAAGTGTTTGACCAACCTAATGGGTGAATATAAACCTCAATATAATCTATTTTAAGAACATAACATTGTTGGAATAAAATTATATCCATACACTCATCAACAATAAAATATTGTAGAAAGAAAGTAAAGGCATGTTGTAGGCAAAGGTCTCATATCTTACTCTTCTTACTCAAGCCAATATGTCACTCAAATTTTGGTGAGAAGCCTTTGTGTTTGCAACTAGGGTTACACATTCTCCCAAAGGGGATGGGGCTTCGTGAGGATTCCCCATCTAAATAAAGAACGGGGCAAGGATGGATAATTTTCCTTAAATGTTAATGTTCCCCGCCCCTGACCCGTTGGGATCTATTTAATATTTAAGTACTTCTTTAATAATATTTTTTATGTATTTTTCTAGTATATTAGTAACTTCATATAAATTTTTAAGTTATGTTTTAAATAAAAATAAGTATATTTAATAATAAATAATTTGTAATGTATTAATTTTATGTAATTCACTTTTTTATATAATTAAATTTTTAATATAAACTTAAGTTCAACATAAATTGGACCTTGTGGGAATTTCCTGTCTCATGCTCAATGGGGAACAAGCGGGGATAGAGAATTAAATTAGAAGATCATACCATTCAATGGTCGATTCTATGGACTCTAGTATGCTTCCTCTAATCTCTAATTTATTGTTTCATTCTCATGAATTAATTATGGCTAAATTTAAATTTACAGTGTGCTTAAAAGTAAAAGAAGCAACCACTAAAAAATAAATAATGGAAATAAAAATACCAAAAGAGATTAATAAGATCGCCAAACACCGACAAATCAGAATTAGGGTACTGCCACAACCACACATATCAACCATACCACCAAGAGGAGTTGCACCCTAGGCCCAAAGGACAAATGCACTCCCAAATCTCCACCATGAAGCCCAACCCCAACGAATCACCAACGTCCATCTAAGATTGCCGCTGCTGGACCACCGTAATGGAAGCAAAAAAATGAGTTCTAAACAGGAGGGAAACCAGCCACGATGGTTAGACAAGAAGCAGGCCCCCATCAGCAAACATCCTTGACCCAAATCAGAAACCTCACCGTGGAACCCACCCCACACCAGAAGCAACCAGAGCCAAACTTTGTGACCACCAAGTGAAAACCCTAAAATCCAATACCAAAAGGTGTTGATCCTCCATCAGAGAACTTTTTCAAATGCACAATCAAATACTCCCCCCCAACCATGGCCACTACAAAACCCACAAGTCGGCCCACAAATCGGCGAGCTATAACTGGAGAGGGAAAAAAGAATCTCAAGTGGCGAAAGGCTCTCAACCCCTAAAGAGAAACTCTAGACTCTCTTGTAACATGATATAATGTTGAGAGTATATTATTGTTTTTCTTTTCCTTAATTTTCAATTTTCTTTTAAATATAAACATTTACTATTATTGTTATTAATACATTTTACTAATATTTTGTTTTTAAATTTCTTTTCATATTAGTTTTATGTTTATTTTTTTCTTACAACTTAATTTATATTAAACATCTTTGTATTAAAATAATATTATTCATTTAATTAAATTATATATGACAAATATAACTTAAATAAAAAACTAAAGCATATAGGGTAAATACAATTTTAGATTCTGTGTTTTGTAAAAGTTACTAATTAGACCCTCTGTTTTGTTAAATGACAAAATGGACTCTGTTTTTTTTCCCAAAATGGCACAAATAGGACCGTGAGCTTAATTTTTGACAACTTTTTTTTTTAATATAGCCAACTTGAAAATACGAACAGATACAGAAAATGTAAATAGTTTTATCATAACACTTTTAGATCAGATTATTATTAAATTTTATTTTAAAAAAAATCAGTTCAGGGTCCTAATTTTACCATTTTGGAAAATTTATGGTCCATTTTGTCATTTAACAAAACAAAGGGTTCAATCGGTAACTTTTACAAAATACAGGGTCCAAAATGATATTTACCCAAGCATATAATACCCAACTTTATAAAATCTGTTTATTCAAAAAAAACTTTATAAAATCTGTTGCTCTTGAATTTGTTAACAAATATTTTCTAAAATATAGTAAGGAGTGCCATTTTTATAAAATTGAAAAGGAAAAAAAAAATGAATAAAAAGCTCCCACTCCCTTATGGAAAATAAAAAACAAAAATTATCTGTAGTAGATTTAAAGCTTTGATTTTTGATTTAATTTGAGTATTATTCTCAATTTATCAAAATAATTTAAATTTAAACAAAACATATTTATGAAAACACATAAATATAAGCCCGTATTTTGCGCTTTCTCTCAAATTATTTATCTCCTTGACTCTTTTGTATTCATTGCTCTTCTGTGGAACTCCTTCCTTCACTCATGTATCTGTCATTTCTCATTATATATCATTATTAATTATGAATTAATTAACTATCTAATCATTTAGTTCTGTGTTCCTTCTCTCTTCTCTTTAATTAATTAATATGTTGATTCATGTAAATGGTCGACGTAAATCAATGCATAGCTTTGTGAAACCGGCAATAATAAGGTGGCCATGGACGAAAAAGCGAAGGGCTTTAGGGGTTGTTGGTGTCGTAGCTTTGGTCTCATTCATATCGATCATCGTCTTATTTCATGTATTAGTGGTCATGCTCCCACCTCCTTACAGTTACACCAACGGCAACACCACCACAACTCCTCTACATATTCTCCAAGTTACCACCACAACCACTACTACCACCACCTTTCAACATACTACTTCCACCTTCCAATCAAATTTATTTCATAATAAAATGGTAATAATAATAATAATAATAAATATATGAAACAGAATTTGTTTGGGAACCTATATTTAAATAATTTTTTATATTATATATTTTAAATAATTGTTATTATGTTAGTTTTGATGAGTAAAATGTTTTTTTTCTCATATATATTTTTAGTATCGGCCGTACCGTGATCTTGAAATTTGGAAGCCACCAAGGAGTGAGAGATTACAGAAATGTGTCAATCGATCAAAGAAGGAAGCCAGTAAGTAGTTCTACTAAATAAACTATTTATACATACATTTATGAAATGTATGTCATATATTATCATTAATTATTGTTGTTGTTTGTTATTATAATTGTAGAGAATGGAACAGCAACAGATGGCTTTATTCTAGCTCATGCCAATGGGGGTTTGAATCAAATGAAACTTGGGGTAATATGTATGTATGTTTGTTTTTTATTTTTATTTTTTTTTTCTATATTGTATATATAAGTAATAGTAATTATTATTTAGTACTTTCAATTTTTATTTGGGGTTTTCTTAATCTTGGGAAATTTAACAATCATTGTAGATAAGTGACATGGTTGCAATAGCAAAAGTTATGAATGCAACCTTAGTCATGCCTACTTTAGATCATAGTTCCTATTGGAATGATTCAAGGTTAGCTTGATATTTCATAACCTTTTTTTTAACTAATTATTATAAGTTCAAATACAAATGCTAATTTGATTAAGAATATCTACTAATTCACTACTTTGATGGTTCCAGTGACTTTAAGGAAATCTTTGACTGGGAGAAGTTTGTTGAAGTTTTAAAGGATGATATAACAATTATAGACTCACTTCCACCGGAATATGAATCAGTCAAGCCCCTTACTAAAAATCCAGTTTCTTGGTCAAAGGTAAACATATGTATATATATATGACATTTTATTAATGTTTGTTTAATCATTGATTTATTTTTCGATGACATGAATGATTAAATTACACATATTGATACGTAAACCTTATTTTTTTTGCAGCTCTCTTACTATAGAGACATGCGTGAAAAACAACTAATAAAGAGAGAGAAAGTGATAAAGTTTCTGCAAACGAATTCGAGGCTAGCTAACAATGTACAATTTTCTACTCAAAGGCTTCGATGTCGGGCAATGTATGATGCATTAAAGTTTAGAAAAGATATCGAAGAACTTGGGAGGATCTTAGTTGAAAGATTAAGAAGGAATAAAAATCCTTACATTGCTTTACATTTAAGGTGAGTTTTTTTAATCAAAAACAAGTGTCACTATCACGATAATTAACTCATATATCTACATATAGAGCCTTAAAACTATCAAATCTGTTTGTTGTTATTGTTTTCTTGTAGATATGAAAAGGATATGCTAGCTTTCACAGGCTGCAGCCACAAGCTTACCATAAATGAGCATGAAGAGCTTACAAAAATGAGGTATGAGACAAAGCATTGGAAAGAAAAGAAGATCAATGCTAAGGTCCAAAGACTCCATGGGAATTGTCCCATGACACCAAGAGAAGTGGCCATATTTCTTATGGCCCTTGGATATCCATCTGATACACAAATTTACATAGTTTCTGGTGAAATTTATGGTAAAGACGGTATGCAATCGCTTAAACAAAAGTTTCCTAATTTGTCTACTAAGCTCAGCTTAGCAACAGAGGAAGAGTTAATGCCTTTCATGAATTCACAGAATAAGCTTGCTGCTATAGACTATGTTGTGGCATTGGAAAGTGATGTGTTTGTTTACTCATATGATGGCAACATGGCTAGAGCATTGCAAGGTCATAGGGTGTATGAGGGTTTTAGGAAAACCATTAGCCCTGACAGGTTATCTTCTTCAACTAAAAAATCCTTCTACAATTTATATATGATAACTGTGTACCATTTTAAGTTGATTACCTACACAATGACAAACTATCTTCTTCTTCTTCTTTTTTTTTTTTTTATTTATTTAATTATTATTATTATTGTTTTGGTTTTTTGCAGGCAAAATTTAGTCAAACTGATTGATAAGTTAGACAAGGGTAACATAAGTTGGGAAAAGTTTTCATATTTGGTCAAGAGCTTTCATGAGAAGAGAATCGGAGGACCAAAACCAAGGCCTATTTCACACTCTCGAGACTCCTCAAAACTTGAGGAGAATTTCTATGCAAATCCCTTTCCTGGTTGCATTTGTCAACAAAGAATTTAAGGTGTTTAAAACTAGAACCTATCCCAAAAAGCAAGTGGAGAAACAACAATTTTGAAAAGGTTAAGTGAGCTAATTTGTAAATGTGATAGGCATAGCACACAATTTTTTTTTAAGGAAGTGTGCAATGGCTCAATTTTTCCTTTTCTTCTTAAGTATGTTCGAAATTAATTGTAGAGAAATTGAGAAATAATAAATTTTCCCTAAACTAGTGGTATGACAGAGTTTTATCTAATGAATTTTTATGTGGCAAAAATCTTTCCAAACTTTTTATTTTTATTTGGTAAAACTTCTCAGAAATATAGCAATCATTGCATACACACCATTTCGATTACGCTTTATATATTTTTTCTAAGAAAAAAATTGTTGATGTTAACATTATTGTGGTGTGATTAGAAAATTTAGACGAAAAATACATATAAAAATAGTGATCTAATATAAAAAAAAAAATGGAATATATATATATATATGCAGTTTTAAAACTAATATTTAAATGTTTGAATTAATAAATTTGATTTAGCTAACCTCAATTGGTTAAATTTTTAGAAAATATATGTATGTATTTTAAAATTAATATTTTTATATTTAATGTGAATATAATTAAATTTCAACTAACCTTAATTGGTTAGATAAATTCTTTGTTGCAATGTCTGTGGTGTGACTGTGTATGACAGTTAATTTATATATATATTTATATATATATGTTGATCTCGAAAAATGACCAATCGACAGCGGGTTCGTGCAGATCCGAGAATGAAAAGCAATAGACAATAAGATTTGTTGTAGAGGTTCGACCCCCATGTCATAGCGGGTAATGTCCTACTCCCCTTTTAGTTGTATTATACTGAGGGAATTACTATCTAGATCGCTATAAGTGGGATCTGCTATAGTACTCTTAGGATTACAATTAATGATTAAACGCCTGGCAAAACTCAAGTGTTGGAAGCCTAGGATGTTGGACAACTTTAAGGTGGCGTGTGGGGGAGAATGAGGAAGAGAAAGAGTTTATCAGATACTTGAGATCAGGTTTCTAGCTTAGAGGCAGCTTAGGCAACTTAGATTTTCAGTCAGAGGTTAAGGCCTTTATATAGGAAGCCTTAAACCATAGGTTTACAATTCAAATCCTTTGGAAATCGTATAGTTAGTTAGATATCTACAAAAGAACAAAATGCCTTTAATTCTAGATATTATTCAGCTATTCTTTTGGGCTTTTGCGACCCAATTCATAGCCCATCTTTGTTGTCCATGTGCACCAGTGTCCTGTGGGGCCTACAAAGCATCCTTTGGCCGGCCAGGCCCTTGTGCTGGTCGGCCATGGTGTTGTCCTTGGGCTGGCACAGCCAGGGGTGGGTGGCTGCTCTTGAGAGGGAGCTGATCTTTCATTTGTTCCCCATTTGAGTGTCGGGGTCTTAATTTGCTCAGGTGTTAACTTGGCCTTCCTTGTAGTGAGTTGTACTGCCACGTGGCTCAGGTTTTGTCCAAGTAAGCATACCATGTCATGAGGATAAAAATTGGGATAACATTTGCCCCCAAGTCCCTGTGCGGACGTCTTTACGGATAGGGACTTTACCAGTAATATTAATGTTGTCGGGACTGTTGTTACCTTTGTTGAATAAAAAGTGGTGCGTGTGTTAAAACATTTTGTCTTGTCTGTCTGATCTCATCGCACTAGAGAAATAACTGCTTTAGTTGCCGTTATGATGAGTTGGTGAATTAAGTGAGAAAAAAGGGGGCTCACATGTACTACATAAGTGAGTTTTGGGGGGAAACCCCTTTTTCACTTTTACTTTCTCTCACTAGAATTTCGCTCTTGGAAATGCTCCTCCTTCTCTCTAGGTGGCTGAACCTTGAAGCTTCATTCTCCTTGGGATTTTCGCGGTATTTCAACGATCCAAGCTTCCCACCTTCAACTTCATCAAAATCTTGTTGTGGGTAAGCTTTCTATTCCCGCTCTTTCACTTGATTTGATTGATTTTGTCTTGAATGCATGAACATTGAGTCTTTTTTTGAACATGTTTCGATTCTTACGTTAGATTATAATCCATTTAGTATTTTAATCCACATCATAGCCTCAGGATAAACAATGTGTGATTTTTGATGAAAAAGAACTGAATCTAACATTCATTGTGATTCTTGGCTCTTTGAGTCACGAAGAACATGAAAAACACGTTTGAGCTCTTGAAAAATCACATGTTTTGATCCATGCAAATGCTGGTTAGCGAAGGAGGCTTTGTTTGAAGCTTGGCCGACCATGGGTGGCTTTCATGGGGTCTGGCCATGGGGACTGTGTCCCTAGGCTAGCCAGCCTATGCCTGGAACTAGGGTTCCTACTCGGCCACTAGGCAGGGTCTTGGGATCTGACCGGCCACTAGGACATGGAACCCTACTCGGCCAAGGCCAAGGCTCCAAGTGGGTAGCTAGTTTTTCTCCCTCTTTTGACCTCAGCTGGTCTCCTGACGTCCTTGGAGGCATATACATGTTGTGGCCTTATGCGTGGTTTATCTTGGAAACTTTGTAAAAGGCTAGATAATGAGTCCATTATAGTTAATTATGCAACTTAGGACTTACTGTGTGTCTTGGTAATTTTACCTAATACGATACTTGGTCATTTGGTCGACCTTGTACCTTTTGTTTTACATGGAAGATGATGTTGAGTGTTGTTGACTTGAATATATTTGTAGCTTAGTCAAGTTGCTCACCTCCCTTATTTTTTTTTTCCATGCAGGTAGTGCTCGGTGTTGAATTGGGGAGGTGACAACTGGGTAGGTCTTCTGTTTGCCTCGTACTTATGGCAAGGACGAAACAGACTCTTGTAAGGCTCCCCCGTATGATCCTTATATGGCCATGGTTGCCATAAGGGTTCGAATTAGAGTGGAGGAAGAGACTGCCCAGCCTCCTGTCAAGGCTAAGCCAGAGGTGGACTCGGAGATTGGGAGCTACAATGTAGAATTCAAGCTAGAGGAGGTTGCTCCAGTGAGGGGGAGGAGTTATAGGACATGTTCCATGCTCCCTCACCATCCTTTGGCCCATTATGATGCCCAAGGTAGTCTTCTGAACGGGCTTGGTGCACCTTCAATACTAGGACTGGATTATGTCCTGGAACAGTCTCGCGTGTCGGAGATATTGGATGCAAAACCACCAAAAAGAAGTTGGGTTTCGCCAGCTTCTGCTCTTTCTGATGAGGCCTTCGATAAGGTCATTACTAGTGGCCAAGTAGGGGTGTCCGTTGGGAGATTACACGCAGGAACTGTAGGGCGCACAGGCCTCCTTCAGACTGGTTGGCATGGTCTGAGCATCATATTTAACATGGGCCTGTATTACCGCTCCATTAGTACTTTTTGGACGTTGCAGCTTACTTTGGGATGTGCCTAACACAGTCCATACCAAAGAGCATTAAGTATTTATCAGCGATGTTTGTCTTGTACAGGAAGCTTAGTTGGTCTCTTCCTACCCCTTACGAGATTGGGTACTATATTGAGTTGAAGTTGGGGTTAAAGCAGAGAAGACTCGGCTATTTTTATTTTAGCTAGCTTGGTCACCAATGTCTAGGTGACACCAACTACAAAGCCATGTCAAAGGTTGGCAGGTACACCAAGAAGTATTTTATCGCACATGGTCTTCGCAAAATTGTACACAATGGATTTCAATTTGTCCCGCTCTTTAGACGTTTCATCCCTACTTTGGAAATAAGGGATATAACAAATCTGCTTGTGGACCATCACTGCCTCTCCCTCCACGAGGGTTTGCACCTATTGGGTAGTCTGTAGCTTAGCATGTTAGCCAAGGTACCAGGAGGCCCACTAGAGGAGCGGGGTCAGCTGCTGGTAAGAAGGCTATTGAGTCAGCCACTCGGTGTATAGAGAGGGCTATCCCTTTCTTGGATGAGGCTTTGCAGGAGTTGGGTGACGGCGTGCCTAACAGGCTATACTCTGCTAGAATTCAGGACTTTTCACGTATGAGCTATACTTCCAGCTTTGTTCACCTCTTTGACATTGTATAAGCTGGCCAGCCATAGTGTTCTTTGCATGTGCCTGGCTGGCCTTGGGCATCCAAACAGGGTCCTGGCCGGCCATGGTAGTCCAAAGAAAGGACTGGGCGGCCAAAATTTACTATTTGATACTGACATTCTTTTGCTTTGTTTTTAGGCGCTGATGAAGTTGAAGTTAGCTCGCGACAACTCTTAAGGGTCTTTAGACACTTTCTAGGAGCGGGTGAAGGTCTTTGAGGCATCTATTGCTGCAAAGGACAAAGCCAATGCTGAGCTGGGGGTTCTTTTAGCAGAGAAGTAGAGAATGGTCTCGGGAATGGAGACTATGCTGAGTGCTAGGAACACCAAGAACATCAACCAAGCTACTCTCAAATCTGGGTTGCAGACATATCTTGAGGAACACAAGAAGAAGTTACAGGAGGCTCTTGATGGCCAACATGCCATTAAGGAATATTACCTTGATTTGTCCTCTGAACATACTTACGAGTTCTGCCTGGACAACCCTAAAGCCAAGTTGTCATACATGGGCACTCCAGCCTTTGTAGAGAGAACACCATCCCGTGGGAGGACATTGTTTGAGAGCCAGATGGAGATGGACCAGACCGATGCTTATCGAGAGGGGTCATCATCAGGTACTCGTGACGAGGTGTGGGCCGACCCACTAATGGAGGAGGTGGCTGGCCAGGATGTTGCCCGCCAGGCTGGCAAGCATAGTGATGATGGGGCCGGCCTGGACTCTGCAGATCTCGACTTGGCAGCTCAAGATTCAGCTCTTGCTGCCCCTATAAACATGTAGATAAATTTTTTATCAGTATTCAACATTATGTTTGTATTGTATAGACTCTGTTTTCATGTTCTGCATATCCTGTGACTTTTCTAGGGCCTGTGGCATCTTAGCTTAGGAACATTACTCACTTTGCATTCCATGTGTCCTATGGCCTTTTTTGAAACTGTAGGTCCTATGTGGCCTAGAGCCTTTTTAAAACACTATTTTCATGTCCTATGTGGCCTGAGGTCTTTTTAGAACATCACTTTATTTTCAGCCCCATGATCTTCATGTTCGTGTCTTTGGCCATGGGCCCTCTTTTTATGAACACAACTAGTATTTGATCATGTTGCTTTTTTATTATGGATGGTGTGACCTACCAGGCGGTCTTTAATTCTGACTATCTTCTTAGGGCCTTGACAAGTAAGGGTCCGGATTTACTTTGTCAAGTTGAAGTATGCCTGCACGACTTAGAGGTAGGTTTAGTAGCTTATACTAAGCGTTAAAATTTCTCAGCATAAGTTCTATATGCTAGTTCGATGCATTGTACAATACGGGTGCCCCCCAAGTGACCATGCACACAAGTCTCTTGGTCACTTGTAAAGATAATATTGCTGACATTTTTACAAGCCTCTATTTCCTACTTATTTCCATACAGTTATAATCAAGATGAATCTGAGAAACTTATACAGTTTATCTTGAGATTAGAACTTAGTATTTTTGGCCCTCATTTCATTTCAGCCCACTTCCTTATTGGGCCTAGACTTGTGTATACATACATCATTTATTCTTTGTAAAAATCTAATGCAGTAATAGGCATTTTCTGTCATTTTCATTCAAGCCGAGAGGTTTCCTTTTTTAGGTTTCCATCTTTAAAATAACTTAATCATTATCAATTTTAGTGTGCTTATTGTCATTCTGCTTTAATATTTTTATGGTTGTAGGTGTTTTAGTTTAATACTTTTTATCTTAGAAGAGATATCCAAAATTCAAATTATATATATTAATTTCAATTCTAAGGTGAATATTTTAATTAAGAAGTTTTTAAAGAAATTTTTATTACATGCTATATTTTATTTCTTGTCAAAATGTAATGATAGGTTGGATATTTTATTATAATATAAAATCTTATAACATTTTGTTGTTTAATGTGCTAATCAACTTTCTACTCTATCTATTTATTTTGTAAGTTTGTTTAAATTGATCATGTAGATTGGGTGCTATTTTTTTTTTTTGGATAATTTAAGTTGTTTGGTCTAAATTTCTAACATAATTTGGTTTTCTATAAGGGCTTTTTTCATAAATGTACAACAAAAACAAAATAATTATAAAAAATGTGCAAAAAAAAAATTATTTAAAAAACTTATATATTTTGAAAATTTATTACATAAAACCATACATTTTAATCATTAAATAATATAAATCATTAATAATTAAACTAATTACCATAAATAGAAAACTGTAATTAATGTTTCTAATATTATTTTGTAATATTTTATCCTTATGTTTATTATATTAATGTTTTAAAAATTATTAATAATAAAACATGTTTATTAAAATTCAAAACAAAGAATTCTGTAAAATTAATTAAATAAATAATAAACAGTTTTATAAAAATAAACAAATTAAATATTTTTTTTATTAAAGAAAAAATATTTATTATCTATTTTAGTATGAATTTATTATAATTTAATAAGTATTTTTCAATAAAATACAATATCAAAATTATAAATATTAATGTATATAAATATAAATCAATGCTTAAAATTACTAAAAATAAACATGACACACATAGTGATATAATAAACATATGTGAATATTATTATTTTGTTTATTAAATTAGTAGGTTTAATAAATAGAAAACAAAATAAACATATATACACAAAGTATTTTATATTATTAGTATGTTTATTATAATTATAAATATAAAAATAAACATAGCTAATTTATACTATACTAAAATAAATATATTTTCTTTTTATTGTTTCTATATATTCATTATTTTCTAATGAGTAAGTAAACGAATTAAATACAATTCTTACATCAAAAAATAAATAAACAAATATAACTTTATAAACTCCAAATATTATTTAATTAAAAAAAATAAACAGGACACAATAAACAAAAACAAAAGAAAAAGATAAATAATTTTTTATATATATATTATTTATTTTATAAAAAATTACTAAAAAATAAACATGGCACGCATAGAGTAATATAATAAACATATGTGAATATTATTATTTTGTTTATTAAATTAGTATGTTTAACTAATAAAAAATAAAATAAACACATATATACATACAAAATATTTTATATTATTGATATGTTCATTATAATTGTAAACATAAAAATAGACATATCTAATATTTATACTATACTAAAATAAATATATTTTTTTTCTATTGTTTCTATATGTTGATTCTTTTCTAATGAGTTAGTGAACGAATTTATCTATTGAAATACAATTCTTACATTTAAAAATAAATAAAAAAACATAACTTTATAAATTTCAAATATTATTTAATTAGAAAAAATAAAATATAAATTGTTAATAAGTGGAAATTAAGATTTTTAAAAATCAGCTAATAATGATATTGGACATAGTTAATCAAAAAAATTATGATTATATATGTTTTGAATTTTAAAAATATATCATTTATTTTGTTGACGTGATTTGTATGATAAATACAAATTTTATTGTTTATTATTAGTATCTTATTATGTTTTGTAATTATTAATTTACAATTTTATGTAATTAGTAGGCTTACTCATTAATACTATATAAATTAATCATAAAAATAGTTATATAAATCTAAATATGGTAACTTGACTCATTAATATATCTATTATAATTTAATTAAGAATTTGTATGAATTTTTGTAAATACGTTTTCAAATGTGTACATTTTTAAAATTGTGTTTTTTTGCACATTTTTTGTAATTATTTAAGAAAATGTATACATTTATGTAAGATGCTCTTTCTATAAATCTCTTCGTTTAAAGCAATTTATTTTCTGACTTTGTATACTTGGCTTGTTAGCTGGAAGTCCATAAATCATTTTAGTTTTTTGTAATTCAGATCACTCTAAAAAATAAAAAAAATAATAAAATAAAATAATCCTTAATCATCCACATAGAGCAAACAGAGAAAAGAAAGCACAACCGTTGGAGCCATCAGGTCCAAGAATAACCCAAACCAAATATTGGTCATAATGAAGTAAACGCAATTGCTTTCACAAAGCTGGCCGGTTATTATTAGTCTCTCTAATTATAGCAAGTGATTGACTGTGTCAATTCAGAGGGGAAATGGTTCATTCTGTAATAAATCTGGAGTTTTCTCTTTTTGAGCAAAAATAATAATACTAATGTGGTTGCTAACTTGCTACAACTTGCTAGTTGGCTCATCCAACCAAGCAAAATTCGGTGTAGTACAAGCTCAGTCAGCACACAAATGAATATAATTAACACATGTTTTCTTAATTTTTTTTTTTCCCGAGAAGAAACATAATACACTGAAAGTTTTGGAAATGAACGTAATTAAATATGAATAAAAATATTAATCACTTTCTCATCAATAAAAATCATATCAAGACTTATTAGTTTTCTATTCTTCTTATCAGTATAAGTCGCTAAGAAAATAACACTCCAGAGAATAAGAGAGAATGTAAGTTAAAATATAGAGTAAATTGCGCTATAAATACCTAAGTTAAACTCGTAGTTGCAAATAAATACATAAGTTTTATTTTTGGCGGTAATAATACCTATGTTATATTTTCGAAACTCTGTAGCTACTCAATTGTTAAATGTTAAGTCATTATTACCGCCAAAAATTAAACTTAAATATTTATTTGCAACTAGGAATTAAACTTATGTATTTATGACGTAAATTACTCATAAGATATATATAGAGAGTTTAGTAATAAGTGATAAAAAATGATCATTTTTTAAATATCTTAAAAAAATAGAGTCAAAAGCTAAAATATGATGATATATTTTGGAGTTATCAATTTTTTAAAATATATCATTTTTAAATATTAATTTTTTAAAAAAGCCAAAAGCACAAAAATGTTATTGCCAAAAATTTTGAAGTTATCATTTTTTTTTTTAAAAATAATATTTTCAAATATCTTAATTTAAAAAAAAGAAAAAAAAACCAAAAGTACAAAAAAAAAAAAAAATAACACATCACTTGATGAAAAAAAAATAGTCAAAGCTAAAAAAAAAAAAGAATTATTATAAAAAAAAATAAGATAATTTTAGAGAAAATAATTTTTTTTTTCACTATTATAAAAAAAAATAAGAAAATTAAGGAGAAAATAAATAATGCTAATTAGAATTTTTTTTAAAAAAATAAGATAATTTTAGAGAAAATAATAATTTTTTTTTTCACTATTATAAAAAAAAAAATAAGAAAATTAAGGAGAAAATAAATAATGCTAATTAAAAAAATTTTAAAATGCCATGTTACTGTCTCATATTTTTCTACATGTATATAGAAAATAGATTGGCTTAAAATGTTTTTTTAATAAATTAAAGATTATTTGTGAATAAAGTCTTTTTAGGTAGAGATTGACTATAGCACCTTTTTAATATTTTGAGTGCGAAAGTATTGCCTAACTAATCTTTTGGAGTGTGAACTAAAGTATTTGACCTGAGCTCTCACTATCACTAGATATATTTTGACAGAGAATAATAAATATATTTTATTTCACCAAAAGAGCTATTTGATTACATAGGCCTAACAAATAGGCCAAGACAAAAAAAAATTGTACACTTTTTCACTGTTGAAATTGATCAAAAGGAATCGGAGATCAGCAAAGACATGGTGAGTTTTTAAATACTAAATGGCTGTAGTAATTGATCCCCCCAAAAAAAATAAGAAGAAATGATCAAATATCAGCAAAGACATGGTAAGTTTTTGAATCTACTGCTATGAGCCTTAAGGCTGAAACAGCAGCAGCAAGAGACATAAAACCAAAGAAACAAACGTTGATCCAATGCCATAACTTTTGGAGAGAAGTTAATTTGTTCTTCTTTGCAACCAAATACATATGATTCGCTAGGATGAACGTAAGAGGGAATGTACTGATGGCACCTGTGAGGCTCATGAAATCTCCAAGGAAAGGTAACAGAGCAGCAACCAATGTGTTAATGGTGAGGTAGCCACCTCTTACCACAATTCTGAATGCCAAGTTGTTAATTGCTAATGCACTTCCTTTGATTCCAAATTTGGTATCAACATACTCATACATAGGACTAGCAAAGATCTACAATTAAACCGAAGTGAAAATGTTAGAACAGAAGAAACTTTTAAGAAAATATTAGTAGAGAAGAGAATTACATGTAGGGCAATGACTGTTTGAAGGAAGGCAGAAATGTTGGCTGCTGCTTTAATCCAAACAGGACCATTAACGCTGTTAAGCAAGTAAGTCGATGTTGAAGATCCATAGGCCCAATAGCCAATAAAAGTAACAGCATACATGGGAAGAACCCCAGCTGTAAATTGAAAGTATAGAGCTTTCATCATGTTCCCTACAACAGGCTTCCTCACTGTTGCCTGTTAGGACCACATAATGAAAACAAGTAAGTTTGATTGTAATGATATTGATAGCAACAAAAACAGTTAGCCTCTTTTTCCTGTCTTTAAGCGTACCTGTATCTCTGGAAGCATTCCTGTATTAAATGCAAAAACAAGATTTGCAGCTGCTCCTATTGTTGTAAATATTTTGCTAGTTGTTGTCCCTGGGATGCTATAATCCCTCTCCGGTGCTTTAATGCCTAAAATACCAAAATTTCATTTTGAGATAAGTGAAACACTTTCCAAGCAAAGTGATTCTGATATAATATGCTTATACTAGTATTAGTATTATTGCTAATACCTTCCTTGACTAATAAATACCAAGCACAAATCTCCAATCAGATAGAAGCCATAATTTTAACTTCATAACTAGTACATAAGATCAAAGAATGTTTACCATCTCGGAGAGAAAGCACAAATGCTGCAATGATGTATACCAGGCTGAAAAAGGTAGAAAATCCCAACCAAATCCTCAGAGCTGACAAGTGTGGGATACCTATTGCAAACAATGCACATACAAACCCAGCTATAGCAATACAGTATGGTAGTTTCATTAACCCATCATCTCTGAAAAGAACATATACAGCCTACACAACAAACGCATGGGACTAAAAATGTTCAGAACAAAAACTTTATGTGCTTGTAATAGCAACACAGAATTCATACTTGTCATATTCCAGAACAATTTTCTTGTTTAGACAGCTGTGTGAACATATTATCATTGAAAAGAAAAAATATTAAAAAAAAATAAAAAGAACACTGCTGAAGTATCATTTCTATAGACTTTAAAAAAATTTTGCTGTTAAACAAGAATTCACCTTTAGGGCCGAACCAGCTAAGATGATGTATCCAGTGTTAATCATGAAAAGATTGATATATTGCAAACCCCATGTGAGGTTATAAGCTTTTTTACCTGTAAAAGCAAAAGGCCAAAATCAAATTAAAGGAGATAAAATACAACAAAAAGGGTAACGTACTATACAAATTCTTATCCACTTTATTGAGCATACCGTATATAAATCCTGCTAGATCTCTGTACCTAATATGCCTCTTCCCTCCAAATTCGTGAAGCTTGGCAATAAGGGAGTTTGCATACAACGATATAGCTGTGGCAAAAATAAGACCAACTACACCAAATATCCAACCCAGAGGAACCATGATGGTCCCGGAGTATCCCAAAACATATGCGCTATTGATACCAGTCGTCAGGACGAAACCCACTTGAAACCATGAATCTATAATTCAATTTTGAAAAGATTTAGATTTAATCAGAATTTCGTCTATGTCAATTGTAATATATGTCATTACAATATTCATATATCAAAGCAGCACTTTTTTTTTTTTTTGAATAAAAATGTCATCTTGATTATTACATAAGAACAATAAAACCCAATAAGAATTCCTTATCGAGAAAGGTTCATTTCCATAATTGGGCAATACAAAAAGAATATACACAAAAGGGATGAATGGAATGAACCTGTGCTAATCTGGTGAGCAGTTTCTGGAATTTCTACACCTAAATGATCTTCATCATAAACCTTGGGAGGACGAGACTCAAGTTCATCGCCATAGGAGTCCATATCAAGCTCTGCAGAGTCTTGTTCTCCTCCCAAGAGTAACTGCGTGTTTTCGTGAACCACCTCGTTCTCCGAGGAAGATATATATACCACAGCAGCCAGCCTAGAGTTATATGTATAATATCTCACTCTGATTCAATCTTGTAACGAATATTTCCTAAAATATAGTAATAATTTTATTTAATTTTCTTTCAAAATATTAAAAAGAAAATGAGAAATATCGATGAGGGGTGTGTGTTTTCTGCAAATTATTGTATGGTTTGATTGTAGTTACAAGCTCTTATTTTTATTTAATTTTAGTGGTATAAAAAATAATAGAAAGAAAAGAAGGAAGAAAAATTAAGTATCGTCCAATGAGAGAGTGGTTCCATTTTTTGGGATTGCACAAATTTTGGTGACGTGGCAGACATGTCACTACTATGGAGTCAACGCGTGTTGGGCGCGTTTCCCTATATCGATGATCCTCCTTCCTCTCATTAACGGTGTAGATTTTACATTTTGAACGCTAATAAATATCTTACCATAGATTCTGCAACACTGTAAAACGTCTCTTAAACCTAAACTATAATAAGGTTTTTCTTTTGTGTGATTCTTTCTTGTAATAGCTTTCTTACAGGTGTTACACTCAATCGATACCATTTTTTTTGTTGACTATTCTGAGGTATACCAATAATTTGTCAATCATTCGGTGCAATAATATATTTCTTTCTTTTAAGAAAATTGGGTTTCATCCTCAAAACTTCAAAAGAGAACTACAGAGAATGAAAGAATAAAAAAAAAGTAGCTAGGGAACGTGGGTCATTAATGTTAAATATCTTTTTTTTTTCTTTTTAAGAAAAGCAACTAGACCTTAATTAGCAATATTATGGACAACAAAGTTACAAGTTCTACTAACTTTAGAAAAAATACAATTAATAAACGAAGGAGAAGACTTATTACAAAATGAGACATACTTTTCAATTACCCAATGGGACTCCTTCCCATTAAGAGCATTGATAACTACCCTCGAGTCATTCTCCACAATAACAAACTTGGATCTGAGGTCTATAGCCAGCAGGCCGCCACTTCCCCACATAAAGCATTAGAAAAATTCAACCAAGACGTTTGAACCCGAATCACCCTACCAAGATGATTCCTTGCCACAACTGCAGAACACATGCTTTTTAGGCCTACTTTAACATTGCAATTTAGCTTGATCTTACGGAGGAGGAGTCCAAACCTCCGTCAAGCACGGAGCAGGGCAAGCAAGGGAACAAAGAAGCATGTAAATCTGCAAAAGAAGTACAAATAGAGTCAATACACTTCTTCACATTTACAGGACAGCTATTGTGTACCTTGTCATTGCGAGTCCTTCAGATGGTGTCAACAACAATCGATGCATAACAAAAAATGTCCTCAATAAGAATACCCCTATGTTTTAGGTCCCAAATGAATTTGACCCAGTCCCACATGTGAATACCAGTATCACAAACAGGATAAATACCCCAGAGAGACGATCGCCATAAATGATAAGCCACATCACAGGAAAGAAATAAGTGTTCCACAGATTCTTCCACAAACCCACAGAGAGGGCAGCTCAAATCCTCAATATGAAATCTTTTTCTGATCACTGATTGGACAAGGAGAGCATTGGACAGGGTACACCTGAGAACCTTATGACGCTCCAAGATTTTACTATTCCAAAGCTTATTCCAGAGCGACGGAACAACTTCACAGTGAGGAGCCCTTTCCATGGCTTGGGTAAGGTAGGCAGATTTACACGAGAATCGACCATTACTTTCCAGAGTCTAAACCCACCTATCTTTGCCTTGGCCAAAGGGATTGCCACCTTTTAAGATTGCAGAGATAGTCTCTTGATCAAAGAGGTTGTTTAACTTACTGATATCCCAATCACTAGTGTTTAACAAAAGGTTAGCAACTTTGCTCAAACCATTAGCAAATGTACCATTTGGTTTCGGGGAAAAATCTTTGCTATGAGGGATCCAAGGGTCCCCCCAAATACTAGTATCCCTACCATCAACCACCAATACGCAGGCCCCTTTTCTTAAGATAGAGTTGGCTTTTACTACATTTTCCCAAAACTAAGAATCTGAATCTTTATATCTACAATTAAGGAACTCCTTCCCTTTAAGATATTTAACTTCCAGAATCTAGCAACACAAAGATTGGCAACCATTCAGAAGATTCCACCCCTATTTTGCCAAAAAAGCTTGGTTCATTTCTCTAGTTTTCCAAAAACCAAGACCCCTAAAAGATTTGGGAAGGCATAACTTGTCCCAAGCTTTAAGGTGAAGTCCATGGTTACCTTTTTCAAAACCCCACCAAAAATCACGCACCAAACCATCAATTTTGTTAACAAGGCGATTTGAGAGCTTGGTGGATTGCATAGTATACATAGGCAAAGATAGGCCCACAAATTTAATGAGGGTAACACGACCAGCCTTTGATAATATTTTCACTTTCTAGCTCTGCAACTTAGTAGTGAGATTATCCATGATGAAGTTGAAATCAGCATCATTTTATCTTGATCTAAACAGGGGAAGCCCCAAGTACTTGATATAACCCTCTGGAGAACCAATCCCCTGTTAGAAATTATTTTACCAGGATCTAGATTTACTAACAAGTATGTTGGATTAACAACCTAATATGAATTCTAAAACAATGAAAATAAACACATATAAAGTTAGAAAACCTTACAGTGGGTGTAGCGGAATAATATGACTCCTTCCGTTCAGATCTCTAGCCCTTGATTCCTTTCTGTAGCAGAGCATCACCAAGATCTGAAGCTGGATCTTCTTTTCTCCTTCTTTGATGCAGAAATTCCATAGTCTTCCATACTATGATTGAGATACCACTTGATGTGTGTGGGCACTACTCATCTCACAAGGATTTCGAAATTTCTCTCTATTTTTCTCTCTTAATTTCGTGGCTTTTCATCCATACAAGAGAAGAGAGCAATGTTGCTTTATATAGGGAAAAGGGAGAGCACAACTTTCCAAATAAAATAGTTTCCTCTTTTACTGTGTAATTGATTAACTGCCTTATTTAGTGTGATCCACCACTTTCCTATTATAGCTAGGCTTTGATTAGCAATTACATGACAATTAAAAAATAAAAATAATAATTGGGAAACACAAAGTGAGTGCTCGGCCATAGAGGGAAATGGGCCTCACTTGGATTTTGCAGTTTCCTCAATTTTATTTCTATTTCTCCAAAAATGCTATTTTTCCAATTCTAATCATTTAAATGCCAAAACTAATTATTTAATAACTAAAATAGATTATTAAATAATATTGTCATTTAAAATAATTATTAATTAGACATACAAAGTCTCTTAATTAATAATTAAACCTAGAAACCCTTTTATTACGATTTCATCCTTAAACTGTGAGAATTCATAAAGTAGACATAGTCTAACTTTTAGAATTATAATTGATTAATTAAAATCAATTAACTGAGTCTTACAAGCAGTATGGCCTCAACTAGTATGGGGACCATGGGTCTATATAACCGAGCTTCCAATAAGTCGAACCGAATTTACCAAGTAAATTCCCTAACTTATTAATTCCTCATTGAATCCACACTTAGAACTTGGAATTGCACTCTCAGTCATATATAAACGCTCTATATGTTCCACGATATAGACACGTCATTAGTTATCCATTGTTATAACCCTAATGTGATCAATGATCCTCTATATAGATGATTTACACTGTACAGGATTAAATTACCGTAACACCCTACAATGTATTTTATCCTTAAAACACTTAACCCTGTATAAATGATATTTCACCTAAGTGAAATGAGATCTCCACCATTTATCTTCGTTTGGTTAAGCTCGAAGGAAATCATCCTTTACTTCTATTTGCCAAATAGAAGCTATAGATTCCATATTTATGTTAGCGCTCCCCCACTCAATTGCACTACCGTGTTCCCAAAATGTACGTATTGCCCAGACTAAAGATTAGGCTTAACTAACAAATCAAAGAACACGAATAATACTCTTGAAATTGAGCCTAACCATATCAGGATTTCGATCATGTGATCTAGGATCAACTTATGATATTGAATTGAATAGATGTTTACGGTAAGTTTCAAAATCTAATTCAAAGTTCAATATCGGTCCATTCCAATGCATACTCCATGCATCCGATACTGGTAAACTTTGCCAATGTCCTGGAAAGGACATAACACTTTTCCAAGGTGTAAGAATACCTATCGCTGATTATACCATGTCAGTCTAAATCCAGTGTTCTGACAAATCAGGGAATAAACTTTTGAACATATAATTAAGATTATATTCCACTGTGCTGACAATACTATAATCTTATCAAATTCATATGTTCTGGACTTAAAAAGAATTCATACATTATATTCATATAATCATGAAATAAATCATGTGAACCATGCAACATAAAATGTTATTTCTGATCTTTATTAATAAGTAAATTTGATTATATGAAATGAGTTTTATTTAGGGCATAAAACCCAACAAACTCCCACTTGCACTAATATAAAACAAAAAGTGCATTTCAAATAATCATTAACACCTTGATATACCAATCAAGTGTAATAGTAGTAAACTCCTCGTAATGGGATCTGACAGGTTGAATTAAACACAACCTCTTCTCCACCATTACTCTTCCTTAATCACAAAATCCTTGATAATGTGAAATTCCTCTCTATATGTCTACTCTTTTGGGATACTGGATTCTATACTTTTGGGCAACTACTCTTTTGTTATTCAGGAAGTAACCCTAGTAGTTAAGGCAAGTTGGAACACTGCCACAAATGTATAGAACTTTCCTTAGACTGAAAAAGTATCTTTCCTGCAACTTTTAACATTCAGTCTCTTTCTGGTAGACCAAGAGATTTCAGATAGGTTTTTACACTTCTCCAAAATCACTACTCCACCCCCAAAGTAATCACCATCTCATCAGCAGACTTTCTAGCACAAAGGCAAGTCTTGAAATCTGATGTGGTGTAGTCTAAGAGTTTTAAAAACCACCCTTATTGACTAACATATAGTTCCTCTTCTTAATCTTAAGATTTACTTGATTGTCTTCCAATGTTCCTCTCCTGGATTAATCTGATACCTACTCATTACTCCCACTCAACAGCAGGTGTCTGGTCTAAGGCATACTAAAGCATATCTGAGACCTCTCACTGTTGATTTAAGAAATTCTTTCATGGCTTTATCTTCTCTGGAATAGTTGAGACTTTTCCTTAGATAAATAAAATCTATGTCTAAGAAGTTGTGAAGCTTCTATAGATTTCCATTGGAAAGAAAATGCTTCAGCATCTAATGCTTGCATTAGAGTAAGTAATTACCAGGTATACCACAAGCCATAGGTTCAGATAAACTCAAACCTACAATACTAGGAACAGGAAGTTTTGTTAAGTCCATTGAATAGACTTATTAACGAAATTTCCTATCATGTCCTTGTAATAGAAAACTTTAGGTTACTCCATGTGAATGGATCAAACCATAGTTCTCTTGGCTTTCTTCTTAGTTTCTTATCTTGACAATCCATTACTTGTTTAAACTCACAATGGATTTTAATCACTAGTGTCTTCCAAGTTATAACAAGGTGAGTTCCTAGAAACTCTCCCACTACAACAAGGTACCGTGAACTATGTCAAAGAAAACTAAATGGTATAGACCTCTCAGTTGTGTTAAGACAACAGAGGCAGTGAGATCATCTTATAAAATAAGATAATAGAACACTTATGGAATCAAGAAAAAAAAATATCTCTTTTATTTGCTACTTTATTTTTCAGACTTAGTCATTTTCTTAGAAAAGTAGTATTTGTTTAAACAAACACTTTCTTGTCTAATGACTATGGGATGCTCCACCCCTAATCACTTAGAATAGCTAACAAACATGCAAACCAGGGTTAGCAGTTCTAGCTTTTCTTAAGATTTCGATTAGGTCATCCATGAATCTAGTAATGATTTACATTAAGTATACAACCATTGCATCATTCTTAAATTTCCATATAAGGATTTAGGCAACGACTAGTAACTAATCATCAATATGCAACTCGAATTTCTGGGGAGGTAAGTTTGGATATAATTCAAAATCAAATTAATGATCTTTGAACTGCATATCTACTAACTTTTTCTCCACCCCTATCAGTTCTCAAGATCTTTAACCACTTACCTTTGCTAGAAATTCATGAAATTTTTCAAACATTTCAAATTTCTTTTGCGTAAGGTTAAATCTAGAGTGATCGTTTTAAGAATACAACAAAAACTCATATCCACCCCTGAATGTACATCCATCTGCGAATGAGATGAAATTACTTTCAGTGGATATAGGCATATTATCTCTTTGCAGAGAATAATCTTGTCAAAACCACTATGAACAAGATACAAATGCCATAGATTTATAAAATATGTGGTTGAATCTTTTGATGACTTACTTTAGTTACATCAAAGAGTTCTTAGAATAGTGCAAGTGGATTCTGGTCACAGAATACTAAACTCATACAGTTTGAATCCATTGAAAGAAAATGGTTATTAAACACTTGTGAAAGTGTAACTGTATAATTAGTAATTCTTTCTTGGACCACCACTACTAATCTAACTCTATGATTTGCCTATACAAGTAGGAGATATCTAAGATTGAGGATTTATATCATTTAGGGATAGAATTCCGGGAATATAATCATATGAATCATCTAATTTCTTAAGAGAAAATAAGACTTTATATGATTTATAGACCATTCATCCAATGATATGTCATTAAGCTAATTTGAAATGAATAAGCTAAGAGGAATTAGGATAATTTCATTTTAAATAAGAATCCAACGATGCTCCGATTAGCGAGAGTCAAAGTAATCTTATTTATACAATCTTCTTGTTTCATATTGTAAAACACTAGTCTAAGGTGTCATCAATTGATGAACAGCTAGATGTTGCATATACAATATTTATCTTTCGAGATCTAACACTATTATGTTAGTCTAATGGTGAAAATCCATTAGGGATTTATCTCATTAGAAAAACAAATCAAGTTAAACCAACAATGAAGATTCGAAATTAAACTACAATTTAATAACAGAAAATAACATGGTTCAATACAAATTCATACACAATTCAGAAATTATGAAGCACATAGCAAGTAGGAATGACAAGTGAAAATACTAAAACATACAATCCTAAATAATTTCCAAGGTTTTCAACAAAATGATATCAGTGTCCCGTTTAGGCGAGAGTCAAAGCTACCATCCATTGAATAGAGTTGTCAGCTCATCTAAAATGATCAACATTCTAGCAACCTTTTATTCGATCAAGATTGAAATCCGCGTTGTCCCGTTTAGGCGAGAGTCAAGACTATTCTATCTTATGAGCTTCCACCATTGTTTCATATTCTTGCAAGTCTTATACAGTCGCCACCATTAGGGTGATCATAAACTATATAAAAAAAAACTTACAAGATTACTTATCTTTCGAGATTAAACGGTGCTAACTTGCTAATGAACGTTCCTCCATTAGGGAGGATTACTCACTAAAACAATAGCTATGTAAAACCAACAATGGAGATCGAATATCCTTATACTAAAGCTCATTATTTAATGAAGGGTCGTATTTTCTTCTAATATTTATTTTAATCCATTTATTTTAAATATATATTTATTTAATTAAAATTTCCAATTTAGAATGAAAAATTCCAAATATAAATTTTAATTTAATATTTATAAATTATACTTAGATGGATAAAAAATAACGTGAATTATTTCCATCTTAGTGATAATTTCCATAAATATTTAGAAAATTATTCAATTTAAGTTGTTTCAAAATTAATTTAAATTAATTTACAACTCAAATTTAATTTTCTATAAATATATATTGCATTTCGAAAACGCTTTAAAATAAAATAAAATAAATCCTGGAAAATTACTCTAATTTTATGTTGGCCCAAAATTAATAAAAATTAATTTTCAACAAAAAATATAATTTTCCTATTTAATTAAATACACTAGAAAAATACTTCAAGCAAAACAGATAATATCTATCTAGACTTTTCATGGACTAATTAATTCAATTTCTAATTATAATATATTTTAGTTCATTTATTTTAATTAATCATTAAATGAAAAAATCAATGATTTAAGTTGGCCCAAAATTAAATAAATAATTTTCAACTTTAATCTATTTTTCAAATAAAATTCGAAATTTCTACATTAAAGAAATGTAATTTCGAAATTTTGGGAAATGATTAATAAAATAAAATAAAATATATTCTGAAAATTATTCAAACTTAAGTTATTCTGAAATAAGATTCCAAACTTAAAATAATTTTCAACTTTAATTAAATAACATGAAAATAACAATATTCAAGTATCATGATGAAAATCAACTTAGATATTGAAATTTTCAATTTAATTAAATGTATTAAATTCAAGAAATAAATAATTAAGTAAAGAGGAAACTTAATTATTAATTTTAGTTTAATACTAGGAAAATATACTAAACTTAGATTGTACCAAAATTAATTATGAGACAATTAATTTCACAATCAATGATATTTTCCTATTTAATATTAGAAATAATAACTAGTACTAGAAATAACTACAGTAGAACCTCTATTTAAGAATACTCTATTCAAGAATAACCTCTAATTTGTTATAAAAAAATCAAGTCCCGATTTGGGCCAGTTATAAATAAGAATAACCTCTAAATTGTAATTAGTTATACATTTTCTAAGTCCCGTATTAACAAAGTATACCTCTATATAAGAATAATTACATCTTAATAAAATATATACATGTATTTTGTAAATTTATTTATGTAAAATTAATAATTTTATTTTAAATTATAATACATGTATGAAATTATATTTACTCTAAAATATTTCTATTATGATATAGTATTAATGATTATTTATTGTTATTATTGTTACATTGATATTTTTTGGTTTTTTAATTTTTTTTTTCTAGTGTAACTCTATTTAGTTATAACCTCCCAATTAGAATATAATTTACTTGGTCCCAAGTGTATTCTTGAATAGAGGTTCTACTGTATCTAGAATATATCATTGACTAAGTGTTTTTCTAAAATTAACTTTAAAATATTACAATTAAAAATAAATTTCATATATTTTAAGAGTTAATTATGTTGCTAATTCAATTTTAATTAGGTTAGACTAATATAATTAACCTAATACAATTATTTAAATAAGGCAAATGGGCCTTCACAATTGGGGTAGTTCATGTGAGGGGGAGCTGGGTTCAGTATGTCGTACCCACTTCTATGGCCCCCAACTCTCACACAAGGCCCAAAAGAGAGGAATTTAACCTTAAAATAAACAATTGTTATTCATTGAATAAGCCCAAATCTAATTGGGCCTAAATAAATTTCCTTATGTCAAAATTTATTTTAGCAACCTAGTCCATTTACTTAGTAAAAACTATGTATCTAAGCCCAAAAGCAAACATATAGGCTCACACAGGTCAAATGATTTGGATGGACCCTATCATGTTACTAGGTTTACACAGATGAAAGAAGTACAAAATTTACCTGTTACAAATTATTTATAAGATCTATCGTCAATTGGACTATGATTAAAATCAGATCATAAGATCTGTCAACAAGTTAATCATAGCAATTTAGATCAGATAAATAATAGGTTTGTTAAAAGGTTTTGAATAAACAATATAAACAAACAAACATTGTCCATGTAACAGATGTGAATCAAGATATTAATATAATTAAATTATTATTCTTAAACTAACCAAATAAAGGAAACTAATTTTAAAATATCTAGGTTTATTTGAATAAAATTAAATTAAATATCTAATAAGATCAATGATTTAAAAGGAAAGAATCTCCAATATCACTTTCAGATCTTATAATTTAATAAAATAAACCAATTTTAAAATAGATTTGGTTAAATAATAATTACCATAATTATATGTCAAAATATCTCAAATTAAGCAATATTCAAATCTCTACAAAAATATCTATGTTATTTAAATATTTAAGATATGATTTATAAATTTCTAATAAGGAAAAAATGATATATATAGAAAAAATATCATTTTTAAACTTATAATTTATAAATAATCAAATATTTAACAAAATAACAAATTTTTGAATTTGAAAACATTATGGTAAGTATATCTATAAAAATATCTATGTTAATTTCAAATTTATTAATTATTTAATTTGCCATATAAGATAATTTTAATATAATATTTTAAATAAAAAGACAAAGTTATCTTTTAATTTAAAATATCTTAAATATCAAAATATCCAATCTTATAATTAAATAACAAATAAATATTAAAGAAGTTAACAAATTTTTAAATCTGACCATAATAGGAAATATTTAAAAATTGGAAACAATCCAATATAGAAATATTTAAAATTGGAAAAAATTCCAAATTGAAAATATTTAAAATTGGAAACTTTTCAATTTAGAAATATTTAAAATTGGAGAAATAAATTTTGGGAAACAATCCCATGAAAAAATTGGAGTTTTGGGGAAAAAACCTCAAAAATTCGCAATTTGTGGGGAACTGCGAGGATAGGCTGCATGCAGCATCCATGATTTCCAATCTTCCAAAATTCATATCTTTCTCAATTTTTATCGGAATCGAGTTCCGTAAAAAACAAAATTGCTTAATTTTTCACAAGGAATCCAAATAAAATATTTTCAAAAATTGAAAAAATATATATCATGGAAAAATTTCGTACAACATTAACATTCATCACATAAGCACATAAACCAACATGAAACCATCCAAATCAACACAGAAACATGCAATCATCGTTTTAATTCATATTACATGAAAGTAAATCATTACCATGGCTCTGGTGCCAGTTGTTGGAAATTATTTTACCAGGATCTAGATTTACTAACAAGTATGTTGGATTAACAACCTAATATGAATTCTAAAACAATGAAAATAAACACATATAAAGTTAGAAAACCTTACAGTGGGTGTAGCGGAATAATATGACTCCTTCCGTTCAGATCTCTAGCCTTTGATTCCTTTTTGTAGCAGAGCATCACCAAGATCTGAACCTGGATCTTCTTTTCTCCTTCTTTGATGCAGAAATTCCATAGTCTTCCATACTATGATTGAGATACCACTTGATGTGTGTGGGCACTACTCATCTCACAAGGATTTCGAAATTTCTCTCTATTTTTCTCTCTTAATTTCGTGGCTTTTCATCCATACAAGAGAAGAGAGCAAGGTTGCTTTATATAGGGAAAAGGGAGAGCACAACTTTCCAAATAAAACAGTTTCCTCTTTTACTGTGTAATTGATTAACTGCCTTATTTAGTGTGATCCACCACTTTCCTATTATAGCTAGGCTTTGATTAGCAATTACATGACAATTAAAAAATAAAAATAATAATTGGGAAACACAAAGTGAGTGCTCGGCCATAGAGGGAAATGGGCCTCACTTGGATTTTGCAGTTTCCTCAATTTTATTTCTATTTCTCCAAAAATGCCATTTTTCCAATTCTAATCATTTAAATGCCAAAACTAATTATTTAATAACTAAAATAGATTATTAAATAATATTGTCATTTAAAATAATTATTAATTAGACATACAAAGTCTCTTAATTAATAATTAAACCTAGAAACCCTTTTATTTACGATTTCATCCTTAAACTGTGAGAATTCATAAAGTAGACATAGTCTAACTTTTAGAATTATAATTGATTAATTAAAATCAATTAACTGAGTCTTACAAGATGTATGGCCTCAACTAGTATGGGGACCATGGGTCTATATAACCGAGCTTCCAATAAGTCGAACCGAATTTACCAAGTAAATTCCCTAACTTATTAATTCCTCATTGAATCCACACTTAGAACTTGGAATTGCACTCTCAGTCATATAGAAACGCTCTATATGTTCCACGATATCGACACGTCATTAGTTATCCATTGTTATAACCCTAATGTGATCAATGATCCTCTATATAGATGATTTACACTGTACAGGATTAAATTACCGTAACACCCTACAATGTATTTTATCCTTAAAACACTTAATCCTGTATAAATGATATTTCACCTAAGTGAAATGAGATCTCCACCATTTATCTTCGTTTGGTTAAGCTCGAAGGAAATCATCCTTTACTTCTATTTGACAAATAGAAGCTATAGATTCCATATTTATGTTAGCGCTCCCCCACTCAATTGCACTACCGTGTTCCCAAAATGTACGTATTGCCCAGACTAAAGATTAGGCTTAACTAACAAATCAAAGAACACGAATAATACTCTTGAAATTGAGCCTAACCATATCAGGATTTCGATCATGTGATCTAGGATCAACTTATGATATTGAATTGAATAGATGTTTACGGTAAGTTTCAAAATCTAATTCAAAGTTCAATATCGGTCCATTCCAATGCATACTCCATGCATCCGATATTGGTAAACTTTGCCAATGTCCTGGAAAGGACATAACACTTTTCCAAGGTGTAAGAATACCTATCGCTGATTATACCATGTCAGTCTAAATCCAGTGTTCTGACAAATCAGGGAATAAACTTTTGAACATATAATTAAGATTATATTCCACTGTGCTGACAACACTATAATCTTATCAAATTCATATGTTCTGGACTTAAAAAGAATTCATACATTATATTCATATAATCATGAAATAAATCATGTGAACCATGCAACATAAAATGTTATTTCTGATCTTTATTAATAAGTAAATCTGATTATATGAAATGAGTTTTATTTAGGGCATAAAACCCAACATCCCCAAAGCTTCCTTGATCCCTATCTTCATGTCGTAGGAGATATTCTAACTAAAAAAGATTAAAGTTTTGAGCTTATTAACTTGCTGACCACACCAAGAACAAAACCTCTCAAGACAGTGCCAGTAACTTTTAGCTTCATTCAAATTGGCCTTACCAACCAGAATTAAGTAATTTACGAAGAAGATATGGGATAAAACTGGACCACCCCTGCTAAGCCTTATACCCTGAATAGCGCCCTTAAAAAGGGCATCCTCTAAAAGCCTTGATAACACTTCGCCAACCCAAATGAAGAGATAAGGAAAGAGAGGGTCACCTTACGTAAGCCGCAGGAGGGTTTAATCTTACCAATCTGTCCCCCATTGATGCAGACATTGAGAGTGGTGGTAGAGATGCACTGGGAGACCTATTTGCGAATTTGTGACGATTCCCATAACAACCAAGAACTTGGTCAATGAATCTCCAGCTCGGTCTATCGTAAGCTTTCATAAGGTTAATTTTAATGGAAAAGTAACCCTTTTTGCCTTTTTTCCAGTTGAACGAGTGGATAATGTCTTGCACAATCACATTGTTATCTTGAATATTCCTACCCAGCACAAAAGCAGCTTGAGTTGGGTAGATGAGAGAAGGTAAGATAGGCTTAATTCTATTAGCAATTATCTTAGAAATTACCTTGTACATCACATTGCAAAGAGAAATAAGCCTAAAATAGTTTGTTCTTTTGGGTTCTGGACCTTGGGAATAAGAACTATATTCGTAGCATTAATTCTCTTATGCATATTGCCAGACACAAAAAAGTCAGAAACTACATCACAAAAATCTTCACCCGCTGACCCTAATAGTGTTTAAAGAACAGAACTGAAACCTTATGGTTGCCCATGGCAAAGAGAGTTCTTCAAATTTCATCATGTGTAGGGCACTTTAGAAACTCCTCCTGGTCTGCTAAAGAGATCCTCTCATGGAAAAACTGACTGCAATTAAGAACCTGTCCATCATCAGACCCAGAGAATATCCCTTTAAAGAGATGAATGAATTCATGTCCAATTAACTCTCAACTAGTAATCCAGACACTATCTTTGTTCAAGATACTCTCAATGGAATTTCTCCTTCCTCTAATAGCAGCTGAGAGAAAGAAAAACTTAGAATATTTATCCCCTTCCTTAAGCCAAGAGATTATTGCCCGTTGTCTCCAGTATAATGCTTTTCTTTCTAAAGATTCATTCAGGGACCATCGGATGCTACATTCAGTATCCCAATCATGGGATCCGGTAGGTTAACTTTATATTAAGTTAAGTTGTTGCTCCAGCCCTTTAATAACCGTGGTGAGCATACCATATTGAGATCTATTCTAGTGAAAAAGAGCAACTCGAGTAGCTCCTACTTTCTTAAACATGCGGGCAGGAGCGGAGCCCAAAAGTGACCAACCAAATTCCAGGCATGGACAATCACCAACTTACTTCTATCATCCTGCATCCATCCTTCTTCAAATTTAAAACATCTTTAAACTTGGCCTCCAGCCCACCAGTAATAAGGCACATAGGTCTATGATAATTAGAGTTACTCGTTTGGGACATACAAATAACAGCTTTTGGAATAAATATGAGCCAGGCCCCATTAACCAAGCCTTTGTCGAGAGTAGATTTAACATGGTTCTTTCCAGAACAGTGATTATCCCAAGTCATCTTGTCACCCTGAATATGCATGTTAATAAGGCCTCGAGAATCAACCAGGTTAGAGATGAAAGAGATAAACTGGTCCCTTCCTATAGACCATTCACGTTCCGAATCACTAAGCACAAAATTAGTATTGTAACACACTGTCCCACAGGGACGCCACGTGTGTGTGCTTTTTACAAAATTAATCTTTAACTGATTTTATAAATATACGAAAAGTGTGGGTAATTAAAATTTATAATCAAGATAAACACATAATTTTTATAAAAGTTAACTATTAATATTTATGGGGACCCCCTGTTTTATAAAATGTTTTATAAAATATTTACAATCAGTTCCAAAAGTAACTTTACGAAAAGAGTTCACACTTCAAAATACATACAAAAAGGAAAATCATGTCCACTGGAGTCGTAGCACCGCGACTAATATGTACACTACTGAAGAGACCTCAAACTCATGGTTGTTCGACTTTACCCTTTCCTTTATCTGCACCATTAAGCACCCGTGAGTCACAAAGACTCAGCAAGAAAAGTAACTAAATCCAAAAGCAATATGAAATCCAAGCAATCACACCATGACAAGATGTACGCAATCATAACATATCACATATTAACATGCCTATACAATTTAATATCATTATTATCACACAGTCTCAGTGCTTCATAAAGCACCCTTACCACTCATTATCCACAAGCTATGTATGTCACTATCGTTGCCCGATACAGCGAACGATAAGTAAGAAACCTATCCAGAGTTTTAAGAGTAATTACTCATAACAGTAATGACTATTTCCAACCCTCGATCATAATCGAGGCACAACAAACACATATCGGGATCTCGATCATAATCGAGACTATAACAATCATAATCATTTAACTATAAATGGTGCGTAACACTTTGTTGGGTTTTGTGCCCTAAATAAAACCCATTTCAATATAATCAGATTTACTAATTAATAAAGAACAGAAATTACATTTTATGTTGCATGGTTCAAATGATTTATTTCATGATTATATTTAATGTATAAATTCTATTAAGTCCAGAACATATGTATTTGTTCATGATTATAGTGTTGTCAGCACAGTGGAATATAATCTTGATTATATGTTCGAAAGTTTAATTCTCTGATTTGTCAGTTCACTGGATTTAGACTGGCATGATAATCAGCGATATGTATGCTTACACCTTGGATAAGTGTTATGTCCTTTCCAGGGCATTGGCAAAGTTTACCAGTATTGGATGTATGGAGTATACATTGGAAGGGATCGATATTGAACTTTGATTAGATATGTTAAATTTACCATAATATCTATTCAATTCAATATCACCTAGTTGATCCTAGATCAAATGATCTTAATCCTGATATGGTTAGGTTCGATCTCAAGAGTATTATACATATTCTTTGATTTGTTAGTTAAGCCTACCTTTGGGTCAGGGTGATACGTACATTTTGGGAACATGTTAGTACAATTGAGTGGGAGTGGTAATCATAGATATGGAATCTATAGCTTCTATAAGTTTTTAGAAGTGAAACAATGATTTCCTTCGAGCTTGCTAAATAGAGATAAATGATAGAGCGCTCATTTTAGTGACTATATTAGTTCACTATACTATCATTTATAGGTGGCAAGTGTTTTAAGGATAAAATACATTGAAAGGGTGTAACGGTAATTTTATCCCTATGCAATGTAATCATCTATAGAGGATCATTGATTATTGGGATTATAACAATGGATAATTAACAGTGTATCTATAGCGTGGAACATATAGAGCGTTCTATATGACTGAGAGTGCAATTCCAAGTTCTATGCGTGGATGCAACAAGGAATTAATAAGTTAGTGGATTTACTTGGTAAATTCTTGATCTGCTTATTGGAAGCTCGGTTATATAGGCCCATGGTTCCCATACTAGTTAAGACCATACTGCTTGTAAGACTCATTTAATTGATTTTAATTAATCAATTATAATTCTAAAATTAGACTATGTCTAGTTTATGAATTTTCACTAAGCAAGGGCAAAATTGTGAAGAAAAGAGATTCTAGGTTTTATTTATTAATTAAGAGACTTCATATGTCTGATTAATAAATATATTAAATGATAATATTATTTAATATTAATTTTTAGTTATTAAATAATTGAAATTTGCATTTAAATAAATTGGAAAATTGGTGTTTTTGAGAAAATGGGATGGAAAAATGACAAAATGGCAAAATTGTAAAGTGAGGCCCAATCCACAATCCATGGCCGGCCACACTAGTAAAATTTACCATTTATTTTTCTATTATTTTAATGCCAAATAATTCTAACCTAAACCTATGTGGTTACCTATAAGTAGATAGTGATGGCTCACACTTAGAAGATTGATGAAAATTCTTGTCTTCAAAAAATTGAGCCTCCTATTCTATTCCTTAAGCCGAAACTATCTTTCCTCTTTTCTTCTTCAATTTTTCAAACCTTGAGTGATAGAGTGAGTGCCCACACACATCAAGTGGTGTCTCAATCATAGTGTGGAAGACTGTGAAGAATCCAATCACAAAGAAGGAAACTCGGACTCAAGAAGGAGAGAAAGAGATCTAGGTTTAGATCTTGATAACGCTCTGCTACAAAAATGAATCAAGGGCTAGAGATCTGAACGGAAGGAGTCATTATATTCCGCTGCACCAAATGTAAGGTTTTCTTAAACTTTATGTGTTTATTTCATTGTTTTAGAAATTCATATTAGGATGTTAATGAAACATACTTGTTAGTAAATCTAGATCCTGGTAAAATATTTCGAACAACTGGTATCAAGCCATAGTAATGATTTACTTTCATGAAATATGAATTAAAATGATGATTAATGTTGATTTGGATGGCTTCATGTGGTTTATGTGCTTATGTGATGAATGTATGTGTTGTACAAATTTTTTCCATGAAAAATATTTTTTTTTCTGTTTCTGAAAATATTTTATTTGGATTCCTTGTGAAAAATTAAGCAATTTTGGTTTTTACGGAACTCGATTTCGATAAAAATTGAGAAAGTTATGGAAGTTTGAAAATCGGGTGCCATGGCTGCCGAAGCTTGGTGCACGCACGCACCAGGTGCTTCGGACAAGGGAGGCACCGCGCGCGGAAGCATCAGACAGATGCTTGTCTGAACGCGCATGCTTCAGACACGAGACGCTACCTTTTCTGTGTCCTGATGCTGCACCTTGTTGGGTTTTGTTCCCTAAATAAAACTCATTTCAATATAATCAGATTTACTTATTAATAAAGATCAGAAATAACATTTTATGTTGCATGGTTCACATGATTTATTTCATGATTATATGTATATAATGTATGAATTCTTTTTAAGTCCAGAACATATGAATTTGTTAAAGATTATAGTGTTGTCAGCACAGTAGAATATAATCTTAATTATATGTTCAAAAGTTTATTCCCTGATTTGTCAGAACATTGGATTTAGACTGACATGGTATAATCAGCGATAAGTATTCTTACACCTTGGAAAAGTGTTATGTCCTTTCCAGGACATTGGCAAAGTTTACCACTATCGGATGTATGGAGTATACATCGGAAGGGACCGATATAGAACTTTGATTAGATATATTAAAACTTACTGTAATATCTATTCAATTCAATATCACCTGTTGATCCTAGATCAAATGACCTTAATGTTGCATTTTGTACCCTAAATGAAATCCATTTCAATATAATCAGATTTACTTATTAATAAAGATCAGAAAATAACATTTTATATTGCATGGTTCACATGATTTATTTCATGATTATATATATATATATAATGTATGAATTCTATTTAAGTCCAGAACATATGAATTTGTTAAAGATTATAGTGTTGTCAGCACAGTGGAATATAATCTTAATTATATGTTCGAAAGTTTATTCCCTGATTTTTTAGAACACTGGATTTAGACTGACATGGTATAATCAGCGATAGGTATTCTTACACCTTGGAAAAGTGTTATGTCCTTTCCAGGACATTGGCAAAGTTTACCAGTATCGGATGTATGGAGTATACATCGGAAGGGACCGATATTGAACTTTGATTAGATATATTAGCATTTACCGTAATATCTATTCAATTCAATATCACATGTTGATCCTAGATCAAATGATCTTAATCCTGATATGATTAGGTTCAATCTCAAGAGTGTTATTCGTGTTCTTTGATTTGTTAGTTAAGCCTACTTTTGGGTCAGGGTGATACGTACATTTTGGGAACACGGTAGTGCACTTGAGTGCGAGCGCTAACATAAATATGGAATCTATAGCTTCTATCTGGCGAATAGAAAGTAAAGGATGATTTCCTTCGAGCTTAACCAAACGAAAATAAATGGTGGAGTACTCATTTCACTTAGGTGAAATATCATTTATACAGGGTTAAGTGTTTTAAGGATAAAATACATTGTAGGGTGTTACGGTAATTTAATCCCTTTACAGTGTAAATCATCTACATAGAGGATCATTGACAAATTAGGATTATAACAATGGATAACTAATGACGTATCTATATCGTGGAACATATAGAGCGTTCTATATGACTGAGAGTGCAATTCTAAGTTCTAAGAGTGGATTCAATAAGGAATTAATAAGTTAGGGAATTTACTTGGTAAATTCGGTTCGACTTATTGGAAGCTCGGTTATATAGACCCATGGTCCCCATACTAGTTGAGACCATACTGCTTGTAAGACTCAGTTAATTGATTTTGATTAATCAATTATAATTCTAAAGTTAGACTATGTCTACTTTATGAATTTTCACTAAGCAAGGGAGAAATTGTAAAGAAAAGAGATTCTAGGTTTATTTATTAATTAAGATACTTTATATGTCTAAATTAATAAATATATTAAATGGCAATATTATTTAATAATAATTTTTAAGTTATTAAATAATTAGAATTGGCATTTGAATGGTTAAATTGGAAAATTGACATTTTTGAGAAAATGGGAATGAAAAATAACAAAATGGGAAAGTTGCAAAGTGAGGCCCAATTTTCTTAAATGGCCGCCCACTATGCAAAGCCCTTTACCATTTTATTTTTTTCATTATTTTAATGCCATACAATTCTAACCTAAACCTAGATGGCATTCTATAAATAGAAAGTAATGGCTTCAGGAAACAACACACAATTGCATCTCATTCTTTTCAGAGAGAATTCCTGAGCCAAGACTTTCCTCTCTCTTTTCTTCTCTTCTAAATTTCGAAAAATTCCTTGAGTGATAGAGTAGTGCCCACACACATCAAGTGGTACCTCAATCATAGTATGTAAGACTGTGGAAAATCAGCATCAAAGAAGGAGAGAAAGAGATCCAGATTCAGATCTTGATTATGCTCTGCTACAGAAAGGAATCAAGGGCTAGAGATCTGAATGGAAGGAGTCATAATATTCCGCTGCACCCAATGTACGGTTTTCTTAAATTCTTATGTGTTTATTTCATTGTTTTAGAATTCATATTAGGATGTTAATCAAACATACTTGGTAGTAAATCTAGATCCTGGTAAAATATTTCCAACAACTGGTATCAGAGCCATGGTAATGATTTACTTTCATGAAATTTGAATTAAAACGATATTTTGTGTTTATTTGGATGGTTTCATGTTGGTTTATGTGCTTATGTGATGAATGTATGTGTTGTACGAAATTTTTGCATGAAAAATATTTTTTCTATTTTTTAAAATATTTTATTTGGATTCTTTGTAAAAAATTAAGCAATTTTAGTTTTTACGGAACTTGATTCCGATAGAAATTGAAAAAGTTATGAATTTTGGAAATCAGGATTCAAGGTTGTCGAGTGGATGCATCAATTGCGAATTTTGTGGGATTTTTCCCCAAAATTTGATTTTTTATGGTTCCCAAAATCCGATTTTTCCAATTTTAGATTTTTCCAATTTGAAATATTTCCAATTTTAAATATTTCCAATTTGAAATATTTCTTTTTTTTTTAAAATATTTCTAATTTGGAATATTTCCAATTTTAAATATTTTCTATTATGGTCAGATTTAAAAATTTGTTAACTTATTTAATATTTATATAATATTTAATTATAAGATTAGAAATTTTGATATTTAACATATTTTAAATTAAAAGATAACTTTGTCTTTTATTTAAAATATTATATTAAAATTATCTTATATGATAAATTAAATAATTAATAAATTTGAAATTAACATAGACATTTTTATAGATATACTTACCATAATATTTTCAAATTCAAAAGTCTGTTATTTTGTTAAATATTTAATTATTTATAAATTATAAGTTTAAAAATGATATTTTTCTATATATATCATTTTTCTACTTATTGGAAATTTATAAATCATATCTTAAATATTTAAATAACTTAGATATTTTTGTAGAATATGAATATTGCTTAATTTAAGATATTTTGACATATAATTATGGTAATTATTATTTATTTATTATTTTATTCCCAAAATAATAATTATCTAACCAAATCTATTTTAAAATTGGTTTATTTTATTAAATTATAAGATTTGAAAGTGATATTGAAGATTCTTTCTTTCAAATCATTGATCTTATTTGATATTTAATTTAATTTGATTCAAATAAACCTAGATATTTTAAAAAGTAGTTTCTTTTTTTTTTTTTGAGATTTTTAGGGTTTGTTTTAACAACCCTAAATTTTCAAAATTTAGTTGGTTAGTTTAAAAATAATAATTTAATTATATTAATATCTTATTTCACATCTGTTACATGGACAATGTTTATTTAATTTTATATTGTTTATTCAAACCTTTTTTTTAACAAACCTATTATTTATGTGATCTAAATTGCTACGATTAACTTGTTGACAGATCCAATGATCTAATTTTAATCATAGTCTAATTGTCAATAGATCTTATGAATAATTTGTAACAGGTAGTTTTTGTACTTATTTTATCTGTGTAAACCTAGTAACATGATAGGGTCCATCCAAATCATTTGACCTGTGTGAGCCTATATATTTGCTATTGGGCTTAGATGCATATAGGAAACCCATTTAAGTTTTACTAAGTAAATGGACTAGGTTGCTAAAATAAAATTTGACATAAGTAATTTTATTTAAGCTCAATTAGATTTGGGCTTATTCAATGAATAACAATTGTTTATTTTAAGGTTAAATTCCTCTCTTTTGGGCCTTGTGTGAGAGTTGGGGGCCAATAGAAGTGGGTACGACATACTGAACCCAGCTCCCCCTCACATGAACTATCCCAATTGTGAATGCTCATTTGCCTTATTTAAATAATTGTATTAGGTTAATTATATTAGTCTAACCTAATTAAAATTGAATTAGCGACATAATTAACTTTTAAAATCTATGAAATTTATTTTTCATTTAATATTTTAAAGTTAATTTTAGAAAAATACTTAGTTAATGATATATATTCTAGATAGTTATTTCTGTACTAGTTATTATTTCTAATATTAAATAGGAAAATATCATTGATTGTGAAATTAATTGTTTCATAATTAATTTTGGTACAATCTAAGTTTAGTATATTTTTCTAGTATTAAACTAGAATTAATAATTAAGTTTCCTGTATACTTAATTATTTATTTCTTGAATTTGATACATTTAATTAAATTGAAATTTCAATATCTAAGTTGATTTTCATCATGATACTTAAATATTGTTATTTTCATGTTATTTAATTAAAATTGAAAATTATCTTAAGTTTGGAATCTTATTTCAGAATAACTTAAATCTGAATAATTTTCAAAATATATTTTATTTTATTTTATTAATCTTTTTCCCACATTTCGAAATTGCATTTCTTTAATGCAGAAATTTTGAATTTTATTTGAAAAATAGATTAAAGTTGAAAATTATTTATTTTGGACCAACTTAAATCAATGATTTTTTCATTTAATGATTAATTAAAATAAATGAACTAAAATATATTATAATTAGAAATTGAATTAATTAGTCCATAAAAGTCTAGATAGTTATTATCTGTTTTACTTGAAGTATTTTTCTAGTGATATTTAATTAAATAGAAAATTAATATTTAAGTTGATTCTTAATCATGATACTTAAATATTTTAAATTTTTCTTAAATATTTAATTAAATAGGAAAATTATATTTTTGTTGTAAATTAATTTTATTAATTAATTTTGGGCCAACATAAAATTAAGTTAATTTTTCCAGGATTTATTTTTATTTTATTTTAAAGCATTTTCGAAAGTAGAATTCTTATACACTTCATTTTCGAAATGCAATATATATTTATAGAAAATTAAATTTGAGTTGTAAATCAATTTAAATTAATTTTGAAACAACTTAAATTGAATAATTTTCTAAATATTTATTGGAAATTATTACTAAGATATAAATAATTCACGTTATTTTCATATCCATCTTAGTATAATTTATAAATATTACATTAAAATTTATATTTAGAATTTTTCATTCTAAATTGGAAATTTTAATTAAATAAAAAAAAATATTTAAAATAAGTTTCAGAAGAAAATACAACTTTCTTTAAATAATGAGCTTTATTATTAGGACATTCGATCTCTATTGTTGGTTTTACATAGCTTTTGTTTTAGTGAGTAATCCTCCCTAATGGAGGAACGTTCATAAGCAAGTTAGCACCGTTTAATCTCGAAAGATAAGTATATTTGTAAATATTTTATATGGTATTGATCACCCTAATGGTGGCGACTGTATTTGACTTACAAAATATGAAACAATGGTGGAAGCTCATAAGATAGAATAGCCTTGACTCTCGGCTAAACGGGACAACGCTGGATTCTAATCTTGATCGAATAAAAGGTTGCTAGAATGTTTATCATTTTAGATGAGCTGACAACTCTATTCAGTGGATGGTAGCTTTGACTCTCGACTAAACGGGATACTGATATCAGTTTGTTGAAGACCTTGGAAATTATTTAGGATTGTATGTTTTTGTATTTTTACTTGTCATTCCTACTTGCTATATGTTTAATAATTTCTGAATTGTGTATGAATTTATATTGAACCATGCTATTTTCTGTTATTAAATTGTAGTTTAATTTTCGAATCTTCATTGTTGGTCTAACTTGGTTTGATTTTCTAATGAGATAAATCCCTAATGGATTTTCACCATTAGACTAACATAATAGTGTTAGATCTCGAAAGATAAATATTGTACATGCAACATCTAGCTGTTCATCAATTGATGACACCTTAGACTAGTATTTTACAATATGAAACAAGAAGATTGTATAAATAAGATTACTTTGACTCTCGCTAATAGGAGCATCGTTGGATTCTTATTTAAAACGAAATTATCCTAATTCCTCTTAGCTTATTCATTTCGAATTAGCTTAATGACATATCATTGGATGAATGGTCTATAAATCATATAAATTCATTCTATATTTTCTCTTAAGAAATTAAATGACGAATATGATTATATTCCCGAAATGATATAAATCCTCAATCTTAAAAATCTCCTACTTGTATTGGCAAATCAACTTAGAGTTAGATTAGTAGTGGTGGTACAAGAAAGAATTACTCATAATACAGTTACACTTTCACAAGTGTTCAATAACCATTTTCTATCAATAGATTCAAACTGTATGAGTTTAGTATTCTGTGACCAGAATCCACTTGCACTATTCTAAGAACTCTTTGATGTAACTAAACTTAAGTCATCAAAAGATACAAACCACATATTTTATAAATCTATGGCATTTGTATCTTGTTCATAGTGGTTTTGACAAGATCATTCTCTACAGAGAGTTAATATGCCTATATCCACTGAAAGTAAGTTCATCTCATTCGCAGATGGATGTACATTCAGGGGTGGATATGAGTTTTCGTTGTATTCTTAAAACGACCACTCTAGATTTTACCTTACGCAAAAGAATTTGAAATGTTTGAAAAATTTCATGAATTTCTAGCAATGGTGGAAAACCATTAAGGTAAGTGGTTAAAGATCTTGCGAACTGATAGGGGTGGAGAAAAAGTTAGTAGATATGTAGTTCAAAGATCATTAATTTAATTTTTGAATTATATCTAAGCTTACCTCCCCAGAAATTTGATTTGCATATTGATAATTAGTTACTTGTCGTTGCCTAAATCTTTCTATGGTAATATAATTTCAGAATGATGCAATGGTTGTATACTTAATGTAAATCATTACTAGATTCATGGATGACCTAATCGAAATCTTAAGAAAAGCTAGAAATGCTAACCCTGGTTTGCATGTTTGTTAGCTATTCTAAGTGATTAGGGGTGGACCATCCCATAGTCATTAGATAAGAAATTGTTTGTTTAAACAAATACTACTTTTCTAAGAAAATGACTAAGTCTGAAAATAAAGTTGCAAATAAAGGAGATATTTTTTTTTCTTGATTCCATAAGTGTTCTATCATCTTATTCTTTACAAGATGATCCCACTGCCTCTGTTGTCTTAACACAACCGAAGAGGTCAATACCATTTAGTTTTCTTAGACATAATTCACGGTACCTTGTCGTAGTGGGAGAATTTCTAGGAACTCACCTTCTTATGACTTGGAAGACACTAGTGATTAAAATCCATTGTGAGTTTAAACAAGTAATGGATTGTCAAGATAAGAAACTAAGAAGAAAGCCAAGAGAACTATGGTTTAATCCATTCACATGGAGTAACCTAAAGTTTTCTATTACAAGGACATAAAAGGAAATTTTCGTTAATAAGTCTATTCAATAGACTTAACAAAACTTCCTGTTTCTAGTATTCTAGGTTTGAGTTTATCTAAACCTATGGCTTGTGGTATATCTGGTAATTACTTACTCTAATGCAAGCAACTTACTTTAGTAAGATGCTGAAGCATTTTCTTTCCAATGGCAATCTATAGAAGCTTCACAACTTCTAAGCATAGATTTTATTTATCTAAGGAAAAGTCTCAACTATTCCAGAAAAGATAAAGCCATGAAAGAATTTCTTAAATCAACAGTGAGAGGTCTCAAATATGCTTTAGTATGCCTTAGACCAGACACCTGCTGTGGAGTGGGAGTAATGAGTAGGTATGAGACTAATCTAGGAGAGGAACATTGGAAGACAATCAAGTAAATCTTAAGATTAAGAAGAGGAACTATACGTTAGTCAATAAGGGTGTGTTTAAAACTCTTAGACTACACCACATCAGATTTCAAGACTTGCCTTTGTGCTAGAAAGTCTGCTGATAAAATGGTGATTACTCTGGGAATGGAGTAGTGATTTTGGAGAAGTGTAAAAACCTATCTGAAGTCTCTTAGTCTACCAGAAAGAGAGTGAATGTTAAAGTTGCAGGAAAGGTACTTATTCAGTCTAAGGAAAGTTCTATACATTTGTGGCATTGTTCCAACTTGCCTTAAGTACTAGTGTTACTTCCTAAATAACCAAAAAGTAGTTGCCAAAAGTATAGAATCCAGTATCCCAAGAGAGTAGACATATAGAGAGGAATTTCACATTACCAAGGATTTTGTGATTAAGGAAGAGTAATGGTGGAGAAGAGGTTGTGTTTAATTAAACCTGTCAGATCCTATTACGAGGAGTTTACTACTATTACACTTGATTAGTATATCAAAGTGTTGACATTATTTGAAATGCACATTTTATTTTATATTAGTGCAAGTGGGAGTTTGTTGGGTTTTGTGCCCTAAATAAAATCCATTTCAATATAATCAGATTTACTTATTAATAAAGATCAGAAATAACATTTTATGTTGCATGGTTCACATGATTTATTTCATGATTATATATATAATGTATGAATCCTATTTAAGTCAAGAACAAATGAATTTGCTAAAGATTATAGTGTTGTCAGCACAGTGGAATATAATCTTAATTATATGTTCGAAAGTTTATTCCCTGATTTGTCAGAACACTGGATTTAGACTGACATGGTATAATCAACGATATGTATTCTTACACCTTGGAAAAGTGTTATGTCCTTTCCAGGACATTGGCAAAGTTTACCAGTATCGGATGTATGGAGTATACATCGGAAGGGACCGATATTGAACTTTGATTAGATATATTAGAATTTACCGTAATATCTATTCAATTCAATATCACCTGTTGATCCTAGATCAAATGATCTTAATCCTGATATGATTAGGTTCAATCTCAAGAGTGTTATTCGTGTTCTTTGATTTGTTAGTTAAGCCTACTTTTGGGTCAGGGTGATACGTACATTTTGGGAACACGGTAGAGCGTTCTATATGACTGAGAGTGCAATTCCAAGTTTTAAGAGTGGATTCAATAAGGAATTAATAAGTTAGGAAATTTACTTGGTAAATTCGGTTTGACTTATTGGAAGCTCGGTTATATAGACCCATGGTCCCCATACTAGTTGGGACCATACTGCTTGTAAGACTCAGTTAATTGATTTTGATTAATCAATTATAATTCTAAAGTTAGACTATGTCGACTTTATGAATTTTCACTAAGTAAGGGAGAAATTGTAAAGAAAAGAGATTCTAGGTTTATTTATTAATTAAGATACTTTATATGTCTAAATTAATAAATATATTAAACGGCAATATTATTTAATAATAATTTTTAAGCTATTAAATAATTAGAATTGACATTTGAATTGGCATTTTTGAGAAAATGGGAATAAAAAATAACAAAATGGGAAAGTTGCAAAGTGAGGCCCAATTTCCTTAAATGGCCGCCCACTATGCAAAGCCCTTTACCATTTTATTTTTTTTATTATTTTAATGCCATACAATTCTAACCTAAACCTAGATGGCATTCTATAAATAAAAAGTAATGGCTTCAGGAAACAACACACAATTGCATCTCATTATTTTCAGAGTGAATTCCTGAGCCACGACTTTCCTCTCTCTTTTCTTCTCTTCTAAATTTCGAAAAATTCCTTGAGTGATAGAGTAGTGCCCACACACATCAAGTGGTACCTCAATCATAGTATGTAAGACTGTGGAAAATCAGCATCAAAGAAGGAGAGAAAGAGATCCAGATTCAGATCTTGATTATGCTCTGCTACAGAAAGGAATCAAGGGCGAGAGATCTGAATGGAAGGAGTCATAATATTGCGCTGCACCCAATGTAAGGTTTTCTTAAACTCTTATGTGTTTATTTCATTGTTTTAGAATTCATATTAGGATGTTAATCAAACATACTTGGTAGTAAATCTAGATCCTGGTAAAATATTTCCAACAACTGGTATCAGAGCCATGGTAATGATTTACTTTCATGAAATATGAATTAAAACGATGTTTTGTGTTGATTTGGATGGTTTCATGTTGGTTTATGTGCTTATGTGATGAATGTATGTGTTGTACGAAATTTTTGCATGAAAAATATTTTTTCTATTTTTTAAAATATTTTATTTGGATTCCTTGTGAAAAATTAAGCAATTTTATTTTTTACGGATATTGATTCCGATAAAAATTGAAAGAGTTATGAATTTTGGAAAATCGGGATTCAAGGTTGTCGAGTGGATGCATCAATTGCGAATTTTGTGGGATTTTTCCCCAAAATTTGATTTTTTATGGTTCCCAAAATCTGATTTTTCCAATTTTAGATTTTTCCAATTTGAAATATTTCCAATTTGAAATATTTCCTTTTTTAAATATTTCTAATTTAGAATATTTCCAATTTTAAATATTTCCTATTATGGTGAGATTCAAAAATTTGTTAACTTATTTAATATTTATATGATATTTAATTATAAGATTAGAAATTTTGATATTTAACATATTTTAAATTAAAAGATAACTTTGTCTTTTTATTTAAAATATTATATTAAAATTATCTTATATGACAAATTAAATAATTAATAAATTTAAAATTAACATAGATATTTTTATAGATATACTTACCATCATATTTTCAAATTCAAAAGTCTGTTATTTTGTTAAATATTTAATTATTTATAAATTATAAGTTTAAAAATGATATTTTTCTATATATATATATCATTTTTCTACTTATTGGAAATTTATAAATCATATCTTAAATATTTAAATAACTTAAACTCTTATGTGTTTATTTTATTGTTTTAAAATTCATATTAGGATGTTAATCAAACATACTTGGTAGTAAATCTAGATCCTGGTAAAATATTTCCAACACTTAATCCTGATATGGTTAGGTTCGATCTCAAGAGTATTATACATGTTCTTTGATTTGTTAGTTAAGCCTACTTTTTGGTCAGGGTGATACGTACATTTTGGGAACATGATAGTATAATTGAGTGGGAGCGCTACCATAAATATGGAATCTATAACTTCTATAGGAATTTAGAAGTGAAACGATGATATCCTTCGAGCTTGGCTAAACAGAGATAAATGGTGGAGATCTCATTTCACTTTGCTGAAATATCATTTATACGGAGCTAAGTGTTTTAAGGATAAAATACATTGAAGGTGTAACAGTAACTTAGTGACTTTTCAATGTAGATCATCTATTAGAGGGTCATTGATCACATTAGGGTTATAACAATGCATAACTAATGACGTGTCTATATCATGGAACATATAGAGCGTTCTATTTGGTTGAGAGTGCAATTCCAAGTTCTAAGTGTGGATTCAACAAGGAATTAATAAGTTAGGAAATTTACTTGGTAAATTTAGTTCGATTTATTGGAAGCTCGGTTATGTAGACCCATGGTCCCCATACTAGTTGAGACCATACTGCTTGTAAGACTCAGTTAATTGATTTTAATTAATCAATTATAATTCTAAAGTTAGACTATGTCTACTATATGAATTTTCACTAAGCAAGGACGAAATTGTAAAGAAAAGAGATTCTAGGTTTATTTATTAATTAAGAGACTTTACATGTCGAAATTAATAAATATATTAAATGGCAATATTATTTAATAATAATTATTTTCAAGTTATTAAATAATTAAAATTGGCATTTAAAAGGTTATATTGGAAAATTGGCATTTTTTGAGAAAATGGGAATGGAAATAACAAAATGGGAAAGTGGCAAAGTGAGGCCCAATTCCCTTTGTATGGCCGGCCACATGCACAAGAAATTACCATTTATAGTTTCCATTATTTTAATGTCATACAATTCTAACCTAATCCTAGATGGTATTCTATAAATAGAAAGTGTTGGCTTCAGGAAACACACAACTTTGAACATTGGTTTCTTTCAGAAAAGCCACACGCCCCTCTCTCTCTTTTCTTCTCTCTAAATTTCGAAACACTTGAGTGAATGAGTAGTGCCCACACACATCAAGTGGTACCTTAATCATAGTATGTAAGACTATAGAAAATCAGCACCAACAAGAAGGAGAGAAAGAGATCCAGATTCAGATCTTGATTATGCTCTGCTACAGAAAGGAATCAAGAGCTAGAGATCTGAACGGAAGGAGTCATAATATTCCGCTACACCCAAGGTAAGGTTTTCTTAAACTTTATATGTGTTTAATTTCATTGTGGTAGAATTCATATTAGGATGTTAATGAAACATACTTGGTAGTAAATCTAGATCCTGGTAAAATAATTCCAACACACCTACCGAGATTACTCGGCGCTTCACCCTGCAATTTTCACCAAGCGCGCGCGTAATGGGTTTTTGTAGCCTCCTGGGGCTGCACGTGCAGCCTACTGGGCTGCCTACACCCAAAAACCCGAATTATGTGGGATTTTTCCCCAAAATTCAATTTTTTCAATTTTCAAACCCCAAAATTAAAATAAAATATTATTTTTAAATATATTTAAACTTAAATATCATTTTTAAAATTAATAATATTTATTTTTTAATAAATTATTATTAATCATGATATTTTGAGGTTTAAATTTAAAAATTGATTATTTTATTTTTTAAATTATGGTCAGATTTAAAAATTTGTTAATTTCTTTAGTATTTATATATTATTTATAAGATTAGATATTTTGATATTTAACATATTTTAAATTAAAAGATAACTTTATCTTTTTTATTTGAAATATTATATTAAAATTATCTTATATGACAAATTAAATAATTAATAAATTTGATATTAACCTAGATATTTTTATAGATATTCTAACCATAATATTTTCAAATTCAAAAGTTTGTTATTTTGTTAAATATTTAATTATTTATAAATTATAAGTTTAAAAATGATATTTTACTATTTTATATCATTTTATTTATTGGAAATTTATAAATTATATTTTAAATATTTGAATAACTTAGATATTTTTGTAGAAATTTGAATAATACTTAATTTGGGATATTTTGACATATAATTAGGAAATTATTATTTATTTATTATTTTATTCTTAAAATAATAATTATCTAACCACATCTATTTTAAAATTAGTTTATTTTATTATTTTAATTTTATTAAATTATAAGATTAGAAGATGATATTGAAGATATTTTGTTTCAAATCATTTATCATATTTGCCATTTAATTTAATTTGATAAAAATAATTCAAAATAAACCTTGATATTTTAAATTAGTTTTTTTTTTTGAATTTTAAATTTTGAGATTTTTTTAAGGTTGTTTTTAACAACCATAAATTTTCAAAATTTAGTTGGTTAGTTTAAGAATAATAATTTAATTATATTAATATGTTATTTCACATATGTTACATGGACAATGTTTGTTAATTTATATTGTTTATTCAAAATTTTTTTTAACAAACCTATTATTTATTTGATCTAAATTGCTATGATTAACTTGTTGACAAATCCAATGATCTGATTTTAATCATAGTCCAATTATCAATAGATCCTATAAATAATTTGAACAGGTAAATTTTGTACTTCTTTCATCTGTGTAAACCTAATAACATGATAGGGCCCATCCAAATCATTTGACTTGTGTGAGCCTATATGTTTGCTATTGGGCTTAGATGCATATAAAAAGTCCATTTAAGTTTTACTAAGTAAATGAACTAGGTTACTAAAATAAAATTTGACATAAGTAATTTTATTTAGGCTCAATTAGAATTGGGCTTATTCCATGAATAACAATTATTTATTTAATGGTTAAATTCCTCTCCTTTGGGCCTTGTGTGAGAGTTAGGGGGCCAATAGCAGTGGGTACGACATACTGAACCCAACCCTCTCTCACATGAACAACCCAAATTTTGAAGGCCATTTGTCTTATTTAAATAATTGTGTTAGGTTAATTATATTAGTCTAACCTAATTTAAAATTGAATTAGCAACATAATTAACTTTTAAAATATATGATTTTTTTTTTCATTTAATATTTTAAAGTTAATTTTAAAAAAACACTTAGGTGGCGTTTGGTTGGAGGTAATGAAATAGAATGGAATGGAAAGGAAATAATTTTCATTCCATTCCTTTGTTTGGTTGCATTTTAAAGTATTGGAATGGCATTCCAATGGAATGCTCTTTCCACCATTTTGGTGGAATGGCTATTCCATTTTAAAAAGGAAGGAATGACCATTCCAATGTAACAAGAAAAAAAATTTAATTATTTTTTTTATCAATTTTTTTTATCCATTTTAAATTTTATTCCATTCCATTCCTATTCCCATTCCCATTCCCATTCCTATTCCTATATTTTCATTCCTCCCAACCAAACGCCTCAGTTAATGATGTATATTCTAGATAGTTATTTCTAGTACTAGTTATATTTTCTAATATTTAATTAGGAAAATATTTTAAGTTAAAAATTAATTATTTATTATAATTAATTTTGGACCAACTTAATTATAGAATATTTTTCCTAGTATTAAATTAGAATTAATAATTAAGTTTCTTTTATACTTGATTATTTAATTCTTGTATTTAATACATTTAATTAAATTGAAAATTAAATATTTAAGTTGATTTCATTCTTGATACTTAAATATTATTATTTTCATGACAATTAATTAAATAGAAAATTATTTTAAGTTGGATTTTTTTTTTAATTTTAGAACAACTTAAATTTGAATAATTTTCAATATATATTTTATTTTTATTTTATTAATCATTTTTTATATAAATTTAGAAATTGCATTTTTTATTTAAATGCAGAAATTTTTTGAATTTATTTTGAAAAATAGATTCAAGTTGAAAATTATTTCTTTTAATTTTGGACCAACTTAAATCAATATATTTTTCATTTAATGATTAATTAAAATAAATGAATTAAAATATATTATAATTAGAAAATAAATTAATTAGTCAATGAAAGTCTAGATAGATATTATCTGTTTTGCTTGAAGTATTTTTCTAGTGATATTTAATTAAATAGAAAATTAATATTTAAGTTGATTTTCATCATGATACTTAAATATTTGAAATTTTCTTAATATTTAATTAAATAAGAAAATTATATTTTTGTTGAACCAACATAAAATTAGAATAATTTTTCAGAATTTATTTTATTTTATTTTAGAGCAATTTCAAAAATTGTATTCTTATATACTTTAATTTTTCGAAATGCAATATATATTTATAGAAAATTAAATTTGAGTTGTAAATTAATTTAAATTAATTTTGATACAACTCAAATTGAATAATTTTCTAAATATTTATTAAAAAATTGTTACTAAGATGGAAATAATTCATATTATTTTCATATCCATCTAAGTATAATTTTATAAATATTAAATTAAAATTTATATTTAGAATTTTTTTTTTTCTAAATTAGAAATTTTAATTAAACAAATATATATTTAAAATAAAATGATTAAAATAAATATTAGAAGAAAATACATTTTAAATAATGCGCTTTATTATTATCAGGACATTCGATCTCCGTTGTGGGTTCTACATAGTTATTGTTTTAGTGAGTAATCCTCCCTAATGGAGGAACGTTCATTAGCAATTTAACGCCGTAGAATCTCGAAAGATAAGTACTATTTGTAAGTGTTTATTTTAGTATGGATCACCCTAATGGTGGTGACTTTTAATAAGGCTTACAAAAGTATGAAACAATGGTGGAAGCTCATAAGATTGAATGGCCTTGGCTCTCGCCTAAACGGGACAACACTGGATTCTGATCTTGATCGAATAAAAGGTTGCTAGAATGTTTATCATTTTAGATGACCTGACAACTCTATTCAATAGATGGTATCTTTGACTCTCGCCTAAATGAGACACTAATATTAGTTTGTTGGAGACCTTGGAAATTATTTAGGACTATATGTTTTAGTATTTTTGCAATTCATGCCTACGTGCTAAATGCTTAATAATTTCTTAATTGTGTGTGAATTTATATTGAACCATGTTTTCTGTTATTAATTGTAGTTTAAATTTTGAATCTTCATTGTTGGTCTAACTTGGCTTGTTGTTTTAATGGGACAAATCCCTAATGGATTGTCATCCATTAGACAAACATAATAGTGTTAGATCTTGATAGATAAATATTGTAAATGCAACATCTAGCTGTTCATCAATAGATGACACCTTAGACAAGTATTTACAATATGAAACAAGAAGTTTATAAAAACAACAAGCCAAGTTAGATTGAAAGAATAAAGATCTAAGAGAAGGGAGCAAGAGAGAATTGGAAAAGATGGACATTTAATGCTAATGATGTGCCTCAAGATCATAAATCGCCAAAACTCAAAGCATGCAATTTTTCAAAATTAGATTAAGACAAAAATACCCTTGTAATCATCTAAAAATCTCTTTTTTATTAAAAAAGAGAACTTTTTAAGGGGCAATTATTATACCCAAAATTTGGCTACATTTTAGAAAGTGACATGTGTCTTGCAGTGGAATATGAACCACTTGATATAATGGAATTATATCATTTAATACGACGAAAAAAGAGTAACTCGTTAAATAAAAGATAAATAGAAAATATTCATAACACGCTGACTATATAGTCGTAAGCAAGACAACAATAGAAGACTGTTGAAACCTATATTGAGGAGATACATACCTGCCTCAGAGTACACAAGCCCAGGAAGATAATTCATTTATTCAAAGGAGTGAATACAGTTATGCAAAGCGACCTCGGCTTACGAATAGCAAGACACACACCTCGCTATTCTAAGAAAACTTAACGAGGCGAATCATTTGCTAACACTTAGTACTTTTTTCCACATTGTAATAGAGAAGGAATTAACTCAGGTTTAGCGAAATACCATTGTCCAAATCAGCATTGACCATCGAAAAAGGATAAGAATTACAAGCAGTTAAGCAGTTATCTAATATTATCCCACATGTATTTAAATGAAACGTGGAAAGTGTCCACGTTTCATGAATGGTTATATTTCAAATAGATTCATGTCAATAACTGCCAACCTATATTCCTATAAATAGGGGCATATTATACAGAAAAAGGGACGGAGAATTTTAGAGAGAAAAAGATATACAATCAATTGTATATTGTATTCAAAAAATATCTTAAATAATATAGACTCGTGGAGTATGCAGATTTAACTATAAAAACTACGTAAAAATGTCTGGTGTCACTTATACATTTATTATTTCTCATTATTTCTGTGATATATTTATTACGTAAAGGTTAATTATTTTTTGTTAACGAAAATCTGCGCTAACAATACTTTTCTTTTGCCAACATATATCTTTATTATTTTTAATATCACATGTCTATTTAAAAATAAAATAAAAAAAATTCATAAAATTAATTAAATGGTCAGAATAATTTTTTACAAAACTAAACCTAATAAATGTTTTCTTAAACATTAAATATTTATTATTCATTTTATTATGATTTATTAAAAAAAGTTTATATGTGATTTTATTTAAATTAAAGAAATAAAAAATAAACTATTAATATTTGTTATCACAATAATATCATAAAATTTAATAAAATAAATTTAGTAAAAAATTATTATTAACAATGACTAAGATTAATACATTAATAATATAATAAAATCATGATATAATTATAACATGATTAACTAATTAATAACAAGCCTACTAAATTAAATTAGTATGTATAAATTTATAACCATATATAATTGGCTAATTAGGATTTTTGCCCCTTAAACTTTGACATGTACCAAATCATGCCCTTTTAACTTTTAAGGTCGTTAAAAATGCCTCCTGAACTATTGAGATTGTTAGATTTAAGGACTTTTGTCCAATTTTAGTAAAAAAGTTTAACATGGATGAAATTTCATGGGACATAATTTAGTACGTGTCAAAGTTCAAGGAGTATAATTTCGTAGATTTCAAAATCTAAGGAGTATGATTTAGTACATAAACAATTACTGAAATAGTAAAATTGAATAAAATTAGACAAAAGCCCTTAAATTTAACAATTTCAATAGTTCAGGTGGCATTTTTACCGACCTTAAAAGTTCGGGAGACATAATTTGGTACATGTCAAAATTCAGTAGAAAAAAATCCTAATTAACTTATATAATTTATATATAAAAATAAAAATATTGTTTCTAAATGCATAATTTTTTTATACATAATTTTTTTTACCTAATATTTTATAATTTCTATATTGTTATAAATTTTCAAAGTTAATATCTAATATATTGGTCTTCGCTCAAATGGAATCCTTCACAGTAAATTCCCTTGCTATGTTTTTAAAAAATAATAATGAACAAAAGTGATACGATTCTTCATTTGTTATTATTTTATGTGTATTAATTATTTTCATTTTTCATACATTAAACAATAAAAATTTAAATATTGGACATATTCGCCAAACACCATAAGAAAATTATGTCCATTGCTTTTATGCTTTAAATCCTTACCATCTCCACTTATATTATATTTTATTCCAACCACAATAAGTTGAGAACTGATAATATGAAAAAGTAATAAAATCAGTCAAAACATTCAATATGATATTCCCATTCAGCCCAATTGAGCTTCTTAGTCCATATTTAACTTATTTATGTGGAATTTTGACAATACAAAATATATATATATAATTATTTAATAAAAGAGCGCGAGTACTCAACCTAGAATGACGAGTATTTAAATATGACTACATTATTCCAAGTGATTTTCAAGCTTTACAAGGGTAAGCAAAGATCCATAAATGGATCTACCTCTCTTTCTTCTTTCTCTTTATTTTTGTTTACTGCAAATAGTCATTCCAATCTCCTTTGATTCACTAAACTTCAGAAAATAAGTTGATGTGATATATAATCAAAGGGAAAGGAAAAGACTAATATTTTTATGCTGCCAATTTCATTATTGATTTCTATCATTCTCTTCGATTCACTAGACTTCAGAAAATAAGTCAATATGTGATATATAATCGAAGAGAATAATATAAATCTTCACGATGTTATGTTGCCTAATTCATGATAAATCTTTATGAGTTTCCTTTGGTTCACTAGACTTCAGAAAATAAGTCAATATGTGGTATATAACCAAAGGGAAAAATAAGAGATTCAAAATAATGCCGTCGAAATCATCACTGAGTGTGGGTTTCTTAAAAAATATAATACTGATAATAAGAGCAGAATAAAAAAAATCAGTTGAATACGTAAGTTAAAAGGAAAATATTGATTGATCTACCCTACCAAAATTACTCTTTGACGAAATGAAAATTGTCGGCGTGAATCTCTTTGTCATTAAGGATCGTATATATGTATATCGATTCTCATAAAAATCATGATTTATGTATATATGCATATACATAAAACAAAATAAAGAAGTGTAACTCTTTTGTGTTCAATCGCATGCTTACTTTAAAAAAAATGAATATGTATTATATATATTTAATTGTCAAATATATATATATTGCATGTTCATGGCGTCAGTTATATATATATATCTATGTGTGCCCATGACATTTGCCAACGGAGACAGCAATCACGAAAAATAATAAAAGAACAGGTGACTGATGTCGCCCAATTAGTTACACTGCGGTCGCGGTAGTAAACGGGCTATATGTCGTATCCACAGGGAGGAAAAATACACTCAAAAGGACAATTAGTAATTTTACAAGAATAAAATATGAACCTTGAATGTGATGAGAATATTGAGAAATGATTTTTCAAAATTAAACAAGTAATTAAAATGAGAAGTGATCAGAAAATGATTATGGAAGACACAAGCTTTGTACATGCAATTATATTTTCCTAATAAAATTGATTCCTTAACCTCAACTATAATTCTACACCATTAATTATAGTTGGAAAATGTATATGATTAAGCTCACTAGAAAAATATGTTCTCTAATTAAATTAAAACTACTTCTAAAAATACTATCATATTATATAATTTAAATCGACAAAATACCACTGGCAGAATGCAGTAAAAATCATATAATATAATAAACACTCTAATAATTAATAGCCTAACTTACATAAGAAAAGCATGACTGAACTTATATAAAAGGTACTATTAAATTTAAAGTGCAATTTAGAAGAAGAGAAATTTAATATAACAAATGTGAAAATGAAGAACAAAGAGAATCAATATATTAGAAGAATAAAAATTGCATGAACTTACACTTGAGTCTTGCCAAAGAAATTAGCCTAGAAAAGCCATTGTCTTTACACCAAAATTAATAAAACAAAATAAAGAAGAAAGAAAGAAAAGACACAATTTTAGTATAATAACTCTAGGTAAAATCTGATGCTTTTGCTCTCCTAACTAGTCCTATTTATAAAGTTAAAATGCTCCCCAAAATTGATATTTTCGTGTACAGTATAATGGGGAAAGTGGCGCAAAATTCTGAGAGAAAATTGCTATAATGAACAATTTTCAATCAGCACTAGGAGACAAAAGGCAACATGGGGGATACGTGGCTTTGTTGGAGAGACCTGTGCGTTAGAATTGTTGGGGAAGTGGCTTGTGCGCATCAGTGATGGGGAGTGGTCCCACGTACTTGGTTTAGGCCTTAGATGAGAGTGGTTGATATTGGTTGATTGGTAAGAGAAAATTTGGAGTGGTGCTTGGGCTTGGACTCACATGAACAATATTTTTCCAACAAATATTATTGATGATGACATAAGAGAAGGCCTTGATTAGGTCATGTATTGGACTTCTTCCTTGATCTCATTCATTTATAATTTTATCACCTCATAAAATTTCTGGAAAAATAACACAAAATGAATATAAATTAAATATTTCCAATTAAAATAAATTTACCATAAAAACTAAAGAATATTTAATTTATATTAATTATATATGTATAAATAAAGGCTTAAAATGTACCAATATGAGTCTTAATCACAACCCCCAACTAGCTTATTGCTAGTCTCTAGCAATTCAAGCGAAAATAATGTCAACATGATATTTTTATAGGTCAAAAATTCTAAAAAGAATGGCACAAATATTCAAGCAAAATGTTAGTAACAAGCCAATAAAAACTTTTCAGAACTACCTTGAATAAATCTAGAGTTGTGAGTGTGTGCACCAAACCTGAGCCTTCTTACCACAAACCATAGCACATAAATACTTTCGAAAAATATACCAAGTAAAAGTCTCAACTCCATTTGCCTCACAGGTATTGAAAATATTTATTCATGGCTAAGGATTTCACTCATGGAGTTGGAAATTGAAAAGTGAGCACTCGAAAAGGATTAATTTAGGACAAACATTTGAATAAATATTGAAACGAAGATAGATTATGAATTATTTGGACAAACCACCATAAGAGTACCACAAACCAGCTTTTCGGAATTTTTAAACAAAAATAGACAATCTTTTACATTTATTCTAAGAGCCAAAACAAATAAAAAAAAACGAAATACTACAAACTTTTTTTTTTCTTTTCTATTTTTTTTCAAACAAGAGGCAACATGTTAGACAAATGGATAGAAATGTTGCTCTTGCAATTCTTTTTCTTTTTTTTCTTTTTTTTTTTTTTTGAACAAGAGGCAACATGTTGGATATAATGATGGAAATGTTGCTCTTGTATTCTTCTTTTTTTTTTTTTTGGTACATAAAGAAAATAATTACAAAAAGGCTCCTTAATAAGATTTGTCTATAAAAATTATCCCTTAAAGCAACATCCAATCAAACCCTAGTACCATGTCCAAAATAATTATAATCATTTCTAAAAATCAATAAAAATTCAAAAATTGTTTTCTCAAATCTCGCCACTCACAAAAACATAAACACTTAAACTTGGTAGCTTTTCTAAGCAAATATGTGCTAACAACCATCTTACCACAAAGTTTGGCATGTGCATTTTGTAACTCCAGAAAAATTCTAAGCAATAAAGATAGCAAAAATTGGCTTGAAAATAATATTTTACAAGAATAAATGAATAATTTTTGAAAAATTTGACCATGAAAATATTAATATGACAAAAAATTAAGAAAAACGCTTGAATATGCTCACCACCCCCAACTAAAATTAGACAGTGTCCTCAATGTCTAAATATATAAAAATTAAAAGAATAGGGAAAGAGAACACCTGGAGAGCAAGCAACCATGGATAGCAACGATATTGATCCTCGAAAAAAAAAAAACAAAACAAAAACAAAGGAAATAAATAGTGAATACAATATAAACATAAACAGAAATAGAAACAACCTGATCATTCTGGGTAGGCCAGAGTCACAAAGGTGATCTCCTCAGGTAAGCCTACCCTCTTACCAGAATTTGTCAATATCGCACATGGACCCGAAGAAGTGTTTCATAGATCGGGTTTGGAATCGCAAATTCTCATATTGCGACGGTGATGCTTCATCTTGGGACATCTCAAGAATGGAAGAAACATTAGCTTCCTCAGGTGGATAAAGCATATTTTCAGTATCAAAGTCATGGAGGAGATCATTTAAAGAATCAGAATCATCATGCAAAAGAACTTCCTCCTCAACAATTGTGTCTATCACATCAGTATGATAACAATCTTCCTCCTCGTCTGGTGGTTGTTTCGCAACATGAAAAATGTTAACCTCCATAGTCATATTCCCGAAAGATAATTTCATGAGACCATTCCTGCAGTTAATGAGAGCATTGGCTGTTGCAAGGAAAGACCTACCGAGAATGATGGGAATTTTTGACTCAGTATTAACCTCAGACTGAGTGTCCAAAATCAAAAAGTCAGCGGGGTAATAGAATTTTCCAACTTTAATCAAGACATCTTCAACTATTCCTCGTGGCTTTTTAATTGAGCGGTCAGCCAATTGTAGCACCACAGATGTGGGCTTGATTTCTCCTAAGCCTAGTTGCAAGTAAATTGAATAAGGCATGAGATTAACACTTGCACCTAAGTCTAGGAGAGCTTGACCAAATCCTTGTATCCCAATTTGGCAAGCGATTGTAGGACAACCTGGATCTTTGTATTTGATCGGTATCTTTTGTTCAATCACCGCACTTACTTGTTCTGTCAAGAATGCAGTTTTCTTGACATGGTGTTTTCTTTTCATGGTGCATAAATCCTTGATGACCTTGGCATATGCTGGTACTTGTTTGATCACATGCAAGAGAGGCAGGTTGATCTTCACTTGTTTTAAATTTTCTAGGATTTCACCATGATTTTCCAGTACCTTCTTAGAAGATTTCAAAGCTTGAGGGAAGGGCACCTTCACTGGAGGGTTCTGTGGCATATTAGCATCTGGAGCAGGCATTGGTGCACTAGTTGTCTTAGGTAATGGTGATACTGTACTTTGACCACTTCGAGTAGTTATGGCATTAACCCCCTTAAGATTAGACTCTGAAGAAGTAGAGGTTTGTGCCATATGTTGCCCTTTGGGAGTGATTAGAGGCTGAGCGGGAAGCTTACCACGCTCTTGAATGGCTGAAGAATCATTTAACTTTGTTAATTGAATCTTTATGTCCTTCAATTCCTCTATCACCTGAGCAAAATAAGTCCTAAACTCTAGTTGAGAGTCTGCGAGAATTTTCATGGAATTCTCAAGAGAATTATTTTGTTGATCAGGTTTCCATTGGCTCCCAGATGCTTGATTTTGACTTGTATCCTTCCAACTGAAATTGGGATGGTTACGCCAACTAGGATTGTATGTGTTGGAGTAGGCATTATAAGCCTTCGTGTAATCCCCTAAGGCATTACACTGTTCCTCATCTCCTCCCCTCAACATACTAAGACTAGGGCACTCTTGTGGTTGATGATCAGTCCCTCCACAAATGAAGCATGGTTCTTGCTTTTCCACTTTTGCAGCCATCTGGAGTGCTTTACCTTCTTGAGTTTTGAAAGCCTCAAATTGTTTTTTCAAAGCTTCAAGTTGAGCTTTCACACTATCCTCCTCCTTCAATTGGTAGACTCCGGCTGTTCGTGGCTTGTCCGTAGGACTTGGCGCATTCTATGTGTATGATTTTTCTGAGAATTCTTCAAGATATTCCAAAGCTTCTTCGGGATCTTTCTGAAGGAAGTCGCCATTGCACATCATTTGTACAAATTGTCTTTTGTCGGCTGTGAGACCGTCGTAGAAATAGCTGACAAGACGCCAACTTTCGTATCCATGATGTGGGCACTGGCCCATCAAATCTTTAAACCTCTCCCAGACCTGATGAAATTTTTCGTGGTCCTTTTGGGTGAAGGTAGAGATTTGCCTCTTAAGGTTGCTGGTCTTATGGGGTGGGAAAAATTTAGAGAAAAATACTTTTGTCATTTCTTCCCATGTCCCAATAGACCTTGGCCTTAAAGAATACAACCAACTTTTGGCTTTTTCCTTGAGTGAGAAAGGAAAGAACTTTAATCTCACCAAGTTAATGATGTCAGCTTGGTTGTTGAATGTGGCCACCACCTCTTCGAAGGCCTGAATATGCACATATGGACTCTCATTTTCCATACCATGAAAGGTTGGTAAAAGTTGAATCATGCCAGGTTTGAAATCGAAGTTGGGCATATTCATGGGATACATTATGCATGAAGGTGTGGCCGTACGCGTAGGATGTAGATAATCCTGTAGCGTTCTTGGTTGGATTTCCTGTTGTTGAGCCATCATTGGAAGTGCAGGAAGTATGGGTGATGGTGGTGAATGAGAACGAGTGGAAGAAGACGATTTAGGAGAGTTTTCTAAAATTTCAATTTGTTGTTTTACAAATCTCCCTAATTTGTCTCTATTTCGTGACATTCACTTTTTTTTTTGTGTGTGTATTTTCACTTGTTAAATAATGTAAATTACAACTATGTAATAATGCAAGGGTATTCACACAAGATATTCCCAGGCCGATTGGGAAGGTTGCCAAGGTACCGCTTCGTCCCACACTTTTACTAGAACTCCCCGGGGTTGCTAGAAAGTGTAGAGGGTACTCTATCACAAACCTTTAAAGCCAATCTTTCTTAGACAGAATGATCTCAGTTTGTACCACTTTTACCATTACACAATTGGGTTTACACTAAAAAGTTTATGAAAATATTTTATGCACAATTTTTCTTTTTTTGTTTTTTTTAGCCTAAAGGATAAAAGTCTACAACTAACCTAAAATAAATAAAAAAAAATGGCTAATCCTAAAAAAAAAAGTACACAAAATAAAATAATGTAAAAAAAAAAAAAAACTAACACCCTAATATAGTAGCAAAATAATAAATACGACTAACAAATAAACTAAACAAAAAAGTACTTGCTTTTTTTTTTTACTAAAAGAGTAAAGAATAATAATAATAATAATATATAATGATTTTTTTTTTTGAATCTATATATAACTTTAAAAAAAACTAAATTATATTATATTAACTAATTTTTTTTTGATATAAACAAATAAAGAGAGACAAAAAAAAAAAATAAAACTACTATACTAACCTCTTGTAGCGCAGAAACCTCCCCGGCAACGGCGCCAAAAATTGATGTCGCCCAATTAGTTACACTGCGGTCACGGTAGTAAACGGGCTATATGTCGTATCCACAGGGAGGAAAAATACACTCAAAAGGACAATTAGTAATTTTACAAGAATAAAATATGAACCTTGAATGTGATGAGAATATTGAGAAATGATTTTTCAAAATTAAACAAGTAATTAAAATGAGAAGTGATCAGAAAATGATTATGGAAGACACAAGCTTTGTACATGCAATTATATTTTCCTAATAAAATTGATTCCTTAACCTCAACTATAATTCTACACCATTAATTATAGTTGGAAAATGTATATGATTAAGCTCACTAGAAAAATATGTTCTCTAATTAAATTAAAACTACTTCTAAAAATACTATCATATTATATAATTTAAATCGACAAAATACCACTGGCAGAATGCAGTAAAAATCATATAATATAATAAACACTCTAATAATTAATAGCCTAACTTACATAAGAAAAGCATGACTGAACTTATATAAAAGGTACTATTAAATTTAAAGTGCAATTTAGAAGAAGAGAAATTTAATATAACAAATGTGAAAATGAAGAACAAAGAGAATCAATACATTAGAAGAATAAAAATTGCATGAACTTACACTTGAGTCTTGCCAAAGAAATTAGCCTAGAAAAGCCATTGTCTTTACACCAAAATTAATAAAACAAAATAAAGAAGAAAGAAAGAAAAGACACAATTTTAGTATAATAACTCTAGGTAAAATCTGATGCTTTTGCTCTCCTAACTAGTCCTATTTATAAAGTTAAAATGCTCCCCAAAATTGATATTTTCGTGTACAGTATAATGGGGAAAGTGGCGCAAAATTCTGAGAGAAAATTGCTATAATGAACAATTTTCAATCAGCACTAGGAGACAAAAGGCAACATGGGGGATACGTGGCTTTGTTGGAGAGACTTGTGCGTTAGAATTGTTGGGGAAGTGGCTTGTGCGCATCAGTGATGGGGTGTGGTCCCACGTACTTGGTTTAGGCCTTAGATGAGAGTGGTTGATATTGGTTGATTGGTAAGAGAAAATTTGGAGTGGTGCTTGGGCTTGGACTCACATGAACAATATTTTTCCAACAAATATTATTGATGATGACATAAGAGAAGGCCTTGATTAGGTCATGTATTGGACTTCTTCCTTGATCTCATTCATTTATAATTTTATCACCTCATAAAATTTCTGGAAAAATAACACAAAATGAATATAAATTAAATATTTCCAATTAAAATAAATTTACCATAAAAACTAAAGAATATTTAATTTATATTAATTATATATGTATAAATAAAGGCTTAAAATGTACCAATATGAGTCTTAATCACTCACATATATTCAAGTGAATGTAAAATTTTGAATTAAATCCCAAAAGCCTTAAGAGAATCCTTCGGTGGATTGGGAAAAAGCATGCGCACTGATGCAAATTTACAAACACAGTAATTATTCTTGAGGATATATATGATGTAATTGTTATATATATGTTACCGAATTTAATAAAAAAAAAAGCAAAATAAAATATATATCTATATATATCATATGTATAATTATATACACATGTCACTGCATCAATTAAGACCCATATACACACCTGTTCGACTTTTCGACTTTGTGAAGAGCAGTCAAACCCAAATCATGCACTATACTATATTTATGTATCATGATATGAAGTCACAAATAAGAGAAAGAGGCTTACCCTGTAGGCCGATTGACTATGTAATGATACGAAAGAAAAGTCTTGCTTGTTGTATGTTGACGACTGTTATATATTAATATATTTTACAAGCTGCAAAATAATTAGGCAGAGTTACACATCAAGTTCCAATTATATAATTCGAATGAAAAAAAATTAAATTTGAATTATAAATATCTTAGATACTATCTTAAATTTTAAGTAATCACTTAAATTTAAATCTGAGATAGTATCTAGTAAAAGATAAATTTTTATTCCTTAAATTTTGGAATAAACAATTAAAATATCAGCCAAATAATCTTTTTATTTATAAAAGATAATAAAAAGATTTCAAAACTCAAATTTTATCACCAAAAGGTGGTAAAATTCTAAAGCCATATAAAATGGCACAAAATTCCAAATGAGCTCACCAAAATTAATATTGGAATATTAAAGAGGTCACTTACCTCACCAAATTTCAAAGAGGTCATTAACCTCACAAAAATCTGAAAAATGGTAATTTTACCTAAAAATTAAAAAGTGCACTAAAATTCAAAGTCATGACAAATTAAATGGCATTCCAAAGAAAAAGAGGTCATTCACCTCATAAAAAGATTAAAACTCGAAACTACGTTTGACTTGATTCCTATAAAAGGATACGTAGGCAACTTAGTGGCTAAGACTAAGTGCAGTCGCCTCGCCAATACCGCAAAAATGGTATAAAAATACAAATCCTAAAATTCCCTTAAAGGTCATCCACCTAGGAATTTTTCAAAATTTTCAAAATAGCAAAGGATTCCTGAAAATGGTCATCTACCGGAATCCTTATATCCAAATTCTAAAATACCGCATTCTGAACTACAAGTGGCTTGATCCTTCACAAAGAAGGTATGTAGGCAGCTCAGCTAATTAAATGGACTGAGTTCAGCTGCAATTCCAAATTTACCGCAAATTTCCCAAATTTATTTTAATTATTTAATGTCATTGTAATTGGAATTAAAGGGTATTTTCTTTAAATAAAAGGATTGTAATTAAGAGGTTATTCTTATAATCTTGGATGGGTCGAACTTAAATTAATAAACTCTTATGCTATAATTTTGGCATAGGTGAAATTGTGTTTTGCATTTATTTTTAATATTCTAAATGTGAAATTTTTGCTTAACATAATTTTTGGCACGCCCAGTGGGACTGGTATGATAGTGAAGAGGATTTAGAAAGTACATGGAAAACATGTACTCGGAAAAAACCGGCAAAAATTCCATCTCGGAAGTCATCTGGAAGCTCCAGAGTCAAATTTCGGAGTAGACCAGATATAAAGGATCAAAAGAGTAAGAAAAGGATCGGCAAGCAAAAGGCCGTTTCCAAAAGAAACGAACTCGAACAACCAAAACGAAATCTAGTAACTCTGGAGGAGTTTTTACCAAAAGAGTTACGGGACAAGGCAGCTAGTTGTAATGACAGTGTGTCGGATTGCTGCATGACTTTAACAAAAGAAGATCCTAAATCTACCTCACCTGAAAGTGAAAAAGAGGTAGATGAAATTACCTTGCAAGATATGCGGCAGAAAATTTTTGCAAAGAAGGAAAAAGAGGCGAAAGAGCTTGAAAAAGCTAAACAAGACCTTCAAAAGCCTTCATCTTTGGCCAACCAAGAATCCGCCAATGACAATCGAAGATGTAAAAGCACTGGTGAAGATGAGATGACGCGAGCAAAATATGATATATTGGCTCATCTAAAACGCATCCCTGCTCTTTTAAGCGTTTATGATGCACTGCAAATGTCTCCTGAGCATAGAAATGCACTTGTTGTCGCATTGACAAGTCCTGAATTTTATACGGAGAAAATAGAGCCAATGAAACCTATATCAATTGAGACGCATACCTCTTGTATGGCATGCATAACTTTCGATGATAAAGATCGTCAGTTGGGAGCTGCCTTACATAATCGACCTCTGTACGTGACGGGTATGGTTGCTGATAATCGCGTGAGCCGCATCATGTTGGATTGTGGATCGGCTGTGAATGTACTCCCCTTAAAAACCTTGAGAGATGTCGGGTTACACCCACGTCAATTGTCTCCATCATCATTGACTATTCAAGGTTTTAACCAAGCTGGAGAAAAAGTAAGGGGAAGTATCACACTAAAAATTGAAATAGGCGAGTTAAATTCTAAGGCCTTATTTCATGTCATCGATTCAGATACATCCTACAATGTGTTGTTAGGGCAACCATGGCTTCATGAATATGGAGTCATTCCTTCAACACTCCACCAATGCTTTAAGTTTTGCAAGGAAGGCAAAGTCAAAAGTGTCAATGCAGACCCGAATCCCTTTTACGGGGAACAAGTGAATTATGCCGATGCAAAATTTTACAAGCCAGCTAATGTCACCATCTTGAAAGGGAAACCTGAGGAGAACAAACGTCATGAAAACTCAGTCATACAAAACTCCCCACAAATTAAGCGACTATCGCTGGTGAAATCTCCTCAGTCCAAAGAGGAGAACTTGAAGGTATCTAACCAAAAACGAACCTTTAAGTATATCCCTAAAAGTCAACGAGGAGTAGGGCAAAAAGCTTTGACACCGATCGAAGATTCGATGACAGCCCTGATGACAAGCTTTACTTTACCTGTAACGCCCTAAATAATTAGGCACGCTACCCATAATTGCTTATGAAACCCTAATCCCCTAATTGGGATTACTAATTAAAATAGCGTAGAATTTAAACTTTTATATTAAACTGACTGAAAATAAACTTGTAATATATTTAAACTTTTCAAAATAGTTGGGATCCCAAAAATATTTACAAACTTATCACAAGTTCTTTCTTACTAGCCGACCTAAGCGGCAAAACAGAATACAAAATTCAACACTGTTAGACCCATAACCCGCTTGGTCTGAAGTGGCATGAACATGTACATTCTTCGCCCTGCTCCTGAAACTCATGGTTGATCAGCCACTGACTTACCCTTTCCTGCACAGTAGAGCACCCGTGAGCCAAGCCCAGCAAGACAGTATAAATCACAACAAATATAATATGCTCATCATGCTATCTAAACAGTAATGCCATTCATATACGTCTGTATGTCACAGACCTGCATGTCACACTCACATGCATATTTATGTCTACGTGGCGTAGGCCTATGTGTTGCGCTCACACATCTATTTATATCTACGTGGCGTAGACCTACGTGTTGCTCTCACACGTCTAATTACAATAAGGCCTTAGAATAGCTCATCTCGGTTCTGGTTACCGAGTCCAACTTGATTATGCCTTGACGCATAACCTTTAATCTCAATATGTAACACATAATTATTGGTGCCACTGCAATATTTGTCTATTTGCTATAGGCCTGCATGTTACGCTCACATGCCTATTTATGTCTGCGTGGCGTAGACCTACGTGTTGCACTCACACGTCTATATACAATAAGGCCTCAGTAGGGTTTACCTCGGTTCTGGTTACCGAGCCTAACCTGGTTATGCCTTGCTCGCATAACCCTATTCGTGAATATACGTAATCCATGTATTACGTTCTTTCAGTGGTTTATCCTGGTGATATATACCAGGTCTAACCCAGTTATGTCTTATACACATAACTCTTAACATACATGCGCGTGTTCAATATTTACTACAACATATATAATCTTAGGGTAATAACCCTAACTTGCACACTATGTAATCACTCATATAATACATTTCTATATACTCAGATAACATTTACTAAGAGTGTTAACCCTAACTCATGCTTTTATTGGACTCACAATATTCTAGGGTAATAACCCTAGACTGCATTAAAATTAAACTCAAGGTACTAGCTTACTGAGTCTAGTTTAATTATGCCTTAAGCGCATAATTCATAATCCCAATATATAGATATATCCGACATGGCATAGTGTTACACAACATATATCACTAGGGTAATAACCCTAGGCTATTAAACCGCTCATGTTAGGGTAATAACCCTAATCCCGGTTGCAATTACTCACATATATCATATTCAACATAAGCGCCACCGCGCATACTCTACGTGCAAACTACTGTCTTACCTGTTGTCCCGCAATAAAAGAGATTCCGAACCCCTGGGTGCTCCTGATCAGGTGCCGGTAATCCTAGTCACACAATCCGGGATTTCACAAATAGGGTTAATCCCCAATTTCACTTTCACAAAATATAAACATGGCATTCAAAACACAGATAATCAAATAGAGCTCGGAACGAGCTTTCCAACGATATAAAGAACGTCCCAAACGGAGTCCCGAGTCAAAAGTTATGGCCAAAATAAAATTGGGAAAAACAGAATTTCTCACTGCCAAACCCAGTCGCGACGGCCAAAAACCCCGTCGCGACGACTGGGTTCAGAACACCCAAAAACTCCATTTTTAAGGCCTAAACATGCCAATTTTTCCATAAATTCGAACCCCAATCATACCATACCTAAAATTAACTTCTTACAGATCAAAATCATCACAATAGAGAGCTAACAACTTCAATTCCAACATTAATCAACAAAATTCAAACTCACACCTTGAATCTTCAAATCCTAAAATACAAACTCAACAAGCTCAAGAACTTGAGCTTAAATCCAATCCTTCCAAACAATTTTCCAGCAACAAAATTAACAAGTAAAGACTAAATTCAAGCATTAAAAACATCCTAGGATTTCATTCATAATTCAACCATAGGAACCACCACAATTCAAGAGATTAATTCTCAAATTCACAAGATTAAACACCTATTTCTCAAAACATGCAAGTCAAGATCAAAACTACCCAAATCATGCTTTTACCCTAATAAATTCAGCAAGAATTCAACAATAGATTTCAAATAAACTCAGCAAGAAACTACCTCAATTCCTTGCACAAGCTAACTCCAAGCCTTCAACACAATTTTCCCAACAAACAATCTTTAATTCAAGCTAATCTCTCACCAATTTCAAGTTGAAAATAAGAGAGGGTTAGAGAGAGAGAGAGGGAGTCAGCCAAGAGGAAGCAAAAGCCAGCATTTTCTAATTTCATTCCCTCAAAAATTAATTTTATTAAAGTAAATCAATAAAGGTCAAAAGACCATTTTGCCCCTAGGGCCATGCAATCATGCATAATCACTCACAAGGGCATAATTGTCATTTCATGTACATTTCAAACCCAATTAATTTCAGATTATCACTATTAAATAAAAATGCCAAATATTTCAATTCAAATTGCATTTCGGGCCCGAACCCAGTTCGGCCCGAAATACCCGGTTGTGACTATACCGCGCCAACCTGTCAGAACACACCTGAAAAGACAACACAAGCATACTATATAATAATATAGTTCTAGAAGCACGTAATTAAATTAATTTCATCAATTTACCCTTCTCGGGTCATAATTACCAAAATACCCTTGGCTCACCAATGGGGTCTTAACATATTAAAATTCATATAATTTCACATTTATTGAACTATATAATAATATAATTCCTCAATTATACATAATTATCTAGTTAGGGTTTTGCTAATCCTTTCTCATAATTCCGGGTATTACATTACCACTAAGGAAAATCGATCAGTCACTACCTAAGGGTAAAATGCAAATTTCAGTTTCCTTTGGTAAAGATAGCAAGAAAAATAAAAGTGTCATTACTCTCAATAAAACGTCCTCCACTTCTGTAACTTCGAAAACCTTCAAAACAATGAAGAAAAATGTTCATTTCAAGAAGCAAAAAGGAGTCACAATCCATCAAAATAGTGATTGTTTAAAAGCTTCTTTTGAACCAGATGAGTTAACAGAGGAGGAACAAAAAATGTTTCACAGCGACGATGTTCCTACACCTTCCCCGCGGGTCTCAGTATTTGATAGACTTGAACCAAGCACATCCACCCCACGAGTGTCAGCATTCGAAAGGCTTGTTTTCCCAAGTGCTCCACAGTCAAAGGGAAATAAAAAGCAAAAACAGTGGATGCCAAAATAGAAGAAATCTTTGAGAATTACTATTCTGGGGCATGAAACACAAGAAGATGGAGAAAATTTTGCTCAAGTCAATTACCTCTCTTTCGAAGAAAGCTTGACCGTAGAAGATGAAGGCTCAAGCTCAAACCCTTCGGAAGATTTTATAGACATCTTTCAACCAGCACCTCGGGAATTCGAAGATGGAGGACAAGCAACTGTGGATGACTTAGTAGAGATCAATCTCGGGACCGAGGATGATCCAAAGCCCGTGTTTGTCAGTGCTTTATTATCTGAAGAAGAGTTACCACAATACATACAAGTCCTTCGCGAGAACAAAGATGTATTTGCTTGGTTATACCGAGACATGCCGGGGTTGAACCGAGAAGTTGCTGTGCACAGGTTGGCAGTATCAAAAGATGCTACCCCTGTTAAACAATCTCAAAGAAGGATTCGACCAGAATTACTTCCCAAAGTCGAGGCAGAAATTGACAAGTTAAGAGACTGCCGATTTATTCGGGAAGTTCAGTATCCTACTTGGCTTGCAAACATTGTCATAGTGATGAAAAAAAATGGGCAACTCCGCATATGCGTGGATTGTCGAGATCTTAATCGGGCTTGCCCAAAAGATGAATTCCCACTCCCCATCACTGAGTTATTGATAGACGCTACCACTAGTTTTGATGCCTTATCATTCATGGATGGATTTTCTGGGTACAACCAAATCAAAATGGCACACGAGGACGAAGATCTCACTGCTTTTCGGACACCAAAAGACATATTTTGTTATACAGTTATGCCATTTGGCCTCAAGAATGCAGGGACAACCTACCAAAGAGCAATGACCACAATTTTTGAAGACATGATGAACAATACTGTCGAATGTTATGTCGACGATCTAGTGGTCAAAACAAAAGAAAGGACAAATCATCTTGATGATTTAAAACGAGTCTTTGACAGGCTCAGGCAACACAATCTCAAGATGAATCCTTTAAAATGTGCATTTGGGGTAACATCGGGAAAGTTCCTCGGGTTTATCGTCAGACATCGAGGAATTGAAATCGACCCTGCAAAGATCAAAGCAATTTTGGAAATGCCTCCCCCGCGTAATTTAAGTCAACTACGTGGACTACAGGGAAAACTTACGTATATTCGAAGATTCATCTCAAACCTGTCTGGTAGATGTCAACCTTTTTCGAGGTTGATGCAGAAAAATGTCCCATTTATTTGGGATGAGGCATGCCAAAATGCTTTTGAAAGCATTAAGAAGTACCTGTTGCACCCACCAGTGTTGAGAGCTCCAATCTTAGGAAAGCCATTGATGTTATATATCACTTCACTCAACCGCTCCTTGGGAGCCATGCTGGCACAAAACAATGAGGAGGGAAAAGAAGTTGCTCTTTACTACCTAAGTAGAACTTTAGTAGGGGCAGAACAAAACTACCCTCCAATTGAGAAAGTGTGTTTGGCTTTAATCTTTGCTGTCACAAAACTACGACACTATTTGCTCTCACATCCTGTGACTTTAGTGTCAAAAGCTGACCCTCTAAGATATATCCTATCCAAGCTCGTGTTGTCTGGACGACTTGCCAAATGGTCCATGATGCTATCAGAATTTGAAATCAACTTTGTCCCCCAAAAAGCAATAAAAGGACAAGCTTTGGATGATTTTTTGCAGCACACCCAATTCCAGATGATATGGAGTTGTGGGAGGATCTTCCAGATGAAGAAGTCTTCGCAATTGATACTTCATCGTGGCAATTATATTTTGATGGGGCAGCAAGAAGTAGTGGGGCAGGTGCGGGAATTGTCTTTGTGACACCGTCAGGAGGCCTGATACCTTACTCTTTCCATATTCTAGCTATATGCACAAATAATGTAGCAGAATATGAAGCATTAGTTATCGGCCTCGAAGTTGCACTCGAAATGAAAATACAATCATTAGAGGTATTTGGCGATTCTCTTTTGGTTATTAAACAAATGAGTGGTGAATTTGCCGTCAAGCATGAAAATTTAGTCCCTTATCACGAAAATGCTAAATATTTGCTTGGCCAATTTCAAGATATAACTCTAAATCACATCCCCAGATCAAAAAATGGTAAAGCTGATGCATTGGCTAATTTAGCTGCATCACTAACACTTCCTGAAGAAAGGGATATTCAAATTACCATAGGGGAACGCCATGTATTATCCCAATCTACGGAAAGAGTTGAAGAAGAAAATACAGTCAACTTGATAACTTTCCTGGATAGTGCAAATGAAAATGACTGGCGTCAGCCAATCAAAGACTACATCCAAAAAGGAGTCTTGCTAGAAGACTTGAAGAAAAGAGTGGATGTAAGAAGAAGAGCGCCTCGATTTGTGGTCTTTAATGACACACTGTACAAGCGTTCATTCGATGGGATATTATTGAGATGCCTCTCGATAGAAGAAGTGGCACATGCACTTCAAGAGACTCATGCCGGTACATGTGGCGCCCATCAAGCTGGCCCAAAATTGTCAGCTCAATTAAAGCAGTTGGGTTACTATTGGCCTACTATGGTTCAAGATGCAATTAATTTTGCTAAATGTTGTAAGTTATGCCAATTACATGGAGATTTCATCCATCAACCCCCTCAACCACTCCATCCTTCTATACTGTCATGGCCTTTCGAAACTTGGGGAATGGACGTCATTGGTCCTTTTACGCCACCCTCTTCCAAAGCCCATAAGTATATTTTGGCCATCACAGATTACTTCTCTAAATGGGCCGAAGCCGTGCCACTAAAAGAAGTACGGGCAGAAGACGTCGCTGATTTTATAAGGACCCACGTAATTTATCGATACGGGGTTCCTTCAAAAATTATCTCCGACAATGCCCTTTATTTCAAATGTAAGGCAATGGTCAAGTTGATGAACAAGTACAAATTCAAGCACAGTTTCTCAGCTAGTTACAACCCGTCTTCAAATGGTCAAGCAGAAGCATTTAACAAAGTGTTATGCAAAATCATGAAGAAAACCGCAACAAAGAATAAGAGGGATTGGCATGAACGCCTCCTAGAAGCTTTGTGGGCTTATAGAACCACTGTGAGGACTGCGACTGGTTGTACACCTTATAACTTGGTGTTTGGGTCTGAGGCAGTGTTACCTTTGGAGGTACAAATACCTTCATTAAGAATTGCTACTCAACTAACAAACCCAGATGAAAATGTGCAAGTCCGTCTAGCCGAGCTCGAAGCATTAGATGAAAAGCGGCTTGCTATTCAACAAAAGCTCGAAATTTACCAAGCCCAGGTAGTTGGGGCATTCAACAAGAAAGTTAAATTTCGATCTTTTTCGGTTGGAGATCTAGTGCTTACTGTGAAACGACCAATTGTCATAACTAGAAGGATGAAAGGCAAATTTGAGGCAAAATGGGAAGGACCTTATGTTGTTACTAAGGTCTTCCTAAGAGGGGCATATGAACTTTCAAATTCAGAAGGCCGACGCATTTATCCGTGTGTTAATGGGAAGTTCATCAAAAAGTTCCACACTTAAACAAAAGGGTATTTACCCATGGTGTAGACAGCGCACTTAAAAAAAAAGCGAGTGTGCAATGAACTACGTAAGGCTTGATCCCACTTCGGGTACGTAGGCAATCTAGTTTATAACTAGGCCCAGCCACACAAAATAAAAAAATTATCTCCTCAAAAAAAAAAATTGTAAAGAACTACGAACGGCTTGATCCCTTAAAAGGGTACGTAGGCAATCTGAACAAAAATTGGATGCAGCCACAAAATAAAAAAAATAAATATTCTTTATTCCTCCTAACACAGGAATCAAAATTCTAAAAGGTCTAAATGACAAAACACTATTAGTCCTCAAGGCTAATAAAAAAAAAAGGCTAACAAAAACTAAAACTAAAGCTAAAAAGTTTTAGAAGCAAAGTTGTAAGATCTTCAGTCCATCTGGAGAAATAAAGTCAAAGCGCCGAGTCTCCGTTGGAATTCTTCTTCTTAAATCTTGAGTGTTGCTTTCGCTCTCTCAGCTTCATGAAATTTTTCCACATTAGCTTGGTTCTTTGACTGATCTATCTCCTCAGCGAGATGTCGTTGCTCCTTCAAGGAATCATTGAGACTAGAAAGATCTACTTCAAATGATGCTTTTTCAGCTTCGAACTCAGCTCGTCGCTGTTGTATGGCTAGTTCTGCCGCAATAATCTCGGCTTCCTTTGCTTTAAAATCTTCAAAATGCTTTGTCTTGTTAGTAATAGATATGGACAAATGATCTATAGCTGCCAAATTATCCTTATCACGACGAAGAAGATCTGTGATAAGAGATTCATCAAGACTAAGGGCATTCTCAACAACTTGAGCAGAAGCGAGAAACTTTTCTTGAGTTTCGAGCAAGTCATTAACATTGTCAGTGAACCATGCAACCTCTGCTAAGCCACATTTATAATGCCCGCAAAGGGTATTCAACACGTCAAGTTGCACACCCACGTCCGCACAATGTTTTGAGACGTCTATTGTTGTCAAAGGAGAAGATAACAAACGATGAATGTCTTTCATGCATTCAATCACAAACCTCTTAATGTGTTCACTCGAATCGGAGTTGGTGATTGTTGAAGCTGACATTGCCAACATTGGATCTGGTAAAGGAACAGGTTGATCAGAGGAAATAACAACTAATGATGAGATAACGGGTTCTGGTGAATCAATTGCCTCTTCAGGTAATGCCTCACTGTCAAATCTATTATCGGCATAACCATCAGACCCATCAAAATCAACAAGTTCTTCATCTTTAGAGCTTGAAGCGTCAAAGCGAGTATTAGACGGTGGCATCTCTACACTATGAGCAAGTGGGAAGGATTCAATATGACTAGACTCGTCATGCTTTGCACGCTTCGTCCGTTTGAAATATGGGTCAAAAGAATGGTCATTCTCTGAGCCAATGTTTGATTCAGTATCAGCATGGTTGGCGCTATAGACAGCATGGTTGGCGCTAGAGACAGCGTAGTTGGCACCTGTAAACTCATGATCTTGAGGAGAACATCTCACAAAAACCTCATCAAGGGTGGAGTAAATTTCGCGAATGTCTTGGATCACATATTTTGACTCTTCCTCTTCATAGGGTTGTTTCAATTCTTTATGAATCTTCTTGACAGACCTCCCTAAGTACGGAAGACTACTCCTCACCCACCAACGACAATACCACCATGTACATTGACCCATACGAGTCATCTTAGGTATATGAAAGCGAATGTTGGTATTCCTCCTTAAAATCAAATTCCAAGCGTTGGCTAGATCTTCTATTCCACATTGCATCCTCCTAGGGATACTCAAACAAAAGTTCTCTGAAGGAACACCTTGGTCAAAACCAAATTGACGAGCAAATCTGTTGGGATAATAAGGTTCCATGTATATATCCTTGCCAACTCTAACGGGTAACAAAGCAGAGCGCATCGACATTAACAATTCAAATTTTTCGTCAGACAGATCTTCATTATCCAAACAGTCATGATTTTCCTCTGAAGGGAAATAATATGGTCGATGTATAACATAGTCTTCCCCCCTTAAAATATGTCGAGCCCTATTCAAAGTATGATGCCTAGCTTGAATCCCAGCATACTTACTCAAATGAGGTGAATCGGGAATGAGATCCCAACCACGATAAAGATCACAAAAATGCTCAGCTAACCACCCCAACACATAATGCATAGGTAAGAAACATTCACCTCGCTCTTGACAATGTAATGCAGAATTATATAAAGCACGATATATATAGCCCAAAACAGAAGGTGCAAGTGAAACTCTGACCCCATGTGCCATTACTGAAGCCATATAAAAAGATTCAGGCCTAATATTCTGACCTGAAGCAGGAAAAACGAAACGGCTTAGCCATAAGGACAAGAATGCTGCAAGACTACCCTCCTTTGTTACGTTCAAAGGAATAGAACGTAGATTATAACCTTCTTTAGTACTCTGCTGGCTAACTTTTCCTTGAGTCTTAGCCTTCGGGTCCATTTTTACTCCTTCAAAGACAATTAGATCCCTGTAAAAGAACTCAATTCATTGCTTCCAGGAGACATCCATACCTTTAGAACGACTATATATATCCCTGCTCTTTAAGTAATCACAAAGGCGAGCGTGGATTCTTAAAAGCTCTGCGGTAGTAGAATAGCATGGATCACCGCTCACCAGTTTCTCATTAAGAGGGATAAATTCTTCATAAGGAACTCCTAAAATGGGCAAACCACCGATAACCTTCAAGTCATACAAAGAAATACCCATTTCGCCACTACTATGATGGAAGGTGTTGGACAGAGGGCCCCACAGTTCTGAAAAAGCCCGCCAAACATGAAAAACCCATAAAAAGGGGTACCGGGATACAGAAACAGCACCATAAATCCCGGCCTTATTTAAGACACCTGAGTGTTGAAGTAATACTTGATCAGTCCATTCAATAAGGCACCTCATAAAGCCGGCTCGCCCCCGAAAGACAAAATCGTTATGCACTTTCTTATCTTTCAAGAAACGGTAAAGACACGGAAAGAAATCTTCGTCCACCCGGTAAGTCAAATCCCCATCATCTTTATTATCAACATCTCCTAAGACATTTGCCTGAAAAATGGCACCATAACCCCTGACATGGTGAACAGCGTTATCATCATCAGAAGAATGGTATCTTAAGTCTCCTGAACTGACACCCTCGATCTTGAAAAGAGAAATAGGATCTTGGTGGTTATTAGACTCCTGAATCTCTGTCAATGACATAGAGCGAGGATAACACGGCCCGATATTACCCTCTTTCCTGAATTCATTAGGAGCTCTCTGAGAGCCTAGAGCCCCAAACGTAGACATGCTGCAAAAAAGAAAAAAAAATCAGTATGTTATAAAAATTCTCAAGCAAGATACGTTTACATAAATGACACGCACTTGCTTGAGGGGGCATCTGTTGAACGATAAAATTTTAATAATAATAATAATAATTATTATTATTATTATTATTATTATTATTATTATTATTATTATTATTATTATTATAGGAATGGGTCAGTCAAAAAGGAAGAGAAAATTAAGGAGATATTTTCTCCACCTCCACCACTTTCACGATTAAGTGAATTTTATCAACAAAAAAAGAATAATAAAAAATTGGATATAAAGAGAGAGAGGGTGGGGAACGGTTGAAAAAAAAAGAGAGAAAAGGGTTTTGAAAAAAATATCTTTGGCAATTGATACGTAAGAGTGAAACAGAGAAAAGAGATCTGAGAAAAGAGAGAAAAAAACTACATTATTCCAAGTGATTTTCAAGCTTTACAAGGGTAAGCAAAGATCCATAAATGGATCTACCTCTCTTTCTTCTTTCTCTTTATTTTTGTTTACTGCAAATAGTCATTCCAATCTCCTTTGATTCACTAAACTTCAGAAAATAAGTTGATGTGATATATAATCAAAGGGAAAGGAAAAGACTAATATTTTTATGCTGCCAATTTCATTATTGATTTCTATCATTCTCTTCGATTCACTAGACATCAGAAAATAAGTCAATATGTGATATATAATCGAAGAGAATAATATAAATCTTCACGATGTTATGTTGCCTAATTCATGATAAATCTTTATGAGTTTCCTTTGGTTCACTAGACTTCAGAAAATAAGTCAATATGTGGTATATAACCAAAGGGAAAAATAAGAGATTCAAAATAATGCCGTCGAAATCATCACTGAGTGTGGGTTTCTTAAAAAATATAATACTGATAATAAGAGCAGAATAAAAAAATTCAGTTGAATACGTAAGTTAAAAGGAAAATATTGATTGATCTACCCTACCAAAATTACTCTTTGACGAAATGAAAATTGTCGGCGTGAATCTCTTTGTCATTAAGGATCGTATATATGTATATCGATTCTCATAAAAATCATGATTTATGTATATATGCATATACATAAAACAAAATAAAGAAGTGTAACTCTTTTGTGTTCAATCGCATGCTTACTTTAAAAAAAAATGAATATGTATTATATATATTTAATTGTCAAATATATATATTACATGTTCATGGCGTCAGTTATATATATATCTATGTGTGCCCATGGCATTTGCCAACGGAGACAGCAATCACGAAAAATAATAAAAGAACAGGTGACTCACATATATTCAAGTGAATGTAAAATTTTGAATTAAATCCCAAAAGCCTCAAGAGAATCCTTCGGTGGATTGGGAAAAAGCATGCGCACTGATGCAAATTTACAAACGCAGTAATTATTCTTGAGGATATATATGATGTAATTGTTATATATATGTTACCGAATTTAAAAAAAAAAGCAAAATAATATATATCTATATATATCATATATATAATTAATATACACATGTCACTGCATCAATTAAGACCCATATACACACCTGTTCGACTTTTCGACTTTGTGAAGAGCAGTCAAACCCAAATCATGCACTATACTATATTTATGTATCATGATATGAAGTCACAAATAAGAGAAAGAGGCTTACCCTGTAGGCCGATTGACTATGTAATGATACGAAAGAAAAGTCTTGCTTGTTGTATGTTGACGACTGTTATATATTAATATATTTTACAAGCTGCAAAATAATTAGGCAGAGTTACACATCAAGTTCCAATTATATAATTCGAATGAAAAAAAAATTAAATTTGAATTATAAATATCTTAGATACTATCTTAAATTTTAAGTAATCACTTAAATTTAAATCTGAGATAGTATCTAGTAAAAGATAAATTTTTATTCCTTAAATTTTGGAATAAACAATTAAAATATCAGCCAAATAATCTTTTTATTTATAAAAGATAATAAAAAGATTTCAAAACTCAAATTTTATCACCAAAAGGTGGTAAAATTCTAAAGCCATATAAAATGGCACAAAATTCCAAATGAGCTCACCAAAATTAATATTGGAATATTAAAGAGGTCACTTACCTCACCAAATTTCAAAGAGGTCATTAACCTCACAAAAATCTCAAAAATGGTAATTTTACCTAAAAATTAAAAAGTGCACTAAAATTCAAAGTCATGACAAATTAAATGGCATTCCAAAGAAAAAGAGGTCATTCACCTCATAAAAAGATTAAAACTCGGAACTACGTTTGACTTGATTCCAATAAAAGGATACGTAGGCAACTTAGTGGCTAAGACTAAGTGCATTCGGCTCGCCAATACCGCAAAAATGGTATAAAAATACAAATCCTAAAATTCCCTTAAAGGTCATCCACCTAGGAATTTTTCCAAATTTTTAAAATAGCAAAGGATTCCTGAAAATGGTCATCTACCGGAATCCTTATATCCAAATTCTAAAATACCGCATTCTGAACTACAAGTGGCTTGATCCTTCACAAAGAAGGTATGTAGGCAGCTCAGCTAATTAAATGGACTGAGTTCAGCTGCAATTCCAAATTTACCCCAAATTTCCCAAATTTATTTTAATTATTTAATGTCATTGTAATTGGAATCAAAGGGTATTTTCTTTAAATAAAAGGATTGTAATTAAGAGGTTATTCTTATAATCTTGGATGGGTCGAACTTAAATTAATAAACTCTTATGCTATAATTTTAGCATAGGTGAAATTGTGTTTTGCATTTATTTTTAATATTCTAAATGTGAAATTTTTGCTTAACAGGAGTACATGCGAGGAGAGCCAACAGTCAAAGATTTTGGCTTATTCTATGAGATAAAGAGCATTGGCCATTACAATGGCTTCTATTGCTTTAGTAAATTGGCCAATTCTGAAATAAATGGGGTAGAAGGCATAGTTTCCAATATGGGGATAGGAAATCAAAATGGTTCTACGCGTTTAAGATGCCAGGGGTCAGGATTGACTTCAATCACCGACCTCGTACGTCGCGTACTTTTACACTTAGTATTTATTTTCATTGCTTTTTAGACACTAATTTTTATTTTCCTTATTTGCAGATAGACTGGCTCGATTTGTACTAGACCCAATTCGTCTAGAAATCGCTGAAGTTTTAAGCGGCCTTCCTGTGCAAGATCACAGATGGCGTTTGTTGTGTACTACCGTGAAATTGTGAGAACACAAGCTCATCATAGAGGACACTAAACTTCAGTGAGAACCAATGTACAAAGAGCCTTCTGAGAAGCAAAAGGAAATAATAGACAAGCGTCTATCCAAGCAAACCTCGAGATCAACATTAGGTAATATAACTTAGTATATTACTTTAACGATCTTGTTTTACCCTATCAAATCCTTACTTGTCATTCTTCTTCCAGACATTACTTTCTTGAAACAAGCTCCAGTTTTTAATCGCAAGTCTAAGGCTAGTACTGCGATGCCATCACCTACGACTCCTCAAAATAGGAAAAGTGACATCATGCCTACGTGGGTGGCTGACTTGTGAAAGAAAGTTGTGATCGGTCCTGCTGTCAAGGCTCATGACATCATGGTCTTGAAGGACAAGTTCGTGAATGACGAGTTCGTTTCCAAAGTCGAGGGGACTCCTACTGAGGATCTGCTACCTCGTTCAGTTGAACTCGCCTCCCAATTCATGACAATGTTTTTGCGGGCTTTTGTTGCGAGCCTTAAGGATCTCAATCTTCCGAAGAAACAAAACTCAACTCTTCAAGAGGGCCTTAAAAAGGCAAAGCTGGATGTGGCGGCCAAAGATAAGAAAGTTGAGAATCTCGACAAAGACAAAGGTCAGGTGGAAGAGCAAGTCAAGACTCTTAATGAGCGAGTCAAGAAGTTGGAGGAGGACAACACTAGTCTTACTCGTGATGTTGCAGCTAAGAAAGAGAACACAAAGAAGTCTTATGACCAGGCTTTCACTGACTATATGTACGCTACCTTGAGCAAGCTGCCAGACTTCGACTTCGCATTCTTTGGACCAAAAGCGGTTGAGATGGCCAAGCAGCTGAGATGTGTAATACCCGGTAAAAATATACATATATTTTAAATTTTATTCGTTATACAATTTGTGTGAGAATAAGTATTTATTTATTTCTACTAATAGTGAATAGAGACTATTGCTTAAAATAGTATTGATAGATTTCTAAACATAGTTGAAATTATAGTAAGTGTCAAGGTAAAATTATGGTGTTTTTACGAATTAGGATAATTACTCAATTAAAGCCCAATATGAAAGTCTATTAGAGTTTTATAGATTATTTAGTGGGTTTAATTTATTGTATGAGTGCATTAAATAACATTATAATGGAATTAATGTCACAAAAATTCGTAGGTTTTGATAAATTCGCAGGATTAAAAACTATTTTACTAAAATGATCATATCTAGAGTTTTAGAGCTTCGATTGAGGTGATTCCAAGGGTGTTGGAAAGATAATTCACAGATCTATAAATTTTGTAGAAATAGTTATATCATAATTCGGAAGTTTTCTAGGTGAAAACTGAACCTAAAGTTACGAGATAGATGGCTTATTTTTAAAATTTAAAAATTAGATATTTGTCGATTTAATAATATTTTAGCATTTTATTATATATTATTATTTTTAGTTAACCTAAACCTATTAGAATACGGTATCTCATACTCAGTACATATTTTTTATCAAACCCTAAACTATCATAGTTTTAGTTTTCCTTTCCAAACCAATTAGTCAAAGCTTCATTCTTCTTCATGGTTGCTCCTCTCAAACCTTCCACACTTCTTCTTATTTTCTATCTTCATTCTTAAAGTTTTGGATTTATAATCAAGGCTTGCGGGCTTGAGACATCAAATAGAAAGTTGTGAAGAGGTATGAAATATTTTCTTGCTCAATAATTCTAAATGTTATCTAGGGTTCGGACCTATTATATTTTTCGTTTTAAAAAAAAACAAGTTTCAGTAAAGTGAGGATATCTCTCTTGATATTGATCCGTTTTTAGAGATTTTTATATCGTTGGAAAGCTTATTCGATGATCTAAAATTTTTATCAAGAAACGAATAACCAATTCGGTGTTTTTGTAAGTCGAAAATTATGGTTGTAATTCGTTTTCTTTATATTTCTAGAAAAAGTACTTTCACTTAAAATACAATAACTCTCTCAATTCTCATCCATTTTTAATGATCTATATGTGGTTTTAACGCTTATTCAATTTCCCATAAGTTTTATGAAGAAACTTTTTGTTAATTCGAAGTTATACTATGTCAAAAAGTTAGTTTTGTTTCAATATCATGTGATTCGTTTCTAGAATCTTGTTCTTGCAAAACTGTTTTGGTAAAATTGTAATATCTCTTTGAATATAATTCCAATTTCAAAGATTTTGGTATCATTGGAAAGGGAATTTAATTTCCTAAAACTTTGATGAAGATGTTATCTTCTAGTTCTGAACCATTCAATGTCAAAAGTTTGTATTTTTGCTAAGTTGTGTAATTCGTTACTCCATATTCTTTCTCAGAAATAGTTTCAGTAAAACAATCATAACTCCCTCCGTTTTAATCCATTTTTAATGATATTTATATCATTGGAAAGATAATAAAATTTTCTATAATTTTTATGAAGACAACTTTCACTGGATTAGTATAGTTGTTTGTCAAAAATAGTGATCTTTCTGCTGTACTATAAGAGTACGAATTTTAATATTAGGGCCTTGAACCATGTGCTGTTATAGGTAGTAGTGACGAGATAACAAGTCTTAAGCAGCGGGATTTGAGGATCTTGTCCTCAACAAGAAAATTCATTGAGGTGCTTGGAGTAGCAAGAAGGTGTTCTTAACAATTGAGGTAAGAAGAGTGGACATCTGTGCACAGGGTGTATGTTGAAACATACAACTGTATTATGGGTTTGTATTTACATGTTTTATGGTAGATTGTTGTTTTATGCTAATGTTATTAGTGTGTGATAGTGATAAGGCTTTTGACTGTTTGTGTGAGGATAACACTTATACGATAGGTTTTCTGCTGCTGGTGTGAGCATAGCACTGCAGGATATATTTTTGGCTGCTTGTATGGGTTTACTTGCAGGTTATCCTATCATGGGTGAGTACAACTTGTGATAAGGGATTGCCCTATTGGATGCCGAGTGTGAGAACAGCACAAGGCAGGGCAAGTTACACTTCATGTCTGATCAACATGAGTGGGAGTAGATTATCGTATGTGAGGACAATGTACGATAAGATACTATATGTTATGTGTGTGAGTATAGCATGCATTAAGATTACACTGTGATATGATGTTGTATTGTATGTGAGAATAATGTGTGATATGACATGTTGTTATATGTATGCAAGTATGGTATGAATTCATTTGATGTTGTGATATTGTTATACTTATGACTATGTTATCTAGTTGGGGGGTTATGTCCTACATAGCTCTTCTTACTGGGCGTTAGCTCACGGGTACTCTGTGTGCTATACAGTGAGGGTGGCGAGCTCGAGGCATGGATTACATGTTAGGGGATTGTCACGATGTTTTGGTTTTAAAATATTTCATTTAAGATTATGATTCAAATAGTTTTTGTAAAACTTTATATTTTAAGGTTATGAATAAATAAATGTTTTGTTTTAAAAATAATGAGATCTCATGCTTAGTTATTTTTCATTAAAGAAGTCTTTTATTGTCTTTATCTTAAATGGTTTTAAACGGACTAGCTAGTGTGACGTCTCGGGAAATCGGGGCGTTACAAGATGGCCATTGCTTTCTGTACCATGTTGCCTACTGAGACTCAAGGGTTAGTTTGAAATCTTTTTCCCGATGATGTCGAAGATGCGACTGCTGCTAAAGTCACAGATGGTACGACCAGGGTGGTAGATGATCCCAACACTCCTGCCATTAAATTTTTTCTTTCTTTTATCGAACTTCTTTTAATCGGTACATGGGTACTCGCGTTTTGTATTTAAGAAAACTTATTTTGCCATATTTTCGAACAACATATCCCTTTGGGGATACTCCTTTTGTTAAGTACTTTTATCACTAAATTTGATGTGTGCTTTTAATTGCCACTTAATGCCTCAAAAGACTTTAATCTCACACAACTCATTTTCTAAGTATGCTCATGCGATTAATTTTCACAGCTTAGTGTGATGAACATTTTCTAAGTATAAACATGCAAAAATATAAATACTTCAAAAATTTTGAGAACTTTGAAAACTAAGACTTTATTAGATAATCAAGAGTACAATATATGATTACACTCCCTATACTTAGGATATTAATGAAATAAATTGACTCAGTATATACATGTGAGTACTATTGATAACAATACTTTAAATGTTCTCCATTCCAAGCTCTGCCAAAACTTGAGTCATTGAGATCGGATAATCGGTAAGTTACGTTACCAATTTTTACAGTGATTAGGTAAGGACCTTCCCGATTATCGCCAAATACGCCATGCACAGAATTTCGTGTACTGGGCATGACTCTTCGCAATACCAGATCTCCCACTCGCAGTCTTCTTTCTTTAACTTTTGAGTTAAAATAGTGAGTTGTGCGCTATTGATAGGCTGCATTTTTTAATTGGGTCTGATCGCGCTTCTCTTCTAGAAAATCGAGTTGGATCAAGTGATTTTCTTTAATAGTCTCGACATTGAAAACTTCTCTTCTTATTGACCTAGCTCCAACCTTGACTAGTACAATGGCTTCACATCCATATGAGAGTGAGAAGGGGGTTTCACTAGTCATTGAGAGAGGAGTAGTGTTGTATGACCACAAAAATTGCGGAAGCTCTTCTAGCCACATGCATTTTTTCTCTTAAACTTTACCTTTTATGGTATGCTTGATGATTTCGTTGACTGCTTCTATTTGCCCATTACTCTAAGGATATGCGACTGCTAAAAAAACTTTTTGAATCCCAGATCATTGTACAGTTTACGCATTTCCTTACAATCGAATTGCTTCCCATTATGAGAGATTAATTGGTAGGGAATGCCAAACCTACAAATAATAGATCGATAGACAAACTTGCGTAACTTTGCAGCTGTTATTGTCGCTAGAGCCTCAGCTTCAGCCCCCTTGGTGAAATAGTCTACTGCGACCACTACATATTTTACTCCTCTCTTTCCTTTTAGTAACTTGCCAATTAAATCTATGCCCTAGACTGCAAATGGCCAGGGACTAGTGATAGAATTTAACTGGCTTGTTGGTCTGTTGACATAGGTCGCAATTCGTTGGCATATATCACATTTCTTGGCGAAATTGGTCGCGTCTGTTTGCAAGGTTTTCAAGTAATAACCTTGTTGCATGATCTTCAAGGCAAGGGAATTACCTCCGGTGTAATTGCCACAAATACCACCATGTACTTCTTAGAGTATATAATCGCATTCGTCTCCATCGATACTTTTAAGCAACTGTTGGCTAAAACTCCTGCGATACAGTTTGTTGTCATAAATGACATATCAAGCAGCTCAATATTGCAACTCTTTAGCCTCAAGTTTATCTTTAGGGAGTTTTCCCGTTGTTAAATAATTAATAATTGGGGTTATCTAAGTGATTTTCTCAGTTATGTCGACTTGCATGATCTCTTTGCGAAGAATAGTTGGATGAGCCAACACATCAACATGAATTACATCGAGTAATTTTGCTTCTCTTGTTGAGGCCAAAGTGGCCAAATACTCTGCATAAGAATTATAAGCACGAGGTATTCTACTAATAATAACTTTTTTGAATTTAGATAACAACTTACAAGTATAGGAAAGGTAATTCGCCAAGTGTCCTCCCCTAGCCATATATTCTCCATTGATCTGAAAAACCCCAATTTGGGAATCACTGAATGCTTCGAGGTACTCGACTTTCATTTGAAGAGCAAGCCTTAATCCTACGATTAGTGCTTCATACTCAGCTTCATTGTTTGAGGTAGGGAATTCCAACTTTAAGGTGGCGTGCACTTTGAATTTATTAGGACTTGATCCTTCATTATTTGATGCCCCATCAACATACAAAGTCCATCCTTCTATCGATCGTAATTTTGGATCGACTCGTTCTTCTGTAATGATTGCACCTCGTCGCTTAGAAATTCGAGAATCAAATCAGTAAGGGCTTGGCCTTTTATTGCCGACCGTGGTTTGTATTTTATGTCCAATTGGCTTAGCTCTATCGACCATTTAAGCAGTCGCCCTGATACTTCTGGTTTTGCCGATTCTTGTCGCAAAGGATAATTTGTCAGTACTTCAATGTTGTGTGCTTCAAAATATGGTCGCAACTTTCGAGAAGCAACCACTAGTGCAAATGCTAGTCGCTCTATTTGTGGATAGCGAGTTTCAACATCTAGTAGGCATTTACTTACATAGTAAACCAGATGTTGTCTACCTTGGTCTTTGGGGATTAACACTGAGCTAATTGCGTATTTTAACACCGTCAGGTAGATTGAAAAAACTTCTCCAGACATCGGCTTGGATAGTATTAGGGGTCGCCCCAGGTGCATTTTTAGTGCCTAAAAAGCTTCTCCGCATTTATCAGTCCACTGAAACATCTTATCACCTTTTAGAATCTTAATGAATTCTTTACATTTGTCAGAAGAATGAGATACAAAACGATTTAGTGCATCGATTTCACCAACAATTTGGTTTGGCGGGGGGTCGCATCTCCACTACTGCCTTTAGTTTTGTTGGATTGGCCTCGATTCCTCATTGGTTTACCATGAAATAGAGAAATTTCCCTAAGCCTACCTCGAAAATGCACTTTAGAGGATTAAGTCAAATTTTATAATGTCATAGGATTCTGAACATGGAATCTAGCTGAGCGACATGGTCCTCTATGTGTTGAGATTTTACGAGCATATAATCAATATACACTTCCATGGTCTTACTTAGTAAATCTACAAACATCATGTTAACTAATCTTTGATATGTTGCTCCTGCATTTATCAAACAATAAGGAATTACCTTATAATAGTACAAACCTCGATTAGCAATGAAGGAGGTGTGTTCCTGATTAGGCTCATACATCGGGATTTGATTGTATCCCGAGTATGCATCCATAAAACTAAGAAGTTTATGACCTGTGGTAGCATAGACAAGTTGGTCAATGATTTGTAAAGGAAAGCTGTCATTGGGACATGCTTTATTTAAATCCTTAAAATCGACGCATGTGAGCCATGAGCCATTGGTCTTTTGTACAAGAACAGGGTTAGCTAACAAGTTTGGGTAAAATAACTCCCTTATGAAGGTGAATCCCAAAAGACGGTCGACCTCATTTTTGAGCGCCTAGTATCTCGTGGGGTCCATTTTACAGGACTTTTGTCGTACTCCTTGCACTTCACGATCAATGTTCAACCAGTGACACATGACCTCTGGTGATATTCCGACCATGTCTGAATGTTTCCATGTGAAAACATCCAAGTTTTGTTTGAGAAAAGTGACAAGCTTTTCTCGCTGCTAAAAAGTTAGTATGGAACAAATTTTTAATACTTTAGTATTATCAAATGAATCAATAGGTACCTCGATTGTTTCTTCAGCGACTTGTGCTGTATTGGTATAGTCGAGGATTTTAGGATCCAAGTCAGGTTTTTCAACACGCAATATTTTCTCAATTCTGAAAACTTCATGTCAAGGAAGAGAAGTGTAACACCCTACTAGTTAAGGCGTGTTAACGTAATTTTTAACTTAATCGTGCAGCTCGTTGCTAATCAACGAGTTTATTAAAAATTGTGAATAATTAAAACTTTATTTAACAAATTATAAATACCAAAATAACTTACTTATATTAAACCGGGATCCCTTTTACAAAATATTTACAAAAGTTCTACAGTGCATAATATAAAAGTTTGTCGCCCAATGACTATACAAAATATGCCCAACTATCCCAAAGACCATCGCTCCATGCCTAACCGCCCCAACATGCACAATCTTCATCTGCTCGCTCTGACAGCTCAACCTTAGCCTTACCCTTACCTACACATGCAAAAAATATTTGTGAGTCGACAGACTCAGTAAGAAAAGCATAATCAATAACATAAGAATAACTCGGATTATAATCAGGCACCCATACCCCCGACCATAACCCTATTCCCGTGTTAAACACGGTGTTGAGTTAAGAACGTTCAAATGACAGTACTAGTGACCATAATATCAGCCTATACTCGGTACGCTAGTCGTACTCTAGTCGTACCGATGTGATACTATCAAGTAGTACAGTACTATTGACCATAATATCAACCTATACTCAGTATGCTAGTCATACTCTAGTCGTACCAATGTGATACTGTCGAATAGAACTTAAGTGTTGTAAAAATTATATACCCAAGTATACATAGTCAAACAAGTAATAAAGTGATATGTAAGATCGTCTCCATTGGGATTGCAAACAAAATATGATGTAAAACAAACTAATTACAGCTCAAAGTAAGAGGAAATAACATGAAATTGATTGAGCAATGATTCAAAATTAAAAATGACATGAATTAAACTTGCCAAAATTAATACTACTGCTACTAGAAAAATTGCTTGCAAGAAAAAAAAATAATTTGGTAAAAGTGGCTTGAATAGCTGATTCCTCCTAGTTAGGTTTTCTCCCAGGTGTTACAGCATCAGTTCAGCATTAATACTCCAACATTTTCCACAGAGATAACATAAATTCCTCTAGGCTTGTGAGAATTTTCCAAAACTCACAAATTAAAGTCTACCGCTTAGCTCAATATATTCCTATATCAAACCAACAAGCAAAACACTATTCAAACATTAATTCTTAAGTTATGCAAGGTAATTGAAATATTCCTATTCCACTTACAAAGAAAAACCTAAATCTAGGTTTTCACTTGCTCCATTCAAGTTGAACTACTAGATCTAGCCCTTCCAAAACAAGATCTAGCTTAGCAAATTGTTATTCATGGCCAAGAAACAACAATCAAATAAAATGAAACTCACTTGAATGAACAAAGGCAAAAATACTAAAGTAAGCATAAAAATTAATCATACCCAGCTTAAAAGTTCATAGCCATTCAAGCCTCAAAAGTCTAGCTCATATTCAAGTTAGAAAATAAAATCCAAAGAAAAAAGTTGTCTTCCATGGCTGCTGCCCTTATTACAAATTATCAAGTTTTCGGTATTTAAAGACAAGAAAGAAAAGAACAAAGTATAAAAGAAAAGGGAAGAGAAATACAAACAAATAGAGCTTTTATCCTTCTCTTCTCTTGCACTTGGGTCCCCCTTCTCTTTTCTTCCTCTATGTACTTTCTGCAATTAGTTCCCCTCAAAAATGGCAGCTGCCCTCATGTTAGAGAGAAGATGATGGGTGTACTTGGCCTTCTCCCCTTTTTTAGTTGTTGGGTCCTTAGGGTACAGAATTGGGGTAATTTGAAAAATACCACTTTGATTTATCAATTAATCAAATTTACCTCTAATTTTATATTTAATTGAAACATACCTCTTTTTATATGTATTGTACCCAAAATACTCTGACATAAGAGAGTCACAAGGAGAGTATGTTGAAGTGATAGGGGAAAAATTGGTACAATGTATAAAAAAAAGAGGTAAATATGATAGACTTTAAAAAAGAAGGTAAAAATAAAAGAAGACAATATAAAAAGGGTATAGAGTGTAATTTTCTCTACAAAAAGCACACCCTAAAATTAGAAGCCCAATCCTTTTTGCACTTTGGCCCACTAGGTTTAGTCCTCCCTTTACAAAGCTTCCAGCTGGTCTCATTTTTAGTGACAAATACACTCCTGCTGATGTGGACAGCTAAATCTCGTGTTTCCACGTCACTGCCAGAATGCTGAGTTCGTTTCAGCATTACTTCAACATTGCTTCAGCAATCTGTCCCAATTTCAGCTTTTGTTCCCACTTCTTCCTTGCTTCTTTTTCTTTTTCCTATCAATTTAATTCTTCCTTTTTCAACAGCAAACAAGCACAATTAATTAGAAAAACACACCTAACAATATTAATTTTTACAAGACTTAAAAGTTAGCTTACTAAATAGAAATGAAACTAAAACTAACTAAAATTAAGCAAACAAACATATTTTCACTACTCTTCTCACAATAATTTTACTTTAAAAGCGTAAAAAATAACTCTATACCATAGAGTTATCATTAAGCCAACATACATTTATCGATATCCAATATAATACTAAATATACTGATATCACTATTATAATGTAATCTAACAGGCTTATTTAACATGTACGCTAAACATGTAAACACATATGCATCTCATTATACTAATCTTACCTCGTTTTTGAATTCAGGTGTCCCAGCGAACCTGAGTAGAGTAGCTGCTTCACGATTTACAGACCCCTAAATAACATTATTCGCAAAACTGGTGAGTGGACATGCTAAATAACTTTCTGGGGATTTAAAATGTAAACTAAAAATTTCCCTATCGATGGATAACATGTCAATACCCTAAATATCATAAAAATGGGAAAAACTAGGATTCCCTAAATGCCCCAACTGGTAGATCGGTTCCCCTATCAGAATTCTAGTTCTATGGGGTTTCTTGGGGACCAATCGGTCAGCAGGTTCCTACAGGTCCCCCTTAACTGGTCGACCGGTTCAGTGCAGATAACACCAAAAACAACCCAAACAACTCAATTCAACCCCAAACTTCACAAGAACCTCCAAAATACCTATTTATACAAAAATAGACAAAATCCATGTAATAAAACAGGAATAAATCCATAGGAGCAAAATCTACCATGTGAGAGAAAAGCTTGAGCTCTAAGTTCAAACTTGGCTCAAACACAACAACAACCCCCCAAATAGAACAAAACTAGCTCAAACCATAATTAATAGCCTCTAAAAACCTAACATAACAAACTTAACATCAGAAACTCCAAGAAAGTCATGCAAAACATAGCTTGAAACTTAAGGAATCAATAAGGGAAGGGCTAAGGAGTGATACCTTGGATTAGAATCACTAAAAGCTTTGTAGAAAGTCCTTGAATTGTATTGAAGAATTTGTTGGGTTTTATTCCCTAAATAAAACTCCATTTCAATGTAATCCATTTTATTCAACATCAATAAAGAAACAGAAGTATTTTTCATTCATTTGTGTATGTTTTGGTTCATGTTATCAATTACTTGTCTATTTGATTTATAAATTCATCTGAAACCCTTTTCACATACTTGATCCTGTTTATTGTGTTGTCAACACATGGAAAACTAAACATGACTATGTGAATAAAGTTTCCTAGATTTATCAGACACAGGGTTTTACTGATATGATAATCTACAACAGAGTTTACTTGCATTTGGAGAAATGCTATGTTCTTTCCAGAGCATTGGTTAAAGTAAAGCTCAGGTTGGGTGCATGGAGTATGCATCGGAAGGGACCGATATTGAACTTTGACTTAGATTTATTAAACTTACCGTAATATCTATTCAAGTCAATATCGCCTAGTTGATCCTAGATCAAATGATCTTAATCCTGTTATGATTAGGCTCAATCTCAAGAGTGTTATTCGTGTTCTTTGATTTGTTAGTTAAGCCTACTTTTGGGTCAGGGTGATACGTACATTTTGGGAACACGATAGTGCAATTGAGTGGGAGCGCTAACATAAACATGGAATCTATAGCTTCTATCTGGCGAATAGTAAGTAAAGGATGATCTCCTTCGAGCTTGACCAAACAAAAAAAAATGGTGGAGTACTCATTTCACATAAGCTGAAATATCATTTATACGGGGTTAAGTGTTTTAAGGATAAAATACATTGTAGGGTGTAACGGTAATCTAATCCCTTTACCGTGTAGATCATTAATATAGAGGATCATTGATCAAATTAGGATTATAACAATGAATAACTAATGATGTGTCTATATGGTGGAACATATAGAGCATTCTATATACTGAGAGTGCAATTCTAAGTTCTATGCGTGGATTCAACGAAGAATTAATAAGTCAGTGAATTTAGGTTATAAATTCTTGATCTGCTTATTGGAAGCTCGGTTATATAGACCCATGGTCCCCCCACTAGTTGAGAAAATATTACTTGTAAGACTCATATAATTTGTTTTGATTAATCAATTATAATTCTCAAATTAGACTATGTCTATTTGTGAATTTTTCACTAAGTAAGGGCGAAATTGTAAAGAAAGAGTTTTTAGGGCATATTTGTTAATTATGATACTTTGTATGGTTCAATTAATAAATATGATAAATGACAATATTATTTAATAATTATTTACAGTTATTAAATAGTTAGAATTGGCATTTAAATGGTTGAATTTGAAAATTGGCATTTTTGAGAAAATGAGATGCAGAAATGATAAAATTACAAAATTCCAAAAAGTGAGGCCCAAATCCACATTGCCTAGGCCGGCCACTTTTATAGGTTTTTTCATCTGATATTTTCATTATTGTAATGCCAAATAATTCAAACCTAACCCTAGTGGAATGCTATAAATAGATAGTGAAGGCTTCAAGAAAATTAGACCTTCACATCTGATTTCCTTCAGAGAAAACCTGAGCCTTCTCTTCTAAACCCTAGCCGCCACCTATACTCTCTTCTTCCCTCTTGAATTTCAAACCTCTTAGTGATAGAGTAGTTCCCACACACAGCAAGTGATACCTCAATCATAGTGAGGAAGATCGTGAAGAAAGATGTTCAACAAGAAGGAGTTTCAGCACTAAAGAAGGAGAGAAAGAAATCCAGGTTCAGATCTTGATAATACTCTGCGACAGAAAGGATACAAGGGTTAGAGATCTGAACGGAAGGAGACATTTTATTCCGCTGCACCCAAAGTAAGGTTTCTCATACTTTATATGTGTTTATTTCATAATCGTTTTAGAAGTTCATATTTAGGGTGTTAATCAACATACTTGTGAGTAGATCTAAGATCCTGGTAAAATAATTTCCAACAACTGGCCTCAGAGCCATGGTAATTGACTTTCCTGCAAGAAATTTGGACTTAAAACGATTTGTTTGATGTTTTGGATGGTATCATGTTCTTTTTAGTGTTGTTTGATGATTGATTGATGTTTGTGAATTTCCGTGCAAAATAATTGAATATCTGTTTCTGGAATTACTTTTATTAGATAGTATGGAAAAAATTAAGCAATTTACTTTTTTACAGAAGTCAATTTCGATTTAATTTGAATTAGTATGGAAAAATATCAGGGGTCGTGCATCTACCCACGCGCGCGCATGAGGGCTTGTCTCTCGGACAACACGCGCACAGACAAGTTTCTTGTCTGAAACCAAGGCTTCTGCGCGCGGAGAGGCTGCATGCAGCCTCCTGCGCTGACGTTTCTCGGTCAGCCTCCCTTGAGCCCGCGCGCGGACCGTATGCAATGCATATTGTCCGTACAACTCGCAATTTTTTCGTTTTTCTTCGATTTTTCATGCTATTTCATGGAACTATCTTCCGATTTTTTTGTGTAGTTTTGTATTTTGATTTTTACTTTTCAATTTTCAAATCTAATATCAGAAATAAATTAATTTGAATTTTTTAAATTTAATTTTAGATATTAGTGTAATTTTAATTTGAAAACAAGTAAATATCTATCTTTTTTGCTTGATTTTATATCTTATTTTTAAATTTGATTATTTTATCTTATCTTTTAAAAAAAGGTCAGATATTAAATATTTTTTAAATTAATTTTTTTTTTAAATATTTTCCCTTATTTAAATTTAAAATAAGATTATTATAATCATGTAATTTTAAATAGAAGTAAGATATTTTGCTAATTTTTTAAATTTTTTGTTATTTTATTTAAATTAAATTATAAAATCTGAAAAATATTTATTTTTTAAATTTATATTTAATTTATAAAATAATTTTTAAAAATTTAAAAGGTAGTTAGCAATTATTTTTGAAATGATATTTAGGTTAGTTGAAACCTAATTTTTCAAAAATTGTAGGTTTAATTTTAATTTTTTTTTAATTATTATTTTATTTTTTAAAACCGAAATATTTTTTTAATTAAATATTTTCGAAAAATAATTATTTAAAATTAAATAAATCCTACATCCAACTATCCAATTCGTCTTGTTGCAGGAGTATGTGTTTTAGCTTGTATGTAAGTTTTATAAAACCTATTATTGCTTGATTGCAAATAGCCATGGTTAACTTGTTGACAGATCTAATGATATGATTTTAACCCATGGTTCAATTGGTCTAGTAAATAATTTGTAACAGGTAAATTTTACAATCTTCTTTCATCTGTGTATGACCTAGCAACATGATATGATCCATCCAAATGTGTGCCTGTGTGAGCCTATATGTTTAATTTTTGTTATAGATGCATATAGGTTGTTGTTGCTAAATAAAATATCATAGTTTTTTGATAGATTTTATTTAGGCCCATTTAGTTTTGGGCCTATTCAATTAATAACAGTTGTTCATTTTAAGGTTAAATTCCTCTCTTTTGGGCCTTGTGTGAGAGTTGGGAGCCATAGTAGTGGGTACGCCACACTGAACCTAGCCCCCCCTCACATGAACTACCCCAATTGTCAAGGCCCATTTGCCTGATTTGAATAATTGTACTAAGTTAATTAAATTAGTTGAACCTAATAAAATTGATTAGCAACATAATTAATTTCATTTATTTTGAAATTAATTTAAGAAAACCATAGTTTAAGGAATTTTATTATAAGCTAAACTATATGTATTTTCTTGTATTTAATTAAATATAGAATTATAACCAATTAGATTCTTTCTGAAGCTTAATTTAAATTTTTCATTAAATATTCCTATTTAAGTTGAAAATTAGTTATCTCTAACTAATCAACTTAAATCTGAATATCTTTTGAATTTCAAATTTCAAAATTAAGTTGAGGAATTTTAGGAATTGGTTATTAAGATTCTTTAGATATTTTTTAAGTTGATATTTTTTCAAATATTAACTTAAAATGGAATATTTTAAAATTAAGTGGTTACAACTTAATTTTATATTTAATTAAATCTAATTTGAAAGTTATTTAAGTTGATTTTTTTAGATTCTTCTAAAACAACTTAAACAAGATATTTTCAAATTTGTTCCATTATATTCGAAATTATTTTTCGAATTTAAATAATAATTGAAATTTAGTTAAAGTTGATTTTTTATTTAAACCAACTTTAATTTGTAATTTTTCATTATTATAATACGGAATAAATGATTAAATAAAATACATATTTTAAAATAATGAGCTTTAATCAAGAGATATTCGATCTCCATTGTTGGTTTTACATAGCGTTTGCTTTAGTGAGTAATCCTCCCTAATGGAGGAACGTTCATTAGCAAGTTCGCACCGTTTAATCTCGAAAGATAAGTAGCTTTGTAAGTGTTTTATATGGTATGGATCACCCTAATGGTGGCGACTATATTTGACTTACAAAATATGAAACAATGGTGGCGGCTCATAAGATAGAATTGCCTTGACTCTTGCCTAAATGGGACAACGCTGAATTCCAATCTTGATCGAATAAGAGGTTGCTAGAATGATTATCATTTTAGATGAATTGACAATTCTATTCAATGGATGATACTTTGACTCTCGCCTAAATGGGACACTGTATCAGTTTGTTGAAAATCTTGGAAAATAAACTATGTTAGATTTAGTATTTTTATAACATATGTGATTATTTGTTATTTTCTGAACATGTGTATGAATTTATGAACCAAAACCTTACTTCTGTTTTATTGATGTGTTGTAGTGCCAATATGAATAATCCTCACCCTGATCCCCTCCTAGTTAATATCTTAGCAAAAAAAAAAAAAAACTCTATAGTGTGAAAATGCATCATGGTAGTTGCATAAACTCGCACTTGTTGATGATGAATCTGAAGTTCCAAAAGGCAAATCTACTAGGAATTGATTTATCAAGAGAACAATGGGTCCAATTCATTCTTAATAGTCTTCCTCCGGAGTATAATGAATTTGTTGTTTCTTACATGATCAACAATTTCAACTCCTTCGACATGGACAAGCTCGAAGCAGAATTACGAGCCCATGAACGGAATCTGATTGCAATGGGACCTCCTGGGTTTGCAAATCTTAATCAGAGGAAAAGGATTAAGCATGAAGGCTCTAGCAAAGCTGCTTCTTCAAGTACAATTATCAGACATAATCTTCTATGTTCGAATTGTATTGAAAAGGGACATCAAGAAGAACGATGTCCCCGGCTTCTAAACAATTCAAACGAAGGTAATGCTTTTGTCTTTGAATCATGTGTTTTAGAGAACGACAAATCCACTTGGATTGTTGATTCTGGGTCTACTAACCATGTATGTTCTTCACTGCAGCTGCTTGAAACTTGGGAAAATCTGCTTCCAGAAGAGTTAAAGCTTAAAGTTGGTAATGGCGAGTTAATGTCGATCAAAGCTAGAGGAAAAGCCCGCATCAAGTTTCAACAAAGATTTTTAATTTTAGAAAAAGTTTTATTTATTCCAAACTTTAGTAGAAACTTGATTAGTGTCTCATGTTTTCAAACACAATCTTATATATTGAATTTTTCAAGTTCTTATTGTTTAATTTCTCGTAATGGATTTCAAATATGTGTTGCTTCCATGGAACAAGAACTTTATGTTTTAAGACCAAATACACAAATCTCACTAAACTGTGAACTTTTCAATGTAGCTAAACCTAGAAACCTCAAAAGAAAAGAGATTGATAATGATGATCAAACTTATCTGTGGCATTTACGTTTAGGTCATATAGGCTTTGATAGACTCAATAAGCTAATCAAAGACGGTCCATTGAAAAATGTCGTCTTAGGTGAATTGCCAGTATGCGAGTCCTGCATGGAAGGAAAAATGACTAAACGTTCTTTCTCTGCAAAGGGAGAGCGTGCCAAACAACCCCTAGGGTTAGTGCATTCTGATGTCTGCGGACCTTTGAATGTAAAAGCCTGAGGTGGTTATGAGTATTTTGTCACTTTCATTGACGATTACTCTAGATATAATTTTCTTTACCTAATGCAAAAGAAATCTGAAACGTTTGAAAAGTTTCAAGAATTTCATGCTTTGGCTCAAAACCAATTAGGTAAAACATTAAAGATCTTGCGAACTGATAGGGGTGGAGAATATATGGATGTGCACTTCAAAGATCATTTAATTGAACTTGGAATTGAATCCCAATACACTGCCCTAGGCACTCCACAACAAAATGGAGTTACAGAAAGAAGAAATCGCACTCTTTTGGAAATGGTTTGGTCTATGCTGAGTTATTCAACTCTGTCTACGTCCTTCTGAGGATATGCTATACAGATGGCTAATGACATTTTAAATGTTGTTCCATCTAAAACAGTCCCTAAGACACCCGTCAAACTTTGGTATGGTCGTACACCTAGTTTACGCCACTACAAAATTTGGGGGTGCCCTGCTCATGTCTTGAGAAAGAAAGAAGGCAAACTTGAATCACGAACTGAAGTGTGCATGTTTGTCGGAAATTCTAAAGAGACTAGGGGTGAACTATTTTATATTCACAAGGATAACAAAGTATTTGTTTCTACAAATGCTACTTTTCTTGAAGAAAACTATATTAAAGACAACAAACCGAAAAGTAAAGTTGTTTTAGAGGAAATGCTTTCAGATATAACTCCTTCCAATGTTCCGTCCCCTTCCACTCGAGAAGAGGACAATCCCACTCCCTCAGTTGAACCTACTGAGAAAACTTCTACCAAAGTTCATGTTCAGAAGATCACCGCTCCTCGTCGTAGTGGGATGGTATCAACAAAACCAGCTCGTTATGGCTTGGATGGTGAAATCAATATGGTCGTTGGTGACGGTATTGAAGACGACCCATTAACCTATAAATAGGCAATGGCTAGTCCGCAACGGAAACGATGGTCAGCCGACATGGATTCAGAAATGGATTCCATGAAAAAGAACAAAGTCTGGGTATATGTAGACGCACCAGATGATTATCATCCAATCGGTTGTAAGTGGGTTTACAAGAAGAAAAGAGGAGCTGGAGGCGAAGTCGAAACTTTTAAAGCTAGACTTGTAGCCAAGGGTTATACCCAAAGAGAAGGTGTGGACTATGAGGAAACTTTTAGTCCTGTTGCCATGCTCAAATCCATCTGAATTCTTCTCTCCATAGGTGCTGCTTTCGATTATGAAATCTGGCAAATGGATGTCAAGACTGCCTTCCTTAATGGGGTACTTGAAGAAACCATCTATATGGAGCAACTAGAAGGCTATGTTCTTCCAGGGCAGGAAAAGAAAGTTTGCAAATTAAATAGGTCTATCTATGGACTTAAGCAAGCTTCTCGCTCATGGAATAAAAGGTTTGATAAAATCATCAAGACCTACGGCTTTCTTCAGAATGAAGATGGACCTTGTGTTTACCAACTCAAGGAAGACCAAGTAGTAGTATTCCTGGTCCTTTATGTTGACGACATTTTGATTATTGGAAACAATATCAAGAAAATGACTCACATCAAGGAATGGCTTAACACTCAAATCGATATGAAAGATTTGGGTGAAGCAGCCTATGTTCTTGGTATTCAGATTATCAGAAACCGGAAGAACAGATCTCTTGCTCTCTCTCAAACAACCTATATTGACAAAGTTTTAGAGAGATTCTCCATGAACAACACCAATGGGGCAAACATGCCTTCTAGATATGGTATCCATCTATCTAAGGAACAGTCTCCTACTGATCCTCAAGAGATAGAGGACATGGCAAAAATTCCTTATGCTTCTGCAGTTGGAAGTCTAATGTATGCAATGTTATGCACTAGACCTGACATCTGCTATGCAGTTGGAATCGTGAGCAGGTATCAGTCTAATCCAGGACAGGAACATTGGAATGCAGTTAAGTATATTCTGAAATACTTAAAGAGTATTAGGAATCTTGTGTTAGTCTACAAGGGTGGTGCTTTAAATCCCATAGGCTATACTGATTCAGATTTCCAGGCATGTCTTGAAGACAGGAAATCTACATCTGGGATGGTGTTTACTCTTGGGGGTGGAGCAGTGGTTTGGAGAAGTGCAAAACAAACTGCGATATCGGACTCGATGATGGAAGCAGAATACATAGCTGCAGCAGAAGCTGCTAAAGAACTTGTCTGGCTAAGAATGTTCTTCACCAGTATCGGTGTCGTGCCTGGAATGGAAAAGCCTCTGGTCCTACTTTGTGATAATAATGGAGCAATAGCCAATGGTAAGGAACCTCGAAGCCACAAGAGAAGCAAACACATAGAAAGAAAGTATCACATCATCAGAGAATATGTGGCAAGAGGGGATGTACTAGTTGAGAAAGTGGACACAGAAGACAACTTAGCTGATCCATTCACCAAAGTCTTGGCCGTGACTGCATTTGAAAAGCACCGTCAGAATTTAGGATTAATTGATATGTACTGATTAGTTTTATATTAGTGCAAGTGGGAGTTTGTTGGGTTTTATGCCCTAAATAAAACTCCATTTCAATGTAATCCATTTTATTCAACATCAATAAAGAAACATAAGTATTTTTCATTCATTTGTGTATGTTTTGGTTCATGTTATCAATTGCTTGTCTATTTCATTTATAAATTCATCAGAAACCCTTTTCACATACTTGATCCTGTTTATTGTGTTGTCAACACATTGGAAAGTAAACATGACTATGTGAATAAAGTTTCCTAGATTTATCAGACACAGGGTTTTACTGATATGATAATCTACAACAGAGTTTACTTGCATTTGGAGAAATGCTATGTTCTTTCCAGAGCATCGATTAAAGTAAAGCTCAGGTTGGGTGCGTGGAGTATGCATCGGAAGGGATCGATATTGAACTTTGACTTAGATTTATTAAACTTACCGTAATATCTATTCAAGTCAATATCGCCTAGTTGATCCTAGATCAAATGATCTTAATCCTGTTATGATTAGGCTCAATCTCAAGAGTGTTATTCGTGTTCTTTGATTTGTTAGTTAAGCCTACTTTTGGGTCAGGGTGATACGTACATTTTGGGAACACGATAGTGCAATTGAGTGGGAGCGCTAACATAAACATGGAATCTATAGCTTCTATCTGGCGAATAGTAAGTAAAGGATGATCTCCTTCGAGCTTGACCAAACGAAAATAAATAGTGGAGTACTCATTTCACATAAGCTGAATATCATTTATACGGGGTTAAGTGTTTTAAGGATAAAATACATTGTAGGGTGTAACAGTAATCTAATCCCTTTACAGTGTAGATCATTCATATAAAGGATCATTGATCAAATTAGGATTATAACAATGGATAACTAATGATGTGTCTATGTGGTGGAACATATAGAGCATTCTATATACTGAGAGTGAAATTCTAAGTTCTATGCGTGGATTCAACGAAGAATTAATAAGTCAGTGAATTTAGGTTATAAATTCTTGATCTGCTTATTGGAAGCTCGGTTATATAGACTCATGGTCCCCCCACTAGTTGAGACAATATTACTTGTAAGACTCATATAATTGGTTTTGATTAATCAATTATAATTCTCAAATTAGACTATGTCTATTTGTGAATTTTTCACTAAGTAAGGGCGAAATTGTAAAGAAAGAGTTTTTAGGGCATATTTATTAATTATGATACTTTGTATGGTTCAATTAATAAATATGATAAATGACAATATTATTTAATAATTATTTATAGTTATTAAATAGTTTGAATTGACTTTTAAATGGTTGAATTTGAAAATTGGCATTTTTGAGAAAATGAGATGCAGAAATGATAAAACTGCAAAATTGCAAAAAGTGAGGCCCAAATCCACATTGCCTAGGCCGGCCACTTTTATAGGTTTTTTCATATGATATTTTCATTATTTTAATGCCAAATAATTCAAACCTAACCCTAGTGGAATGCTATAAATAGATAGTGAAGGCTTCAGGAAAATTACACCTTCACGTCTGATTTCCTTCAGAGAAAACCTGAGCCTTCTCTTCTAAACCCTAGCCGCCACCTATACTCTCTTCTTCCCTCTTAAATTTCGAACCTCTTGGTGATAGAGTAGTGCCCACACACAGCAAGTGATACCTCAATCATAGTGAGGAAGATCGTGAAGAAAGATATTCAACAAGAAGGAGTTTCAGCTCTAAAGAAGGAGAGAAAGAGATCCAGGTTTAGATCTTGATAATACTCTGCGACAGAAAGGATACAAGGGTTAGAGATCTGAACGGAAGGAGACATTTTATTCCGCTGCACCCAATGTAAGGTTTCTCATACTTTATATGTGTTTATTTCATAATCGTTTTAGAAGTTCATATTTAGGGTGTTAATCAACATAGTTGTGAGTAGATCTAATATCCTGGTAAAATAATTTCCAACAGAATTCCCAAACCCTAGCTGGTTCTAGGGGGCTCGAGAAAGAGAGAGAGAGAGTTTGGAGAGAGAAAGAGTTTGATTCTTTTGATTTTCTTCCTTTTTGGATAAAATGAATAAATCTAATGTATATCTAGCTTAATTAATCACTAATCTCAGATTATAACACACCTAAAATTCCACTAGAAGACAAAAGTATCTTAGGGAATAAAGACCATTTTCCCCCCACTCAACCAAAAAGTCTAAACACCTTCTAGAGGTAATTTGGTCAATTCTAAAACCTCGACTATTCTCGACATTCCCAATGTCTAGCTATATTGTCCCACTACTACCAAAATACCAAAATGTGATTTTAAAGGCAAAACGCCGCATTCTGATGTTGCCAGGCACAAAACATAAAAACGTAAAATTCCATATATGGCATAAATAATACATCTTGAATTTAAATAAATCTCCATAAAATGATAATTCATAATTAATATCGTAATTTCATAATTAAGCCCTAATTATCTATTAATTCCAATTTAAATTTAAGCGGTCTTTACAATTTTTCCCCCATTAAAAGGAATTCGTACTCAAAATATAACCTGAATAACTTTAGATATTGAGCCCTCATGTCGGACTCTAACTCCCAGGTGGCTTCCTCCACCTTACTGTTTCTCCATAGCACCTTAACCAAAGCTATGGTCTTGTTTCGAAGAACTTTATCTTTTCTGTCCAAGATTTGAACTCTTTGTTCCTCCTACAAAAGATCTTTTTGAAGCTTAAGATTCTCATACATTAGCACATGAGCAGGATCCGAAACATACTTACGCAACATGGATACATCAAACACATTGTGAACTGCTGAAAGTTTTAGAGGCAAGGCTAGACGATAACCTACTAGTCCAACATTCCTAAGAATCTCGTAAGGCCTTGTAAACCTACTACATAACTTGCCTCTTTTCCTGAAACATATGATCCCCTTCTTCAGAGACACCCTATGGTTTACATGTTCTCCTACTTGAAATTCTATATTTCTGCACTGCAGATCTGCATAACTCTTTTGCCTACTTTGTGAGGCAAGCACTGATAAAAGCCTAAATTTGTATATTTTAAGCCTTTAATTGTGTATGTAAACTTAATTTAATTAAATATTTTTATGATTTTAATTATATAATTATTTTAATTAAAAATCTTTAATTTATTTTAATTTTATGTTATTATTTAGATTTGGAGCACCAATGGTAAAATTGCAAATGATTAAAGAAAAAGCCCAACAGCTCAAGCTCGTTCTCCCTTGTATTCTCTCTCCAATCAACCTATGTGTATGTGTATGTATGACTTGAGGTTTAATTCCGATTGAATCAAATAAGGCCCAAATTAGACCAAGTCTAAAGCTGAACGTTAGTGGCTTCTTTTCCCACTCTCCAACAACATTACTTCACCTACAAAGTCTCCACTAGCTTGACATGTGGCCACATTAATTTGTTCATCTCTGAAGCACAAGAGACGTGGGAATAGCTGAGTACACTGCTCGGCATTTTTGGGTCATTATGCCCACTAAATCATGCACGTAAAATATTAGATTTGAGGAGTAAATTTGCACTATAAAAAGGATAAAAATACAATAAAAAGATATCAAATTTTAGAGAGTAGAAAATCAATTGGGTATTTTATTTTTCTTTCTTATACTATTTTATCTATACTAAGTGTAGTGACAAAAATGAGTGTATTAAAATTGTAATATTGATGAGGTTAGAGTGTAGCTGTTGTACTTTTTTATTCTTAATATTGATATTGATTTTTTTGTGCTTTATCTCCATATCTCATTTATTAAATTGTTCTTCATCTTCTAATTTTTCTTCCAAAGTTGATAGTATCTTTTATATAAGTTCAGTCATACTTTTCTTATGTAAGTTGGGCTATTAATTATTTTGGTATATTTATTATATTGTATGTCGTTTACTGCATTCTGCCAATAGTGGTATTTTGTCGATTTATGATATATAATATGATATGTTGTGAAGTTAGAGGTGAGATTCAATTTATGCAAGATTAATTAATTTGTGGTTTCATTATATACATCTTCCAGTTGTAATTAATGGTGTAGAATTGCAACTGTGTTTTGAATTAATATCGGTATTAGAATAGGATTTGCATAACTACATTTTTACCTTACCAAACTCTTTATCTGATCACACCTTTTCACTCATCATTTTATTATTACGTCATTCACATTTATATCATTTTCATTTATACTAATCTTTAGTGGTAATTTACCTCCCTGTGGATACGACATACAACCCGTTTACTACCGCGACCGCAGTGTAACTAATTGGGCGATATCAATTTTTGGTGCCGTTACCGTGGAGGTTTTTGCGCTACAAAAGGTTAGTATAGCAATTTTTTTTTTTTTTACTTTTCTTAATTAGTTTCAAAAAAAAGAAAACCCCAGATGTTGTATATAATATGGCTCTCTTTTTTTTGCTGTATTTATTCGATGAATTTATCTTGTGAACAAAAAATATTGTTAGCGGTATTTTTTTTCTATTAGTTTCTTTTTATTTTAGTATTACTAAAGTATAATATTTACATAATTAGGATGAGTTTTTTTTAGTTATTATTATTATCATTATTCTGTATAATTTTTTTTTTGTTAGTAAAAAAAATATAGTCTAGCTGATTTTTTATATATATATTTTATTTTTTTATATATATCATATATTTATATTATTTCTTTAGTTTTTATTTTACACTTTATTTTTTAGAACACTTTTAGATCTACGATTAGACTTTTTTTTTCTTTTTATTATTTTTATCTTTCTATATTAATTTTAGTCCTTTAACTTAAAAAAAAATCATAAAAATTTTTATAGTGTTGAGAAAAATTGTGTAATAGTGAAAGTGGTAAAATTGAGAATATTCTGTCTAAGAAATATTAGCTTTAAAGGTTTGTGGTAGAGTACCCTCTACACTTTCTAGCAACCCCGGGGAGTTCAAGCAAAGTGTGGGACGAAGCGGTACCTTGGCAACCTTCCCAATCATCTTGGGAATATATCATGCTTATACCCTTAAATTATTACATAGTTAAATTTTATACTAATAAAAAATATGAATGAAGAAGATCATTGTCGATTTGAATATTTGTATCTATTATATCTTGCTTCATTAAACAATAAAAAATTCTAGTGCTACTGAAGGTACTAGTAATTTTATTGAACCAGAATTTAGTGATGAGGAGGAAGCTTTCCAATACTATTCTTTTTACAAGAGTGAGAGTTCCAAAAAATGGAAGACTTGGTACGAGTCTCATCGACCACGTCCTTGTGAACATACATCACCTGGTGCACATCCGTATGAAGAAGAGGAAGAACAGTCCTACAACTCTTACTATCAGAATAGTCTTGATGATTATAGTTAGAAGCCAGATTACAACTGTAATCCCTTATATGAGTGGAGTTGTGAGGAAGATCCGTCATTTAATCACAAAAGTTCTGATGATTATAGTTGGAAGCCTGAGTGCGACTATAATCCATTATATGAGTGGAATTGTGAAGAGGAAGATTCTTGGTTTTCTTATAACTCTCAGCATCTATACAACAGTTCCCTCAATGACACTATTGTTGAGTTACAATCATCTATGGTGACAAATTGTGAGATGATGAAAGACTTACTTGCTGAGCTGAAACAAATTAAGCGAGAATTGAGAAAGTTATCTGGTCACCTGGTAAGTTCACATGCTAACGGTTTTCCTCTACAACAGGTGAATGAAGCACTAATCTCCAATACTACCTTTCACAATTCCGATGAGGAAAGTGTCACCTCTACAACTAGTGGTGAAAATTTTGAAGAATCCACTCTATCAAGTACATATGAGAACTACCATATTGATGTGGTACCTACATTATTCATAGAGGAGGATGATACCACCACTATTCAGAATGAAACTCTTTCTCATTCTACCATTCTTCCCCTACTTCTGGATGAAACAAAATGCTGTCATACTGATATGATAGACAAAGTCGTTGAGGAAATTAGAAAATTATTTTCACTTAGTCATTTACACTATTTCTTCTACGACTTAGACAATGCTCATTTTCTTTTTCCTGAAAAATGTAACTAATGCTTCTATTTTTGAGACACACGATAAAAGAAAATTCATTTTTGATACTGGATAGTCAAGAATATTGAGTTGGTAAGCCCACCTGAGGAGACTTGTCTCCGGTTTGCCAAGACTAATCAAGTTCTATCTTTCCTTGCATTTTTTTTTTTTAATTTTCGGTATGATTTAATTTTGTTTTGATCGTTTATTTCTTCTTTTAGTTTTATTTTTCTAAGAATCAATATCATGTCATTTTGCATTCACTCTCTAAGTGTTCTCATTTCATGCATTTCATGTATATAATTTTAAACAATGAGGACATTGTCTGGTTTTAGTTGGGGGTGGTAAACATATTCAAGCATGTTTCTTCATTTTTGTCATGTTACTATTTTTAAGGTCAAATTTTTCAAAAATTACTCATTTATTATTGTAAAATATTATTTTCAAGTCAATTTTTACTATCTTTATTGCTTAGAATTTTTCTAGAGTATAAAACGCATCCCAAATTTTGTGGTAAGATAGTTGTTAGCACATATTTGCTTAGAAAATTTGCCAAGTTTAAGTGTTCATATTTTTGTGAGTGGCGAGATTTGAGAAAATAACTTTTGAATTTTCATTGATTCTTAGAAATGGTTATAATTATTTTGGACATGGTACTAGGGTGAGGTTAGATATTGCTTTAAGGGATAAGTTTTATATATAGACAAATCTTATTAGAGAACCCTTGTGTAATTATTTTCTACATGTGAAAAAATAGAGAAAAGAAAGAAAATACAAGAGCAACATTTCCATCATTATATCTAACATGTTGCCTCTTGTTCCAAAAAGAAAGAAAGAAAATGCAAGAGCAACATTTCCATCACTATATCCAACATGTTGTCTCTTGTTAAAAAAAAAAAAGAAAAAAAAAGTTTATAGTATTTCATTTTTTTATTTGTTTTGGCTGCAAGAATAAATGTAAAAGATTGTCTAGTTTCGTTCAAAAATCTCGAAAAGTTGGGTTGTGGTACTCTTATGGTAGTTTGTCCAAATTATTTTACAACCTATCTTTATTTTAATGTTTATTCAATTGTTTGTCCTAAATAGATCTATCCATTTCCGTTTCGCGTGCTCACTTTTCAATTTCCAACTCCATGAGTGAAATCCTTAGCCATGAATAAATATTTTCAACCTGTGAGGCTAATGGAGTTGGGACTTTTACTTGGTATATTATTTCAAAAGTTTTATGTGCTATGGTTTTGCGATAAGAAGGTTCAAGTTTGGTGCACAAACTCACAATTCTAGATTTATTCAAGATAATTTTGCATAGTTCTTATTGGCTTGTTACTAATATTTTGCTTGAATATTTGTGCCAGTTTTAAAATTTTTGACCTAGAAAATATAATGTTGACATTATTATTCTTTCGCTTGAATTGCTAGAGACTAGCAATAAGCTAGTTGGGGGTTGTGATAAAAGCCTAAATTTGTATATTTTAAGCCTTTAATTGTGGCCAGACAATTAAAAGTAATTAAGCACGAATGAAATAGAATACATAAAAATTAGGGGGAAAATAAATCATATTAAAACCAGAAAACAATGTTAAACAATCTCCATCTAAACCCTAATTAAATGTTTAGCTACTCATGTTTATGAAAGTACAATCACACATATTAACTTTAGGAAAAGAGAAGAAAATAGAGAAGAAAAGAATGTTGAAAACCCTCTGAAAAATGCCTCCAATATTGCAGTTGATCTCTCCAATTCATACTCTATATTCTCTGTTTATTCCCTCTAAAATTGCTTGACTGAAATCAACTCCAGTTCACCCTTTATATAGGCTTTTCAGGGACTAAAATGATAGAAAAAGGCACATGTTAAATGCCTATTCGAAAGAGGAAACCACCAAAACCCACGTGAGACAAAAAAATATTATTTTTGTGTTGTTTAGGGGTGCGGGCCGCGGCCCAGCTTTATCATGCCGCGGCCCGTGTTGGAATTTCATGTTTCGATGGTGATTTTAATAGCTGCGTTGAATGATAGTATTTTGGCTATAACTCTCTCGACATTACTCGAAATCGCAGGATTCAAGATGTTCCGGAAAGATAAAAGAGAGATTTAGAAATTTTATATTTTTACTTTTTCCAAAATATAACCAGAAGATAGTCGAATTCAGGCTTGAAATTTCAGCTTTATTTTTTTGCATAATTTTCTCTATTTTAAATATCATCTTTTTGTGAGATATTTTTTATCTTTTTTCCCATCTTTTTCCTTTAATATTTTTCTAATTTTCTTTTATTTTCAATCTGCAAAAATAAAAGATAACAAGCGTAAAAATGCTCCAAACACGATTAAAACTTAATTAAAATTATACTAAACTTAATCTAAAATTAATACTAAAAGTAACTTAACAATCAGTCAACCGGTTAGGGGAGACCTGTAGGAACCGTTCGATCAATTGGTCCCCAGGAAACCCCACAAAACTAGAATTTTGGTTGGGGAACCGGTCTACCGGTTGGGGCATTTTAGGGAACCCTTATTTTTCCCGTTTTACGATATTTAGTGTATTGCCATGTTATCCGTCGATAGGAAAATTTTTAGTTTCAAGTTTATGTCCCTGGAAAGGGATTTAGCGTGTCACTCACTAGTTTTGCAAATAATGTATTTTAGGGGCCTGTAAATCGTCAGGCAGCTATTCCACTCAGGTTGGCTAGCACACCTGAATTTGGGAACGAGGTAAAATTAGTACAATGATATGCATATGTGTTTATATTTTTAGCATACATGTTCAATAAGCCTATTAGATTATATTATACTAGCGATATCATTATATTTAATATTATATTGGATATCGATACATGTATGTTGGCTTAAGTACTATTCGACAATATCACATCGGTACAATTAGAGTATGACTAGCGTATTGAGTATAGGCTGATATTATAGTCGATAATACTGTACTACTTGATAGTACACATCGGTACGACTAGAGTATGACTAGCGTATCGAGTATAGGCTGATATTATGGTCACTAGTACTGTTGTTTGAACGTTCTTGACTCAGCACCGTTTTGGACATGGGGATAGGGTTATGGTTGGAGGTATGGGTGCCTGATTCTAATCTGGGTTATTGATACATTATTTATTATACTTTTCTTACTGAGTCTATCACTCAAAAATATTATTTGTATGTGTAGGTAAGGGCAAGGCTAAGGGTGAGCAACCGTGAGATCGAGCTGATGAAGATTGTACATGTCGGGGAAGTTAGGGCTAGAGCGTACGGTCTTTGGGAGAGTTGGGCATATTTTGTATAGTCGCTGGGTGACAAACTTTTTTATTATGCACTGTAGAAATTTTGTAAATATTTTGTAAATGGGATCCCTGTTTAATATAAGTAAGTTATTTTGGCATTTATAATTAGTTAAATAAAGTTTTAATTACTCACAATTTTCAATACACTCGTTGATTAGCAACGAGTTGCATGATTAAGTTAAAAATTACATTAACACGCCTAAACTAGTAGGGTGTTACAGTTTGGAATCAAAGCTGCGAGGTTGTCTTTTGAAGATCGTCACGACATGTACAATCGTCATCAGCGATCAGCTCTACTCGCGGTTTAGTAAGCCTTTATTGCTTTAGTAGTTAAATTAATAGTATGTTTTAAGAAAAGCATGATAGAAAGTATGTTAGTAGCCTGATAGCTGAATAGGTGCGTGTTTTAAATTTCCAAAATAAGCGATAATAAGTAAGTTTTTCTTGATCGCGATCTGATCAGACTAGCTCTTGGTTTTCCAGGCTGTTCTAATAAAATGGATGCCAGACAAAACATTAGGAGCCAGGGTAACTCGATCAGGTCTACTGGCAGTCAGGGAGCACAGATTCCCCCGAATGTTCGTGGTCGAGGTAGAGGCCCTACAGGCAGGGCACGCGGTTAGGGTAATGTAAACCCGCCACAAGTTACCCAGGAATGGGAAAATAGGTTTCTAGCAATGCAAGCCAAAATCAACGAATAAGAGGAAGAGGTCAGGCGCTTAAGACAGCAGGGTGCCCTTACAATGCCTGCTCCAAAAATGCAGGCGGCTGCTGCCCCTACTGTGCAGGCAGGACTGGTTGCTGCAGGGAATCGAATGGAACCACTATATGAAAGGTTCTAGAACCAAACACCTCTAGTCTTTTTGGGAGGTCCCGATGTGAAGAAAGTCGAGTAGTGGCTGACGGTTATTACAAGAATTCTTAATTTTACGGGTGTCACTGGCAATGATAGAGTGGCATGTGCCACATTCCAATTTCAGGAGGATGCCCTGGTTAGGTGGGATATGGTGTCCCTGACTTGTGATGTTACTATTGTTACTTGAAAAGAATTCCAAGAGTTGTTTAACGTAAAGTACTACAACGACGCGGTCAAAAGTGCAAAAAGAAAAGAATTTACCCAGCTGACCCAGAAGGAGAATATAAGTGTTACTGAATACATAAATTGGTTTGATCAATTGGCTAGGTTGGCCTCGAGAATTGTGCCAACTAATTTCACTACGAAAGAAAAGTACCTAGATTGATTAAATTCGAAGATAAAACATGATCTTATGATTACTACTGACGACAACACCACAACATGTTGACATGGTGGGAAAGGCATTGCGAGCTGAGGGCGTAGTTGAGTGCACCCAAGAGTCTCGAGGGACTCAGGTTGCTGGTGGGGCCCCTACTCCTCCTACCCCTAGTTATGGAAGGGGTGGTAGTGGCTCGACCACAGATCAAATACGAAAGGCTCTAATTGCACCCGGTGGCTCAAGTCAGAATAAGAGCTTCTGAGGGAACCAGGGTCGAGACAACCAGCAGGGTGGTTCTGAAACCAGATACACTTACCCAGAGTGTCCCATTTGTAAGAAGAATCATCATGGTGAGTGTAGAGGGCAAGGATGTTTCTAGTGTGGGTTGCCAGGACACTATAAAAGAGATTGTCTACAGCTTAAGAAAAGGAATAGAAGTCAACAGCAAAACTCGCTCTAGCAAGGGTGTTTGCTTTAGCTCAGGCTGACGCAGAAGTGAGCCCCTCAGTTATTAAAGGTCAGCTCTCAGTCAACAACTCTTACTTCATTGTATTCTTGACTCTGGGGCCACTCATTTTTATGTGGCAGCCAGGATTTTTAGTAAATTGGATAGAATGCATGATAGTTATGATAAAGGGTTTGGAACCCTACTACCTGGCGGAGAATTAGTTATCTCCAAAGGTGGATTTTGTCTATGCCGATTAGAATTGAGGATAGGGAGTTGAGTGCTGACTTGATAGAATTGGGTTTAGCAGATTTTGATATTATACTTGGAATGAATTTTTTATCCAAGTACTCGACTAGAATTCACTATAAAGATGGTGATCTTCCAACCTGAGGGCGAGGAACTGTTTGTATTTGTGATATCAGTTCAGGGATCCCGAATTCCAGTGATTTTAGTATTAACAGCTAGAGATTTGTTACAAGACAAATGTTTAGGATTTCTGGCAGTGGTATTGGATACCACATGGCTTGGGACAATTCGGCCAGAGCATATCAAGGTGGTTCAAGAATTTTTAGATGTTTTTCATGATGAACTTCGGGGTTTGCCACCGCAGAGAGAAATTGATTATGTAATTGATCTAGCAATAGGAGCAGAACCATAATCTAAGGCACCTTACAGAATGGCTCCGACAGAACGTAAAGAATTGAAAATTCAACTTCAGGGGATGCTTCACCTAGGATTTTCTCGGCCTATTGTGTCACCTTGGGGAGCTCCCATTCTGATTGTTAAGAAGAAAGATGGATCCTTACGCATGTGTATTGACTACCGAGAATTAAAAAAACTGATTATCAAGAACAAATATCCTTTACCTAGGATTGATGATCTTTTGGATTAGCTTCAGGGGAAGATGACTTTCTCAAAGATTGATCTCTGATCGGGCTATCTTCAATTGAGAATTCGAGAGGAGGACATTCTAAAGACTGCTTTCCGCACTAGGTATGGGCACTATGAATTTCTGGTTATGTCTTTTGGACTAACCAACGCTCCCGCGGTTTTTATGGATCTGATGAATAGGGTATTCAAGGATTTTCTCAATATCTGAGTTATTGTTTTTATCAACGACATCCTTGTGAACTCTTAATTAGAAGAGGAGCACGAGCAGCATCTTTGGATGGTTTTGCAAGAGCTACGAGAACATAAAATGTATGCCAAATTTAAGAAGTACGAGGTTTGGCTATCTAATGTGTTTCTTTTCTTGGGCACATTTTCAGTATGGATGGAATCAAAGTGGATCCGAGAAAGATTGAATCCATGAGGGATTGGCTAAGACCAAAAACAGTTATAGAAGTTAGGAGTTTCCTGGGTCTGGCTGGTTAATACCGTCGGTTTATTGAGGGATTTTTTAAGACGTCATCAGCCTTAGCCGAACTCACTAAAAAGAATCAACAGTTTTTAAGGATAGACAAGTGTGAAGCAAGCTTTCACGAATTTAATAGAGGTTGATTACAGCTCAAGTATTAGCCTTACCTTCTGAGAGGGTAAACTTTGTAGTTTACTGCGATGCATCCAGATAGGGTCTAGGGTGTGTACTGATGAAGGCTGACTAAGTCATCGCTTATGCCTCCCGTGAGCTAAAGGAATATGAACAGTGATACCCAACTCACAATTTAGAACTTGTCGCGGTAGTGTTTTCTTTGAAGATTTGACGGCATTATCTCTATAGAGAGAAATGGGAGATTCATACCGACCATAAGAGCCTCAAATAATTCTTTACTCAGAACGATTTGAATATTAGACAGAGGAGTTGGTTGGAGTTGGTTAAGGTTTATGACTGTGAAATCCTTTACCATCCTGGGAAGGCCAATGTAGTGGCTGATGCCTGAGCAAGAAGGGTCCTAGGCAGGTAACTATTATGATTAAGATTTCACCTCAGCTAGCTGAAGACATAGTTAGATCAGACATTGAGTTTGTTGTAGGAAAACTTCATAATTTGACATTGCAATTTGATCTGTTATAGTGAATTAAAGCTTCTCAGTTTACTGGTTTGGAATTGGTTAAGATTCGAGAAGAGGTTTTAGATGGTCAAGCTAAGGATTTTACGATATCAGATAATGGGATGTTGTTGTATAAGACAAGGATTTGGGTTCCAAGTAGTACGGAACTTAGAAGTGAGATCCTCGATGAAGCTCATACTACTCCATATTCACTACTTCCTGGCACTGCCAAGATGTACCAAGATCGTAAACCCTAGTATTGGTGGTGCAGGATGAAGAAAGATGTGGTGGAATTTTCTTCCTAGTGCTTAACTTGTTAGCAGATTAAGGCTGAGCATCAAAGACCAACAGGATTATTGCAACCACTGACACTTCATGTGGGAGGATGTCATTACGAATTTCATGGTGGGATTGCCTAGAACCACGGGAACGTACGATTTGATTTGGGTTGTGGTAATTCAATTTACGAAGTCTACACATTTTCTACAAGTAAAAGCAACCTTTACAGTAGATCAGTATGTAGATTTATACATGAAAGAGATAGTGAGGTTACATGGTGCTCCAAAGTCCATTATATCGGATAGAGATCCGAAGTTCACTTCAAAATTCTAGCAGAATCTTCATCAGACTATGGGTACCAAACTGAAATTCCATACAACTTTCCATCTTGAGACTGATGGACAGTTGAAAAGGACAATTCAGATACTTCAAGAAATGTTACGAGCCAGTGTGATGGAGGCTCCTAGAGCAAGTATCTACCACTAATAGAGTTTTCTTACAACAACAATTACCAGAGTACTATATGGATGGCTCCCTATGAGTTGTTGTATTGCAAGAAGTGCAGATGTCCTATTCATTGGGATGAAACGAGAGAAAAGAAATATCTAGGTCCGGAATCAGTACAACGGACTAATGAAGCCATAGAAAAGATTAAGGCTAGAGTGCTTGATATCGCCCAATTAGTTACACTGCGGTCGCGGTAGTAAACAGATTATATGTCGTATCCACAAGTAGGTAAATTACCACTAAAGATTAGTATAAATAGAAAACGATATAAATGTGAATGACGTAATAATAAAATGATGAGTGAAAGGGTGTGATCAGATAAAGAGTTTGGTAAGGTAGAAATGTAGTTATGCAAATCCTATTCTAATACCGATATTAATTAAAAACACAGTTGCAATTCTACACCATTAATTACAACTGGAAGATGTATATAATAAAACCGCAAATTAATTAATCTTGCATTAATTGAATCTCACCTCTAACTTGACAACATATCATATTATATATCATAAATCGACAAAATACCACTATTGGCAAAATGCAGTAAACGACATACAGTATAATAAATATACCAAAATAATTAATAGCTCAACTTACATAAGAAAAGTATGACTGAACTTATATAAAAGATACTATCAACATTGGAAGAAAAATTAGAAGATGAAGAACAATTTAATAAATGAGATATGGAGATGAAGCACAAAAGAATCAATATCAATACTAAGAATAAAAAAGTACAATAGCTACACTCTAACCTCATCAATATTACAATTTTAATACACTCATTTTTGTCACTACAATAAGTATAGATAAAATAGTATAAGAAAGAAAAATAAAATGCCAAATTGATTTTCTACTCTCTCTAAAATCTGATATCTTTTTATTGTATTTTTACCCTTTTTATAGTGCAAATTTACTCCTCAAATCTAATATTTTACGTGCATGATTTAGTGGGCATAATGACCCAAAAATGCCTAGCAGTGTACTCAGCTATTCCCACATCTCTTGTGCTTCAGACATGAACAAATTAATGTGGCCACATGTCAAGCTAGTGGAGACTTTGTAGGTGAAGTATGTTGTTGGAGAGTTGGAAAAGAAGCCTCTAATGTTCAGCTTTAGACTTGGTCTAATTTGGGCCTTATTTGATTCAATCGATTGAAACCTCAAGTCATACATACACATACACATAGGTTGATTGGAGAGAGAATGCAAGGGAGAACGAGCTTGACCTATTGGGCTTTTTCTTTAATCATTTGCAATTTTACCATTGGTGCTCCAAATCTAAATAATAACTAAAATTAAAATAAATTAAATATTTTTAATTAAAATAATCATATAATTAAAACCGTAAAAATATTTAATTAAATTAATTTTACATACATCAATTAACTATTTTATGATTTCGATGCGAGATTTGAGAAGTGAGCGTCGATTATGCTATAGTGAAATAGAACTCAATTTTGATATAGGACGAGAGTACCTGTATAGTTTAGATAGCTTATAGGGTTTCTGTGCTTAATGCTTGTTGCATGTTAAATTTATCACGAGAGTGGAAAGTTTACGTGTAATTGGGTTTATATATCTAAGAAGACAATAAATTACCTTAGTAAACATGCTATTGCATAGAAATTAATAGTAGGAAAATTATCATATTAGGCCATAATCAATAGAAATAATTGAAATTGAAGCCCTAGTTTTTATTAACTGTCAATTTTCTTTAATTATTTGCTTCTTGCTAGTTTTCTTATTTTAAATTTCTTTCTTAATTTTTATTTAACCAAATAGAAGTAAAAGTTTAATTTTAACGCACTTAACTACAATCCTTGTGGGATTGACCTCACTCTTTGTGAGTTTACTACTTATCATGATACGTGCACTTGCGTGTGAAAAATATCACAACAAGTTTTTGGTGTCGTTGCGGGGGATTGATAGTTAATATTATTGAAAATTAAATTTTGTTCTAATTTGGTTTTCTTTTCAATTTGAGTACTAACTCTGTTTGTCTCAAGATCTTATTTTGTTTTCAAGTTCACTAGTTTATGAGAAGTCAAGGTCCGACTGCCAGATTACCTGTTGATCCTGAGATAGAAAAGACTTGTAGAAAGAACAGAAGAAGGATGAAATTGGAAAGAGCTGGACTAGAGATTGAACAAGAAGGAGTCATGGCTGACAACGCCAATAATGGCAATAATTGAGGAGTTGTAGATGACAAGGCTAATGGTCACCGCAACAATGACCGTAGCCTGAGGGACTATTTGCTTCCTAACTTGACAGGGGCCAGATCTTGTATAAGACCACCTGCCATCGATGCCAACAATTTTGAAATCAAGCCAGCCATACTGCAGATGGTCCAATCTTCAGTCCAGTTAGGGGGACTGCCATCAGAAGACCCAAACATGCACCTTGCCAACTTTGAAGAGCTTTGCCAGACATTCAAGATGAATGGAGTTAGCGATGACGCCATCAGGCTAAGGCTTTTCCCATTCTCACTAAGGGAGCGAGCCAAGAGTTGGTTGGTATCTTTGCCATCCAATTCTATCAACACTTGGGAGGAATCGACCCTGAAATTCCTTTCCAAATTCTTTCCCCCTGCGAAGATTGCCAAGCTGAGAGCTGAAATTAACAACTTTACCCAGCATGACAACAAATCTCTTTATGAAGCCTGGAGAGATTCAAGGATTTATTGAGGAAGTGTCCGAACCATGGGTAGTTTCAACATCCCATGCTCAATAGGGGTTCGATACAAACAAAAGCTTTATGTGACCTGGGAGCTAGTATCAACTTAATGCCCCTATCTATGTTTAAAAGATTAAAATTAGGGGAATTCAAGCCCACAACAGTGACTTTACAGATGGCAGATCGTTCTTTGACTCATCCTCGGGGTATAATTGAAGATGTTTTGGTAAAGGTTGGTAAGTTCATCTTCCCTGCTGATTTCTTAATACTTGACATGAAGGAAGATGAGAATATTCCTATCATCTTTGGAAGACCATTCCTAGCAGCGGGAAGAGCATTAATTGATGTACAAAAGGGGGAGTTAAAGTTGCGTGTTCAAAATGAAGAAGAGACTTTCAAGGTGTTTGCCGCAACTAAAATTCCTACTTGTTGTCGAGTGGAAGTTGAATGGATGATCGAGAAGTAACTACCAACAAGAAGAAAGGGAAGTCTAAAGAACGCTTTTAAACTTTTCGATTACGTATGAAAAGACTGTTGTGTGGGAATTATGAAGGTGACTCTCAATCTAAGGAAAGCTTTAAAATTGCAACATTGGAAGTCAGTTTTCTTCGTTTGGCACAAAGGCCCTCATGGATGCGAGGGGTGGATTCTACCCACCACCACCACCGCCGCCATACTGAGGTGGCGCTCAGGTAAGTTCCCTTCCCTTTAGTTTTAAATGTCACATTGAGGACAATGTGTCTCTTTAGTTTGGGGGGTGAACTTAAATTTTTAATTTTTAATTTAAATTTTTCATTTATTTTTTTTTAGTTCTAAAATTAATTTTTTTTGTGAGTTAATTTGCTTAATGTGAGTCAATTTAAAAGTAGGTAGATAGCATGATTTGAAAAATTAATTATTTTGAAAAATCCATGTGCTTGGTGATGCTATACTTGTGAGTAATTTTAATTTTAAACTTGAAAGAACATGGAATCATATTAGGCAATTTTCTAGTAATTGAATTGGTTTATGTATGCTAATTAATACATGTGAAAAGTTTTTTGAAAAATTCTAGAACTTGTTTTCTTGCTATTTGAGGCGAAATAATAAATTATGCATGACTAGGAAAGTGATTTAGGCATTTTTTTGGATCGATTGTGCCTTTCAAGCCACCCTTGTAATTTTATCCTAGTTATCCTTTTTGAGCCTTAACCCATTATTTGTTCTACACATATTGAGCCTAGAAAGATAAACCCATGAATATCACAAAAAGAGCTCGAGGATGCTAAGAAGGCTATCCAGGCTGAAGCTGATAGAAAGCTTGAGAAGGCCAACGTTGATCCCAAAAATAGGGTCAACAGAATTTTCAAGCGGTCTATCTATCAAGCCTGGTTAGCCAATCCCGAGATAGACTTTAGCTTTTGGCGCAAAGGGGCTGAAGGGATGCTTGCATACTGCGAGAAGACCAAGAAGGAGGAGGCTGGAGATGCAGGCGAGGTTGAAGGAGATCAAGAAGAGCCAACTAAATCGCCTACTATGTAGGCTTATTCTTTTTATCTTTTATTTATTTATTTATTTAGGAAAATGGCCCTTTGGCCGAGACAATAGTTGCCCCTAGTGGCATTATTTTTTGTAAGGAATTTTGCATTGTTGGAAGGCCAACTTTGCTTTTTTATGCATTTATCTTTACTTTTAATGCCTTGTATCTTATGTTTGAATAGAATATATTTGTTTATTGCATTTTATTTTACAATCTAAATATTTATATTCTCATCCAACTTATTGATACTTTAGGGAGCATTCTCATTGTTCCTATTTTTCCTTTGATATGCTTAAGTAATTATTAATCTACTACGTATGTGCCGAGCAGTTATAATCTATGTGTAGTTTTAATCCGCGAGCAGTTTTATTCTGCTATGCCAGCAGTTTACAATCTGCCATATTTAAACATATTTCTTGTAGAGCAAACTTAAAAAATACTTTGAATAATTCACATTTGGAACTATTTTGTATATCTTTTCATTGATCATATAAATAGTTAGATTATCTATTCATAATTTAGCTTTAATATTATTTTTCAAGGCATTCTTATGCCTCGTTATAATACATGCCTGATTAATGTGAGTCGTTAGAACATTCAACTCACATATAGTTTTATGTTATTTTTTGAGTTGATCTATTTACAACTGTTGATTTGATTTTTTCTTTCTAAAGAAAAGGTTTTTCGATTTTTTTTTTGACTTTATATTGTCCATAGAAAATTTTAATTAACTATCCTTCTCTTTGTGGAAAAAATTTTAATTTTCTAGGTTTGTAACATAATATGTATATCTAGATGAATTCCAGTTATTATACACATATATATGCCTCTTAAATAACTTTAAAGAACATAAACTTTGTAATTACTAGAACATACTTTAACATTATTAATAATAACAATTTAAATATTACAAAGATAAATACAACATTTATATTTTGAATTTACTGGTAATAAGGCCACAAATATTCACTATTCCAGTGGTTCATTATTAGCGAGTTATTAAGCCAAGTTAATTTGTAAACTCCGGTTCCCACTACTACTTCAATAACATAAGGCCCTTCCCAGATTGGGTTAAACAGTCCAGCACTTGGATCTCGTGTGTTTCCAAATACTCGTCTTAACACCAAATCTCTAACATTAAAGAGCCTTATCTTAACTCTTTTGGTAAAGTATCTCGTGATTCCATATTGATAGGTTGCATTAGTTATTTGTGACTCATTACGTCTTTCTTCAAGTAAGTCCAAGGACAGGTTCGGAAGCTCTTGGTTTTCTACTTGATTATAGAATTCACGCCTATAGGTCGTAATGTTAACTTCTAGTGATAGCATTGCCTTCGAGCCAAATACTAACGAGAATGGAGTGTGTCCCATCGCTGTTTTCTCTGTTGTTCTGTGAGCCAAAAGTACTTGAGGTAGTTCATCTACCCATCTTCCTGTAGTAGCATCCAACTTCTTCTTCATAGTATCTTTTAATGTTTTGTTAACAACTTCTACTTGTCCGTTTGCTTGGAGTCTTGATACTGACAAGAAGCTTTTGATAATTATATTCGTTTCACAAAATTCAGTAAAAAGTTTGCCGTCAAATTGAGTTTTGTTATCAGATACTACTTTGATTGCTATTCCAAATCTGCAAATAATATTCTTGATAACAAAATCGAGAACTTTTTTGCAAGTTATGGAAACTAAAGATTTAGCCTCTTTCCACTTTGTAAAGAACTCAATTGACACTACAGCGTACTTTGCTCCTCCTCACCCTGTGGGTATGTAAAGACCCCTTAGCTTTAATTTGGAAATTAGCAGATAATTAGGGTTTACTTATGAAACTTGCATATTAGTCTTGAATTATTAATTTACGATGATTTATTTAAATTCAGAATGCATTTTATATGTCATATATGGAATTTCATAGTTTTGCATGTTTTGTGCCCGGCAACATTAGAACGCGCTGTTTGGCTATTAGAATCACATCTTAGTGGAAGGGCAAAATAGCTTTTTTGCCTATTTGTGTTTTATCCTTTAGTGGACTTTATTTTGGGTTACTAATCTGAATTTCTAAAGTTAATAAAGCTGATATTAATTAATCATATACTCTTTATTTCACTATTTTACAAAAAATCAAAAATAAAGCAAAAAACTTCATTCTCTCTCTCTCTCTCTCTCTCTCTCTCTCTCTCTCTCTCTCTCTCTCTCTCTCTCTCTCTCTCTCTCTCTCTCTCTCTCTCTCTCTCTCTCTCTCTCTCTCTCTCTCTCTCTCTCTCTCTCTCCTCTTGGAACCAGCTAGGGTTCTAGCTTTTCTTTGCAATTCTTGTCAATTTCCAGCAACATAAAGTGAAATCCAAGCTAAGGTAAGTCTCTAAGCAACTCCCTCCTTAGTTTTCTTGAGTTTCAAGTTATGGATTTTGCATGTTTTGTGGTTTTTTCTACTGTTTTTGTTGTTCTGGGTGTTTGATTTGTGTTTCTGAAGTTAAAATATGTTTAGATATGTTCAATTAAGCTTGTTTTGTGGGCTGTTATTAGATTTGAGCAAGCTTTGAGTTTTAGAACTTAAGCTTGACTCTTTAATGGTGAAAATTGATTTTGAGTTTCTGTAGTTGATTTATTGCTTGGAATATGTCTATTGTGGTATAATATGCAGGTGTGGAAGGTTTGGTAAGGATTGGAATCGATTTGGTTAGTTTTTAGAATTTCTTGGGTTTTCTGGTGTAAACTGGCTAACCGATTTTACAAGACCTGTAAAACTAGTTACCCGTATTTGCTGTTGGGTTCCCCGAAAAATTCGTGGTTTCGATTTGTGTTAGTATTAGAGATTTGGTTGGTCAATTCCCTACTAGTTTAGGGTATTTCCATGTTAGGTTACAATAGATAGGTTTTTTTGGTTTAAAACCTAAGTTCCCTGTTGTATTTTAGTTTGTCACTTATCCATGTTGTGATCGATGTGATTAAAGGGCCTATAATTCGTCAAGCAGTTGTTCCACTCAGGTTGGTCGACACACCTGAATTCAGAATCAAGGAAAGATTAGTATAATATCATGCTTATGTTATTACATGTTTATCATACATGCTATCTATGCTTGTTAGAATACATTGATAGCAGTAAGTGTATACTTAGAATTGTACTGATTATTGGTAAATGTATGTTGGCTGAAATATTGATCGATGTTGTCACATCAATATGGCTAGAGTATGCTGCATATTGAGTATAGGCTGACATTATGGTCGATAGTATTGTCGTATGAACGTTCTAGACTCAATACTGTGTGGGACATGGGGATAAGGTTATGGTTGGGTTTATGGGGGCCTGATTTTAACCCAAGATTTTAAATAATTAAGTAAAATTTTAATTAATCACGTTTTTCATTAATCTCGTTGATTAGCAACGAGCTGCATAGTGTGTTAAAATATACGTTAAGGGCTCGTTTGGAACGCCGTATTAGGTCGTATTATATTGTATTGTATTATATTGAATTGTATTTTATGCAATATTTTTATGTAAAACTATATGTAGTAATAACTTTTATGGACACTTAAATATATAATATTTTAGTATAAATTAAAGTTTAACATAGTATTATATAAAAATATGATGTATAATCCAATTCAATATAATACAATACAATACAATACGACCTAATACGGCGTTCCAAACGAGCCCTAACATGCCTAAATTAATTAGGGTGTTACAATTTGGTATCAGAGCCGTTAGGTTGTCTTTCGAAGATCGTCACGACATGTACAATCATCATCAGTGATCAGCTCGTTTCACGGTTCAGTAAGCTTTTATTGCTTTACTAGTTTATTTTAATAGTATAATTTAAGAAAAGCCTGTTAGGAAGCATGTTATTAGCCTAATAGTAGAATAGGCGCATGTTTTTAATTTCCAAATAAGCGGCAATTAGTAAGTTTTATTTGATCACGATCTGACCAGACTAGCTCTTGGTTACGCAGGCTGTTCTAAATAGTATGGACGTCAGGCAAAACATCAGAAGCTAGGGTAATTTGATTGGATCCAGTGGTGGTCAGGGAGCTCAGATTCCCCTTAATATTTGTGGTCGAGGTAGAGGTCCTAGAGGCAGGGCACGTGGCTGGGGTGATGCTAACCCGCCACAGGCTACCCAAGATTGGAAAAACAGGTTTGTAGAAATGCAAGCCAAGATTAATGAACAAGATGAAGAGATCCGGCGTTTGAGACATCAGGGTGCTCCTACAATCCCTGTTCTAGAAATACCAATAGCTTCTACCCCTGCTATGAAGGCAGGACCTGTAGTTGTAGTGAACCGAATGGAACCCCTGTATGAAAGGTTCTGTAAGCATGGCACCTCCAGTTTTCTTGGGAGGTCCCAATGTCATGAAAGTCAAGCAATGGCTAACTGTGATTACTAGAATTCTGAATTTTATGGCCGTCACCGACAATGATAGAGTGGCCTGTGCTACATTCCAATTCCAAGAAGACGCTCTGGTATGGTGGGACATGGTGTCCCTAACTAATTATGTTCCTACAATGACCTGGGAAAAGTTCCAGGAACTGTTCAATGAAAAGTATTATAAAGAGGCAGTCAAAAGCGCAAAAAGAAAAGAATTCACTCAGCTGACTCAGAAGGAAAACATGAGTGTTACTGAATACACGACTCAATTTGACCGTTTGGCAAGATTGGCCTCAAGAATTGTGCCAACTAATATTAGCAAGAAAGAGAAATACCTGGACGGGTTGAATGCAAAGATAAGACACGACTTAATGATTACTACTGATCACAACACCACCTATGCTGATATGGTGGGTATGGCACTGCGAGCTGAGGGCGCAGTGGAGTGCAGCATAGAGTCTCGAGGGACTCCTGTTGTTGGTGGGGCTCCTACTCCTCCTACATCAGGTTTTAGTAGGGGAGGTAGTGGCTCGACCACTGATCAGAAAAGAAAGACACCTACTGCATCCAGTGGCTTAGGTCAGAACAAGAGGTTCCAAAGGAACCAAGGTCGAGGCAATCATTAGGGTAGTTCTGAAACTCGATACACTTACCCAGAGTGCCCCAGTTGTAAGAAGCATCATCTGGGAGAGTGTAAAGGGCAGAGGTGCTTTTCAGTGTACTATGTCAGGGAATTATACGAGGGATTGTCCCCAAATCAAAACTAAAGCACAGAAGACTGTAGCGAAACCCGCTCCAGCAAGGGTGTTCGCAATAACTCACGCTAATGCAGAAGCCACCCCTTCAGTGGTAACAGGTCAGCTCTCGGTCAAAAACTCTTATTTCTCTGTGTTGTTTGACTCTGCGACCACACATTCGTATGTGGCAGCTAGAATTTTAAGTAAATTGGATAGATCGCACGATAGTTATGAATTAGGGTTTGGAACCCTACTGCCTTCGGAGAATTAGTCATCTCCAAAAGGTGGATTAGGTCTATGCCGATCAGAATTGAGTATAGGGAGTTGAGTGTTGATTTAATAAAAATGAGTTTAGCGGATTTTGATATTATAATGGGAATGGATGTCTTGTCCAAATACTCAGCCAGTATTTATTGTAAGAGGAAGATGGTAATCTTCCAACCAAAAGGCAAAGAATCGTTTGTTTTTGTTGGATCGATTCAAGGATCTCGGATCCCAACAATTTCAATACTAACAGCAAGGGAATTGTTACGAGAAAGATGTCTAGGGTTTCTGGTCGTGGTATTGGATACCACTCGGTCTGAGTCTGTTCAGCCAGAAGACATCAAGGTGGTTTGGGAATTTCTAGATGTTTTTCCTAATGAACTTCTGGGTTTACCACCGTAGAGAGAAATTGATTTTGTCATTGACTTGGCACCCAAAGCAGAAATGGTTTCTAAGGCCCCTTACAGAATGGCTCTAGCAGAACATGAAGAGCTGAAAATTCAACTCCAGGGGTTACATGACTTAGGGTTTTCACGACTTAGTGTGTTACCCTGGGGAGCTCATGTACTGTTTGTCAAGAAGAAAGATGGGTCTTTGCGCATGTGCATTGAATATCGAGAATTGAATAAGCTAATAATCAAGAATAAGTATCATTTACCTTGAATCGATGATCTTTTCAATCAACTTCAGGGGAAGACGGTCTTTTCAAAGATTGATCTCTGATCGGGCTATCATCAGTTGAGAATCTGAGAAGAGGACATTCCGAGACGAGATTTTCTGGTTATGTCTTTTGGACTAACCAATGCTCCCGTAGCTTTTGTGGATATGATGAATAGAGTATTCAAGGATTTTCTCGATATCTATGTTATCGTGTTTATCGTTGATATCCTTGTGTACTCTCAATCAGAAGAGGAGCATGAGCAACATCTCCGGATGGTTTTACAGCGACTTCGAGAACATAAGTTGTATGCCAAATTCAAGAAGTGCGAATTTTGGCTATATCAGGTGTCCTTCCTTGGGAACATTGTTAGCAAAGACGGGATCAAGGTGGATCTGGGGAAGATAAAATGCGTCAAGGATTGGTCGAGACTGAAAACAGTTACGGAAATCAGAATTTTCTTAGGTCTGGCTGGTTATTATCGTCGGTTCACAGAAGGGTTCTCTAAAATTTCAACACCCTTAACCGAGCTTACTAAAAAGAATCAGCATTTTGCGTGGACGGATAAGTGTGAAGTAAGCGTCCAAGAGCTTAAATAAAGGTTAATCACACCACCAGTGTTAGCCCTACCTTCTGATAAAGAGAAGTTTGTGGTTTATTGTGATGCATCCAGACAGGGTCTGGGGTGTGTACTGATGCAGGTCGATTAGGTTATTGCCTATGCCTCTCGTCAGTTGAAATAGTATGAATAGCGATATCCAACTCATGATCTAGAACTTGTCGCGGTAGTATTTGCTTTGAACATTTGGCGGTATTATCTCTACGGAGAGAGATGTGAAATTTATACTAACCATAAGAGCTTCAAATACTTCTTTACTCAGAAAGACATGAATATGAGATAGAGGCATTGGTTAGAGTTGGTTAAGCATTATCACTGTGAGATCCTTTACCATCCTGGGAAAGCCAATGTGCTTGCCAATTCTGTGAGGGATCAGTGGAGTGCACCATAGAGTCTCGAGGGACTCTTGTTGTTGGTGGGGCTCCTACTCCTCCTACATCCGGTTTTAGTAAGGGAGGTAGTGGCTCGACCACTGATCAGAAAAGAAAGACACCTACTGCATCCAGTGGCTTAGGTCAGAACAAGAGGTTCCGAAGGAACCAGGGTCGAGGCAATCGTCAAGGTAGCTCTGAAACTCGATACACTTACCCAGAGTGCCCCAGTTGTAAGAAGCATCATCTGGGAGAGTGTAAAGGGCAGAGGTGCTTTTCAGTGTACTATGTCAGGGAATTATACGAGGGATTGTCCCCAAATCAAAACTAAAGCACAGAAGACTGTAGCGAAACCCGCTCCAGCAAGGGTGTTCACAATAACTCATGCTAATGCAGAAGCCACCCCTTCAGTGGTAACAGGTCAGCTCTCGGTCAAAAATTCTTATTTCTCTGTGTTGTTTGACTCTGCGACCACACATTCGTATGTGGCAGCTAGAATTTTAAGTAAATTGGATAGATCGCACGATAGTTATGAATTAGGGTTTGGAACCCTACTGCCTTCGGATAATTAGTCATCTCCAAAAGGTGGATTAGGTCTATGCCGATCAGAATTGAGTATAGAAATGACTTTAGCGGATTTCGATATTATAATGGGAATGGATGGCTTGTCCAAATACTCAGCCAGTATTGATTGTAAGAGGAAGATGGTAATCTTCCAACCAAAAGGCAAAGAACCATTTATTTTTGTTGGATCTGTTCAAGGATCTCATATCCCAACAATTTCAATACTAACAGCCAGGGAATTGTTACGAGAAAGATGTCTAGAGTTTCTGGCCGTGGTATTGGATACCACTCGGCCTGAGTCTGTTCAGCCAGAAGACATCAAGTTGGTTCGGGAATTTCTAGATGTTTTTCCTCATGAACTTCTGGGTTTACCACCGTAGAGAGAAATTGATTTTTTCATTGACTTGGCACCCAGAGCAGAACCGTTTTCTAAGGCCCCTTACAGAATGGCTCTAGCAGAACATGAAGAGTTGAAAATTCAACTCTAGGGGTTACTTGACCTAGGGTTTTCACGACCAAGTTTATTACCCTGAGGAACTCCTATCCTGTTTGTCAAGAAGAAAGATGGGTCTTTGCGGATGTGCATTGAATATCGAGAATTGAATAAGCTAACAATCAAGAATAAGTATCATTTACCTAGGATCGATGATCTTTTTGATCAACTTAAGGGGAAGACGGTCTTTTCAAAGATTGATCTCTGATCGGGCTATCATCAGTTGAGAATCCGAGAGGAGGACATTTCGAGACGAGAATTTTTGGTTGTGTCTTTTGGACTAACCAATGCTCCCGTAACTTTTATGGATTTGATGAATAGAGTATTCAAGGATTTTCTCGATATCTATGTTATCGTGTTTATCGACGATATCCTTGTGTACTCTCAATCAGAAGAGGAGGATGAGCAACATCTCCGGATGGTTTTAGCATAGGCTTCGAGAACATAAGTTGTATGCCAAATTCAAGAAGTGCGAATTTTGGCTATCTCAGGTGTCCTTCCTTGGGAACATTGTTAGCAAATCCGGGATCAAGGTGGATCCGGAGAAGATAAAATGCATCAAGGATTGGTCGAGACTGAAAACAATTAAGTGAATCCAAGCTAGGGTTCTAGCTTTTCTTTGCAATTCTTGTCAATATCTAGCAGCTTTAAGTGAATCCAAGCTAAGGTAAGTCTCTAAGCAACTCCCTCATTAGTTTTCCTGAGTTTCAAGTTATGGATTTTACATGTTTTGTGGTTTTTGCTACTGTTGTTGCTGTGGGTATTTTATTTTTGTTTCTGAAGTAAAAATAAGTTTAGATATGCTGAATTAAGCCTGTTTTGTGGGCTGTTATTAGATTTTTGAGCAAGCTTTGAGTTTTAGAACTCAAGCTTGGCTCTTTAATGGTGAAAATTGATTTTGAGTTTCTGTAGTTTATTTATTGCTTGGAATATGTCTATTGGGATATAATATGCAGGTGTGGAAGGTTTGGTAAGGATTGGAATCAATTTGGTAAGGTTTTGGAATTTTTTGGGTTTTTCTGGTGTAAACCGGCAACCCAGTTTTACAGGACCTGTAAAACCGGTTACCCGAATTTTCTGCTGGGTTCCCCGAAAAATTCGTGTTAGTTTTAGAGCTTTGGTTGGTCAATTCCCTGCTAGTTTAGGGTATTGCCATGTTAGGTTACAGTAGATAGGTTTTTTCAGTTTATTACCTAAGTCCCATGTTGTGATTTAGCGTGTCACTTATCCATGTTGTGATCGATGTGATTTAGGGGCCTGTAATTCTCCGAGCAGTTGTTCCACTCAGGTTGGCCGACACACCTGAATTCGGAATTAAGGTAAGATTGCTATAATGTCATGCATATGTTATTACATGTTTAGCATACATGTTGTCTATGCTTGTTAGAATACATTGATATCATAATATACTTAGAGTTGTACTGATTACTGGTAAATATATGTTGGCTGAAATACTGATCGATGTTACCACATCAATATGACTACAGTTCGACTGGCGTATTGAGTATAGGCTGACATTATGGTCGATAGTATATTCGTATGAACGTTCTAGACTCAGTACCGTGTGGGACACTGGGATAGGGTTATGGGTCGGTGTATGGGCGCCTGATTATAACCTAGGATATTATTATGTTTTATGTTATGCTTTTCTTATTGAGTCTGTCGACTCACATTGCTATTTCTATGTATAGGTAAGGGCAAGGCTAAAGCTGAGCAGCCGTGAGAGGGAGCAGATGAAGATTGTACATGTCGGGACGGTTAGGCCTGGAGCGTATGATCTTTGGGACATCAGGACTTTTGCTGTGTAGTTGCTAGGCGACAAACTTTTGTATATGAATAGCTAAACTTTTGTAGATATTTTTGTAAACGGGATCCCAGATTATTATATGTATGATATTTTATATTTTAATTAATTAAGTAAAATTTTAATTAATCACGTTTTTCATTAATCTCGTTGATTAGGAACAAGCTGTACAGTACGTTAAAATTTACGTTAACATGCCTAAATTAGTTAGGGTGTTACAGGGTAATGCCTCAACCAGGTCAATTCCCCATATTGCAAATGGGTATGGCGAGGTCATCATTCTCAATTCTGTTGGTGGTAAGCGAGGTATCTGCGAAAACCTTTAGCACTTGTCACATTTCTTAACAAATTCATGTGGGTCTTTGTTTATCGTTCACTGATAGTATCCTTGATGGATAATCTTCTTCGATAAACTTTGCCAACCTGCATGAACTCCACTAAAGACCTCGTGGATTTCTTTGATTATTTTAGTAGCTTCTGCTAGTAACACACATCGTAAGAGAGGCATTGAATATCCTCTCCTATATAATTTTCCCTCGACTATTGTATAGCGAGGTATTGAATACTAGAGTTTGCGTGCCTCAGTTTTGTCTGTAGGAAGTTTCCCGTTAAGTAGATATTTGACTATGGGTGTCATCCATGTTGGTGAGGCGTCTATCATCTCAACTTCTTCCTTTTCGCATATACGTGGGTCACTCAAAACTTCAACTGGTACTAGATTTAACTTATCGAGTTCATTTTGCGAGGCTAATTTTGCCAATGCATGGGCATTTAAGTTATGTTCTCTTGGAATTTGTTCAATCTTGAAATAATCAAACTTTTCCAAGTTCTTCCGAACCTTCTTTAAATATTTTGCCATCTTTAATCCTTTCACCTGGTATTCAACTAGAACTTGACTCAAAATCAATTGTGAGTCACTATAACATATAAGATTCTTAACTTTTAAGGGTTCGGCTATTCTCAAGCCAGCTAACAAAGCCTCATATTATGCTTCGTTATTTGAAGTATCAAATTGGAATCTTAATGTGCATTGGAATTTGAAGTTAACAAGCGACATCATTATCACTCCTGCCCCGAGTCATTCTCATGCGAAGCTCCATCCACATATAATTTTCAAATTTCAATATCACGCTTGATGAGTGGATCTTCTTTTGAGATTATCCCTTTAATTAGAAAATCAGCCAAAGCTTGGCCTTTGATTGATATTCTCAGGTGATAGGTTGTCCCAACTCGATTGACCATTTTATCAATCATCCTGAAGCATTAGGTTTTGATAAAACTTGTCTTAATGGCTGATCAGTTAGGACTTTTATGGGATGTTCCTCGAAATAAGGTTGTAGTTTACGAGATTTTTGTTAACTAAAAATAATAAGCCTCTATGTGATAAATAGATCGCAATAATAGTAAATAACAATTAAAGAACTCCAGGGATTTTACGTGATTTTGCAGTTAAATTTGCATACTCCACGAGTCTATCTTATTATGATATTTTTCTGAATAATAGATACAATTAACAATTGATGATCTTTTTCTCTCCAAAACATTCATCCTTTTTTGTGTGGAATCTGCCCCTATTTATAGGAATATAGGTTGGTAGTTATTTACACTTGAGATCAATTTAAAATGTAACCGTTCATGAAACGTGGACAATTCTCACGTTTCATATAAATGCATGTGGGATAATATTTGATAACTGCTTAACTGCTTTTTATTCTTATCCTTATAGATGGTTAATGCTGATGTGGACAATTGTATCTTGCTTAACTTCGAGTTGTTATCCTTGTCTATCATAATGTAGAAAGAATGCTAAGTGTTAGCAGATGGTTCGCCTCATCAAGTTTCTTTAGCTAGAATTGCGAGGTGGCTGTCTCACTATTCATAACCTGAGGTTGCTTTGTATGATTGTATTCACTATTTTGAATTAATAAATTATCTTCTTTGGCTGTGTACCCTGAGACAGGTGTGTGTCTCGTCAATATAAGTTTCAATAGTCCTTTATCCTTGTATCGCTTAGGACTATGTAGTCAGCGAATTATGGATATTTTCTATTAATCCCTTATTAACGAGTTATTCTTTTTTGTATTAAATGATATAATTTCATTATATCAGGTGGTTAATATTCCATTGCAAGACACGTGTTACTTTCTGAAGTGTAGCTGAATTTCGGATATAATAATAATATATATTGTGGAGAATTTTTAGAGGGTGTGCTTTTTAATTAATCAATTAAATAATGAATGAATAATTATAAATTTAATAAAAAATCAAAAAAAATAAAAAAATTAAAGAGAAAACAAAATATGTATTTAGTGTATACAAATATATTGATTTTTTATGAAAATTTATTAAAATTGTATAATATCATTGTGGATTTATGGTGTAATAAAATATTAAAAATGAGAGAATTAAGGAGAAAAGAGAAAAATAGATTTCGAGAAATTTTAGAGTGTCATATCACCGCCTCATTTATCTTCTTTGTACATATATTGATTGATGATTTATTTATTTGAAATATTTTTATTTAGTAATATGTAATGAATAAGTAGATATATTTTAGTACAAAAAAGGTTATTATAATTTTTTTTATTTAAGTTTATCAAAACAATTTTTTTAAAAAAAAATATTGGGTTGTACCAACTTTAGCTTTTAGTTGTAGCTTAATCATAAATTTTTCAATAATCTGATTTCTAACTGTTTACCAAACCCATTTATACAATACAACTTCTCAAAAGCTATACCAAATTCGCTCTTAATACAAGAGACATGGTATGCCAACTCAATTTGTGTATACATGTGTAAGATATGTGTGTGCTATCATTATTCATAAATTATATTATATATAGCACTACAATAATATATAATTATATGAAAAATTTATATAATCAACCAAAATTTAAAAAATAAACTTTAGAAAATGCGCTTTGCATTTTTTTTTTATAAAAATACTATTATAGTAAAAACAATAAACCATATTTTTTTTTTGGATGTTTTATAATTTATTTATAGTTCTATTATAGTTGTCATGAGATTATTTTTTGTTATTTTATCGTTGATTTATAGTTGTTGTAATGTCGATTTCTAGTTTTTTTTTTCTTACTTTTTCTTAAGAAAAGTGTATGTTATAATTTTAAAACCTGTTTGTATAAAAAATTTTAAGTTGTAAAATTGTAAATAAAATATAAAAAAAAAAAGGTATTTTTGAAAATTCCCCTAATTATATAATATAATTTAATTTCTGCGTTGCTAATTAATTGCTATGTTATTTGCAATTTTTATTTTTTTATTTGTAAATTGTAGTTATAAATGATAAAGAAAAAAAATGACATTTTTGAAAGAAATAAAAATACGGTCATGCATAACTAGTCAATGATACTCCAGTAACTAATGGGTGGGTTTGGGTTACACCCGAAATCCGATACCCAAACTCGAAAAATGTTCAATTCTACCTCAAGCCTCAATAGATGCAGCTGAGGCTTTTTTGAGATCAATATTCAATTCATCGGATGACTATTTTAGACAAGTAAATTTAATTTTGAATTAGTTACAAATCTTAGTACTGGGTCCCACTAAAGATTGTATATTAAAATCCCATTAAAATAGTGTGATACACTTATTTTTCCAACAATAATGCTCATCTAAAATATTCTCCACTACTTGACAATCCAGTAATCATTTCTGTCTACCTATGCCCTTCTTGAATCTTCCATACCCACAAACTGTCTGGATATTAACCTCAGTGCCTATGTGTTGTTACTAGAATTTCACAACACCAAGAAGTGTAATTTAGCTGGTAAAAGATAGAATTATTTGAAAGATGATAAATGCGAGTATTCAACCTAAAACGGCGAGCACTCAAATTGGAATGCGAGAACAGTCAACAAAGCTGGAAAAATACAGAAGACAATGAAATATAGTGGTTCAGTCAGATTTTGTTCTGCTTAGTCCACTGTAGCAAGGGATTCGTCGGTGCATTTTCATGGTGGATCACCCCTTTATATACAAAGCAGGTGCCCAATCGGTTACATGAGGATCACATTTATTGTTAATCCATTATTTACACATTAAATTGTCATGATTAAACTCAGACAACGTTAACATTAATAAATATATGACAGTTACTGAACTCATCAACGTATGCGTCCTTCGCATCTGCGAGTTGACCGTTCATGTTCCGTCTGTTGAGTTCGTAGGGTCGCACGTACGTTTGGAACGTCTGCGTCCTTAGGTGATAGCTCGCTACAGACGTCGCATGCTGAAGTTGGTAGCATCTGGACATGCGAACTTACGTTGGTCCGTTAGGGCTATTGGGTCATTGGGACCAAAACTGCATCATAGGGCATTGGCCTCTATACTTGCCGCGGAGGTATAGAGGGAGGCACTCGCACATGTTCTGACATATGCGAGTTGGGTCTACCCTGTATGATGAGGATTACGGTTATGCGGTGTGAATTAAGTCGCATCCGCGATACCTCGCTGGTTTTATCCTGGGCGAGGTCTAAACTTCGAGAAGCCTCTCCTGGACATTTCAGCCTTCACTGGAAGTCTGGATACACGTGTCCTTCAAAGAGGGGTCTGGTCTCGAGTTTCTAAGTGAGAGAAATCTCACTATAACACATGCCCCTAGTTTCGCGATGTGACTTGAGCGGTCACTGAGGGAAACTACTGCTCGAGAGACAGGTGAAAGGTTGTCACGAGGAGGTGACCTTTTGGTTGTCCCATCGAGGGTTTCGAAAAATGACGGCTGTAATGATTAATTTTCATTATCTCTAGGATGCCACGTCACGAAACTCTTCGGTTTTCGTGTAGGCGTGGCCATAGCTGGCCGTTAGATTGGGCGACCTTAGGCATTCTGGTTGCCACGTGTCACAATCCCAATAAATAAGGGATATGGGTATTTAAACGCTTTGATACGAATCAAATATCCCATTTTTCCCTCCTTTCTTTTAACTTCTCCCCAGTATATACACCCCAGAAAAAAGAAATTCATTCCAACGTTTCTGTCATTTTCCACAGCATTTTCATTCTCAGAAGTGATCGAGAACAACCGCAGGAATCGAAACTAAAGGTTAGCTTCTAAATCCCTGCATTTTCGTTTTCTGTTTTTTGGGGAAAAATGTGCTTTCTTTCTGGTTTTGGGTGCTTATGGAAAACTCTTTTAGGAGGGTATGCTAGTGGGTATTTATGTGTTTTGGTCAATGATACTGGTTAATACTCATAGTGTAGGGCCTGTAAATTGACATAACCGCAAAAACTGATCACTACTGATTCACGTCTTCGAATGCTCGCGGACATTCGGATGAACAATTTGAATGCTCGCGGGTATTCGGTTGAACAACTTGAATAATCGCATATTTCCAAAACTTATTTCCGCTTCACTGTTGACTAGACTTTTTAGGATCTTTACATGTCGCGGGCTGAGTGGTAGGAGTATTAATTGCCACTTCAAATGGTGGGTGTGTCACAGTATTCTAATGGCCATATATGCGATTATATGTCCCTTGAGATACTGTGATACGCCCAGCCATTTGTTGACGTGCGTTAATGCTCGAATGATCGTACTTTTTGGTTGGTAGGTTGTCTCGAAACGGTGGGTGTCTCCCAGTAACTTCAGGGTTATGCTCGAAAATGCATACTTCTTGAGTCACTGGGAAACGCCCAGCCGTTTCTGGAGGTATACCGCACAACCGAGGATGCGTGAATTACTCGCCCAAAGATAGTTACATTTCTTCTCGCATATCGATAGAAGGGTCAGTTTTCGCACAGAGTCTGACTTTCTTGCTGAATGCGACTTTTGTAGTTCACCACGGGTGAGATCACTTATCTTTATTTTTTCACACATTCATCACGCTGAAAAGATCTTGTATCTTTCAGATGAGCGATCTATCGGATAGCCAGCAGCTCGGATCAGGAGGTCGCGCCTTTGACGGGGAATCGGACCAGGAGAGGGACAGTTTTCTCCCTACGGACATCTCCGAAATGGAGGCTGCGGAGATAGAGTTAGGTCCGATGTCTTCTGTGGAGATCGAGAAGATGGTACGGTGAGCTTGCGAACACGGGGCAATCGATATCCGAGATAGCGAATCCACAGTGTCAGCACGCGACTACCTCATCCGCACGAGGCAGGCTCCTGACATCGAGGTCGAGGAGGTGGAGGAGGGATGGACTACTCCAGCCCGCGAGTCAGGTGGGGAAGAAGAGGAAGCGGAAGGGAGCGGGACGGACTCGGTTGACGACTCCCAACTGAACGAACCTTTCTCATGCGAAGACCTAGTCTCGCGAGTCGTCAAATCTGACTTCACCACTTTCGTGAGGTTAAATCTGTTGCGGCTTGCGTTTCAAAGTCCCAAACCCTCCCAGAGAGCGCATCTTCCGTTCACCAACCCTGCGATCATCCCCACAGAGGACGTGGTCATCTCAATACCTATTCTTCGATGCGGTGTATCAGTCCCATTTCATCCTTTCGTCGCAGCCATTCTTAGACGCTATGACGTATCGCCTTTTCAGCTAACACCCAACAGTTATCGCACTGTTCTAGCCTTCTATGCGATGTACATGGAGTACGCCCATAGAGCTCCGTCAGTAGAGGAATTTAGTTATTTTTATGACATAAAGAGCGTGGGCCTTCATAACGGCTTCTTTTGCTTTAGTAAATGGGCGACTTCTGAAATCAACGGGGTTGAGGGGATGGTTTCGAACATGGGTGACTGGAAGTCAAAATGGTTTTACGTTTTTAAGGTTCCTGGGATCAGAACCGACTTTAATCGCAGACCCAGTATGTCGCATATTTGTTGACTTAGATAAAGTTTGTTACTCTGTTTTTCGAGATCTTTTGCTAACTCGTTCTTTTGTTGTCATCGCAGATAGACCAGCTCGACCAACGCTTAACGCTCATAAAAAGGGGGTAGCTGAAATTCTTGGGAGTCTTCCGGTACAAGATCGCGACTGGCGATTGCTGTGTACGACTGCCAAATTGCGGGAACACAAACTGATCCCCGAGAACGCGAGTCTTCAACGGGAGCCAGTATATAAAGAACCATCTGAGAGACAGCAGGAGCGGATAGATAAGCGGCTTTCCAAGCAAACTCCTCGAGAAACTTCAGGTAACTCGTCCTTTCGCTATAACGTGATGAGTAGAGTCGTGATTTTTACTTATCTGTCTTTTATGCTTGTAGACATGACTTTCTTGAAGTCTGCCCCTGTCCTGAAGATCAAGCAAAAGGGTGGAACACCGGCATCTTCACCAGTCGTCGCCCAGAAGAGGAAGAGCGATGTGATGACTACGCTCGCTGCAGATTCCTCCAAGAAGTTGGCCAAGACCACTCAGGATAAGGGGAAGAAGGTTGTCATTGATTCTCCGGTTCGCCCTCGCGACTTCCTGGCCATGCAGGAAAAATTACTGGCCGAGATTCCTTATGAGGAACTTGTTTCTCGATCTACTGAACTGGCCGCACAATCTGTGGCTTTGTTTATGAAAGCCGTGGCCACGCCTTCGAAGGAAACTGACTCGCTGAAGAGGCAGAACGCTCATTTTCAGGAAAACATAAAGAGGCTGAAGCAGGAGGTGGCCAAGATGGAGGAACTTCACAAGGAGCTCGAGGAAGTCAACAGGGCCAAAGAACAGTTGGAGCTCGAGCTCAAGAAGTCGCAGGACACAATCGCTGAGATGGCTCGCGACTTAGAGGCTGAGAGAGAGAGTGGGAAAAAACAGTATGATCAGGCTGTGTCTGATTACATTTATACTACTCTCTCCAAGGTCCCTGACTTCGACTTCTCGCTGCTTGGAGATGAAGCTGCTGAAATGGCTGAAGCCTTTCGCTCGATGTCTCCTACCCGGACTCAAGGCAACCTTCCAGATGAAATCGAGGGAGTACAGGCTGAGGAGGTCGAGAATGAAGTTGTGAGCAAGATCGTGGATGAGGCTGCTCCTGATGAGACTACTCCCGCTGCTTGATTATTTTCTATCTTAGTTTCACTTTATTTTTTATATATGCGGTACACGGGTACTCGCACTTTTGTACTTAAAGAATTTTATCTTACTTTTTGGACAAATTTCTATCCTCGCGGGGATAGTATGCATTTTAATATTTACGCAGTACATGGGTACTTGCGATTTTATTTTCAACTTTGATCACAACTTGGTGTGACCGCGATTATATATATATATATATATGCGGCTTTAATTACAAATTGGTGTAACAAAGTAGAAAAAAACTTAACAGGCACATTTATTCAAACAATCAGTAATACATGCGGGTATACATGCCCCTATACTTAGGAATTATGTTGAATAATAAATGTCTAAGTATAAGTACTCGAATCAAAGGACGCGAATATTACTGATAATAGAATTTCAAGCTCTCGCTATTCCATGCTCGTGGGATCGCGGTCCCATCGAGTGTTGCGAGTCGATAAGTGGCATCACCAATTTGATCTGCGATCATGTACGGTCCTTCCCAATTGTCTCCGAAGACTCCGTGGGATTGGACTTTGGTGTTTGGCATTACTTTTCTTAGGACCAGGTCCCCTACTCGCAGAGGTTTTATCTTAACTTTCGAGTTAAAGTACCTTGCAGTTCGTTGTTGATAAGCCGCGTTTTGTAGTTGTGCTTTATCACGCTTTTCTTCTAAAAAATCAAGGTAAAGCAACTGATTCTCGTTGTTCTGCGAGACATCCAAAGCGTCTCTGCGCAAGGATCCAGCCCCAACCTCTACTGGCAACATGGCCTCGCACCCATAAGAAAGTGAGAAGGGTGTTTCGCCAGTTGTAGATCGAGGGGTTGTGTTGTAAGACCATAAGACTTGCGGTAATTCATCCGGCCATGCCCCTTTGCGATCTTCTAATTTTCCCTTTAGGGTGTGCTTAATTATTTTGTTGACTGCTTCCGTCTGTCCATTACTCTGGGGGTAAGCGACTGCGGAGAAGGCTTTTTTAATCCCCAAATCATCGCATAGCTGCCGCATTTCTTTACAGTCGAACTGTTTTCCATTATCTGAAATGAGCGTGTGCGGAATGCCGAAACGGCAGATGATGGAAGTGTAGACGAACTCGCGCAACTTCATTGCGGTGATAGTCGCGAGTGCTTTTGCTTCAGCCCACTTTGTGAAATAGTCAACTGCGACTACAGCGTATTTGACTCCGCCTTTTCCCTTGGGTAACTCGCCAATTAAATCAATTCCCCATATTGCAAAGGGCCAAGGACTCGTGATAGAATGGAGGTTACTGGGAGGCTGGTGTGTGTAGGTGGCTATTCGCTGACATCTATCACACCTTTTTGCAAATGTGAGGGCATCTTGTCGCAATGTTGGCCAGTAATACCCTTGCCGCATGATCTTTAAAGCAAGGGAGTTGCCTCCAGTGTGATTGCCACAAATTCCCTCATGTACTTCTCGCAGTATATAACCGCAGTCTTCTCCACTGATACACTTGAGAAGTGGTTGACTAAAACTTCTGCGATACAAGCTCTGGTCATATATCACATAGCGGGCTGCTCGTTGTCGCAATTTCCTCGCTTCTATTTTATCATTAGGTAAGACCCCCTTGTCGAGGTATGCGATGATAGGACTCATCCAGGTAATTTCCTGAGCGTCATCGATCTCCATGATTATTTCTCGATCTATGGTTGGATGTGACAATACGTCTACCGGAATTACGTCGAGTAACTCGGCTTCTCTAGTGGAGGCCAGTCGGGCCAGGGCGTCTGCATGGGCATTTTGAGTACGCGGTACTCGAGATACAACTATATGTTTGAATTTCTGCATGATTTCACGGACGATGGCTAAGTATTTAACCAACCTTCCGCCTCTCGCTAGATATTCTCCACTTACTTGACATACCACGATTTGAGAGTCGCTAAATGCTTGTAGGTATTCGACTTTCATCTCGAGGGCCAATTTCAGACCTGCGATTAAAGCCTCATACTCGGCCTCATTGTTAGATGCAGAGAATTCGAAACGTAGAGCAGCGTGTACCTTGAAATTGTTGGGACTGATTAACAATATCCCACTACCAGAACCTTCATTATTTGAGGCCCCATCGACATACAATGTCCATATGTCTTTGCCTGTCATGACGACGTCATTTCCACCGTCTACAACCGCTATCTCTGTTCTCGGTAGCTCAAGTATAAAATCCGCGAGGGCTTGCCCCTTGATCGCAGTTCTTGGTTTATACCTGATATCGAACTGACTCAATTCCACGGCCCACTTTAATATTCTCCCCGATGCCTCTGGCTTCGCTAAAACTTGCCTTAAGGGGAAGTTTGTCAGAACTTCAATGCTGTGAGCCTGGAAATAAGGTCGCAATTTTCTTGACGATATTATTAAGGCAAAGGCTAGTTTCTCCATCTGAGGGTAACGTGTCTCGGCGTCCAGTAATCGCTTACTGACGTAGTACACAGGGTGTTGATGTCCTTGGTCCTCGCGGACAAGTACCGAACTGACCGCATACTCGGAGACGGCTAAATAAATTGACAAGACCTCGCCGGGCAACGGTTTTGATAGAATTGGAGGTTGCCCCAGATGCGTCTTTAACGCCTGAAAAGCCTGCTCGCACTTCTCATCCCATTGGAACCTCTTGTTACCCTTCAAGATCTGAAAAAACTCTTTACACTTGTCAGAGGATCTGGATATGAAGCGGTTTAAAGCCGCAACTTTGCCTGTGAGGCTCTGAACCTCCTTTGGCTTAGTCGGTGATGGCATTTCTACCAACGCTTTAATTTTCGCAGGATTGGCTTCTATTCCTCGTTGATTTACCATAAAACCGAGAAACTTTCCGGAACCTACTCCAAAGACGCATTTTAAGGGGTTCAGACGCATCTTATATCTTCGCAATATGCCGAACATGGCTTGTAGGTGCGTGACATGATCCTTCGCATGTTGCGACTTTACGAGCATATCGTCAACATATACCTCCATTGTCTTTCCAATGAGGTCTGCGAACATCATATTCACTAGCCTTTGATAAGTCGCACCTGCGTTTATTAAACCAAAGGGCATTACCTTATAACAGTATAGTCCTCGATCAGTAATGAACGAGGTATGTTCTTGGTCTGGTTCGTACATCGGGATTTGATTATATCCCGAGTATGCATCCATGAAGCTTAAAAGTGCGTGACCTGCAGTGGCATCGACAAGCTGGTCAATGCTAGGAAGAGGAAAGCTGTCTTTGGGACAGGCTTTGTTCAAATCTGTAAAGTCAATGCAGGTACGCCATGAGCCATTGGGCTTTGGTACAAGTACCGGATTGGCTAACCAGTCGGGGTAAAATGACTCCCGTATAAAGCCGCAGGCAAGGAGGCGGTCAACTTCTTCTTTCAGCGCTAGGTACCTCGCGGGGTCCATTTTGCGGCGCTTTTGTCGGACACCTCGCACTTCGGGGTCAATGTTCAAGCGATGACACATGACCTGTGGAGATATCCCGACCATATCTGAATGTTTCCAGGCAAAAATATCAAGATTTTGTTTTAGAAAAGTCGTTAATTGTTCTCGCAATTGTTTATTTAATCTAGAACCAATTTTCAAAACCTTGTTATTGTCTATAGGATCTATAGGTACCTCGATTGTATCTTCCGCGGCTTGGGCTGCGGCCGTGTGATCAAGGATTCTCGGATCCAAGTCTGGTTTGTCTATATGCGGTACCTCTTCGATCCGAAGGATTTCCTGGCGAGGTGGTGGTGCGTCCAAAAGGTGGATAACGTTCACCGTCCTTTTTCTCGCGAGCTTTACGTTGCGTTGTAACATTCTCGAGAGTCAGATTGGACTCCCCTCACTGATCCTACTCCAGAAGGAGTGGGGAACTTCATTGTTAGATGATAGATCGAAGTTACGATCTTCATCTCCTTTAGAATCGGCCGTCCAATCACGGCGTTGTATGCCGAATATTGATCAATTACTGCGAAGTCGGCCATCGACTTGGCAGTTATCGGGGCAGTTCCCAAAGTGATTGGGAGTTTGATCATCCCTTTTATAGCTATGACATCTCCCGTGAAGCCATAGATGCTCGATGTCATGGGCCGCAAATCTTTTTCTTGTAGCCCCATTTGTTTGAAAGCTTGGAAGTTCAGTAAATTTACCGAGCTTCCATTGTCGACCAATATGCGATGGACGTTATCTCCACCTATATTGGCAATTATCACAAGTGCGTCAGAATGCGGGTGGTGGACCCATCTCGCATCGCTCTCCATGAAGACAATGTCCTCGCAGTCTCTCTTGAAGAGCTTCTCTGGCCGTTCACCAAGATTGTTCACATTGGTAAGCGGCTTTTCCTTGGCTTCTCTGGCATACCGTTCTTGGGATTTTCGAGAATCGCCCGCGATGTGTGGTCCTCCGATTATAGTCAAGATATTGCGAGGTGCTCTAGAGCCACTCGCATTCTGATTTTCTCCTTTGTCATCCGCTCGGGGATGACTTTCCTCGTTTCTTCTATACTTATCGAATTTTCCCCGTCTGATTAATTCTTCAATCTCGTCCTGCAAGACCCAACATTCAAGGGTAGTGTGACCGATATCCTTGTGGTACTTACAGAACTTCTTGGGGTCTCTTCGGTCGCGATTTCCCCTGATGGGGGGCGGCTTCTTGAAGACGCCGTTCCTTTCCTCAACCGCATAGATGTGGTCTCGAGGGACGGCGAGTTCAGTATAGTTGACGAAGCGAGGTCCTCCTTTTCTTTTGGGCGAGGACTCCTTTTTAGGAGGCGACTTGGCCAACTTCGGGCTCCGCGGTTTGCGTGGACTGCGTCTTCTGGGGCTTCGGCCCCTGGAATTCTTTCCTCGCGGACTGCGGGATCGCGACCGCGGTATGGGTGATCGCCTCTTGTTCTTGCCCTTTTCCAATTCCGCCAGGGAGTTCTCGATTCTCTTATGAGGTTCGGCCATGGCGAAGAATTCTACCAAGGATTCTGGCCTTCGGGCCTGCAGCTCTTTCCAGAAGTCGGTTCTTGGCAGGACACCTGTTATTAACATGCAAACAAGCGAAGACTCGGGAGCCTTCTCAACTTTTGTTACCTCAGCGTTAAAACGCTTGAAATAATTCTGCAAAGACTCACCAGATTCTTGCTTGATGTTCGCCAAAGTCGTATAGGGTGGCCTATACGTCATCGTGGCCTGGAAGTGTGTGAGAAATAGATCGACGAAGTTCTCCCATGTCGATATCGATGCCTCTGGCAATTGGGTGAACCAATCATGGGCATTCTCTTCAAGCGTAGCCGCGAGAATGCGACACTTCGCGAGTTGCGGCACCTGGTCCACTTCCATTATGGTGTTAAATTTCTCTAGGTAGTCTAACGGGTTAGATGTACCTTTATACTTGAGGATTCGGATAAACGGAATCCCTTTGGAAGTTGGGCCTGTCGCACTTCTGCGGTAAACGGCGAGGTGCCGTGCAGCTTGTATACGGGCTTACGCTGCTGTTCGAGCATTTTCAAAGCTTGCAGAAGCATACTTTGATCGATTCCTCCTGTCGCAGGAGGTGGAGTCGCTACAACAGTGGGGCTCGCAGCCACTGCGGCAAGGTTTGAAGGGACGTTAATCCCTGTGGTCGCGATCGGCGCGATAGGCGGGTTGGCAACTGCGTTGACACCCTGATCGCCCATATGGGGATCATGGAGTGTCTCCGTGTTGCGCGGGCCGCGGGAGCGCGCCCTAAAGACTGCATTGAGATGATCACGCAGATCACCCCGGTGTACACGGTAGCGTCCTCCCTGCTGTGTTTGCACAGAGCCAGACCTCGTATATCTGCTTGGAGTGCGGTTATGCGAGGATGAAGAGGCTGATTCTGCGTCGTTATCTCGAAGATGACGACTGCGAGGGTTGCGGCGCTCGGGATCCTCGTCGGTTCGCGTGCTCTGGTTAGGCAACCTTGCATATTGGTCTCTCGACGTCGGGTGATTCAAATCCAAGATTTCAGGATCAGTTCTTCGCTCCCTGCGTACACGGTTGGTTTGACGTCGAGAAACTGTTACCTGAGGATTTTCATTATGAACGGCAGGGACCCGAGGAGGGTGTCGAGCGCGACTCTGTCCATCTACCTCTGCTTGTAGTGCTCGCAGCTGATCCTGGATTGCGGCGTATTGATCAGTCGTGAGCTGGACCATTCCTTCGGACACGACCGCCGGGGTGACAGGGGGAAAGTGCATGGTTGCTGGCGGTGTGGATGTGCCTCCAGCTTGAGGACCAGTTGTTTCTGGAAACAGGTTGAGTGGTCTGATGTTGCTCCTCCCTACCCCGCCGTTGATGACGTCTACAGGCGGCACTCCGGTTCCAGGCAATGGCACGTTCATCGTTCCAATGTTGATGGATTCATTGTTAGCTCTGTTAGCGTGATTTCCAGCCATGTTGAGTGATGTTCTTTGAGGTAAATAAAATCTTACAAAAGAATTTCCCACAGACGGCGCCAAATGTTGTTACTAGAATTTCACAACACCAAGAAGTGTAATTTAGCTGGTAAAAGATAGAATTATTTGAAAGATGATAAATGCGAGTATTCAACCTAAAACGGCGAGCACTCAAATTGGAATGCGAGAACAGTCAACAAAGCTGGAAAAATACAGAAGACAATGAAATATAGTGGTTCAGTCAGATTTTGTTCTGCTTAGTCCACTGTAGCAAGGGATTCGTCGGTGCATTTTCATGGTGGATCACCCCTTTATATACAAAGCAGGTGCCCAATCGGTTACATGAGGATCACATTTATTGTTAATCCATTATTTACACATTAAATTGTCATGATTAAACTCAGACAACGTTAACATTAATAAATATATGACAGTTACTGAACTCATCAACGTATGCGTCCTTCGCATCTGCGAGTTGACCGTTCATGTTCCGTCTGTTGAGTTCGTAGGGTCGCACGTACGTTTGGAACGTCTGCGTCCTTAGGTGATAGCTCGCTACAGACGTCGCATGCTGAAGTTGGTAGCATCTGGACATGCGAACTTACGTTGGTCCGTTAGGGCTATTGGGTCATTGGGACCAAAACCGCATCATAGGGCATTGGCCTCTATACTTGCCGCGGAGGTATAGAGGGAGACACTCGCACATGTTCTGACATATGCGAGTTGGGTCTACCCTGTATGATGAGGATTACGGTTATGCGGTGTGAATTAAGTCGCATCCGCGATACCTCGCTGGTTTTATCCTGGGCGAGGTCTAAACTTCGAGAAGCCTCTCCTGGACATTTCAGCCTTCACTGGAAGTCTGGATACACGTGTCCTTCAAAGAGGGGTCTGGTCTCGAGTTTCTAAGTGAGAGAAATCTCACTATAACACTATGTTTTCGAGATTATACATGGAAGGGTTTAATTTGGTAGTTCTGGTAGTGTGATCATATTTCTATGTATAGTTATTGTCCCATAAAAGGTGAATAACATATGGTTTCCATGATCATGAGATTACTAGCTATGATAATAAAAGGTATCACTTTAACCTTAATTATATTATATATGCATCCAATTGGGATTTGCATAAAAACAATGACTTTCATGCATGGTACTGGAAACAAAATCTTGGGGAGATCTGTGTCCGTAATTACAGATCTTGTATGGTGCTGGTTGGGGCCTCGCAGCCTATTTAGTCAAACATATTTTTGGTTTTGTTCTTTTTTTATTTTATTTTTTTTTTTAAATCAATTTATTTTTTTTTTTAATTTTTTAACAGCCCAACTTTTTAATTATGAATGAGAATGTCAAACATGATAGATGGTGGGAGAAGCTAGACTTTTAACATTGAAAGATGGTTTGAGATGTAAAATAACCATAAATTCAAAAACTAGTAAATGTCTTTTTCTTAAAAAAAAAAATTAAAAAAATAGTAAAATATAATAAATTAGCTAATAAAATTTTAGAAATATATTTATTACATATTATTTTTTAAAGAATATATAAAATAATTAAATTAGGTTATATAATTTTGGAATTTTTTTACTTTTACACTTCAAAATAATTTTTTTTTTTTTTTTTTTTTTTTGCAATTTTAAAGAATTCTATATAGAAACCCCTATTTTAACTAGCGTTACAACCTAAATCTCAACAAAAAATTGTATAGCAATCCACATAGAATTAAAAACTACTGGAGAAACCACTTTAAAAACTCAAACCGTAAATTTGAAAAAAAAAAAAAAATAGTACATGGAGTAATTCCCTATAATTTTTTCAGTATTGCATATTATTATATCCAAAAACGAAGAAATATATTTGATCATTAAATATATATATACAAAAGTATTTAATATATTGTATTACTGAAAAGTAATATACCGTAGTAATAAAATTGTATACCACAAAAAAATTATAACAATACTAAATTAATACTCGAAAAATATATATATCATGTTAAAAAAATTATATGTACCACTATTAAAATACGTATACATACCAATAAAATAAAATAAAACTAAGTATCATCTTAAATAAATGATATACTATAGACGACAAAAATCATATACGTACCATACAACAAAACACATATACCTATAATAAAAAATAAAATAACATAATATAAAATTATTATAAAAAATTTTATATACCATATTAGCAAAATTATATACAACCATAAAATAATTATATCATACTTACAAAATTATAAATCACCTTTATATATAATAAAATAAAAACAAAGCAGGCATGATCTAAAATAAAATGATATACTATACAATAAAACTTATATACCATATAACAAAAAGTATATACCTTACAATCGAAATATATAATAACAACAAATAAAAATAAAAATATATAAGATACTAATAAAATTATATATCATCTCAACAAAAGTACGTACAATAAAAAATATACCATAAATATTATTTAGAAAAATGACATATCGTATAACAATAAATACATATACTATTCACCAAAACATATATACTACTAACAATAAAAAAAATATATATTACTAATATATATATATCTGTATACACGAGTGTACTTTTAATAAGTATTACCTATGAATAGGTAATATTAGAAAAATTTAAGTTTTATGCTTAATATTTTAATTTAATTAGAAAAATCTCTCATTTTTACATCATATGGGTTGAGATTGTTCCATTAGATGAAAAAAAATAATTAAAAAAAAAAATCGGCAAGATAAAAGATAATAAAAGTTGAGTTTAACTTAAATATTTTATATAAACATATTGTTGATATTAGTGTAAGAAAAGATATTTTGATATTTTCTTTAATTAAATAGTTAAATTAAGCATCGAAATTCAACTTTCTCTTTTATTATTCGCTATTGGATAAAAATCTAGTAGTTTAATATTTTTAAAATTAATATTTAGAATTAAATTATTTAGTACCCATCAATGGATAATACCCATTGAAAAGTATTCCCTGTATACACTTACCAAATTATATACTACCATTAAAATATATATTATGACAACAAAATTATATACGACCATTGTATATATATAATAAAATAAAAATTAATTAAATATTATCTAAAATAAATATATATCATACAATTAAAATATATAAAAATAGTAATTAAATATATATAGTATGCCAATAAAATTATATATATACATTAAAATATTTGTATTATGCTAACTAAATTATATATCACTATTATACATTGCAAAATAAAAAATGAATATCATTTAAGAAAAATAATATACTATACAACAAAATAAAAATATACTGTACAACAAATTCTATATACCAACAACTCACAACAACTCATAAACAATTAAAAAAGTTGACATAACTATCAAATAAAAAAGATTTTAACAAAATTAATATGCATACCATAATTTTTAAATTATTGATTTTTTATGTAATAAAAGACAATATAAATAATCTGAAAAAATAGATCATTTTAATACAAGTTTCAAAATGAGTACATTTAATAAATAAGTATATGATTTGAAGTTATTTACTGTAATTTTTCTAGAAAGATTGTGTGTTTGAATTCAACATGGGAGAGGGACTAAGCAGACTAATGTATAATATTTTTAATTTTGTTATTTGGTGATTGGATAAATCAAACATAGAGAACATCAACTTATTTGGGGATTCTTGTTACACCAAGACCCCAACATGTAGGCTGCCCTACCCTATGTTCCTTCCATTCCAAGTTATGCTTAATTGCATTATGGTCCATAAACTATAATTCACATATTGTCATAATAATTGGATCTGATTTTTTTTATTGTTTTATATTATATAATATTTTTGAATTAAAGGAAACAAGAAAAGACATTTTCACTATCATCATCCTAGACAAAGAGAGAAAGGAAAGGGAAGATGATTAATGTAAAAGATTAATAAAATGTTAGATTATAAGGCTTTCAAAATAAATTATTTATTTATTTGAGTTAATTGCAATATTACATTTAATACTTTCATTTTAGTAGCAATTAATATCTAAAGTTCAAATTTTGATAGCAAAATCTTAAGACCAGCTTTCAGTTAGCATTTAATTTTTTTTGTTTAGTTTTAGTAGTTAACTGCTAGGTTAGTTGACTAGTTGTCCATGTGTATTTAATTAAGATATTGTTCACATGGACACAATTTATACGTGGTACAATATTATTGGGCCACATAAATAAAGATTTAAAAATAAAATTAAAATAAATTAATTTTTATAAAACGTAACAAAATTATTAAAAATTAAAAAAAAATCATTAAATAAAAAATATTTTTTTTCTGCCTTTTGTTTTCACCTTTCTTCTCTCTCTCTCTCTCTCTCTCTCTCTCTCTCTCTCTCTCTCTCTCTCTCTCTTTTCATCAGACCACACCACCACTACCCATAATAATTTCTCTCTCTCTCTCTCTCTCTCTCTCTCTCTCTCTCTCTCTCTCTCTCATCAAACCACCACCACAATCGCGCGAACTCGCAACCCTCCACCACCACAACTGCACAAACACACAACCTTCCACCACCACACAAACTCATGAACCGTTACTATCAACACTACAAGAAATGTCACTTTTACCAGCACAGTTCGCTACTGCACTGGTAAAAGTAACTTTTACCAGCGCATTTCGCAAACTGCACTGGCAAAAAGGTCAAAGTTTTACCAGCGTACATTTGCAGTGGCTAAAATCTAACTTTTGCCAGCGCATTTACGCGCTAGGAAAAAATCATTTTTACCATCGCTTTTCATATTATGCTGGCAAAAAATTTAATACCAACATTGATTTGCCAACCCCCTTTTGCCAACACATCACAAGTAAATTCTATTTTACCAGCACAATACTAACTTTTGCCAGCACAAAAATGTACTGGTAAAAGTGACGTTTCTTGTAGTGCAAACCTCTACCCATACGCACGGAGGAGGATCTATAAAGAAAACCTCCTCCTAGATGCTCTCTCTCTTTCTCTCCCTTTCAGATTTTTTTATTTGAAAATATAAAATCCCGTCTTTGAAACCTTATTTTTCAGATCTGACTTTTAGAGTTACGGTGAACACGTGGGAGAAAGACGATGCAATTGTGATGGGTGCGTTGGTGATTCAATGCCTAAGATCTCAGGAGTTGTGAAGCAAAATGTGTCGCAGGGTTTTGATAACGCCGATGTGGGTCAGAGGATGTACGGACCGGGGTGCTATAGAGGAGAGTTATTCTTTGTAGCCAAAAGTATTAGTGGTAATGATGAAGAGGAAGATGATGATATTTGGTGTGGTAATTACAGAATTAGAATTTGGGAGATTGTTATGGGTGGTGATGGTGTGATCTGAAGAAAGATACAGAGAGAAAGAGAGGAGAGAGAGAGATAGAAAGAGAGAGAGAGAGAGAGTGAAGAAATAGGGTAAAGGACTTGCAAAAAATAAAAGAAAGAAAAATAAAAAAAAAATTATTTTTATTTAATGATTTTTTTTTCTAATTTTTCATTTTTTTTATGTTTCAAAAGAAAAATTAATTTATTTTTATTTTATTTTTAAATATTTATTTATGTGAGCTAATAATATTGTGTCATGTGTACATTGTATCCATGTGGACAATATCCTGTGTACACATGGACAACCAACCTAGTTGTTAATTGTTAAAAATATATGGAAATGGCTAAATGCTAACAGAACACTGATTTTGGGAGTTTCACTGTCAAAATTTAGGTTTTAAGGATTAATTGCTACTAAAAAAAAGTGTTAAACGTTATTCCGCAATTAACTCTATTTATTTTTATTAACAAAAAAATTATTTACTGAAAGAAAGAAAAAGATACTACAATTTGTTTCTTTTGAAGTAATAAATAACTTCATTGAAAATATAACCATAACTCATAAAACTTAAAAAAAATATATAGGTGATTAAAATCTATCAACAAAAAAAAAACTTAAAACAAACATACATCTATTGAACGAGATTTTCAGCAACGATTAATTAGAGTTGTTTTAATAATTAGAAGAAATTTAATACGAAGAAGTTTTACGTAGTTGGAGAATTAACGAGCCTTAGTCCACGAGTCACTGTTATTATGCTAACTCAGCCTCATGGTCAGCAGCTTATTTTCTCAATGCGATCAGTTCGACATAGCTACCATCATCGTACTCCTCCTATATTTCTTAGTGTTCCTTGTACTTGAGATCTTCAATTTTGTATTGTTCTTCAACATCTACCCTTAAAGCCACTTCTACTCCATCCGGCCCTACAGGATCTCCAGGCGGATGTGGTCAATGTGAGTTTTTTCTAGTCAACACCATCGTACCAAGAATCGATTTATGATTTTTCTTCTATTGAATGTTTCCTTCAGCTCTCAATGAAAAGCACCAAAATTTTGACCGAGATTTTTGGCAACTGTTAATTAGTTGTTTTGATGATTAGAAGATGTTTAATACAAATAATTTTTACGTGGTTAGGGCATTATTGATCCTTAGTCCACAAGATATTGTTATTAATGCAGTAGTTTTTTACTAAGAGTTTTTCACCTCTCTTTTTCTGACCCCTTAACTGAATGTAGTTGGGGGTATTTATAGTCTCATAAAAATGGTAAAGAGGTCACCATTGCCATAATTGTATGAGTATTACTTGCACAACTTCCTAAATTTGGACAACAGGGCATGTCTGCCTATTTTGTACAAAACTTAGACTTGTTGTAGGTGTTTGGTGAAATAAACTTTTAGGTTCTACTGATGATTTGACTGTTCATTATGCAACCGTCATAACGGATATTGGATGGTTTAAAATTAGAGAATGATGGGTCTAAACATCTGATACATCTTTTGAAGGTAATTGACAACCATTTCTTAAAGGCTACACCAGGAAGAAAATTTCTGTTAGATGCATCATGAAGATTGACCTTAGCAAGGCTTATGATACGGTTGATTGGCACTTTACTGAAAGTCTTCTCAAGCAACTTTGTTTTTCGGTTAAGTTTATCCATTGGATTATGGTGTGCTTAAAATGTACTAGATACAATCTCTTGTTGAATGGAAAGATTCAAGGCTCCTTCAAAGGGGAAAAAGGGCTTCGGCAAGGTGACCCGATGTCTCCTCTTCTGTTTGTTCTCGTTATGGATTATCTAACTAGACTTCTGGCCCATGCTTCGATAAAGAAAGGGTTTGGCTTCCATCCTTTATGTAAACAGAGTAATCTGATAAACTCATGCTTTGCAGATGATTTACTAATTTTCTGTAGAGGGAACATCAGGGCGGTTATGGTGATTTCCAATGCTTTCCGAAGTTTTTGTGAGGCAACAGGTCTGTCTGCTAACAACTCCAAATCTCATTATTTTGGAGGTGTTAAAGAGGATGACAAGAAGAAGATTTTGGATGAGGTGCAAATAGAAGAGGGGTCTTTTCCTCTGAAGTATTTAGGGGTTAAACTAAGACCTACAAAATGGAAAGCAGTTGACTGTGGAATTATATTGGATAAACTAAACAAGAATTTAAACTGTTAGGCTAGCAAAAATCTGTCTTTTGCAGGGCGTGCTCAACTCATTCATTCAGTTTTGTTAGGTATCAGGAACTTCTGGATGAGTTTGTTTATCCTTCCTCAAAAGGTTACTGCAGCTATTTATAAGAGTTATCGCGACTTTCTTTGTGGGATGAAAGGAAATAGAAGTAAACTGCATCTGTCTTCCTGGGAGAAGGTCTGCTTACCTAAGAATCGAGGTGGCCTTGGCTTTCGAAAAGGAAGAAAATGGAACGAGGCGTTGATAGCTAAATTCTTATGGGCAGTTTCCAGCAAACAAGATAATCTTTGGGTTAGATGGATTCATGCCATCTATATCAAAGACAACAATCTCTGGACTATGCCTATCAAAAATGACATGAGCTGGTACTTTAAAAAACTGTTGAGACTCGGATATAGAACTAACGAGCAAAGCCTCCAACAAGCAGTAAAAAAAGGTAAGTTTCGGGCCAAACTGTTTTATACAAACCTTCTGACAGTTCCTAGAGTTGATTATGCAAGGAATGTTTGGCATAGATTGATTATGCCCAAGCATAGATTCATCTACTGGCAGGTTTGTAATAATCATCTCTTAACTAGAGATAACTTGAGAAAATTGATGAATATTGATTCGGGTCTTTGTCCAGTTTGTGAAAATGAGATTGAGACACATAACCATCTGTTTGTGGACTACCTTTACACAAAAAGGCTCACTGCTGCAACTAATAGTTGGTTTGGTTACTTCCAATGGCCGAAGGACATCTCGGAGCTGCAAAAAGGGACCCCAAAAGCTGCTTTAACTTTGAGAAATCAACTTCAAAATGTTGTTTTGGCAGCAGTGTTATACTTTGTGTGGTGGAATAAAAATCTTTGTGTGTTTGAATCCAAATGTATGACTGTGGGTAGTGTTAGCTTGATGATTAAACAGATGATTAAATATAGAATTTTATGCTTTATAGATAGAAGTGACAACAAGGCAGGGCATTATGTAAGGGCCACGACAAAGAGTTGGTGACCCTGCTGTGTTGTGTTTTTGTGCAGCCGGTTTGACTGGGCTGTTTTGTATTGGTTTGGTTTGTGTAATAAAATTCCGTTTGTTGAAAAAAAAAATTACAAACATTTCCTCCATAGTGGATTTAATGTGTCTATAGTGACTTAGGTCCAGACTCGCGACGTCCGAACCCATTCCTTTTTCCGACCACATCTTTCAGAATGTTGTTTTGGCAGCAGTGTTATACTTTGTGTGGTGGAATAGAAATCTTTGTGTGTTTGAATCCAAATGTATGACTGTGGGTAGTGTTAGCTTGATGATTAAACAAATGATTAACCAACTAATAAATGAGAGCTCATTCTATAGTGATTTCGAACCTCTTCTATTGTTCTTAATCAATTCGAGCCTTTAGTGATAGAGTACCATGCCCACTCATAGGAAGTCAAGTACTCAATCATAGTGTGGAAGACGTTGGTTAACCAAACTGAAGGAGAGAAGATCCAGGTTCAGATCTTGATAATGCTTTGCTACAAAAAGGAACAAGGGCTAGAGATCTGAACAGAAGGAGTCATATTATTCTTCTTCCATCAATGTAAGGATTTCTTAATCTCTCAAGTGTTTATTTCATCGTATTAGGAAATTCATATTTAGGGCATTAGATTATAGAATTTTAATCAACCTACATGTTAGTAAATCTAGATCCTAGTAAAATAAGTTCCAACATAAGTAACCAGGTAATTTCAAATACGAAGCTTCACGTGTACCCTAAACTAGGTGTAGTGCGTTCTCTTTGCACTTCCAAGCCTTTCCATAACTAATTGGTATCACGTAATTATTGTGGATATGTTTTCTTATATTAGAGGCATAATGATCAGAGTCGTCACTTGCAAATTTCTCCTTAATTAGGTGGGCAATTATCAAAGGTGATGCTTGACGGTTTAGGGTTGTAGGTATGCTATAAACTCCAAACAATTATTAGTTCTATGGTTCTTAACTTTCAGATCGGTTTGATTTCCACTTGAGTTTTCCAAATCCTCAACATTTCTATGAATTAATTCTTAGTTGTCAACAGACATGTCCAAACACACCTACTAAAATCATCAACTATAGAAAGAAAGTATTGCTTACTAGAGTAAGTAGGCACTTTGTATGGCCCCCAAAGATTGGCATGCACATATTCGAGTATCTTCTTTGTTGTATGCCTCGCTGTTGTGAGTTTCAGCTAAAGTTGTTTCCCTAAAATGCAAGCTTCACAAAATAGTAAGGCACAAGAATTTAAATTTTTAATGATACCTTGTTTGTAAAATTCTTCAAGGCCTTATTCAATGATATTTCGAAGTCTGTGATGCCACAGATGCATATTCAATTCTTGTCCTTTCACTAAGCTAGCTTCTTCGGCTGGAACAGTTTCTCCTTGAACATACAAAACTATTTATCTTTTCACCTTTCATTAATATCAAAGAAATTTTGTTGACCCTCAAGTTTCGTTCATGGACTTGTATGTAACCCTCATCTTCAAGTGCACCTAAGGATATGAGGTTTCTTCTTAATTCAAAAAATGTGCTAGCATTTTTTAGTACTTTGGTTCCACCATCATACTGTCTAATGGCAATTTTCCCGGTACCAATGACCTTGCAAGAAAAGTCATTTCCCATTAGAAATTTACCTACATAAACTGATTTATAATCAAACGATGATTCTCAATTCGAAGACAAGTGATAAGTGCATCTGGAATCAAGAATTCACTCCCAATTCTTTAAGGATTCTGAGACGGAAAATAATTCTTCATTTGCTGAGCAATCATCACTGTCTTCTACGATTGCAGCTGAATCTTTCTTATTGTGATGATGCTTTTTGCCTTTCCTATCTCAATAATAAGATTTGTTAAAAAATTATTGCTCCTTTTACTTCTTGAAGTATTTTTGCAAGTGTTCAAGCCTTCCACAAAAGTAATTAACACTTTCATGACTCCTTCCCCTATACTTCGATCTTGATTGAGAGATGTGGTGTTTACTCTTTGAAATTACTCTCTTTAGTGATCTCCCTCTTGCTAGGTACACTTCGTCCTTCTTGAATTCTTTCTCCAATTGTAATTCAAATATTCTTCAACTTGAGTGTGGCAAGAACATTCTCCAAAGAAATCACATCTCTACCATATTTAATGGTAGTCTTGACTTTGTGATACGTAATCGAGAGAGATCTCAATAAAATTATTGTCTAGCTTTTTTCATCAACTCTATGATTTATTTTAGCCAAACCTACGATAATCTGTTTAAACCTATCAATGTTATTATCTAAAGAAAGAGAAAATATCATTCTAAATTTTCTAGAAAGTAATTCTTCCTAGCAATTGATGACTTCATATAGAGTTCTTCCAGCTTGTTCCAGACTCCTTTTTCCTTCTTCTCTATGAAAATCTTTCTTCTGACACTATTGGACAAATACATATTGATCGCGTAATAGGCCATCTCCTCCATTTCAACTTTCTCTTCTTATTTTTTCTCGGCCAGTAATATCTCATCTCTGATGGCTTTGGAGTCTTTATGATGCACTAAGATGCCATTCAGTCGTTCTCGCCATAGTGCAAAGTCTCTTGTTCGTGAGAACTTGTCTAGTTCAAAACTTACCAATGATGACATTGAATGTTGCAGTAGAAAGAATCTTGATTCTGCGATCTTGATCGATGACTACGCTTTGATTTGTGGGAAGTTTTAACTATTGTGTAGAATCAAACTAATTATAATTTAATCAACCAACAATTAGCAATGAAAAATCAACCAAACACTATTCAAGAATGGAAAAAAATACATTATAACAGAGATGATAAAGCCAGAAATAAACAATGCATGAAAAATGTAAAAATAACATGGAATTATACTATTTTAAGTCTAATAGATCGATGTGATTTATGGCTCTACTCCAGTTTTGGAACGCCACTAAATTCTGTTTATTGATTGAGCAAGATCACATGTACAATACAATTGAGAGCGATTCTCTATTTGGATTTTCTCACAGTGTTTTCGCTTTAACACTCTTCTCTGAGAAGCTTTCCCATTTACAAGACCCAAAACTCAATCCTCAGTTTTCTCTATACTTCTCAATCAGATTTCTCTCTCAAAAAACTTGCGTACTCTGCTTTTGGTGTTTCATATTTATCAAATCAAGAGGATGGTTGTATTTATGGATTAAGGATATGAATCTTAAAAGACAGTGCATTCAAACAACTAAGTAGTTAATTTGGTTAAGACTTAACCGATCCCTTAACTAGCTCCTTTCTATGAGATCTCCAAGTCAGCTCTTGGCAACGAACTTTCTCCGGACATGATCACACTTTTTGGATGGAAGTCCAAAACTAGTGAAGCACAAACTAGAAGGAAGTCCCTGATAGGCACAAAGCCTACTGAAACAAACTATCTAGAACAACATTCAGGAGGACAACTAGTTTCCCGGAACTCCTTTCTGGAGGAACAAGCTAGCCTTCCGGATATCCTTTCCGAACGACAACTTTTTCGGATGGACAAGCTAGCATTTCAGAACTCCTTTCGAACGATGATTAGTTTTTCCGAAGGCTCGACTCGAGACATTTATATTTAGAGGAACTATACAAAGGCTTACGTTAACAAATCCTAGCGACAAGCATAATTTTTGTTGTAGTGGAAAAAGTTTAAAGAATATTTATCTACATTAACTTAATTATGAAAGTTAAAACTTTTTTTAGCAGCATAACACATTGCATAACTTAAGGTAAAATGTAGATTTTAATAGATATCAATCAATCCCCCCCCAAAAATGGGATATGGACGATTATTTTTATTTACAAATGTACATATTAATTAATTACACTAGTGTATAATGTAGTAGTTAATGAAACTATATTTGGAAGACACTATTTGGTTTTTGAATTTTGGAGGGTGGATGATAAAGGGTCAAGTGAAGGGCCACCTCTAGCCAGTATAGGCCAAAAAAGCATTGAATTTGTAGTGGTTTTTAGAAAAGTTTGATATCTGGGTTTTATTTTGGCAGTTTGTGCGTCTTTGATAAAGCCAATGTAGTGCAAGAGGGAGACATTTGGAGGACATATATGACACCATTGAAGACATTGTATTCTCGTGCCCCCAAAAAACTCTTCTATTTCAGCTTTGGACCCCATCTTTATATGTGTAGTGCTGTTATTTATTACATTAATTTCATACAAGGAATTATACTTCTCTTTATTAATTTTAATAAGGTCGAATATTGATCATCACAACTCATAACAGACATGTGAGATGTTCACCCTCTGTAATTGATTATGTTGTATAGATTTAAGAAGCTTCTGAAATCAAGATTTTTTCTTCTTTATATATTAATTGCTTTCTAGAATATTTAATTAGCAATATATATAAATATTTATACAAGATTTTCTTTTTTATTTTAATCATTATATATCGATGACAATGAAGTAATTAATCCCTTGCATTGTTATTTTACATACTTTTCAAGTTTGAGATTTTTAACAACTTCAAAACTTAAAGTATTTAATTGAACTGAATATAATGATGAATATTCAAGAAGAGGAGGAACAAAATTTAATTGGGTTATTTCAATCGTACCATAATATATAACACGATAATATATATACGACATGATACATACTGTGTTATTTCCAAAGCTATTTTTAGATCGTCCTTAAAACTATGATTTATATATTATTATTTGTGCTCTAAATTTTTTGTAAATTTCTCGTGTCAATTTTTGTCACACGTCAAACATAATGATAACGATGTTGTTATAAATTATTACCGCGTGGAATTTAAAATATTTCTTTCTTTTTTTTTTAAAAAAAAAAATAATCATTAAACTAAATTAACATAAAAAATTAAGTAAAATTAAACTAAATTTTTTTAAATTATTTAAATACTTAGCACTAATATGACAATAGTTTAACTAATGGTATAATTCTAAATAGCATTTTTTAACGAAATTATAGTAAATGGCGTCAAATTATAAGATTATATTAATATATGTCTTTATTTTAAAACTTATAGCAAAAGAGTGATCTTTGTGGATTATTTATTATTTATATTATAAAAAAAATTAATAATTTTTTTTCATATTTTTTTTAGAATTAGAAGCAAATTACTTAAATATTATGATATACCTATATTAGTTCTGTTATTTTTTTTTTTTGAAATAATTATGTCGATTTTTTTTTTTTTTGTTAATGTTTTTATGAGTTGTTGTGTATTGTTGGTATATAGATTTTGTTGTATAATATATTTCTATTTCGTTGTATAGTAAATTATTATTCTTAGATGATATTTTTTTTTTATTTTGCTATGTATAATAGTAGTATATAATTTTGTTAGCATACTATAAATATTTTAATATATATAATTTTATTAGCATGCTACATATATTTAATTATTATTTTTATATATTTTAATTGTATAATATATATTTAGTTTAAATAATATTTAATTAGTTTCTATTTTATATATACAACAGTGATATATAATTTTGTTGTCATGATACATATATTTTAATTGTGGTATGTAATTTACTTAGTGTAGTATATATATATAAATTATAATTTGGTTAGTATAGTATATATATATATATTAGTAATATATTATTATTATTATTATTATTATTATTATTGTTAGTATATATAATGTGGTGAATGATATATATATATATATTTGTTATACGGTATATCATTTTTTTTTAAATAATATTTAAGTCTATTTATTATTGTTCTTTTGTGGACATGGTATATAATTTTTTTAGTATCCTATGTATTTTTATTTTTATTTGTTTTGATTACATATATTTCGAATGTAAGGTATATATTTTTTGTTATATGCTATATACATTTTATTGTATAGTATATCATTTTATTTTAGATCATGTTTAATTTTTATTTTATTATATATAAAGGTGATATATAATTTTGTCGTATGGTATAATTATTTTATGGTTTAATTTCTATAATTTTATTAATATAGTATATACAATTTTTTAATAATATTATATTATTTTATTTTATTTTTTATAGTAGGTATATATCTTTTCTTCTATGGTATATAGTTTTTGTTATCTATAGTATATCATTTATTTAAGATGATATTCAATATTTATTTTATCTTATATAAATATTTTGGTATGTATACATATTTTAATAATAGTATATATAATTTTGTTAGCGAGATATATATTTTTGGGATTATTTCACAAATACACAAAAATAATAAAAAATTACAAAAATACAGTTTCACGGAATTTTAAATATTTTTATGATTTTTATTATTTTATTTACAAATTATACAATCTTTTTATGTTGTACTCTTGTTAATTTTTGTTATTTGTATGTTATTTTGATGTTGTTTGAATGCTATTTTTTGTTACTTTTATGTAATTTTCTTGCTATTTTCATGTTGTTTTTATAGAAAACCGTGAACATGTAAAAAAAGTTCTTTAAACTTAAATCTGTATTTTTTTTTTACAAAAAATAGTACTTTATGTAATTATCTCTATATTTTTTGAGTATTAATTTAGTATTTTTATAATTTTTTTTGGTAGTATATTAATTTTCAGTAATACGATATATCAAATACTGTTGTATATATATAATGATCTAATATATTTTTATTTGTTTTGTTACAATATAATAATATATAATAGTGAAAAAAACTTATATAGCCTAATTTAATTATTATATATATTTTTTACAAACAAATAATATGTATAGTAAATATTTTTATTTGCTAATTTATTATATTTGGGCATTTTTTTTAATTATATATTAGGGTTAATTTCACAAATGCACAAAAACAACAAAAAAACAACAAAAATACGGTTTCACGGAATTTTAAACATTTTTACGATTTTTTTGATTTTATTTACATAAAATACGGTCTTTTTATGTTGAAATTTTGTTCATTTGTTGTTAATTTTTTGTTATATGTATGTTATTTTGATGTTATTTTCATGTTACTTTTATGTTGTTTTCTTGTTGATTTTATATTGTTTTCGTGTTATTTTTTGGAAAACCGTAAAAATGTAAAAAAATATTCTTTGAACGTAAAAATGTAAATATTTTACAAAAAATGGTGGCTTATGTAATTATTCCTATATATATTAATTATAATTTGAGCAACAAATCCTAAATAGCCTATTTTGAAAGGAGTTTTCATAAAAATACTGAATTTTGGACAAAAATTTATAATTTTACTACTATGACACAGAATTTTTTTACAAAAACACTGTCTTTTTATAAAACAACCGTAAAACAATAAAACAAAACAACTAAAACAACAATGGAACAATCAAAAAATAACCGTGGAACAACACTGAAATGTACACAATATTTTTTTTTTTAAAAAAAAACACAATATTTTTAAAAAAACTTCCACCCCATAGTAAAAATGAAAAAATTGAAAATTTCAGGTGTAGAAACCTCATTTCTAAACTACTTCAACAATATTATGAACTGTTTGGGGACCAATAAAAAGAAGTAACTACATCCCAAACCTATATATCCTATATATATCAAAAGAAAAATTAAAGGGTATTTTTATCTTTATTAAGGACATATATATACAAATAAGTCTACCAATAAATCTTAGTTTACTTCATTAATACTAGCAAGTGGTCCGGCAGTGAGTGTTTTCGCTCAGCCAAAGCGATATGTCAGTCAGATTGAGGCCTACAACCATTAAAAGATGACAGAAAGCAAGTGGGAATGGCTTAATAGTGCAATGCATACATAGTTTAGTAATTCAAGGCAGTACTTTTTTTTTCGTGTTTTTTTTTCTTATTAAAAAAAAGCGAGGTATAGCACTTCTCTATCTATCTATCTATACATATATATTACAATTAAATATAAAGAAGTTGTATTGGAGCCATGTGACAAAAGGGCATTCCATATATGAGTTGTTATAAATTTATATTAATGTTGGGGTCATGTGGCCATATGAGGTTAGCAAAAAAGAGCCTTTATTTCAAATTTAGAGCAGTGGTTTAGACTTCTTTTTTAAGGTCTCATCACGTGTATGATTCCTTTGCCTTGGGGACACTCAATACATATATATATGAGGACCGATAACACATGCACTCACAAATATACATATATATATTTACATATGATCATCATCTTTACTCATTGGGAGTGCCTGCCTTCGATTCTAATTAAAGTCCTACAAAGCATGTGATTTACAGTTTTTTTTCTTTTTTTGGTCAAGGGCACCAAAGATTAATTATACTAATCACTTGTTATTTATCATTAGATTAATTATACTGCCCAAAACATTGCATATTCTAACAGCAAAAGTAGAACACAATACATATACACATAAATTATCATGTGACAAGCAAATTTATTTGAGCACAAATTAAAAATTGGGGTGTCTAGTCACACCAGAACTTGGTAGAATGGTAGTTCTCATCATGTGTAGAGAGGAGAGAGTTACTCATATATAATAGGTAACTTCTGATCTACATAAAGTTACTTTTTGACAAAAGGTGAAATCAAATTGTTGGAAGGTTGTAATGATGAAAAGCTTCCGATAATAATGGGCCAGAAATATTGTCAACTATATGCTGGCATCTTTGAAATAATTATTATATAAATATTATTTATACATCTTTTGCTATACCAGCAACTATGGCCTTTGCAATAGTCCCACGACTACTTTCTACAGTGGGAGCTCCCACTGTTTTATTCCCATTAATGTTATTAGAATCACTAATAAAAACTACCTTCCACTTAGTTAGATTCAACTCTGCATAATCATGAGGACTCATCTCATCAAAGGATATCACCTTAATTGATTCTGTTTAAATATTTTATCGCACTAAGTCAATGAAAGTATATTGTCTCTTAATTCGTTGAAAAGGACTGAAAGTATTTTGTCAATGAATTTATATTGAAATAAAAATTGCATATTTCTATATTGAAGAGGACCAGATAATATCTTCAGTAAATATATATGTCACTGTTTTCTTTGGGTTTGATTCCATTGACCCTTTACATTCTACTGTTATTATATGTGTGTCCATATATGTATACAACTATAGTTATAAAATATTTTAGAAGTATATATATGTATATATAAGGAAATAATTAAATTTTGATATCATGACAACTGTAAACAACTATAGTGGGTGAGGTGATCAATAATCTATAGCACTACTAGAACGTTTTCAAGGGTCGATCTCCGGTTTAAGAGACCGAGCCAAATCCTCGATCTTCAGACCAGATCCCATATCTTGATTGTTTTATTTATTAACATATATATAACAGAAAAAAAATAATTAATTATTTTGAGTTTTGTTACCACAAATAATAATTAAAAACAAAAATAAAAGATCGATCTCCAACATTCCAGATGCAGAAATAGTGGTCATAACTTAACAAGAAAACTGTGGTTTCCAAAGATATGATGACACGTTATGCCTTGTTAGTTTTCAAGTTTTAAATATAAATTAATTTATTAATTCATTCAAGTTAATTCATCAAAATAATGTATAACCTAGCTTGTTAGTATATAAGCTGCAAAAAAATTATATATATACATAAAAAAAATTAAAAAAGAAAAAGAGAACAACTTACTTGGAAAAAAGATTATAAGAATTTTTTCCCATAATTTATTACCACCGTTTTTTTTGCTGGTAGTTCGACCAGTCTTCTCCAGAAATTAATGTTAAAAAATGGAGTGATAAGTGACCAAAGGAGGAATCCAAAGGGATAGCATGATCGATCCAAAACAATGGGACGGAATAATAATTAGAAGATGAATAATATATATATATAAACATAGATATGAGGATGGATCAATGCGATCCCTTTGGATGCTTTCTCTAGTTGCACTACTTTTCTTTCCCCTTGTTCAAATTCTTCTTCTTATTTTCTTTCTCCATCTACATATGCCTTTCTTTCTCTCTTTCTTTCTCTCTCTCTTATTTCTCCTGTGTGTAGTGAAAGAGGTATGAGGGATCCTTCAAATATAAAACACTTTGAGTGTGCCTATAAACAATAATCTAAAAATATATATATGTATTTTATATTTTTATATTAATAGATTTACCAAAAATCACATTAAGAAAATAAAATGTATTGATATTTATTTTATTAGTAGACCCCATTCCCTAACATACCAGACACATGGAAAAGGTCTCTACCAGTGGTGTGTCAGCTATCCCTTATTAGAAATCCCCAACAACTTGGTATAGCGGTATATATATATATTAGTTTTTAGTTTTCTTTTCTTTTTCGCAACTCTGTTTTATTGTTATTATTATTTCTGGTTTTGTGGCCCAACCCATGTTGCTCTTGCGCACTATTCTCTCTTTTCTAAACAGTATTATTATTATATTATAATATAATGATATATATATATATATAAAAGAAAAATTAAAAAAAAAAATTGCTCGTTTTTTTTTTTTCTTTTATTATATTATTATTTTATAGCGTCAATGTATTAGTTGGTCAACGATACATGATCCAAAGTTTGAAACAAGGAAATGGAGACACTAGTGGGGAAGGGAAAAAAAACGAAACATATCCAAATCTATCAAACTGACTTATTATGTTATTTGAAAATTTAGAAAATTATTAAGCGTTGTCTCACCAACTTATATTATATATAAGTTTGACACATTTTTGTATCATTTTTTTTCTTGTATTTTTCTCATGTAATAAGATAACAGAATCATTCAAAAAGAAAATAAAGACCAAATGCATTATATAAGTATTCATTCATATGCATAAGTTAAATTAGCAAATCATTTCCTTACTGCATCAACAAGCAGGTGATTGAGCCAAAACATCGACATGTAAAAGTTCGTTAACAAGTTTCATACTCATGAATAAACAAACAATGACACTACATTCCAAATCAATTTTTTTATTTGAGGGGAGAAAAATATTGAATTCAATTTATAGGTTCAACTTTCATAACTTACTGAAAAAGAATTAAAATTAAAAAAAACAAAAAAACCTAATTGGTTCACTTTGAAAAAAATTGTTAGATGAATATATATAAAATATAGATCAGCCCTGGAAAAAACTTTTTTGTTTTTAATAAATTAAATTATTAATAAACTTAAAAGATATATAGAGATGATGATCACCTGAATTTGTGTGTTTCTGGCATCACTCATTAAACAATGTATAGTACAAAATAATTTATGAATTAGGAGTAAATTTTTTTCAATGATATTATTGCTTTATTTATTTATTTTTTTGGAGCTCTTTTATATGTTGTGACAATTTTAATAAAATTAGATATAGTTGGCTATTTTATTTCTTTCTAGAAAATTTGGCTTTACTAAATCCTCAAGAAGGAAAAAAGTACCATATATGAAAATGTTCAAATACAATACATTGATTGTCTTACACCAAAACTAGCTACTTTAGCTAAAGAATGAGAAACACTATTAACTCACAATAATACCTACGCAAGAATTATCTCAATGGTTTTAACTGAGACAGTAAACTAGTTAGAATATATGGATGATGAATGAGATCTTCTTTCCATCTCTGATCCATACTTTTCATTCCTAACAAATTTTTACCACTTTTCAAATAAAAATAAAAAATAGAAGTTTGTTTACTTAGTAATTAATTTGAGCATTTGTAAAATGAAAATAGGTATATATAAAGGAGTGATATGTGTTTCTTTTGTTTCTTTGGGCTGGGTGGTTATCTTTCAATCTCACAGCCTCAATGCATAAGTGAGGACCATTTAGAATTGCAGCATTAAGAGGCTATAAATGGTGCACATGCAAAGACACCACCAAACAAGGTATTATCTAATCGACAAGGATATATATCATGGCCACGCCTACTGATCAACTCGATATAAATATATATTTATATACAAACAAAACATATATTCTTATTATATATTAATTATAAATTTTGTATTGGTACGTTCACATCAATATATATAAGATATAGAAATCCAGTCAAACCTCAAATGAATTACTTATTACCTTCGCTCGAAACCCTTGAAACTATTTATATGTATATATATATATATATATAAATATATATAGTTTTAAGCAATAACTGTAGATTACTGTATTTTTCAATTTAGCCACTGTGTGGGCTATTTCCTTTCCAATCAGGAATTTGGAGAAGTAGTCGAAAATGAATGTACTATTAGACTCTTTGTTTATTTATTTAAGGAGCTATATGAATAAAGTAATGGGATCATATGATTATTTTTGCTGAAATTTCCATAAGTACTATATATACTCATAATTTTGTAAAATCGAGCAGACAAAATAATCCTCACGCTGCTAAACCGTCGTAAATTTTTAGCCTTACCTAATAGGGTTTTTTTTAATAGAAAGTATTGGTTAAAAAAGAACAACTTATACATCAGTGACCACAATGCTGGATATTGATGTGTTTGGTGGCTTGGTTGAAAAATTCAAAATAGGTCTATTTATTTACTTTGTGTGAACGAACACGTAGGCCCCAACTAATATCATGATGAGCTTAAAAAAAGCACCCTAATTTATTTGTAAATATATGCACCACATCACATCACGAATGATTTCTGAGATAATTTTTGTGTATTCTACATTTTGTAAACGGCAAGAAATATAGTTTTTTTTAACCATGCGATAATTTGAAATGTAAAAATTATTTGTCGCAACTACTAAACTCAACTTCTAGTCACTAATATTTATTTAATTTTTTTTGATAGTACAAAGATGAGCAATGTTACAGAACTTTGCCAAAGGTTCCAAGCCAATTCTCTACCTAACCTAAAGCCTTTCTTGCTAATTCATGAACAAATACATTCGTTTTTCTCGGTACAAAAGAATAGGCAATGTTAGAGAGAAATGTAGAGTTTGTTTATTACATCTTATTATATCATATTATATTGTATAATATTAATATATTGATTTATATATCATGCCAAAAAAAAAAAAAATATTTATGCAAAACTGCTAGAATATATTTAGCATGTATTGTTGAGATTTATTTTACCAGAATTTAGAATTATTAACATGTATGTTTCATTAACACACTAAATATGAATTCTATGGTGCGGATCTAAATTACTAACATGTATGTTTCGTTAACACCTTAAATATGAATTCTAGGGTGCAGCAGAATACATAAGAGTTTAGAAAACCTTACATTGATGTAGCAGAATAATAATGACTCATTCCGCTCAGATCTCTAATCCTTGTTCCTTTTTGTCGCAGAGTAATATCAAGATCTGAGCCTGGATCTCTTTCTCTCCTTCAGGTTGGTTACCACCGTCTGCACTCTGATTGGATACTTAACTTGCTATGTGTAGGCATGGTACTCCATCACTATGGCTCGAATTGGTGAAGAACAATGAATAAGGTGCGAAATTACTATAGAAAGAGTCTCTCATCCACTAGTTGTTAAAAAATGAAAACTATGTTTGGTATAGGTTGAAAAGTGTTGGATGAGAATGAGAACATCATTTTCCTTTTATAGTATTTCAACTAGGGTTTAGGAGTTAATGATATGGATTAAAAAAAGTAAAATAATAGGCAAAAATTACACTCTAGTGGCCGGCCACACTAATGGGCTTCACTGGTTACAATTTTACCACTTTATTTCAACCACTTATTCTTCTTTTAATAATACCATATTTTCTAATTTCAATCCTATAAATGTCAACACTATTTATTTAATAATTATAATTAATTATCAAATCAAATTGTTATTTATTTTATTTATTGATTAGAACATGCAAAGTCTCTTAATTAACAAATAAACCTAAAAATTTATTTTCTTCACAATTAAGCCATTGCTTAAGGAAAATTCATAAATAAGACATATTCTAATTGTAGAATGAGAATTGATTAATTAAAAACTAATAATCTGAATCTGCAAGCAGTATTATCTCAACTAGTGTCGGGATCATGGGCCTATATAATCAAGCTTCAAATAAGTAGATTTAGAATTTACTTAGTAAATTCTCTAGCTTATTAATTTCTCCTTGCGCCACTATATATTCGGAATTGCACTTTTAATTATATAGAATGCTCTACATGTACCAAGATGTACATTATGAACTATCCATTGTTACAATCTAAATAGTCAAAGATCCTCTATAGATTATCTACATCGAATATGGTAAATTTACCGTTCTATCTTTCAATGTATTTTATCCTTAAAACACTTAGCTACCTATAAATGATATTTCAGTAAACTAATATAATTACGAAAAATAAGGCCTCAATCATTTATCTCTATCAAGCCAAGCTCAAAGGAAATTATCGTTTCACTTCTAAATACTTATAGAAGCTAAAGATTCTATATCAATGATTAGCGCTCCCACTCAATTGAACTACTATGTCCTATATCTGTATGTGTGACCTGAACCAATTGGTAGACTTTAATGAACAAATTGAAGAACATAAATAATGCAATAAAGATTGAACCTAACCATATCAGGATTAAGATCTATAGACCTAATATCTACTAGTGATATTGACTTAGAAATGGTAAGTTTATGATATCTTTTTCAAGTTCAATATCAGTCACATCCAATGTATACTTCATACATCTAACACTGGTATACTTTGCCTATGTCTTGGAAAGAGTATAACTCTTATCCAATGTGTAAGTATATTTTATCGTCGATTATCATGTCAGTCAAAATCCAGTGTATTGATAAATCATAGGACTTAAACTTTTGAACATATAATCATGATTATATTCCACTGTGTTGACAACATTATAATCATGAATAAATATATGTTTTGGACTTAGTGTAATTTATACATTAAACATATAATCATGAAATAAATCATGTGCACCATGCAAACATAAAATAATTTCTGATCTTTTATTAATTAGTAAATCTAATTATTTGAAATGGATTTTATTTAGGGCACAAAACCCAACAAACTTCCACTTGCACTGATATAAAACTAAAAGTGCATTTCAATTAATCTCAACACATTGATATCCAGATCAAGTGTAGTACGTAATATTCTTTTGTAATAAGATCTAACAGGTGGTATTTAATACAAACTTTCTCCATAATTACATATCCTTAATCACAAAATCCTTAAAATTGTGAAATTCCTCTCTATATTCTACTCCTCTTGGGATACTAGATTCTTTATTTTTTAGCAACTACTTCTGTGTTAGTTAGGAAGTAACACTAGTAGTTAATTTATTATTAGTACAATGCCAAAAACCTTACAGAACTTTTCATAGGCTGAATAAGTGTCCTTCCTGGAACTATAACATTCAGTCTCACTGGTAGAGTTAGAGACTTCAGATAGATTTTTATACTTCTTCAAAATCATTACTCCACCCCCAGATTAATCACCCTTTCATCTGTAGACTTTCTAACATTGGCATAAGTCTAGAAACTTGATTTGGTGTAGTCTAAGAGTATTAAAATACCACGCTTATCAACTAACATATAGTTCCTCTTTTGATCTTAAGATTCATTTGATTATCTTTCAATGTTCCTTTCCTGGATTAATCTGATACCTACTCATTACTCCCACTCAACATCAAGTGTCTGGTCTAATGCATAGCAAAACATTCATGAGACCTCTCACTATTGTTCCTTAAGAAATTATTTTCATGACTTTATCTTTTCTGGAATAGTTAAAACTGTTCCTTAGATAAATAAAATCTATGTCTAGGAGTCAAAAGACTTCCTATAGAGTTAGCCATTAGAAAAAATGCTTAGCATCTTACTAAAGTAAGTTGCTTGCACTAGAATAAGTAAATTACAAGTCATACCACAAGCCAGAGGTTTAGATAAACTCAAACCTATGATACTAGGATCTGGAAGTTTTGTTAAGCCCATTGAATATACTTATTATTAAAATTTCCTTATTGTCCGTGTAATAGAAAACTTTTGGTTACTCCATATGAATGGTTTTAACCATAGTTCTCTTGGCTTTGCTTCTTAGTTCCTTATTTTGACAATCCATTACTTGTTTAAAATAACAATAGATTTTATCACCAATGTCTTCCAAGTCATAACGGGGTGAGTTTCTTGAAACTCTCCCACTACAATAAGGTACCATGATGTTCTGTCTAAGAACCTATGTGGTATTGACCTCATCGGTTGTGTCAAGATAGCAGAAGCAGTGGTACCATCTTATATAGAATAAGATGATAGAACACTTTTAGAATCAAGATTATCTCCTCTACTTTGTTACTTTATTTTTAGATTTAGTCATATTCTTAGAGAAGTAGTATTTGTTGAAACAAACACTTTCTTATCTTAATGACCATATGATGGTCCTCCCATAATCACTTTAGTATAGCTATCAAACATGCAAACTTAAGTTAATAGTTCTAGCTTTTCTTAAGTTCATGATCTGAACATCCATGAATCTAGTAATGGTATACACTAAGTACATAATCATTCTATCATTATGAAATTTTTCTATTACTAGGGTATTTCCCTAGAAGGACTTAGGTAGCTGTTAGTAACTAATCATAGACCTTATACTATCATCAGTATGAAAACCAAATTTTTGGGAGGTAAGTTTAATTTGAAGTTCAACTTAATGATCTTTGAACTGCAGAACCAAATATTTCTCCACCCCTATCAGTTCGCAAGATCTTTAACCACTTACCTTAATGTTTGTCAACATTGTTAGAAATTCATGAATTTTTTCAAACATTTCAAATTTCTTTGCATAAGATAAAATCTAGAGTGATCGTCTTAAGAATTTAACGATAACTCATATCCACCCCTGAATGTACATCCATATGTTCAAAGACAAATATCCTACTTTCAAGTGGATATAGGCATATTTTCTCTTTGTAGAGAGATTGATCTTGTAAAAAAAAATACTATCAACAAGATGCAAATGCCATTGATATTATATTATGTGATTGTAGTCTTATGATGACTTAGGTCTAGTTACAACAAAGAGTTCTTAGGATAGTCCAAGTGGATGCTAGTTACAGAATACGAAACTCATATTCCATACATAAACATGCAGTTTGATCCGTTGATAGAAAATAGATATTAACAACTTGTGAAAGTTATATTGTATTGTTCAATGTATCTTGGAAGTTAAAATTTTTAAATTTCTATTTGGAGTCTAAAATTTAAAGTCAAAGACTTAAATTTATACAAAATATTTCTTAAGTAATTATTCTTTCTTGGACTACCACTATAATCTAACTCTAAGTTTAGGTGCCTTAAGTAAGCATATACAAGTAGGAGATTTCTAAGATCGAGGATTTATATTATTTCGGGATAGAATATCTAGAATATAGTCATATGCGCCATTAAATTTCATAGAAGAAAATAGAATGACATCATAAGCAAATGACTTATGAACCATCTATCAAATGATTTATTTTTTAAGCAATTTCGTAATGAAAAAACTAAGATAAAAAATAAAGGATAATTTCAATTAAAATAAGAATCCAACGATCACCCGTTTAGGCAAGAGTCAACATTATTCTTATCTGTTGAGATTTAACACTACTATGTTTGTCTAATGTATGAAAATCCTTTAGGATTTGTCCCATTAAAAATAACAAACTAAGTTAGACCAACAATGAAGATTCAAAATTAAATTTACAACAATTAATAACATAAAACAACATGATTCAATATAAATTCATACACATCGAGAAATTATTATACATTTAGCACGTAATAAAGACATGTTATTATACAAAATAAACACATCTTAAATAATTTTCAAGGTTTCCAACAAACTGATACAATGTCTAGGTAAGAGTCAAAGATATCATTCATTGAATAGAGTAGTCAACTCATCTAAAATGGATACCATTCTAGCAACCTTTTACTCGACCAAGATAAGAATCCAGCGTTGTCCTGTTTAGGCGAGAGTCAAGGCCATTCTATCTTATGAGCTTCCACCATTGTATCATACTTTGTAAGCCCTACTCTTAGCAGTCACTATTGGGGTGGTCGTTAATAAGAATAAAAGACTTACAATAATACTTATCTTTCGAGATTTTATGACGTTAAATTGCTAATGAACGAATATCTATTAGGGTTGAATCTCACTAAAACAAGAACTATATAGAACCAACAATGGAGGCTGAATATCCTAATAACTAAAGCTCATTATTTTAAGGGTTGTATTCTCATTTGACATATATTTTAATCTATTTATTTTAAAATATATATTTATTTAATTAAAATTACTAATTTAGATAACTCAAAATATAAATTTTAATTTAATATTTGTACAATTATACCCTAGGAAGATTTGAAAAATTAAAATTCATTTTCCATCCTTAGTATTAATTTTCTAATAAATATTATGAAAAATACTTAATTTGAGTTGGTCTAAAATTAATTAAATAATTAATTTTCAACTCAGATTTAATTTCTATAAATATGTATATCTGAATTCGAAATTCAACGTATTTAAAGTAATACATTTTTAGAAATTTCACATTAAAATAAAATAAAATAAATCTAGAAAAATTAATCTAATTTATGTTGATCTAAAATCAATAAATTAATTAATTTTTAACATAAATATAATTTTCCTATTTAATTAAATTTCATAAGAAAAATATCAGATATTTAAGTGTCTTGAATAAAATCAAATTAAATATTAATTTTCTATTTAATTAAATATATCTAAAAAAATACGAAAGAGTCTACTTAAGAAATAACCATCTAGATATTTCGCAAACTAATTACTTATTTTCTAATTAAAATATAATATACTTTAGTCTATTTATTTAATTAAATCATTAATGTAAATTACTTGATTTAATTTGATCTAAAATTAATTATCAAATTCATTTTCAACTTTGATCTAATTTTCAAAAGTTAGAAATATATACATTTAAAATAAAATGTATCTCGAAATTTATATGGAAAAATGATTATTAAAATAAAATAAAATATACTCTAAAAATTATTGGGCTTGTTAGTAGATAGTGAGCGAATTTCAACCGTCACTGGTTCAGCGAGTTCCTGAACCATTCTATATATCTCGTCATTAGATAGCGAGCCCTGGCGAGCTTTGGCAGCAGGGGCCTCCTCCTCAGAAATTGAGGTGGGTATGAAGCTATCACTCTTCTTCAGCTCATCAGCGAAAGCCCCATCTCCAGAGTCGAGCATTTAGCTATCTGACAAGTTTCTCATCTGAAAGATAGAAGATCTTTTCAGTGTGGTGAAAGTGCGAGAATGACAAAGTGCCCTCACCCGCATGAAAGAAACTCCGAAAATATAAAGGATTAACTATACATCTCAAGAAATGGCTGGGTGTATGTCAGTAGCATAATAATCATGTCGTTACATGAGAATTAAGGTAATGCAACACACCCACCATTTCGAGAACTGAGCCAATCCTCGCAAAGTATAAGTCGCACATGTACCACTAGTCGTGTACCTCAAGAAATGGCTGGGGGTTTCCCAGTATCCGAAGGGGCATGCATTCCTTGCAGGACCATTGAGTTAATGGGACACCACCACCATTTCGAGAAACTTAGTTAGTCCCAACATGCGACTATAAAGCAAGAAAAGTGAAAGCTGGCCGTATGTCTCAAATGGATGGGTGTATCGTAGTGACCCAAGGTTCATGCGAAGCTTTGCATGAGCATTAAGTTACTACGACACGCTCACCATTTAAAAGACCCAAACATTTTTCATAACAAAAGTACATATAACCTAAAGGCTAAAAAGTAAACCTTAAGTTCTAACAGGGGTTAAGAAAGCTAAGGTGCAGATTTACTAAGTCAATTTTGATATTCAGAAGTGTATGCATGCAAGATATTCATCACAAAACTCGGGAGTATTCGAAATATTCAATGAGAAATATGCGAACACTCGAGGTGTTCTTCCTAAAAATTGTGATTATTCAAGTTTCAGGTATATATTTCCCAAAGAAATGTTTATTTTGTCAAAAGCAAATAAAATTCCACACATATATCCTATCGTCTCATGCATTTTCCACCTCTCAAAACACATAATACAAATAAAAGGAAGCAGTTGCAAAATAAAATTCACTAACCTTGAAAATGCAGATCGTCTTTAAATTCTGTAGGTATCAAACACTTCTGACTTCCTTTCTGAAAAAAGAAAACTGAGGAAGAATGCAAAGGAAGTTTTTAAGGGTTCAAAAATCAGAGAAGAAGGAGGGGAAAAATTAAAATGAGAGGGAAAAGAGATGAAGGATCATTTCATGTCCGGGAGTTTAAATACCATTAGCCCTCATTAATTGGGATGGAGACACGTGGCAAGGGAATGCCTAAGGTCTCACAATCCAACAATTATCCATAACCACGCTTGCACAAACATAGAAGAGTTTTGATGACGTGGCACCACAAGTGGGTTAAATATAATGATTACAACCATCTTTTTGAAACCCTCGATTAGACAACTAAAAGTCACCATCTCGTGACAATTTTTCGCTTACCTCTCGCTTATAGTTTCCCACATGACATAGATGTCAATCGCGAAATTAGGGGCATGTTTTATAGTAAGAATTTTTCACCTAGAAACTCGAGACCAGGCTTCAATAAAAATGACACGTGGACTCACTCTCCTCAAGGAGCGCTGAGATGTTAGTAGGAGACCTCCTGAGTGTAAACCTTGCATGAACTAGACTCAGCGGGATAATGTGACCTTGACAGAGTCTAGTCACATTCTTATAGTTCGCACGAAGCAAGACCGAAGATCGGGTTTAAGACTCGTATATACCGAGATATATGCAAGAACTATAAAGGTCTTCCTGCGAAGTAAGAGATATCGATTCTCTGCTCAGCGAGCTGGTATGGATGACCCAACGTCCTCGATAACTCGATAAAGACTTGCATGTCTTAAGTTATCGACTTGTTACAGGATGTCCGTATATGCGACTCTAATAGGATGCATACATCTTAGACTCGATTAGTCTTGTACGCATCTTGAGCCTACAAGCTTATGCGAGAATATGAACAGACAACTCGTACTATGAAAGTCGCATGCGTTGCTGTATTTAGTGAATTGGGCCGAAACTAATCTTCATTTATTGTATTTACATTTTTATTGATTTAAATGTAATATTCAATGTACAAACGGATTGATAATAAAATCAATCTCTGTGTAATCAAAGGACACTTGTTTTGTATATAAATGAGTGATCCAACATGAAATGGACAGGACTATAAAACCCTTGCAAGAATGGACTAAGCAGATCGTCATCTGACTGAACCACTATACTCTCTTTGTGTCATTTATATTTCCAGTACGTCTGTGTATCCATAATTTGAATACTCGCCATTCTAGGTTGAGTACTCGCATAATCCTATTTATATTTCTAAATATATTATTTTATTTGGTGTTGTCTAAATTCCTCCAATAACACTTTCTATCACAGTGAGCCACTGCTTCGCCTTCATAACATCCAGACCTCCCGGAAAAACTGGAGGTGCCTGCAGGCGAAATCTCTCGTATAGTGGCTCCATACGGTTGTCAGCAACAGGTTATTCTACTAGCACCGTATGAACTAAAGCAGGTTGAACTTGTGGTGGAGGCACTACAGGAGGACCCTGCTGTCTCAACCTCAAAATTTCTTCGTCTTGCTGACGAATACGATCTTACATTTCCACAAATCTTTACTCCTAGTCCGGAGGAACTTGAGGTGGGTTTTCATGCCTACCACCCTGAAATCTTCCACGACCTCTGCCGCGTACATGGGGATTCTTGGGAATTATATTTCCCTGACCACCTCAGGTCTCGACCCTATTACCCTAACTCCTTGTATTTGTTGGAAATTATTTTACCAGGATCTTAGATCTACTCACAAGTATGTTGATTAACACCCTAAATATGAACTTCTAAAACGATTATGAAATAAACACATATAAAGTATTAGAAACCTTACATTGGGTGCAGAGGCATAATATGACTCCTTCCTTTCAGATCTCTAACCCTTGTATCCTTTCTGTCGCAGAGTATTATCAAGATCTGAACCTGGATCTCTTTCTCTCCTTCTTTAGTGTTGAAACTCCTTCTTGCTGAAACTCTTTCTTCACGATCTTCCTCACTATGATTGAGGTATTACTTGCGTGTGGGCACTACTCTAATCACTAAGTATTTCGAAATCTCAAGGAAGAAGAGAGAGAGAGAGTGGGCGGCTAGATATAGAGAGAGAAGGCTCAGATTTTTCTGAATGAAAAGTGTAATTTTCCTGAAGCCTTCACTATCTATTTATAGCATTCCACTAGGGTTAGGTTTGAATTATTTGGCATTAAAATAATGAAAATATCAGAAGATAAATATAAAAGTGGCCGGCCATGGCAGTATAGATTTGGGCCTCACTTTTTGCAATTTTGCAGTTTTATCATTTTTGCATCTGATTTTCTCAAAAACACTAATTTTCTAATTCAACCATTTAAATGCCAATTCTAACTATTTAATAACTATAAATAATTATTAAATAATATTGTCATTTATCATATTTATTAATTGAACCATACAAAGTATCATAATTAACAAATATGCCCCTAAAACTCTTTCTTTACAATTTCGCCCTTACTTAGTGAAAAATTCACAAATAGACATAGTCTAATTTGAGAATTATAATTGATTAATCAAAACCAATTATATGAGTCTTACAAGCAATAATATCTCAACTAGTGGGGGGACCATGGGTCTATATAACCGAGCTTCCAATAAGCAGATCAAGAATTTATAACCTAAATTCACTGACTTATTAATTCTTCGTTGAATCCACGCATAGAACTTAGAATTGCACTCTCAGTATATAGAATGCTCTATATGTTCGACCATATAGACACATCATTAGTTATCCATTGTTAAAATCCTAATTTGATCAATGATCCTCTATATGAATGATCTACACTGTAAAGGGATTAGATTACCGTTACACCCTACTATGTATTTTATCCTTAAAACACTTGACCCCGTATAAATGATATTTCAGCTTATGTGAAATGAGTACTCCACCATTTATTTTCGTTTGGTCAAGCTCGAAGGAGATCATCCTTTACTTACTATTCGCCAGATAGAAGCTATAGATTCCATGTTTATGTTAGCGCTCCCACTCAATTGCACTACCGTGTTCCCAAAATGTACGTATCACCCTGACCTAAAAGTAGGCTTAACTAACAAATCAAAGAACACGAAGAGCCTCTTGAGATTGAGCCTAATCATAACAGGATTAAGATCATTTGATCTAGGATCAACTAGGCGATATTGACTTGAATAGATTTTACGGTAAGTTTAATAAATCTAAGTCAAAGTTCAATATCGGTCCCTTCCGATGCATACTCCATGCATCCAACCTGAGCTTTACTTTAACCAATGTTCTGAAAAGAACATAGCATTTCTCCAAATGCAAGTAAACTCTTGTTGTAGATTATCATATCAGTAAAACCCTGTGTCTGATAAATCTAGGAAACTTTATTCACATAGTCATGTTTACTTTCCAAAGTGTTGACAACACAATAAACAAGATCAAGTATGTGAAAAGGGTTTCAGATGAATTTATAAATCAAATAGACAAGCAATTGATAAGGTGAACCAAAACATACACAAATGAATGAAAAATACTTCTGTTTCTTTATTGATGTTGAATAAAATAGATTACATTGAAATGGAGTTTTATTTAGAGCATAAACCCAACAAACTCCCACTTGCACTAATATAAAACTAATCAGTACATATCAATTAATCCTAAATTCTGACGGTGCTTTTCAAATGCAGTCACGGCCAAGACTTTTGTGAATGGATCAGCTAAGTTATCTTCTGTGTCCACTTTCTCAACTAGTACATCCCCTCTTGCCACATATTCTCTGATGATGTGATACTTCCTTTCAATGTGTTTGCTTCTCTTGTGGCTTCGAGGTTCCTTACTATTGGCTATTGCTCCATTATGATCACAAAGTAGGACCAGAGGCTTTTCCATTTCAGGCACGATACCGATACTGGTCAAGAACTTTCTTAGCCAAACAAGCTCTTTAGCAGCTTCGGCTGCAGCTATGTATTCAGCTTCCATAGTCGAGTCCGATATCGCAGTTTGTTTTGCACTTCTCCAAACCACTGCTCCACCCCCAAGAGTAAACACCATCCCAGATGTAGATTTCCTGTCTTCAGGACTTGCCTGGAAATCTATATCAGTATAGCCTATGGGATTTAAAGCACCACCCTTGTAGACTAACACAAGATTCCTTGAACTCTTTAAGTATTTTAGAATATACTTAACTGCATTCCAATGTTCCTGTCCTGGATTAGATTGATACATGCTCACGATTCCCACTGCATAGAAAATGTCAGGTCTAGTGCATAACATTGCATACATTAGACTTCCAACTGCAGAAGCATAGGGAATTTTTGCCATGTCCTCTATCTCTTGAGGATCAGTAGGAGACTGTTCCTTAGATAGACGAATACCATATCTAGAAGGCATGTTTGCCCCATTGGTGTTGTTCATGGAGAATCTCTCTAAAACTTTGTCAATGTAGGTTGTTTGAGAGAGAGCAAGAGATCTGTTCTTCCGGTTTCTGATAATCTGAATACCAAGAACATAGGCTGCTTCACCCAAATCTTTCATATCGAATTGAGTGTTGAGCCATTCCTTGATGTGAGTCATTTTCTTGATATTTTTTCCAATAATCAAAATGTCATCAACATAAAGGACTAGGAATACTACTACTTGGTCTTCCTTGAGTTGGTAAACACAAGGTTCATCTTCATTCTGAAGAAAGCCGTAGGTCTTGATGATTTCATCAAACCTTTTGTTCCATAAGCGAGAAGCTTGCTTAAGTCCATAGATAGACCTATTTAATTTGCAAACTTTCTTTTCCTGCCCTGGAAGAACATAGCCATCTGGTTGCTCCATATAGATGGTTCTTCAAGTACCCCATTAAGGAAGGCAGTCTTGACATCCATTTTCCAGATTTCATAATCGAAAGCAGCAGCTATGGAGAGAAGAGTTCGGATGGATTTGAGCATGGCAACAGGACTAAAAGTTTCCTCATAGTCCACGCCTTCTCTTTGGGTATAACCCTTGGCTACAAGTCTAGCTTTAAAAGTTTCGACTTTGCCACCAGCTCCTCTTTTCTTCTTGTAAACCCACTTGCATCCTATCGGATGATAGTCGTCAGGTGCGTCTACATATTCCCAGACTTTGTTCTTTTTCATGGAATCCATTTCTGAATCCATGCCGGCTGACCATCGTTTCCGTTGCGGACTAGCCATTGCCTGTTTATAGGTTAATGGATCGTCTTCAATACCGTCACCAACGACCATATTGGTTTCACCATCCAAGCCATAGCGAGCTGGTTTTGTTGAAACCCTCTCACTACGACGATGAGTGGTGATCTTCTGAACAGAAACTTTAGTAGTAGATTTCTCAGTTGGTTCGACTGAGGGAGTGGGATTGTCCTCTTCTTGAGTGGAAGAGGACGGAACATTGGAAGGAGTTATATCTGAAAGCATTTCCTCTAGAACAACTTTACTTTTCGGTTTGTTGTCTTTAATATAGTTCTCTTCAAGAAAAGTAGCATTTGTAGAAACAAACACTTTGTTATCCTTGTGACTATAAAATAGTCCACCCCTAGTCTCTTTAGAATTTCCGACAAACATGAATACTTCGGTACGTGATTCAAGTTTGCCTTCTTTCTTTCTTAAGACATGAGCAGGGCACCCCCAAATTCTGTAGTGGCGTAAACTAGGTGTACGACCATTCCAAAGTTCGAAAGGTGTCTTAGGGACTGCTTTAGATGGAACAACATTTAAAATGTCATTAGCCATCTGTATAGCATATCCCTAGAAGGATGTAGACAGAGTTGAATAACTCAGCATAGACCTAACCATTTCCAAAAGAGTGCGATTTCTTCTTTCTGCAACTTCATTTTGTTGTGGAGTGCCTGGGGCAGTGTATTGGGATTCAATTCCAAGTTCAATTAAATGATCTTTGAACTGCATATCCATATATTCTCCACCCCTATCAGTTCGCAAGATCTTTAATGATTTACCTAATTGGTTTTGAGCCAAAGCATGAAACTCCTGAAACTTTTCAAACGATTCAGATTTCTTTTGCATTAGGTAAAGAAACTATATCTAGAGTAATCGTCAATGAAAGTGACAAAATACTCATAACTACCTCGGGCTTTTACATTCAGAGGTCCGCAAACATCAGAATGCACTAACCCTAGGGGGTATTTGGCACGCTCTCCCTTTGCAGAGAAAGAACGCTTAGTCATTTTTCCTTCCAGGCAGGACTCGCATACTAGCAATTCACCTAAGACGACATTTTTCAATGGACTGCCTTTGGTTAGCCTATTGAGTCTATCAAAGCCTATATGACCTAAACGTAAATGCCATAGATAAGTTTGATCATCATTATCAATCTCTTTTCTTTTGAGGTTTCTAGGTTTAGCTACATTGAAAAGTTCACTGTTTAGTGAGATTTGTGTATTCGGTCTTAAAACATAAAGCCCTTGTTCCATGGTAGCAACACATATTTGAAATCCATTACGAGAAATTGAACAATTAGAACTCAAAAAATTCAATATATAAGACTGTGTTTGCAAACATGAGACACTAATCAAGTTTCTACTAAAGTTTGGAATAAATAAAATATTTTCTAAAATTAAAAATCTTTGATGAAACTTGATGCGGGCTTTTCCTCTAGCTTTGACCGACACTAACTCGCCATTACCAACTTTAAGCTTTAACTCTCCTGGAAGCAGATTTTCCCAAGTTTCAAGCAGCTGCAGTGAAGAACATACATGGTTAGTAGACCTAGAATCAACAATCCAAACGGATTTGTCGTTCTCTAAAACACATGATTCAAAGACAAAAGCATTACCTTCGTTTGAATTGTTTAGAAGCCGGGGACATCGTTCTTCTTGATGTCCCTTTTCATTACGATTCGAACATAGAAGATTATGTCTGATAATTGTACTTGAAGGAGCAGCTTTGCTAGAGCCTTCATGCTTAATCCTTTTCCTCTGATTATGAATTGCAAACCCAGGGGGACCCATTGTGTTATAGTGAGATTTCTCTCACCTAGAAACTCGAGACCAGACTCCTCTTTAAAAGGACACGTATATTCAGATTCCCAATGAAAGCTGAAATGTCCGTGAGAGACTTCTCGAAGTTTAGACCTCGCCCAGGATAAAACCAGCGAGATATTGCGGGTGCGACCTAATTCACACCGCATAACCATAATCCTCATCATGTAGGGTAGACCCAGCTCGCATATGTCAGAACATGTGCGAGTGTCTCCCTCTATACCTCCGCGACGAGTATAAGGACCGATGCCCTATGAGGCAGTCTTGGTCCCAGCGACCCAACAGCCCTAACAGACCAATATAAGTTCGCATGTCCAGATGTTACCAGCTTCAACATGCGACGTCTACAACGGGCGATTACTTAAGGATGCAGACGTTCCAAACGTATGTGCGATCCTACGAGCTCAACAGACGGAACATGAACGGTCAACTCGCAGATGCGAAAGACGCATACGTTGATGAATTCAGTAACTGTCATACATTTATTAATGTTAACGTTGTTTGAGTTTAGTCATTGCAATTCAATGTGTAAATAATGGATTAACAATAAATGTGATCCTCATGTAACCGATTGGGCACCTGCTTTGTATATAAAGGGGTGATCCACCGTGAAAATGCACCTACGAATCCTTTGCTACAGTGGACTAAGCAGAACAAAATCTGACTGAACCACTATAATTCACCGTCTTGTTTATTTTTCCAGCCTGGTTGTTTATTCTCGCATTCCCATTCGAGTACTCGCCATTCTAGGTTGAATACTCGCACTTATCACCTCTCAAATAATTCTCTTTTTTATCAGTTAAATTATACTTTTTGGTGTTGCGAAATTTGCTCGACAACATTTGGCGCCGTCTGTGGGAACTCGACTGTAAGATTCTATTCACTTCAAAGAACATCACTCAACATGGCTGGAAATCACGCTAACGGAGCTAACAATGAATCCATCAACATTGGAACGATGAGCGTACCATTGCCTGGAACCGGAGTGCCACCTGTAGACGTCATCAACGGCGGGGTAGGGAGGAGCAACATCAGACCACTCAACCTATTTCCAGAAACAACTGGTCCTCAAGTCGGAGGCACGTCCACACCACCAGCAACCATGCACTTTCCCCCTGTCACCCCGGCGGTCGTGTCCGAAGGAGTGGTCCAGCTCACGACTGATCAATACGCCGCAATCCAGGATCAGCTGCGAGCACTACAAGCCGAGGTGGATGGACAGAGCCGAGCTCGACGCCCTCCTCGGGTCCCTGCCGTTCGTAACGAAAACCCTCAGGTAACGGTTTCTCGACGTCAAACTAACCATGCACGCAGGGAACGAAGAACTGATCCTGAAATCTTGGACTTGAATCACCCGACGTCAAGAGACCAATACGCAAGGTTGCCTAACCAGAGCGCACAAACCGACGAGGATCCTGAGCGCCGCAACCCTCGCAGTCGTCACCCTCGAGATAACGACGCAGAGTCAGCCTCTTCATCCTCGCATGACCGTACTCCAAGCAGGTATACGAGGTCTGGCTCTGTGCAAACACAGCAAGGAGGACGCTACCGTGTACACCGAGGTGATCTGCGTGATCATCTCAATGCAGTCTTTAGGGCGCGCTCTCGCGGCCCGCATAACACGGAGACGCTCCATGATCCCCATACGGGCGATCAGGGTGTCAACACAGTTAACAACCCGCCCATCGCGCCGATCGCGACCACTGGGATTAATATCCCTTCGAACCTTGCCGCAGTGGCTGCGAGCCCCACTGTTGTAGCAACTCCACCTCCTGCGACAGGAGGAATCGACCAGAGTATGCTTCTGCAAGCTTTGAAGATGCTCGAGCAGCAGCGTAAGCCCATATACAAGCTGCACGGCACCTCGCCTTTTACCGCAGAAGTGCGGCAGGCCCAACTTCCAAAGGGGTTCCGTTTATCCGAATCCCTCAAATATAAAGGTACTTCTAACCCGTTAGACTACCTAGAAAAGTTTAACACCATAATGGAAGTGGACCAGGTGCCGCAACTCGCGAAGTGTCGCATTCTCGCGGCCACACTCGAGGAGAATGCCCATGATTGGTTCACCCAATTACCAGAGGCATCGATATCGACATGGGAGAACTTCGTCGATCTATTTCTCACACATTTCCAGGCCACGATGACGTATAGGCCACCCTATACGACTTTGGCGAACATCAAGCAAGAACCTGGTGAGTCTTTGCAGAATTATTTCAAGCGTTTTAACGCTGAAGTAACAAAAGTTGAGAAGGCCCCCGAGTCTTCGCTTGTTTGCATGTTAATAACAGGTGTCTTGCCAAGAACCGACTTTTGGAAAGAGCTACAGGCCCGAAGGCCAGAATCCTTGGTAGAATTCTTCGCCATGGCCGAACCTCATAAGAGAATCGAGAACTCCTTGGCGGAATTGGAGAAGGGCAAGAACAAGCGGCGATCACCCATACCGCGGTCGCGGTCCCGCAGTCCGCGAGGAAAGAATTCCAGGGGCCGAAGCCCCAAAAGACGCAGTCCACGCAAACCGCGGAGCCCGAAGTTGGTTAAGTCGCCTCCAAAGAAGGAGTCCTCGCCCAAAAGAAAAGGAGGACCTCGCTTCGTCAATTATACCGAACTTGCCGTACCTCGAGACCACATCTATGCGGTTGAGGAAAGGAACGGCGTCTTCAAGAAGCCGCCCCCCATCAGGGGAAATCGCGACCGAAGAGACCCCAAAAAGTTCTGTAAGTACCACAAGGATATCGGCCACACTACCCTTGAGTGTTGGGTCTTGCAGGACGAAATTGAAGAATTGATCAGAAGGGGAAAATTCGACAAGTATAAAAGGAGCGAGGAAAGTCACCCCCGAGCGGATGACAAAGGAGAAAACCAGAATGCGAGTGGCTCCAGAACACCTCGTAATATCCTGACTATAATCGGAGGACCACACATCGCAGGCGACTCTCGCAAATCACAAGAACGATATGCCAGAGAAGCCACTTACCAATGTGAACAATCTTGGTGAACGGCCAGAGAAGCTCTTCAAGAGAGAATGCGAGGACATTGTCTTTATGGAGAGCGATGCGAGATGGGTCCACCACCCGCATTCTGACGCACTTGTGATAGTCGCCAATATAGGTGGAGACAACGTCCATCGCATATTGGTCGACAATGGAAGTTCGGTGAATTTACTGAACTTCCAAGCCTTCAAGCAAATGGGGCTACAAGAAAAAGATTTGCGGCCAATGACATCGAGCATCTATGGTTTCACGGGAGATGTCATAGCTATCAAAGGGATGATCAAACTCCCAATCACTTTGGGAACTGCCCCAATAACTGCCAAGTCGATGGCCGACTTCGCAGTAATTGATCAATACTCAGCATATAACGCCGTAATTGGACGGCCAATTCTGAAGGAGATGAAGATCGTAACTTCGATCTATCATCTAACAATGAAGTTCCCTACTCCCTCTGGAGTAGGATCAGTGAGGGGAGTCCAATCTGACTCTCGAGAATGTTACAATGCAGCTGTCAAGCTCGCAGAAAAAAGGACAGTGAATGTTATCCACCTTTTGGACGCACCACCACCTCGCCAGGAGATCCTCAGGATCGAGGAGGTACCGCACATAGACAAACCGGACTTGGATCCGAGAATCCTTGATCACACCGCCGCAGCCCAAGCCGCGGAAGATACAATCGAGGTACCTATAGATCCTGTAGATAATAACAAGGTTTTAAAAATTGGTTCTAGATTAAACATACAGTTGCGAGAACAATTAACAACTTTTCTGAAACAAAATCTTGATATCTTTGCCTGGAAACATTCAGATATGGTCGGGATATCTCCACAGGTCATGTGTCATCGCTTGAACATTGACCCCGAAGTGCGAGGTGTCCGACAAAAGCGCCGCAAAATGGACCCCGCGAGGTACCAAGCGCTGAAAGAAGAAGTTGACCGCCTCCTTGCCTGCGGCTTTATACGGGAGTCATTTTACCCCGACTGGTTAGCCAATCCGGTACTCGTGCCAAAGCCCAATGGCTCATGGCGTACATGCGTTGACTTTACAGATTTGAACAAAGCCTGTCCCAAAGACAGCTTTCCTCTTCCTAGCATCGACCAGCTTGTCGATGCCACTGCAGGCCACGCACTTTTAAGCTTCATGGATGCATACTCGGGATACAATCAAATCCCGATGTACGAACCAGACCAAGAACATACCTCGTTCATTACTGATCGAGGATTATACTGTTACAAGGTCATGCCTTTTGGTTTAATAAACGCAGGTGCGACTTACCAAAGGCTAGTGAATATGATGTTCGCAGATCTGATTGGAAATACAATGGAGGTATATGTTGACGATATGCTCGTAAAGTCGCAACATGCGGAGGATCATATCACGCACTTGCAGGCCATGTTCGACATATTGCGACGATATAAGATGCGTCTAAACCCCTTAAAATGCGTCTTTGGGGTGGGTTCCGGAAAATTCCTCGGTTTTATGGTAAATCAGCGAGGAATAGAAGCCAATCCTGCGAAGATTAGAGCGTTGGTAGAAATGCCGTCACCGACTAAGCCAAAGGAGGTTCAGAGCCTCACAGGCAAAGTCGCGGCCTTAAACCGCTTCATATCCAGATCCTCTGACAAGTGTAAAGAGTTTTTTCAGATCCTGAAGGGTAACAAGAGGTTTCAATGGGATGAGAAATGCGAGCAGGCTTTTCAAGCGTTAAAAACGCATCTGGGGCAACCTCCAATTCTATCAAAACCGTTGCCCGGAGAGGTCTTGTCTATTTATTTAGCAGTCTCCGAGTATGCGATCAGTTCAGTACTTGTTCGCAAGGACCAAGGACGCCAGCACCCGGTGTACTACGTCAGTAAGCGATTATTGGACGCCGAGACGCGTTACCCTCAGATGGAGAAATTAGCTTTTGCCTTGATAGTATCCTCAAGAAAATTGCGACCTTATTTCCAGGCTCACAGCATTGAAGTTTTGACAAACTTCCCCTTAAGACAGGTTTTGGCAAAGCCAGAGGCATCGGGGAGATTATTAAAGTGGGCTATGGAGTTGAGTCAGTTCGACATCAAGTATAAACCAAGAACCGCGATCAAGGGGCAAGCCCTAGCAGATTTTATACTTGAGTTCCCGAGCACAGAGGTAGCGGTTGTAGAGGGTGGAAATGACATCGCCATGATAGACAAAGAGGTATGGACATTGTATGTCGATGGGGCCTCAAATAATGAAGGTTCTGGCAGTGGGATATTGTTAATCAGTCCCAATAATTTCAAGGTACACGCTGCTCTACGTTTCGAATTCTCTGCATCTAACAATGAAGCCGAGTATGAGGCTTTAATCGCAGGTCTGAAATTGGCTCTCGAGATGAAAGTCGAATACCTACAAGCATTTAGCGACTCTCAAATCGTGGTATGTCAAGTAAGTGGAGAATACCTAGCGAGAGGCGGAAGATTGGTTAAATACTTAGCCATCGTTCGCGAAATCATGCAGAAGTTCAAACATGTAGTTGTGTCTCGAGTACCGCGTACTCAAAATGCCCATGCAGACGCCTTGGCCCGACTGGCCTCCACTAGAGAAGCCGAATTACTCGATGTAATTCCGGTAGACGTATTGTCTCATCCAACCATAGATCGAGAAACAATCATGGAGATCGATGACGTTCAGGAGATTACCTGGATGACTCCTATCCTCGCATACCTTGACAAGGGGCTCTTACCTAATGATAAAATAGAAGCAAGGAAATTGCGACAACGAGCAGCCCGCTATGTGATATATGACCAGAGCTTGTATCGCAGAAGTTTTAGTCAACCACTTCTCAAATGTATCAGTGGAGAAGACTGCGGTTACATACTGCGTGAAGTACACGAGGGAATTTGTGGCAATCATACTGGAGGTAATTCCCTTGCCTTAAAAATTATGCGGCAAGGGTATTACTGGCCAACATTGCGACAAGATGCCCTCGCATTTGCAAAAAGGTGTGATAGATGCCAGCGAATAGCCACTTACACACACCAGCCCCCGAGTAACCTCCATTTTATCACGAGTCCCTGGCCCTTTGCAATATGGGGAATTGATTTAATTGGCGAGTTACCCAAGGGAAAAGGCGGAGTCAAATATGCTGTAGTCGCGGTTGACTATTTCACAAAGTGGGCTGAAGCGAAAGCACTCGCGACCATCACTGCAACGAAGTTGCGCGAGTTCGTCTACACTTCCATCATCTGTCGCTTTGGCATTCCGCACAAGCTCATTTCAGATAATGGAAAACAGTTTGACTGTAAAGAGATGCGACAGCTATGCGATGATTTAGGAATTAAAAAAGCCTTTTCTGCGTTAGCCGCTTACCCGCAGAGCAATGGGCAGACCGGCGCCAACAAGATAATTAAGCACACCATAAAGGGAAAATTAGAAGACCGCAAAGGGGCATGGCCAGATGAATTACCGCAAGTCCTATGGTCTTACAATACAACCCCTCGATCTACAACTGGCGAAACACCCTTCTCACTTTCTTATGGGTGCGAGGCCATGTTACCAGTAGAAGTTGGGGCAGGATCCTTGCGCAGAGATGCTTTCGATATCTCGCAGAACAACGAGAATCAGTTGTTTTGCCTTGATCTTTTAGAAGAAAAGCGTGATAAAGCGCAACTACAAAACGCGGCTTATCAACAACGAACAGCAAGGTACTTTAACTCGAAAGTAAAGATAAAACCTCTGCGAGTAGGAGACTTGGTCCTTAGAAAAGTAATGCCAAATACCAAAGTCCCATCTCACGGAGTCTTTGGAGACAATTGGGAAGGACCATACAAAATCGCAGATCAAATTGGTGATGCCACTTATCGACTCGCAACACTCGATGGAACCGCGATTCCACGAGCATGGAATAGCGAGAGCTTGAAATTTTATTATCAGTAATATTCGCGTTATTCAGTTATGATAATTCGAGTACTTATACTTAGATATTTTTTGTTCAAAATACTTCCTAAGTATAGGGGCATGTGTACCCGCATGTATTACTGATTGCTTGAATAAAATCACTTATTAAGTTTTTCGAGTAATTTGATTTACCGAGTTTTTCCTACTTTATTACACCAAGCTGTAATTAAAGTCGCATATATATATATAATTGCATTCACACCAAGCTGTGATCAAAGTTAAAAATATATAAAATCGCAAGTACCCGTGTACTGCGTAAATATTAAAGTGTAAGCTATCCCCGCGAGGATAGAAATTTGTCCAAAAAGTAAGATAAATTTCTTTAAGTACAGAAGTGCGAGTACCCGTGTACCGCATATATAAAAAAAAAAGAGGTGAAAGTGAAATTAAACAACAGCGTAAGATAGAAAATAATCAAGCGTCTGGAGCAACGGGAGTAGTCTCATCAGGAGCAGCCTCGTCCGCAATCTTGCTGACGACCTCATTCTCGACCTCTTCAGCCTGTACTCCTTCGATTTCGTCCGGAAGGTCGCCTCCCCCACCTTGAGTCTGGGTAGGAGACATGGCGCGAAAGGCTTCAGCCATTTCAGCAGCTTCAGCTCCAAGCAGCGAGAAGTCGAAGTCAGGGACTTTGGAGAGAGTGGTATAGATGTAATCAGACACAGCCTGATCGTACTGTTTTTTCCCACTCTCTTTCTCAGCCTCCAAGTCGCGAGTCATCTCAACGATCGTTATCTGCGACTTCTTGAGCTCGAGCTCCACCTGTTCTTTTGCCCTGCTGACTTCCTCGAGCTCCTTCTCCTTGGCCTTGTTGAGCTCCTCCATCCTCGCCACCTCTTGCTTCAGCTTCTTTATGTTTTCTTGAAAATGGGCGTTCTGCCTCTTCAGCGAATCAGTTTCCTTCGAAGGAGTAGCCGCGGCTTTCATGAACAAAGCCATGGATTGCACGGCCAGTTCAGTAGATCGAGAAGCAAGATCCTCGTAAGGAATCTCAGCCAGTAATTTTTCCTGCATGGCCAGAAAGTCGCGAGCACGAACAGGAGAGTCGATGACGACTTTCTTCCCCTTGTCCTGAGTAGTCTTAGCCAACTTCTTGGAGGAATCTGCAGCAAGCGAAGTCATCACATCGCTCTTCCTCTTCTGGGCAACGACCGGCGAAGTCGCCGGTGTTCCACCCTTTTGCTTGATCTTCAGGACAGGGGCAGACTTCAAGAAAGTCATGTCTGCAAGCACAAAGAACAGATAAGTAAAAATCACAATCCTACCCGTCAATTTATAGCAAAAGGACGAGTTACCTGAAGTTTGTCGAGGAGTTTGCTTAGAAAGACGTTTATCTATCCGCTCCTGCTGTTTCTCAGATGGTTCTTTATATACTGGCTCCCGTTGAAGACTCGCGTTCTCAGGGATCAGTTTGTGTTCTCGCAATTTGGCAGTCGTACACAGTAATCGCCAGTCGCGATCTTGTACCGGAAGACTCCCAAGAATTTCAGCTACCCCCTTCTTATTCGCGTCAAGCGTTGGTCGAGCTGGTCTATCTGCGATGACAACAAAAAACGAGTTAGCAAAAGATCTCGAAAAACAAAGTAACAGATTTTATCTAAGTCAACAAATATGCGACATACTGGGTCTGCGATTAAAGTCGGTCCTGATCCCAGGAACCTTAAAAACATAAAACCATTTCGACTTCCAGTCGCCCATGTTCGAGACCATCCCCTCAACACCGTTTATTTCAGAAGTCGCCCATTTACTAAAGCAAAAGAAGCCATTATGAAGACCCACGCTCTTTATGTCATAGAAGTAACTAAACTCCTCTACTGACGGAGCCCTATGGGCGTACTCCATGTACATCGCATAGAATGCTAGAACAGTGCGATAACTGTTGGGTGTTAGCTGAAAAGGCGATACGTCATAACGTCTGAGAATGGCTGCGACGAAAGGATGAAACGGGACCGATACACCACATCGAAGAATGGGTATTGAGATGACCACGTCCTCTGTAGGGATGATCGCAGGGTTGGTGAACGGAAGATGCGCTCTCTGAGAGGGTTTTGGACTTTGAAACGCAAGTCGCAACAAATTCAACCTCACGAAGGTGGTGAAGTCAGATTTGACGACTCTCGAGACTAGGTCTTCGCATGAGAAAGGTTCGTTCAATTGGGAGTCGTCGACCGAGTCCGTCCCACTCCCTTCCGCTTCCTCTTCTTCCCCACCTGATTCGCGGACCGGAGTAGTCCATTCCTCCTCCACCTCCTCGACCTCGATGTCGGGAGCGTGTCTCGTATGGATGAGGTAGTCGCGTGCTGACACTGTGGATTCGCTATCTCGGATATCGATTGTCCCAGGTTCAGCGAGCTCCTGTACCATCCTCTCAATCTCTACAGAAGACATCGGACCTAACTCTATCTCCGCAGCCTCCATTTCGGAGATGTCCGTAGGGAGAAAACTGTCCCTCTCTTGGTCCGATTCCCCGTCAAAGGCGCGACCTCCTGATCCGAGCTGCTGGCTATCCGATAGATCGCTCATCTGAAAGATAGAAGATCTTTTCAGCGTGATGAATGTGTGAAAAAATAAAGATAAGTGATCTCACCCGCGGTAGATTATAAAAGTCGCATTCGACAAGAAAGTCAGGCTCCATGCGAAAACTGACCCTCCTATCAGCATGCGAGAAGAAATGTAACTAACTTTGGGCGAGTAATTCACGCATCCTCGGTTGTGCGGTATACCTCCAGAAACGGCTGGGCGTATCCCAGTGACTCAAGAAGTATGCATTTTCGAGCATAACCCTGAAGTTACTGGGAGACACCCACTGTTTCGAGACAACCTACCAACCGAAGAGTACGATCATTCGAGTATTAACGCACGTCAACAAATGGCTGGGTGTATCTCAGTATCTCAAGGGACATATAATCGCATATATAGCCATTAGAATACTGTGACACACCCACCATTTGGAATGGCAATTAATACTCTCACCACTCAGCCCGCGACATGTAAAGATCCTAAAAGGTCTAGTCAACAGTTAAGCGGAAATAAGTCTTGGAAATATGCGATTATTCAAGTTGTTCAACCGAATACCCGCGAACATTCAAAATTGTTCATCCGAATGTCCGCGAGCATTCGAGACGTGAATCAGTGCCTATGAATTGTATACGGTTATGTCAGTTTACAGGTCCTACACTATGAATATTACCCAGTTTCATTGACCCAAAACACATAAATACCCACTAGCATACACTCCTAAAAAGTTTTCAAAAACATCCAAACCCAGAAAACAAAGCACATTTTCTCCAAAAACAGAAAGCGAAAATGCAGTGATTTAGAAGCTAACCTTTAGTTTTGATTCCTGCGGTTATTCTCGATCACTTCTGAGAATGAAAATGTTGTGGAAAGTGGCAGAAAATCTGGGAGTGGATTTTGTCTGAAGTGTATGCACTGGAGGGAAGTTAAGAGAAAAGAGGGAAAAATGGGAAATTTGATTCGTATCAAAGCGTTTAAATACCCATATCCCTTATTTATTGGGATTGTGACACGTGGCAGCCGAAATGCCTAAGGTCGCCCAATCTAACGGCCAACTATGGCCACGCCTACACGAAAACCGAAGAGTTTCGTGACGTGGCACCCTAAAGATAATGAAAATTAATCATTACAGCCGTCATTTTTCGAAACCCTCGATGGGACAACCAAAAGGTCACCTCCTCGTGACAACCTTTCACCTGTCTCTCGAGCAATAGTTTCCCTCAGTGACCGCTCTAGTCACGTCGCGAAACTAGGGGCATGTGTTATAGTGAGATTTCTCTCACCTAGAAACTCGAGACCAGACTCCTCTTTAAAAGGACACGTATATTCAGATTCCCAATGAAAGCTGAAATGTCCGTGAGAGACTTCTCGAAGTTTAGACCTCGCCCAGGATAAAACCAGCGAGATATTGCGGGTGCGACCTAATTCACACCGCATAACCATAATCCTCATCATGTAGGGTAGACCCAGCTCGCATATGTCAGAACATGTGCGAGTGTCTCCCTCTATACCTCCGCGACGAGTATAAGGACCGATGCCCTATGAGGCAGTCTTGGTCCCAGCGACCCAACAGCCCTAACAGACCAATATAAGTTCGCATGTCCAGATGTTACCAGCTTCAACATGCGACGTCTACAACGGGCGATTACTTAAGGATGCAGACGTTCCAAACGTATGTGCGATCCTACGAGCTCAACAGACGGAACATGAACGGTCAACTCGCAGATGCGAAAGACGCATACGTTGATGAATTCAGTAACTGTCATACATTTATTAATGTTAACGTTGTTTGAGTTTAGTCATTGCAATTCAATGTGTAAATAATGGATTAACAATAAATGTGATCCTCATGTAACCGATTGGGCACCTGCTTTGTATATAAAGGGGTGATCCACCGTGAAAATGCACCTACGAATCCTTTGCTACAGTGGACTAAGCAGAACAAAATCTGACTGAACCACTATAATTCACCGTCTTGTTTATTTTTCCAGCCTGGTTGTTTATTCTCGCATTCTCATTCGAGTACTCGCCATTCTAGGTTGAATACTCGCACTTATCACCTCTCAAATAATTCTCTTTTTTATCAGTTAAATTATACTTTTTGGTGTTGTGAAATCTGCTCGACAACACATTGCAATCAGATTCCGTTCATGGGCTCGTAATTTTGCTTCGAGCTTGTCCATGTCGAAGGAGTTGAAATTGTTGATCATGTAAGAAACAACAAATTCATTATACTCCGGAAGAAGACTATTAAGAATGAATTGGACCCATTGTTCTCTTGATAAATTAATTCTTAGTAGATTTGCCTTTTGGAACTTCAGATTCATCATCAACAGGTGCGAGTTTATGCAACTACCAGGATGCATTTTCACACTATACAGTTCTTTTGCTAAGATATTAACTAGGAGAGGATCGGGGTGAGGGTTATTCATATTGGCACTACAACACATCAATAAAACAGAAGTAAGGTTTTGGTTCATAAATTCATACACATGTTCAGAAAATAACAAATAAACACATATGCTATAAAAATACTAAATCTAACATAGTTTATTTTCCAAGGTTTTTCAACAAACTGATACAATGTCCCGTTTAGGCGAGAGTCAAAGCATCATCCATTGAATAGAGTTGTCAACTCATCTAAAATGATAATCATTCTAGTAACCTTTTATTCGATCAAGATTGGAATTCAGCGTTGTCCCGTTTAGGCGAGAGTCAAGGCAATTCTATCTTATGAGCTTCTACCATTGTTTCATAATTTGCAAGTCAAATATGGTCGCCACCATTAGGTTGATCCATACCATATAAAACACTTACAAACTACTTATCTTTCGAGATTAAACGGTGCGAAATTGCTAATGAACGTTCCTCCATTAGGGAGGATTACTCACTAAAACAAACGCTTTGTAAAACCAACAATGGAGATCGAATGTCTCTTGATTAAAGCTCATTATTTTAAAATATGTATTTTGTATAATCTTTTATTACATATTATAATAATGAAAAATTACAAATTAAAGTTGGTTTAAACAAAAAATCAACTTTAATTAATTTTCAATTATTATTTAAATTCGAAAAATAAATTCGAATAAATATGGAACAAATTTGAAAATATCTTGTTTAAGTTGTTTTAGAAGAATCTTAAAATCAACTTAAATATCTTTCAAATTAGACTTAATTAAATCAAAATTAAGTTGTAACCACTTAATTTGAAAATATTCTATTTTAAATTGATATTTGAAAAAATATCCGCTTAAAAAATATCTTAAGAATCTTAATAACCAATGCCTAAAATTCCTCAACTTAATTTTGAAATTTTAAATCCAAAAGATATTCAGATTTAAGCTGGTTAGTTATAGATAACTAAATATCAACTTAAATAGGAATATTTAATGAAAAATTTAAATTAAGCTTCAGAAAGAATCTAGATGGTTATAATTCTATATTTAATTAAATACAAGAAAATACATATAGTTTAGCTTAGAATATAAAATTCTTTAAACTATAGTTTTCTTAAATTAATTTCAAAATAAATGAAACTAATTATGTTTCTAATCAATTTTATTAGGTTAAACTAATTTAATTAACCTAGTACAGTTATTCAAATCAGGCAAATAGGCCTTCACAATTGGGGTGGTTCATGTGAGGGGGTGCTGGGTTCAGTATGTCGTACCCACTTCTATGACTCCCATCTCTCACACAAGGCCCAAAAGAGAGGAATTTAACCTTAAAATGAACAACTGTTATTAATTGAATAGGCCCAAAACTAAATGGGCCTAAATAAAATCTATCAAGAACTATGATATTTTATTTAGCAACAACAACCTATATGCATCTATAATAAAATTAAACACATAGGCTCACACAGGCACACAATTTGGATGGATCCTATCATGTTGCTAGGTCATACACAGATGAAAGAAGATTGTAAATATACCTGTTACAAATTATTTACTTGACTAAGGGAGCCATGAGTTAAAATCAGATCATTGGATCTATCAACAAGTTAACCATGGCTATTTGCAATCAAGCAATAATAGGTTTTAAAAACTTACAAATAAGCTAAAACATATACTTCTGCAACAAGGTTAGCTGGATAGTTGGATGTAGGATTTATTTAATTTTAAATAATTAATTTCGAAAAAATAATTAAATAATAAAAAATATCAAATTTTTCGAAAATTTTTAAAATATATATATATTTTGAAATTAATTAAAAAATAATATTTAAAATTAAACCTACAATTTTGAAAAATTAGGTTTCAACTAACCTAAATATCATTTCAAAATTTGCTAACTACCTTTTAAAATTTAATGGTATTTTATAAATAAAAATTAAACAAAAATTTTAAAAAAAAAAAGATAAATAAATATCTTTTTCAGATTTTATGATTTAATTTAAATAAATAAAATAACAAAATTTAAAAGTTACCAAAATATCTTACATCTATTTAAAATTACATGATTACAGTTATCTTATTTTAAATTTAAATAAGGTCAAATTATTTAAAAAAAATATTTAATTTAAAAAATTTAATATCTGACCTTAAATTTAAAAATAAGATAAGATATAATCAAATTTAAAAATAAGATAGATAATTAAGCAAAAAGATAGATATTTACTATTTTCAAATTCAAATTACACTAATATCATGAATTAAATTAAAAAAAAATATTAATTAATTTAATTATGATATTTAGAATTGAAATAGGAATAGTAAATGTCTAAATACAAAACTACACAAAAAATCAGAAGTTAAATCCATGAAATATCATGAAAAATCAAAGAAAAACAAAAAATTTGCGAGCTGTACGGACAGTATGCTGACATACTGTCCGCGCGCGCAGAGAAGGGTGCACAGCCGAGGAATCTCGGCGGTGGAGGATCCCAGCAGCATTTCCGCGCACGGAATGGCGTTTCAGACACCCCATGCGCGTGTTCTCGGACAAAAAATTTGTTCTAACACGCGTCTGGCCGAGCATTTAGGCCATTCGCGCACGCGTGTCTTAGTGATGTCACCCTGATATTTTTCAAAACTTCAAAAAATCATAACTATTTTCAAATTAAATTTTTTTTCCATACTATCCAATAAAAATAATGCCAGAAACAGATATTCAATTATTTTTCACGAAAATTCACAAACATCAATCAATCATCAAACAACACTCAAAACAACATGATACCATCCAAAACATCAAACAATCATTTTAAGTCTAAATTTCTTGCAAGCAAATCAATTACCATGGCTCTGAGGCCAGTTATTGGAAATTATTTTACCAGGATCTTAAATCTACTCACAAGTATGTTGATTAACACCCTAAATATGAAATTCTAAAACGATTATGAAATAAACACATATAAAGTATTAGAAACCTTACATTGGGTGCAGCGGAATAATATGAATCCTTCCGTTCAGATCTCTAACCCTTGTATCCTTTCTGTCGCAGAGTATTATCAAGATCTGAACCTGGATCTCTTTCTCTCCTTCTTTAGTGTTGAAACTCCTTCTTGCTGAAAGTCTTTCTTCACGATCTTCCTCACTATGATTGAGGTATTACTTGTTGTGTGTGGGCACTACTCTAATCACTAAGTATTTCGAAATCTCAAGGAAGAAGAGAGAGAGAGAGAGTGGGCGGCCAGATATAGAGAGAGAAGGCTTAGGTTTTTGTGAATGAAAAGTTTAATTTTCCTAAAGCCTTCACTATCTATTTATAGCATTCCACTAGGGTTAGGTTTGAATTATTTGGCATTAAAATAATGAAAATATCAGATGATAAATGCTATAAAAGTGGCCGGCCATGGTAGTATGGATTTGGGCCTCACTTTTTACAATTTTGCAGTTTTATCATTTTTGCATCTAATTTTCTCAAAAATGCCAATTTTCTAATTCAACCATTTAAATGTCAATTCTAACTATTTAATAACTATAAATAATTATTAAATAATATTTTTATTTATCATATTTATTAATTGAACCATACAAAGTATCATAATTAACAAATATGCCCCTAAAACTCTTTCTTTACAATTTTGCCCTTACTTAGTGAAAAATTCACAAATAGACATAGTCTAATTTGAGAATTATAATTGATTAATCAAAACCAATTATATGAGTCTTACAAGCAATATTATCTCAACTAGTGGGGGGACCATGGGTCTATATAACCGAGCTTCCAATAAGCAGATCAAGAATTTATAACCTAAATTCACTGACTTATTAATTCTTCGTTGAATCCACGCATAGAACTTAGAATTGCACTCTCAGTATATAGAATGCTCTATATGTTCCACCATATAGACACATCATTAGTTATCCATTGTTATAATCCTAATTTGATCAATGATCCTCTATATGAATGATCTACACTGTAAAGGGATTAGATTACCGTTACACCCTACTATGTATTTTATCCTTAAAACACTTGACCCCGTATAAATGATATTTCAGCTTATGTGAAATGAGTACTCCACCATTTATTTTCATTTGGTCAAGCTCGAAGGAGATCATCCTTTACTTACTATTCGCCAGATAGAAGCTATAGATTCCATGTTTATGTTAGCGCTCCCACTCAATTGCACTACCATGCTCCCAAAATGTACGTATCACCCTGACCTAAAAGTAGGCTTAACTAACAAATCAAAGAACACGAATAGCCTCTTGAGATTGAGCCTAATCATAACAGGATTAAGATCATTTGATCTAGGATCAACTAGGCGATATTGACTTGAATAGATTTTACGGTAAGTTTAATAAATCTAAGTCAAAGTTCAATATCGGTCCCTTCCGATGCATACTCCATGCATCCAACCTGAGCTTTACTTTAACCAATGTTCTGGAAAGAACATAGCATTTCTCCAAATGCAAGTAAACTCTTGTTGTAGATTATCATATCAGTAAAACCCTGTGTCTGATAAATCTAGGAAACTTTATTCACATAGTCATGTTTACTTTCCAAAGTGTTGACAACACAATAAACAGGATCAAGTATGTGAAAAGGATTTCAGATGAATTTATAAATCAAATAGACAAGCAATTGATAAGGTGAACCAAAACATACACAAATGAATGAAAAATACTTCTGTTTCTTTATTGATGTTGAATAAAATAGATTACATTGAAATGGAGTTTTATTTAGGGCATAAAACCCAACAGTATTTCGCTGGGGGTCCATTTAATGGGACAAGTCAGGCAGGTCAGACATCGATCACATAGGCTTATACCGCTCTTATGGATTTTAAGGCAATGCATTAAAATAAATAATTATAAACTATTATGCTTCCTAACATCCTTTGCTAATGACATACATTCTAAACAAATAAAGGCTTACTGAACCGTGAGCCAAACTTTTTTTTTACGATGATTGTACATGTCTAGACGATCTTCAATAGACAAACCTGGCGGCTTTGATACCAAAATTGTAACGCCCTAATACTTAGGTGCGCTACAATGATTTTTTAATTAATGTGCCACCTTTGCTAATCAAAGGATTTTCCTTGAATATTGTGCCAAATTATTGTGAAATATTATAAACTTATATGTATATATATTTACATAGTCGGGATCCTGAGTTAAACTTTTACAAATGTTAACAAAATACATTTATAAACTAGACGCACAACGACTACAAAATACAACCTCAGATGTCCCGAGACTGAACACTTCAGGTCACGTTGCCTCGACATGTACAATCACCATCCAAGATCGGAGCTCACTCCTGTTTAGCCTTCACCTTTCTTTTACCTACACATAAAAGTAGCAACTATGAGTCAACAAACTTAATAAGAAAAGCACATAACAAATAATATAATAATGACTTGCATCTAGGCACTCATACACCTATCCACAAGGCTTAATAGATAAGTAAGAACGTTCTTTACTAGGGTACAACCACTATACCATATACACTACGTACCACTATTGTACAAGTGTTAGTAGGGTTTGTTTCGTACCCTGAGTACCACTAAGTGTTGTACCATAGACACCTCGTACCTTTCGGTACTAGTGCTGGTAACACCATAACGTACTCTTTAAACATTGTACACTATACCAATGCACTTTGTACCGCTACCATACTACTGTTGGTAGTGTACGAGTCACAACAAGCATGCATATATATCACACATACATACATTCACATATATACAATGTGTTCTATGCTATTCTTATCTCATTTTCAAATTCAAGTGAGTTGGTCGGCCTGGATAAAAAACCTGGTGCTGGATGGATGCCCTAGTCACATTACATAAACGGGTAAACAACACGCCAAAACCCTAATTTGGAAAACCCAAACCCCCAACTAAGGGTTCTTCTATAGGTAACTAATTTAATAATACCCTAATTAACAAGGAATTAACCAACCAAAGCTCTGAAAAATAACATGAATCGACGAATCGAATAATTCGGGAAACTTCTCCTATTCCGGTTAAACTTTTGCATCCACCACACCAAACCCCCAAACCAGCAGCAAGAACTCAAACCTAACTCAAAATGAACTTAGAAATCCAAATACAATTCATTCAAACCCTAACAGCCATAACAACTCAAAATTGTATGCTAAAGCTAAAGTTCAAGCTTAAGTAACAAGAGAATCAAGGTGCTAGGGCTTACCTCCACTTGGAAACACTACAATTTCCAACTGAAATCCAAAAAATGGTGAGGGTTAGGGTTGATCTTGCTGGTCCTTGTGGTGGTCAAGCAAAGAGAAGAGAGAGAAAGGAATTTCTTATTTCCTCTAATTGATAAAATCCAAAAAGAAAATAGATATTCTTGCTGAAACTAAACATGGCCAGCTGTCCAAAGAAACACCAGCCACCTAACTGTTGGGTTTTATGCCCTAAATAAAATCCATTTCAATATAATCAGATTTACTTATTAATAAAGATCAGAAATAACATTTTATGTTGCATGGTTCACATGATTTATTTCATGATTATATATATAATGTATGAATTCTATTTAAGTCCAGATTATATGAATTTGTTAAAGATTATAGTGTTGTCAGCACAGTGGAATATACTCTTAATTATATGTTCAAAAGTTTATTCCCTGATTTGTCAAAACACTGGATTTAGACTGACATGGTATAATCAGCGATAGGTATTCTTACACCTTGGAAAAGTGTTATGTCCTTTCCAGGACATTGGCAAAGTTTACTAGTGTCGGATGTATGGAGTATACATCAGAAGGGACCGATATTGAACTTTGATTAGATATATTAAAACTTACCGTTATATCTATTCAATTTAATATCACCTGTTGATCCTAGATCAAATGATCTTAATCCTGATATGGTTAGGTTCAATCTCAAGAGTACTATACATGTTCTTTGATTTGTTAGTTAAGCCTACTTTTGGGTCAGGGTGATACGTACATTTTGGGAACATGATAGTATAATTGAGTGGGAACACTACCATAAATATGGAATCTATAACTTCTATAGGAATTTAGAAGTGAAACGATGATATCCTTCGAGCTTGACTAAACAGAGATAAATGGTGGAGATCTAATTTCACTTTGCTGAAATATCATTTATACGGAGCTAAGTGTTTTAAGGATAAAATACATTGAAGGTGTAACGGTAACTTAGTGCCTATTCAATGTAGATCATCTATTAGAGGGTTATTGATCACATTAGGGTTATAACAATGGATAACTAATGACGTATCTATATCATGGAACATATAGAGCATTCTATATGACTGAGAGTGCGATTCCAAGTTCTAAGTGTGGATTCAATAAGGAATTAATAATTTAGGGAATTTACTTGGTAAATTCGGTTCGACTTATTGGAAGCTCGGTTATATAGACCCATGTCCCCATACTAGTTGAGACCATACTGCTTGTAAGACTCAGTTAATTGATTTTGAATAATTAATTATAATTCTAAAGTTAGACTATGTCTACTTTATGAATTTTCACTAAGCAAGAGCGAAATTGTAAAGAAAAGAGATTCTAGGTTTATTTATTAATTAAGATACTTTATATGTCTAAATTAATAAATATATTAAATGGCAATATTATTTAATAATTATTTTTAAGTTATTAAATAATTAGAATTGGCATTTAAATGATTAAATTGGAAAATTGGCATTTTTGAGAAAATGGGAATGAAAAATAACAAAATGGGAAAGTTGCAAAGTTGCAAAGTAAGGCCCAATTTCCTAATATGGGCCGCCCACTATACATAGGCTTTTACCATTTTATTTTTCCATTATTTTAATGCCACACAATTCTAACCTAAACCTAGAGGGCATTCTATAAATAAAAAGTATTGGCTTCAGGAAACTCATGACTTTGAACATTGTTTCCTTCAGACAAAAGCCAAGCCGCCCCTTCTCTCTCTTTTCTTCTCTAAAATTTCGAATTCCCTTGAGTGATAGAGTAGTGCCCACACACATCAAGTGGTACCTCAATCATAGTGTGTAAGACTGTGGAAAATCAGCATCAGAGAAGGAGAGAAAGAGATCCAGATTCAGATCTTGATAATGCTGTGCTACAGAAAGGAATCAAGGGCTAGAGATCTGAATGGAAGGAGTCATTATATTCCGCTGCACCCAATGTAAGGTTTTCTTAAACTCTTATGTGTTTATTTCATTGTTTTAGAATTCATATTAGAATGTTAATGAAACATACTTGGTAGTAAATCTAGATCCTGGTAAAATATATCCAACACTAACCCCCTTGGTAAAATTACCAAAATACCCTTTTACTTACAACCTAAGCAATACTAAGCCTAGGGGTAAAATGGTCAAAAGCCATAACCCTGCTTAAACTCGGTATTCAAAATATTCCTTATGTTTGTCTCGCTAAGAATTAGGTTCTAGACTTACCCGTGTGACTAAAACGGCCATCCATTGCATTTTTCATCATCGACGAGCAAAAATCATAAAAATTGCATAATTCATATATAACATAAATAATACCTCTAGAGTTTAATAAAATCTCCGGAATTGAGAAACTGTAACTCTAGTGCCCAATTCTAGAAATGGGACCCACAACATAATAAACTCACATAATTATAAATATATCAATAATAAACGCTAATTGCCTTTCCTAATCCATATTATAAAATGCGGTTATTACACTAGTATTGGATGTATGGAGTATACATTGAACTGGGACCGATATTGAGCTTGGTAAAGATATTATAATCTTACTATTGTATCTTTCTAAGTCATTGTCACTTGTTGATCGTAGATCAAAAGATCTTAATCCTGATATGGTTAGGTTCGATCTCAAGAGTGTTATTTATGTTCTTAGAGTTGGTCGTTGAAGCTCATACGGGTGAACACATACAATTTTGGAACCTGATAGTACAATTGAGTGGGAGCACTAATCATAGATACGGAATCTATAGCTTTTATCTGGACATAGAAGTGAAAGATGATTTCCTTCGAGCTTGGCTTAATAGAGATAAATGAAAGAGCTCTTATTTCAGTAATTATATAAGTTTACTAAAATATCATTTATAGGAAGCTAAGTGTTTTAAGGATCAAACACATTGAGGGGTTAAATGGTAAATTTGTCCCTACTTAATGTAAATCATCTATAGAGGATCTTTGATTATGGGATTAGAAAGATGGTTAAATTTCAAAGTATATCTATATCGTGGAACATATAGAGCGCTCTATATAATTGAGAGTGCAATTCCAAATCTATAGTGGTGCAAGGAGAAATTAATAAGTTAGGGATTTTACTTGGTAAATTCTAGATCTACTTATTGGAAGCTTAGTTATATAGGCCCATGGTCCTCACACTAGTTGAGACAATACTGCTTGTAAGACTCAGTTAATTGATTTTAATTAATCAATTATAATTCTAAAATTAGACTACGTCTTATTTATGAATTTTCACAAAGCTAAGGCTTAAATATGAAGAAAAGAGATTTTAAGGTTTATTTGTTACTTAAGAGACTTTATAAAGTCTAATTAATAAATATATTAAATGGACATTTTTATTTGATAATTAATTTTAATAATTAAATAAATAATTTTGACATTTAAGTGGCTGACTCGGAAAATATAGTATCTGTGAAAGAATAGGATAAATAAATGAGTAAAATAGCAAAATTGTAATTAATGGGCCAACCTCCTAATGGACGGCCACTTAAGCTCAATTTAGCCATTTATTTATCAATTTTTAATGCCAAATAATTTAAACCTAAACCTAAAAAGATTCCAATAAATAGATAGTGATGGAGTCAAAACTAAGAGCTTAGAATCATTAGTCTTTCAGTCAAATTTGAGTCTTCTCTTTCTTTCTCTAATTTTCGATTCCTTCTCCCTATTTTCTTCTTCAAATTTTGTCCCTCTTTATGATTTAGTACATACCCACACATAGCAAGTAAGTACTCAATAATAGTGTGCAAGACTATGAAGAATCCAACACTTGAAGGAGAATCGGGCTCAGATCTTGATAATACTCTGCGACAGAATGGAACAAGGGTTAGAGATCTGAGTGGAATGAGTCATTTAATTTCGCTGCAGCTAATGTAAGGTTTCTTGAACTTTATATGTGTTTAAATTTTATTGTTTTAGAAATTCATATTTAGGATGTTAAACAACATACATGGAAGTAAATCTAGATCCTGATAAAATAATCCCAAACAGTTTTTATTTTATTTGTTGTCTAGTTCTTCTTCTTCATCTTGTTTTCATTTTTTTCTTTAGTTTTTGAAATTTTAAGTCACGTTTTTGAAGAAAAAAATAAGAGTGTGGGTTTTTTTATTACGATTTTCCAGAACTGGGCTTGCAAATATAGCATCTATTACATCTGGTGTTAAGGTTGTGCAGAGGATGATTAGTTTTTTTTAATCCTTTTTTCTCTTATTTTTTTATTTGTTTTAGTGTTGTTTTACGGTTGTTTTATCATCGATTTATTTCCGGAATTAATGGTTATTTTCAAGGTGTTGTCATGTTGATGTGGTCCGTAGGTGTGGAAGATGGAGGCTATAAATACATTTTTTCTTCTTTCTCTATGGTTATTTTTATAGTTTATTTACTTTGATTCTCCTATAAATACGTTGACAAGCTCACTCACAAAAGGTTTTTGAGGTGCGTGGTTCTTTTATGTTTTTCTAAGTGGTAATTTAGTTTCATTATTTTACATTTGTTTTGTGTTGGTTTAGGTTTGTTTTAGTGTTTTTTTTTTTAATTCTGATTTTTTAGGGTTGAGCTTGTAAATAAAGCCGCTATTGCATATGGTGTTAAGGTTGTCAAGAAGAAGGTTTTTTGATCAATTTTTTTTGTTTTTTTTATTTGTTTTAGGGTTATTTTACAGTTGTTTTGCCCTGATTATTTTTTTAATGTTGATTTCACTATTTTTGCTCAATCTCGCTGGAATTAATGGTTATTTTTAGAGTGTGTTCGTGTTGATGTGGTAGTTCTGTGCGTGGGTATAGAAGATGGAGCTATTGTTCTTGATATTTGATGTATACAGAATAAAAGAAAAAAAAAAGCTCAACACAGTATAAAGTAATTTTTGCCATGTGACAGTAAAATTATAAACATTTATCTAGAACTCAGTATTTTTCTATGTTTCTCAAAATTTAACTATAAATATTAGCTTTTAAAATATTAAACCATTAAATATCTGTAGAGAATAATAAAATAAAATTTAAAAATTTAGCTATTTAATTAATTAAAAATATATCAAAAAATATGTTTACATAAAAATATCTCAGTCAAAAACATAATTTTTTATTATATTTTTTCTTGCTTTATATTTTTATTATTATTTTTTTAGTTGATGGAATAATCCTAATTCATATAATATAAAAATGAGAAATTCTTTTAATTTAATAAAAAAATTAAACATAAAAACTCATCCTTTTTTAATAATACTTATTTATGGGTTGTACTGAATCATGTTATCTTTTAGAAAACATTAGGTCTAAAATAATTTTTTTAAAAGTACATATAGCTGAATTTTTAAAAATACATAAAGTCTAAACAAATAATTCATCAAAATACAAAAGCCAAACTAATATAAATTCGAAAAAATAATACACTTTGGCATGAGCATGAGCATATATGAAGTAGGTAGGGGTCCGGAAATTAGTTATAATTCCTTAGAAGAGGGCGTGAGTGTGAGTGTCCCACTTGCTTATACAAAAAGTAGATTGAAAACTACAGACTTTGATGACAAAGAAGTTGGGGCAATGGTAAAAGAGGGTTGTGTTGTTTTGTGTTTTGTTGTGGGGGCACTGTGTCTCTCTTCTAAAATCACTGATTGAATTGAATTAATTGTCCTCTATGGGAAGACCCTCTCCTACATGTGATGACAATCAATTAAAACACCATGTGCTTCAGTTGAGAAAACATGCAACACACCCGCCGTGTGTTCTTTTCAAAAACAAAATTAATTATTGCCTATATTATTATTACTATTTTGGATTTTTCAAAACAAAATATCCTTGTCATGTTATAAAATTTTGATGTGTATATATATCTATACATTGGATTGGAGGGTACTCGTTCAAATTTTTTATTTTCCTATATGCTTAAAGATTCATAATTTTATCGAGTTTTTCTTTGTCTTTTTTTTATAAATATTGAAGAATGTGGTAGAGTTTATTTTTACACGGTATAAATAAATATTATTAAAAAATATGGGATTAAAAAATAATTAAAGTTTAAAATATGAAAAACTTAGGTGTCGTTTGGTAACACTTTTGTTTTGTAATTTTTTAATCACAAAATGAAAGTAAATTTTTTTTTTAAAAAAAAATTTGCTTTTGAAAAACAAAAATAACTACTTTTGTTTTTCAATTTTAAAAACAGAAAAGAAAAGTGTGTTCTGTAAAGTTTATTTTCATTTTTTGATTTTATTTACGTCGGGTCTAGGTTCGGGGGGATTCGGGTCCGGGTCATGATCGAAGTCCAAGATATTGATTAAGAAAAAAAAAACTGTTTAAAAAATATTGAAAGTGATTATTTATTTTTTTGTTTTTTAAATTTTGATTCTCAATTAAAAAATTTAAAAGTAAAAACAATTTTATAGAACATGTTTTTGAAAAATATTTTTACTTTTTCAATTTTAAAAACAGAAAACTGATTAAAAAAGTGTTACCAAACGACACCTTAATAAATAAATTTAAAAAAAGTTGTAATAATAAATTTTGCCAAAAAATTCATCGGCGCTAGAAAAGTCACTAGTGCCGTAAAAGTTATTTTCGTCGGAAAAATCACCGAAAAAGTCATTGTTGCCAAAAAAGTCACCAGAAAAGTCATCAGAAGTAGATGTCTCGAATATAAATAAAAATAGAACCGGTTCTACAACAAAATGAATAAAAACAAATAACACAAAATAACTCAAAACGGTTATAATTAAAATATAACCGGTTCTGCAATATAATGAATAAGAATAAATAACACAAAATAACTCAAACTAATTATACTTAAAATAGAATTGATTTTATAATAGTGTTATAATAAATAAAAATAAATAACACGAAATAACTCAAACCATTTATAATTAAAATAGAACCTATTATATAACATAATGAATGAGTATTTTTAGGGTAGATGTGGTATGTGTATTATTTGGTGGGTTGGAGCATGTTGAATGAATGTTTTTATTTAAGTAATTTTATTTAACTATTTTTGTACGTGAGTTTTATCTTAGTTGCTTTACGCAACCAATTTTTTTGTTGTCTCAAATTTTTAACTAGTTCATAGATATAATCAGTTTCTTTATATTATATTTGAGTTATTGTGTGTTATTATTTGTGTTTTTTATTTTGTTATGGAACTAGTTCTTTTCATATTTATGCCTCAATATTTTTTAGAATTGATCCCCACTTTTTTTTAAAACAAAAAAATTATAACCGATTTTATGAAGTAGTATCTGTTATGAGATATTTTTTTGTGAAACTAGTTTTGTTTTTAAGTTATGTTTTAGTGTTTTAAGAAAATGATTTCCTCTTTATTTTTAATTGTAATCTCTTTGAGTTATTGCTGTTGGGTTTTATGTCCTAAATAAAACTCATTTCAATATAATAAGATTTACTTATTAATATAGATCAGAAATAACATTTAATGTTGCATGGTTCACATGATTTATTTCATGATTATATGTACATAATGTATAGATTCATCTGAAACCCTTTTCACATACTTGATCCTGTTTATTGTGGCGTCAACACATTGGAAAGTAAACATGACTATGTGAATAAAGTTTCCTAGATTTATCAGACACAGGGTTTTACTGATATGATAATCTACAACAAGAGTTTACTTGTATTTGGAGAAATACTATGTTCTTTCCAGAACATTGGTTAAAGTAAAGCTCATGTTGGATGCATGGAGTATGCATCGGAAGGGACCGATATTGAACTTTGACTTAGATTTATTAAACTTACCGTAAAATCTATTCAAGTCAATATCGCCTAGTTGATCCTAGATCAAATGTTCTTAATCCTGTTATGATTAGGCTCAATCTTGAAAGGCTATTCGTGTTCTTTGATTTGTTAGTTAAGCCTACTTTTAGGTCAGGGTGATACGTACATTTTGGGAACACGGTAGTGCAATTGAGTGGGAGCGCTAGCATAAACATGGAATCTATAGCTTCTATCTGGCGAATAGTAAGCAAAGGATGATCTCCTTCGAGCTTGACCAAACAAAAATAAATGGTGGAGATCTCATTTCACATAAGCTGAAATATCATTTATACGGGGTCAAGTGTTTTAAGGATAAAATACATAGTAGGGTGTTACGGTAATCTAATCCCTTTACTGTGTAGATCATTCATATAGAGGATCATTGATCACATTAGGATTATAACAATGGATAACTAATGATGTGTCTATATGGTGGAACATATAGAGCATTCTATATACTGAGAGTGCAATTCTAAGTTCTATGCGTGGATTCAACGAAGAATTAATAAGTTAGTGAATTTTAGTGCTAAATTCTTGATCTACTTATTGGAAGCTCGGTTATATAGACCCATGGTCCCCCCACTAGTTGAGATAATATTGCTTGTAAGACTCATGTAATTGGTTTTGATTAATCAATTATAATTCTCAAATTAGACTATGTCTATTTGTGAATTTTTCACTAAGGGCGAAATTGTAAAGAAAGAGTTTATAGGGGCATATTTGTTAATTATGATACTTTGTATGGTTCAATTAATAAATATGATAAATGACAATATTATTTAATAATTATTTATAGTTATTAAATAGTTAGAATTGGCATTTAAATGGTTGAATTAGAAAATTGGCGTTTTTGAGAAAATCAGATGCAGAAAAGATAAAACTGCAAAATTGCAAAAAGTGAGGCCCAAATCCATTTGTATAGGGCCAGCCACTTTTGTAGGAAATTTAAACTGATTTTTTCATTATTTTAATGCCAAATAATTCAAACCTAACCCTAGTGGAATGCTATAAATAGATAGTGAAGGCTTCAGGAAAATTACACTAAAATTTCACACTTAAATTTTCTATTTTTCCTTCAGAGAAAAACCTGAGCCTTTCTCTCTCCCTATCTTTAGCTGCCACTTCTTCTTTCTCTTCCCTCTTGAATTTCGAAATCCTTAGTGTATGAGTAGTGCCCACACACAGCAAGTGATAGCTCAATCATAGTGAGGAAGATCATGAAGAAAGATCATCAGCAAAGGAGTTTCAGCATCAAAGATTCAGAGAAAGAGATCCAGGTTCAGATATTGATAATGCTCTGCTACAGAAAGGAATCAAGGGCTAGATATCTGAACGGAAGGAGTCATATTATTCCGCTGCACCCAATGTAAGGTTTCTTAAACTTTATATGTGTTTAATTTATCGTTTTAGAAAGTTCTTATTTAGGATGTTAATAAACATACTTGTGAGTAGATCTAAGATCTTGGTAAAATAATTTCCAACAACTGGCCTCAGAGTCATGGTAATTGATTTACTTGCAAGAAATTTGGACTTTAAAACGATTGTTTGTATGTTCTTTGGATGGTATCATGTTGTATTGAGTGTTATTTGATGATTGATTGATGTTTGTAAATTTTTGTGAAAAGTAATTGCGATTTTGTTTCTGGAATTATTTTTATTAGATAGTATGGAAAAAATTAAGCAAGTTAGCCTTTTACAGAACTTAATTTCGATTTTATTTGAATTAGTTATGAATTTTTGAAGATTTGAAAAAATCGGGGCTGTGCTGAAATTTTCCTGCGATCGCAAATCTGTACGTACAGTTCACAATTTTTTCGTTTTTCTTCGATTTTTCATGTTTTTTCATGGAATTAACTTCCGATTTTTTGTATAGTTTTGTATTTATACTATTACTATTCCTAATTCAATTCTAATTATCATTTTGAATTAATTTAATATTTTTTAAATTTAATTCAAGATATTAGTGTAATTTGAATTTGAATAGAATTAGTATCTATCTTCTTGCTTAAAAATCTATCTTATTTTAAAATTTGTTTATATCTTATCTTATTTTAAATTTAAAAATAAGATATTTATAATCATGTAATTTTTAAATGATATAAGATATTTTGCTAATTTTTCAAATTTTGTTATTTTATTTATTTAAATTACATTTAAAATTTGAAAAAGATATTTATTTATCTTTTCTAATTTTTTATTTAATTTTTATTTATAAAATAACATTTAAAATTTAAAAGTAGTTAGCAAATTTTTGAAATGATATTTAGGTTGGTTGAAACCTAATTTTTCAAAAATTGTAGGTTTAATTTTAAATTTAAATTTTTTTTAAAAAAAATTTTGAATTTTTCAAATTTTTTTTTTAAATTTTTCGATTTTTTTTTTATTATTTAATTAATTATTTTCGAAATTAATTATTTAATTTAAAATTAAATAAATCCTACATCCAACTATCTAGCTAACCTTGTTGCAGGAGTATGTGTTTTAGCTTGTTTGTAAGTTTTCAAAACCTATTATTACTTGATTGCAAATAGCCATGGTTACTTTTTGCCAGATCTAATGATCTGATGGCTCCCTTGGTCAAGATAATAATTTGTAACAGGTATATTTACAATCTTATTTCATCTGTGTATGACCTAGCAACATGATAGGACCCATCCAAAGTGTGCCTGTATGAGCCTATGTGTTTAATTTGATTATAGATACATATAGGTTGTTGTTGCTAAAATAAATTATCATAGTTCTTGATAGAATTTATTTAGGCCCATTTAGTTATTGGGCTTATTCAATTAATAACAGTTGTTCTTATTAAGGTTAAATTCCTCTCTTTCGGGCCTTGTGTGAGAGTTGGGAGCCATAGAAGTGGGTACGACATACTGAACCCAGCACCCCCTCACATGAACCACCCCAATTGTGAAGGCCCATTTGCCTGATTTGAACAACTGTACTAGGTTAATTACACTAGTTTAACCTAATAAAATTGATTAGCAACATAATTAATTTCATTTATTTTGAAATTAATTTAAGAAAATTATAGTTTAAAGAATTCTTTATTCTAAGCTAAACTATATGTATTTTCTTGTATTTAATTAAATATAGAATTATAACCATCTAGATTCTTTCTGGAGCTTAATTTAAATTTTTCATTAAATATTCCTATTTAAGTTGATATTTAGTTATCTACAACTAACCAACTTAAATCTGAATATCTTTTGAATTTCAAATTTCAAAATTAAGTTGAGGAATTTTAGGCATTGGTTATTAAGATTCTTTAGATATTGTTTAAGTTAATATCTTTTCGAATATTAACTTAAAATGGAATATTTTTGAATTAAGTGGTTACAACTTAATTTTTGATATTTAATTAAATTTAAATTTGAAAATATTTAAGTTCTAAATTTTTTCTAATACAACTTAAATTAGATATTTTTCAAATTTTGTGGAAAGGATACTTAGTTAAATAAGATATTTTCTAGATAGTTATTTCTAGACTACTTATTATTTCTAATATTAAATAGGAAAATATTATAAATTGTGAAATTAATTATTTATTAATTAATTTTGGTACAATTTATTTTAAGTATATTTTTCCTAGTATTAAACTAGAGATTAATAATTAAGCCTTCTCTACACTTAATTATTTATTTCTTGAATTTAATACATTTAATTAATTTGAAAATTAAATATCTAAGTTGATTTTTATCATCATACTTAAATATTTCTTTTTCATGACATTTAATTAAATAGAAAATTATTTTTAGTTGAAATTTATTTTTCAACTAAATTTAAATGACTTTCAAAATATATTTTTTCTTTATTTTATTAATCAAATTTCGAAATTGCATTTCTTAAATGTTGGAATTTCGAATTTTATTTGAAAAATAGATTAAAGTTGTAAATTATTTATTTTAATTTTGGACCAACTTAAATCAATGATTTTTTCATTAATTGATTAATTTAAAATAAATTGAATTAAAGTATATTATTAGAAATTGAATTAATTAGTCAAAGGAAAATCTAGATAGATGATATTTTTGCATGAAGTATTTTTCTAGTGTATTTAATTAAATAGAAAATTAATATTTAAGTTGATTTTCATCATCATACTTAAATATTTGAAATTTTTCTTATATATTTAATTAAATAGGAAAATTATATTTTTGGTTGTAAATTAATTTTATTAATTAATTTTGGGCCAACATTAAATTAGAATAATTTTTCCAGGATTAATTTTTTATTTTAACATGTATTTTCGAAAATTGTATTCTTAAATACTTTAATTTTTCGAAATGCAATATATATTTATAGAAAATTAAATTTGAGTTGTAAATTAATTTATATTAATTTTGTAACAACTTAAATTGAATATTTTTCTAAATATTTATTGGAAATTATTACTAAGATGGAAATAATTCATGTTATTTTTATATCCATCTAAGTAAAATTTATAAATATTAAATTAAAATTTATATTTAGAATTTTTCATTCTAAATTGGAAATTTTAAATAAATATATATTTAAAATAAATAAATTAAATAAAGAGAATCAAAGAAAATACAACTCACTTTAAATAATGAGCTTGATTATTATTAAGATATTCGATCTCCATTGTTGGTCTTACAAAAGTTAAATGTTTTCAATATAACCTCGAGACGCTAGACTTCGTCCCCCTATGGATGGTTATTCGTTGAACGCATTTAACACCGTAAGATTTCATTTGATAAGTGTTTTGTAAGTTTTCGTCTCTATTAGACTCTCCCCTACGGTGACTACTTAGAGATAAACTCATAAAACATGAAACAATGGTGGAAGCTCATAAAATGAGAATAACCTTGACTCTCGCCTACCGGGACAACGTTGGATTCTTATTTTGATCGAATAAAAGGTTGCTAGAATGGTTTCTATTTTAGATGAGCTGACAACTCTATTCAATAAATGATGCTTTGACTCTCGCCTACCGGGACACTGTATCAGTTTGTTGAAAACCTTGGAAATTATTTAGGATTGTATGTTTTAGTATTTTCACTAGTCATTCCTACTTGCTATATGTTTATAATTTCTGAATTGTGTATGAATTTATATTGAACCATGTTATTTTCTGTTATTAAGTTGTGATTTAATTTCGAATCTTCATTGTTGGTCTAACATGTTTGTTTTTCTAATGAGAGAAATCCCTAATGGATTTTCACCATTAGACATACATAATAGTGTTAGATCTCGAAAGATAAATATTGTATATGCGACATCTAGCTGTTCATCAATTGATGACACCTTAGACTAGTATTTTTACGATATGAAACAAGAAGATTGTATAAATAAGATTACTTTGACTTTCGCTAATCGAAGCATCGTTGGATTCTTATTTTAAACGAAATTATCCTAATTCCTCTTAGCTTATTCATTTCGAATTAGCTCAATAACATATCATTAGATGAACGGTCTATAAATCATTTCATGTCATTATATTTTCTCTTAAGAAATTAAATGACGCATATGATTATAATCCCGAAATTCTATTCCCAATTGATATAAATCCTCAATCTTAGAAATCTCCTACTTGTATGGGCAAATCTGACTTAGAGTTTGTATTAGTAGTGGTGGTCCAAGATAGAATTACTCATTATATTTGGTATAAATTTAAGTCTTTGACTTTAATTTTAGAATCCAAATAGAAATTTTCTTATATTTCTAATTCCAGATACAATACAGTTACACTTTCTTAAGTGTTTAATATCCATCTTCTATTAATGGATTCAAACTGTATGGAATATGAGTTAGGTATTCTGCGACCAGGATCCACTTGCAGTATTCTATGAACTCATTGATGTAACTATACCTAAGTCATCAAAAGACTCAATCATTTTTTTTTATTAATCTATGGCATTTGTATCTTGATCATAGTGGATTTGACAAGATCAATCTCTGCAAAGAGTTAATATGCCTATATCCACTGAAAGTAGTTCATCTCATTCGCAGATGGATGTACATTCAGGGGTGGATATGAGTTTTTCGTTGTATTCTTAAAACGATAACTCTAGATTATACCTTATGCAAAGAAATTTGAAATGTTTGAAAAATTTCATTAATTTCTAGCAATGGTTAAAACCATTAAGGTAAGTGGTTAAAGATCTTGCGAACTGATAGGGGTGGAGAAATAGTTAGTAGATATGCAGTTCAAAGATCATTAAATTGATTTTTGAATTATATCCAAACTTACCTCCCCAGAAATTTCGAGTTGCATATTGATGATTAGTTACTAGTCGTTGCCTAAATCCTTCTATGGTAATACAATTTCAGAATGATGTAATGGTTGGGTACTTAATGTAAATCATTACTAGATTCATGGATGACCTAATCAAAATCTTAAGAAAAGCTAGAACTGTTAACCATGGTTTGTTAGCTATTCTAAGTGATTAGGGGTGGACCATCCCATTGTCAATAGATAAGAAAGTGTTTGTTCAAACAAATACTACTTTTCTAAGAAAATGACTAAGTCTGAAAAACAAGTAGCAAATAAAGGAGATATTTAATTCTTGATTCCAAAAGTGTTCTATCATCTTATATAACATATGATGATCCCACTGTCTCTGTTGTCTTGTCACAACCGAAGAGATCAATACCATTTAGTTTGCTTCGACATAATTCACGGTACCTTGTCGTAGTGGGAGAGTTTCTAGGAACTCACCTTCTTATGACTTGGAAGACACTAGTGATTAAAATCCATTGTGAGTTTAAACAAGTAATGGATTGTCAAGATAAGAAACTAAGAAGAAAGCCAATAGAACTATGGTTTAATCCATTCACATGGAATAACCTAAAGTTTTCTATTACAAGGACATAAAAGGAAATTTTAGTTAATAAGTCTATTCTATGGACTTAACAAACTTCATGTTCCTAGTATTATAGGTTTGAGTTTATCTAAACCTATGGCTTGTGGTATACCTGGTAATTACTTACTCTAATGCAAGCAACTTACTTTAGTAAGATGCTGAAGTATTTTCTTTCTAATGGCAATCTATAGAAGCTTCACAACTTCTTAGGTATAGATTTTATTTATCTAAGGAAAAGTCTTAACTATTCCAGAAAAGATAAAGCCATGAAAGAATTTCTTATATCAATAGTGAGAGGTCTTAGATATGCTTTTGTATGCCTTAGACCAGACACTTGCTGTTGAGTGGGAGTAATGAGTAGGTATCAGATTAATCCAGGAGAAGAACATTGGAAGACAATCAAGTAAATCCTAAGATTAAGAAGAGGAACTATATGTTAGTCTATAAGAGTGTGTTTCAAACTCTTAGACTACACCACATCAGATTTCGAAATTTGCCTATGTGCTAGTAAATATTTCTGATAAGATGGTGGTTACTCTGGGGGTGGAATAGTGATTTTGGAGAAGTGTAAAAACCTATCTGAAGTCTCTAGGTCTACCAGAGAGGGACTGAATGTTAAGATTGCAGGAAAGGTACTTATTCAGTCTAAGGAAAGTTCTATACATTTTTGGCATCATTCCAAATTGCCTTAAACTACTAGTGTTAATTTCCTGATTAACCAAAAGTAGTTGCCAAAGATATAGAATCCAAAGATCCCAAGAGAGTAGACATATAGAGAGGAATTTCACATTATCAATGATTTTGTGATTAAAGGAAGAGTAATAGTGGAGAAAAGGTTGTGGTTAATTCAACCTTTCAGATCCTATTACGAGGAGTTTACTACTACTACACTTGATTTGTATATCAAGGTGTTGAGATTATTTGAAACGCACTTTTTGTTTTAGATTAGTGCAAGTGGGAGTTTGTTGGGTTTTATGCCCTAAATAAAACTCATTTCAATATAATAAGATTTACTTATTAATATAGATCAGAAATAACATTTAATGTTGCATGGTTCACATGATTTATTTCATGATTATATGTACATAATGTATAGATTCATCCGAAACCCTTTTCACATACTTGATCCTGTTTATTGTGCCGTAAACACATTGGAAAGTAAACATGACTATGTGAATAAAGTTTCCTAGATTTATCAGACACAGGGTTTTACTGATATGATAATCTACAACAAGAGTTTACTTGTATTTGGAGAAATACTATGTTCTTTCCAGAACATTGGTTAAAGTAAAGCTCAGGTTGGATGCATGGAGTATGCATCGGAAGGGACCGATATTGAACTTTGACTTAGATTTATTAAACTTACCGTAAAATCTATTCAAGTCAATATCGCCTAGTTGATCCTAGATCAAATGTTCTTAATCCTGTTATGATTAGGCTCAATCTTGAAAGGCTATTCGTGTTCTTTGATTTGTTAGTTAAGCCTACTTTTAGTTCAGGGTGATACGTACATTTTGGGAACACGGTAGTGCAATTGAGTGGGAGCGCTAGCATAAACATAGAATCTATAGCTTCTATCTGGCGAATAGTAAGCAAAGGATGATCTCCTTCGAGCTTGACCAAACGAAAATAAATGGTGGAGATCTCATTTCACATAAGCTGAAATATCATTTATACGGGGTCAAGTGTTTTAAGGATAAAATACATAGTAGGGTGTTACGGTAATCTAATCCCTTTATTGTGTAGATCATTCATATAGAGGATCATTGATCACATTATGATTATAACAATGGATAACTAATGATGTGTCTATATGGTGGAACATATAGAGCATTCTATATACTGAGAGTGCAATTCTAAGTTCTATGCGTGGATTCAACGAAGAATTAATAAGTTAGTGAATTTTAGTGCTAAATTCTTGATCTACTTATTGGAAGCTCGGTTATATAGACCCATGGTCCCCCCACTAGTTGAGATAATATTGCTTGTAAGACTCATGTAATTGGTTTTGATTAATCAATTATAATTCTCAAATTAGACTATGTCTATTTGTGAATTTTTCACTAAGTAAGGGCGAAATTGTAAAGAAAGAGTTTATATGGGCATATTTGTTAATTATGATACTTTGTATGGTTCAATTAATAAATATGATAAATGACAAAATTATTTAATAATTATTTATAGTTATTAAATAGTTAGAATTGGCATTTAAATGGTTGAATTAGAAAATTGGCGTTTTTGAGAAAATCAGATGCAGAAAAGATAAAACTGCAAAATTGCAAAAAGTGAGGCCCAAATCCACTTGTATAGGGCCAGCCACTTTTGTAGGAAATTTAAACTGATTTTTTCATTATTTTAATGCCAAATAATTCAAACATAACCCTAGTGGAATGCTATAAATAGATAGTGAAGGCTTCAGGAAAATTACACTAAAATTTCACACTTAAATTTTCTATTTTTCCTTCAGAGAAAAACCTGAGCCTTTCTCTCTCCCTATCTTTAGCTGCCACTTCTTCTTTCTCTTCCCTCTTGAATTTCGAAATCCTTAGTGTATGAGTAGTGCCCACACACAGCAAGTGATACCTCAATCATAGTGAGGAAGATCATGAAGAAAGATCATCAGCAAAGGAGTTTCAGCATCAAAGATTCAGAGAAAGAGATCCAGGTTCAGATATTGATAATGTTCTGCTACAGAAAGGAATCAAGGGCTAGATATCTGAACGGAAGGAGTCATATTATTCCGCTGCACCCAATGTAAGGTTTCTTAAACTTTATATGTGTTTAATTTATCGTTTTAGAAAGTTCTTATTTAGGATGTTAATAAACATACTTGTGAGTAGATCTAAGATCCTGGTAAAATAATTTCCAACAATTGCGTTGTTTGTATTCATTATGTTATATAACCGGTTCTATTTTAGTTATCATTGGTTTGAATTATATCGTGTGATTTGTTTTATTCATTATAACACTGCTATAGAACAAGTTCTATTTTAATTATAACTTGTTTGAGTTATTTTGTGTTATTCATTATGTTACAAAACCAGTTATATTTCAATTTTCACATGTTTTAGTTATTTGTTTTTATTCATTATGTTATAAAATTGGTTCTTTTTTAAGTTTTTATCTGAAACATCTACTTCTGGTGACTTTTCTAGTGACTTCTTCGGTGATTTTTCCGACAGTATTAACTTTTTCAGCCACTTGTTCAATACCAGTGACTTTTCCGACGTCAGTGACTATTTCAACGAAACATAATATTGTTTAACAAATATAGAATTTTTACCCTTTTTTACGAAAATATGGCATAAAGCCCATATAAATGTAAAAAAAATTAAGAAAAAACTCATAATCTCATGGTATTATTTATTTATGCCATAAAAAAGTAAACTCTTATAATTTTTTCATATATTGTGTAATTTCTACTAATTTTATATCGTGTCACAGATTTATTTTTAAAATGGATTTTTATAAAAATATTTAATGGGCAAAAGTTTACAATTTTACTGTCACACGAAACTTTTACAAAAAGACTATCTTTTTTATAAAATACACGTAAATAATAAAATAGAAAAATTAAAACAATAGTGGAACAATTAAAAAATAATAGTGAAACAATTGTGAAAATTTAACACAATACACAGTATAAAACTGATACTGTATTTTTGAAAAAAAAACCACAATATTTTTTTTAAAAAAAAATTCTGCCCTGTAATAAAAAAGTAAAAACATTGAAAATTTTAATATATATATATATGTATAGTGTAAAAACTCTATTTTAATATATATGTAGCTTATTTTTTATTTTTTTTTTCTTTCTTTTTAAAATTATTAATTCAATCTAATTAAAATATATAAGATTTTCATTAACCAAGTTTGAACCTCATAATGATAATTCAGCATAGAAAGAATAAAAGCTATAGACAAATAATATATGAACATAAAGTTTTTTTACGTAGTTTTGCAGTTAAAATTCTGCATAGTCCACGAGTCAATCTTATTCAGATTTTTGAGTATTTTTTTAGGGCCTCTTTCATAAGAGTTTTTTTGCCCCTCTTTGAGATTATTTGCCACTATTTATAATTGCATAGTAGCAGTTAATTACATAGCTGACCAAAATATGATTACAATCATTATCCCTAAAATCGTGGGATTTGATTACATATCACAAAATGTAAATGCAGTGTATTATTTTGAAAATCATATAGCTGTGATTTCCCCGCTTTTAGTGGGTTAAAAATATCGTGTATTAAACACGTCTTTAATTGTTGAATCTTGAGATGTCTCGATAGAAACTTGATTGTAGTGATCCCAATGGCGAGCTGGAACCATTTTCCTTTCCGAGGTTGACAAGATATGTCTTACGTTGATCACGGGTATATAGAAATCTTCTGACTTGCCAGGTTTATGAGCCTCACTCCTGTTAGTTGGATGAAGCTACAGGAAGTTTCCTCGTAGCGAGATGGTCATTTCGCATTCTTGTTCTTCGTGTCGATTTGACTTTTACACTTAGTTTGCTTATTGCAAGCTAAAGTATGTGTTACTTTTCTCCGGTGCCTTGCTATTCACCTTCAGCGACATATGGTTTCTCGTTAATACACAACGTGCCTGTTGTACATTGATTCCTCGCCTAAGACCTTACAGTCAGCGGGTTACAAATATACTCTGATACTTACTCAATTAATGACTTATTCCATAAAAAGATATTGCACTGATTCACACTCCCTTTACCTTGACATGTATCCTCCAGCCAAATTTTGGGTATAACAATTGCCCCTTAAAAAGTTCGCTTTAGTAAAAAGACTTTTTTAATAATTATGGAAGGTATTTTTGCCAAAATCCGTTCTTGGAAAGGACACCTCCCTTGATTCTGGCGGTTGTACAGTTTCGAAGATCATTATGAATTGCCTATTCATATTCTGCATGATTCCTAGCCGTTAGATTTCTCAATCTTTGGCTTTCTTATCACTGAACTTCGTGTATTAAAGGGGGGCTCAAGCTTGTCATTTTTCATAATTTTATAATTTGAGGTCATTTACTATAATTTCTTGTAATTAATAGTTTAATACTCTAGATAAGTCATCTTAAGACAAATAGATATCAAAAAATGTAAGAAATATCATACAAAAATGTTAGGATCGATCGTCACTATTTTAGCGGGTTTATAAATGTAAGCCGAGATTGCATAAGTAATCACTGCAGGGGCAGAGATATGCAATGACTTACAGAGCCATGACCCCCTTGATTTTTAAAGTGTTCATTTTAGGGTAAATACTATTTGGACCTTGTGCTATGCAAAAGTTACTAATCGGACCCTCTATTTTGTTAAATGATAAAATAGACCTTGTATTTTTTAAAATAGTACAAATAGGACCTTGAATTGATTTTTTGTTAAAATAAAATTTAATTATAATCCGATCTGAAAGTTCTATGACAAAACTGTTTACATTTTCTGTATATGTTCGTATTAGGAATTGTCATCAAGTTGGTTATATTAGAAAACAGTTGTCAAAAATTAAACTCAGGGTCTTATTTTTACCATTTTAAAAAATACAGGGTCCATTTTGTCATTTAACAAAACACAGAGTCTAATCGGTAACTTTTGCAAAACATAAGGTCCAAAATGGTATTTACTCAATATTTTATGGTGGATTCTTTAACAGGAGTGCACCGATGCATTATTATCTGTTTTAACATATAATAGAATTTTTTTAGTCTATTTTTTTACGGTATATGTTATAGTTGTTTAAAACATCTAGTAAAACTTTGAGAAATTTGAAAATATTTAACACACACAAAACAAGATTTAAACAGTATGTTATACACGTAACTATTTTATTTTATATGCGTGTAAACTGTTTGAATACTATTTTCTATATTATAAATTATTTTAAATTTTTTGAATTTTACTATATGTTTTAAATAACTATAATTTATGTTAACATGAAAAAAAAATTAGACTAAAAAATTATCTTAGATGTAGATACAGTAAAAGATACATCAATACATATTTTTTAGTGGTACATTATAAAAACACTCAATATTATATAAGCAAATTTCGATAACATGTTTATAAATTAGTGCGTTAATTCTATATTTAATATTAATGGAGTAAAGAACATATTAATTCTATATTTAATATCAATGAGAGAATCACTCTGTTTAAGAAAAGAAAATTCGATAATGCTTATGCTTCTCTTTGCTCGAGACCTCTCAAGCTCCTTCGCCAACACCCCGACGTTGTTCTTGACTTTCCGTGGGACAAAAGTAGCCAGGATCTTATTTCCAAAGTGGCGTTGGAAGAATCCTCTAATGATAACTCGAACTCCTTTGGATGCTATGTTAACCCGAGTGCGGGAAGTCCCAATGGTAAAGATGCTATCTTGAATCGACAGATGGTTGGCACTTTTCTGATTGATGATGCTAGCTCTCTTGCTTCGGCTTACTCTCATACCCCTATGGTGGAGAATTTTTTATCTCCTCCACAGGAGTCATGAGAGGGATTGCTTGAAACTATAGAGGGTTAGGGCAGACCTCTACAGTTCGTGAGTTGAAGTCCCTGATTCGGTCTCGTTCCCCGGATATTTTTTTCCTGACCGAGCTCAAAGTTAATGCCACTCCTCTTGTACGTACACTCTCCTCACTTCAATTTTATTTTCATATATATTTTCCAACTGTTGGTAATGTGGGGGGAATCATTTTAGCTTGGAAGTTAGGGTTTGAGTTTGAATGTATTGCCTACTCCCAAAACCATATTACTGGTCTTGTCTATTCGGACCCCCCGACTCTTGGTTGCTGTCTTGTGTGTATGGCCCTCCGTATTGCTATGCTAAGAAATCTTTTTGGACTAAGTTCATGAAGCTTGGGGATAGGTTTGGTGGTCCGTGGCTCATTCTGGGAGATACAAATTTTATTTTGAATGAATCGGAAAGAGTTGGCTGTAAGGGTAAGGACCTATTTATCCCGTTCATCATAAATTTGGTATACTCAAGGGGGCTCATTAACATGCCTATTCATGGAGATAAGCTTACATGGGATAATCATAGATCTAGGGAGAATCATGTCAAGTCAGCTCTTGATAAAGGTTTAATCAATGGAGTGTGGCTTAACCTGTTCCCAAAGACTGTTCTGTGTTCCTCTCAGATCTGCAACTCTGACCATAGGCCTCTGTGTCTTCTTTTTGATGGTCTGGAGGAATAATTCAAATGAAGCTTTAAGTTTGAAGAAAGCTGGACCCGGGATGATAGGATCAAGCTAGTGTTTGATAGCGCCTGAAACTCAATTTGTTATTCTTGGGCTCCTGTCAGAGTTCTCCAGAAAATTGGTGCAACTCGGGTCGTTCTCTTGCATTGGAGTAGAACCAAGTTTGGTAAAGTTGACAGCTTAATAAAAGAGCTGAAAAGTAAACTCAACCTCATCCAGGGCATGCCCGTGGGATCTAGAGAATGGGGTACTGAGTGCAATATTCGACGGGCTCTTAATGAGGCTTATGTTCAGAAAAAGAGCTTTACTGGAAGCAACGGGCCAGGGTTTCTTGGCTAAAGGATGGGGATAGATGTTCAAAAAATTTCTTCCTATTGGCTGCAATCAGAGGGAGATGGAATGCTATTGAATGTATCTTAAATAAAGATAATGTTTGGATTACCAGTCTGGTCTTGATTGGCAAGGAATTCATGGAGTTTTCCAAGGAATTTTTTCCGGATCGAATAATGGTCAAGAGCTAATTTTTGATGATCTCATTAGAGACAGAATATCTGTTGATGATCAGACAGAGATTATGAAATGCCCTACTCATGAAGAAATTCGTAGGACTCTGTTTGCTATGCCCTACTCATGAAGAAATTCATGGGATGTCCATTCTTTTCTTCAAGCACTACTGGGATACTGTGGGTGTAGATTTCTGTGAAGCAGTCTCAGATTTCTTCAGGATGGGAATTATGCACAAAGGCGTCAACGCAACTAACATTGGTCTTATTCCCAAGATCCAAAACCCAAAAAGAACTAATGATTATAGACCGATCTCCCTATGTAATGTAATGTACAAGGTCATCTCTAAAATCATTGCCAATAGAATTAAATCGCAACTGCCATCCCTTATTTGCCCTACCCAGGCTGCTTTTGTTCCATAAAGGAATATTCAGGATAATAATGCAATCATCCAAGAAATCTTTCACTCCTTCAACCGGAAGAAAGGCAAAGAAGGTTGCTTTGCCTTAAAATTTGATCTTATGAAAGCTTATGACAAACTAAGCTGGATTTTCATAAACCAAGTGCTTGCGGGGTTTGGGGCACCGCAAAAATTTTGAGGTTGGATTTCCCAGTGTATCACTACTACATCTCTTAATTTATGCCTTAATGAGGGTCAAGTTGGTAAGATTTCACCCTCTTGTGGCCTTCGTTAGGGTGATCCTATGTCTCCCTACTTGTTCATTTGGGCGACGGAAATTCTGTCTAGACTTTTGAATGACGCCCAGTGTAAGGGCCTTATCAAGTGCATAAAGATCAGCAGGGGTGGTCCCATAATTACTCACATATTCTTTGCGGATGATTTAAGCATGGTTGGAAGGGCAAACTTGGAAGAAGTTAAAGGATCTTGCCAACGCATTGAGAAGTTCTGTGCCTGGTCAGGCCAACAAGTAAATAAACTAAAAATCTCGATCTTCTTTAGTAAAAAATACTCCCAACGGTATGAGAAGAGGTATAAAGTCGGTGCTGGGAATAGGGTCCTCTGAAGGCAACATCAAGTACTTAGGGTTACCTCTCTTTTGCTCTAGACAAAAGGACGCCGACTTCAATTTCATAATTGAAAATCTCACGTCGAAACTCTTGGGATGGAAGGCTAAGATGCTGTCTAAAGCTGGGCACGCCACTCTCATAAAGTCTGTGGGACTATCCCTGCCTATGTATGCCATGCAAACGACCAAGCTCTCTGAATGGTAATATTGATGGTATGGTTTGCAACTTCTGATGGGGGTCCAAAAAAGGTAACCATGGATGTATCTTAAAGCTTGGGACAAGCTTTGCCTCCCTAAGTCCCGGGGGGTTCTGGGATTCTACAAGACCATAGAAATGAATCTTGCCTACTTGGCTAAATGGGGGTGGAACGTGTTGACTGGCAAGCAATCCCTTTGCTGTTCGATCTTGGAAGTGAAATACCTAAAAGGAAAGCCTTTCCTTAATTGTATTTCTAAAAAATCTGATTCCTGGTTTTGGAAAAATGTGGTGAAGTCCAACTCCATTTTGAAGAAGGGAGCTTGCAAGTTGGTGGTGGATGGCAAAGATACTAATGTTTGGGGTGACCCTTGGATCACTCATAAGAAGGAGTTCATCCCTCTACCTATTGGCACCTCCATGGCTGAAGTGAACAAAGTTGCTGAGCTTTTGTTAGATAATGGAAGCTGGAATATCCCCAAGCTTAACAACCTTTTTGACAAAGCCACTATTTCAGCTATCTTGGAAGGGGTAATCCATTTGGTCAGGGAAATGATAAATGGATTTGGACCTTGGAAAATAATGGGCGGCTCTCTTATAAATTGGCCTATCTCGTCCAAGATCTTGACAGAGCGCCTCACTGTGAGGTCGCCCTGTCTTTATGGAACAAATTGTGGAATTGTAGAATTTCTGAAAGGCTGAAGACCCTGTGGTGGTGTATCTTAGCTAAGGCTCTTCCTCTTCGGGCTGAGATCTGCAAAAAATTTCCTATTGAGGAGGTTCTGTGCCCTCTCTGTGGATCAGAGAATGAATCAATTGAGCATCTGTTCTTATCTTGTGATGTGGCTATCCATCTTTAGAGATCCTCTCGCTGGGGCATCTATCCTATTTGTGGAACTAGTATCCGGATGTGGGACTGGGTGAAGATCATTTGGAATCTTAAACACAAAGGCCTCAATTTTGATGAGGTATTCCTCTATGCTTCATTAACCATTGATACCATTTGGCGGATCAGAAACGAAAAGGTACATAATAATACATTGTTTGATATTTTTAAGTGTGTTGACAGTATTCGCTCTTCTTTTGCAGTTCACCATGCTTCTGTGTTCCCTTGCTTGCCTCCATGCTTGGCAGTTGTCTGGCACCCTATGACGTAAAATTGGGATGGACTCCATGTGTATCGCAGTAATTGCAAGGGATCATCTGGACAAGGTGAATTGGGTTTATACTGCTAGAGTGGCTTTTGCGGATGCTTTATGCGGAGCAGCGGCGGCGTGTTGCTATGCGATGGAAGTAGCGATGAATCATGCCTTTAAGTTTATTATAGTGGACAGTGATTCGAGGATAGTTATCAATGCTCTTAACAGGACTGAGTCCAGGTGGGAGCTTGAGAGCTATGTCTCATTTTGTAATAGGTCATCTCCCTCTTTTATTTGTTGTATTTTCTCTTATATAAGTAGAAATTGTAATTTTGTTGCTCATAATGTGGCTAAGTGGGCGTACCCACTAGAGGTTTGGATGTATTCCTATTCCCTCAATTCCTGAACACTTTCTATGTAATGAGTGTTAGGTCTATCTTTATTTTGATTTATATATGAACGCTTTTCTTAAAAAAAAAATAATATTAATGGAGTAAAGAAAATAGAGCATTCTTATTTTTTTTATTTATTCTTACAAATAAAGCATTCTTAAATGTGGAATTTATAATTTTATATATATTATAGTACTTAATTATATTATATGTGCAAAAAAAAAAATATTTATATTTTATCATAAATTTTATTAACTATGAAAAACATATTCTTAATGTTTATGTACAAACTATATATGGTAAAAATAAATAATAAACATACATATTTTATTTAAAAATTTGTATTTAAATTTTAATAAACACATATTAACATATCATTGCATACTTAGTCAGAAGAAACATATCATCACAAACATTATCATAACAAATATATTAGACTAATAATTAATAAATATTATTAATAATAATATAAACATAGTGTTTATAAATATAAGATCACATTTAATTATAATTTCGTTTATATTTTAAAAACACATTTTTTAATAACTAATCAACATAAATATTATTTAAAGTGTTTATTTAAATAAATAGATAAATAAACTTAAATATTTTATTTTTAAAATTATTATGATATTTTAATAAACAAATTATCTTTATTATCATAATAAACATACTATAATAATAATAATATTATAAACATTAATAATACTAATCAAATGTTTAATAAACATATTTATATCCATTGTTTATAAAATATAAATAAAATTTATAAATGTGTTTGTATACTCTTTTTTTAATTTCATATTAAATTTTAGTAAATATATTATTTTTTTTTTGAACCAAATAAACATATTATTTTAGTAATATATCAAAATATAAATATTAACTTTTATATTTACATATTTAACTTTATGCGTTTTTTTTAGAAAATCAATTGAAAGTAATCAACAAGTTAAAAAGGTATATGTTTATTTGTAAATATTCATAAAATTGAATAAAATTATATAATTATGTTTTTTTTTTCACATTTTTTGTAATATTATATATTTACTTATTACGAAAATTACTCATCTTAAATTGATAACAGTAGACACACATCTTCTATTTCTTTTCTTTTTTATAAATTACAAGTAAATTTGGTACAATTAAATTTTCTGACACTTTATTAAAGCACCACTCACGTTTTATTTCTATATGAAGTTATTAATTCATATTTTCTAATTTATTATATAAAATATTAAAAAAAAAAAAAGTTTAAAAACATGATATTTCTGTTTTTTTTAAGAAAAATGTAATTATATAATAATCAAACGTAGTTAGATCTTGCGGTCATTACAAAAGAAATATTTCGGGATAGAGAAAATAGGGATACAACTGAACTTCTGATGGGTAAACGCCCACTTAACTACATTAATTAGTATTATTAATTTTGTTAACTAGTCCGAGAACCAGGCGACTAACTTTTTAACTCATTCTTCTAGTTCTATTCTTGGCTGTGTTTCCCGCAAGGATTTTGTCCCTGCTAATTTAGAAGGTATTTTGGTAGCTAATTTGATTTAATAAAAGTTAATCTTTTGGTTAAAAAAAAAACAAAATAAAGAGAAGATTTAATACAAAATGAGACACAGTTCTTAATCTTCCATCGGGTAACCTCCCTATTGAGAGCGTTGATCACTACCCTCGAATCACTCTCGACAATAATAAATTTAAGACCATGATGCTTCGCAACATCTAGAGTAAGACAGCAAGCTGCCGATTTTCCACATAAAGTATCAGCAAAGTCCAGCTTAAAAGTATGAATCCAGATGACCCTACCTAGATGATCCCTTGCCACAACCGTAGAACACATACTGTCCAATTCCACTTTAACATGATATTTCTTACATCGATATGCACTACTAATTCAAAAAAGAATTTCAATCATCAAATAAATCTTAAATCGATTATGTTGTATGATTAACACATATTGGCCTCCTACCATCTAATTATGGTTCCGTCCCTAATCGCAACGGACCGGACCATGCAGAGCACCCCTATTTAATCTCGACAGTGAAATTCTAAACGCACAAAAGCCACCGTGATAGGATAATATTCGGGATATCGTTCCCACCAAGACAGCCTATATTTTAGAAGTATTTACTTTTATAAAAAAAAAAGAAATAGTGACTTCCTTTTAATTTTACCTTTTACTTTTTTAAATATGGGATCTTTTGTATTATTTCCTTACTATACCATGTGCATGAATTTGCAGAATATACGTGTAGGCCTTTTGTTTTGTTCTTGAATATATATACATGTAGCAGATTTCAAATTCAGTACCAGAAGTACACTACGCTATTAATAGATGCTAGCTGGAGCTCCTATATGTTTGTTTCTCAAAATTCAATCAAAACAAATTATAATAAGTTGCTCTTTACAGCTGTCTGTTGGTATATGTTTTTGAAAGAAAGCTTGTTTGTATATTATGTATATATATCCTTTTAAAGAAATTATCACCCTTTATTTTGTAACTCTTAATCCTATGCTATACACACAACAAACACAGGATGTTAAAATTTCAGAAAATGATTATGTTTACTTTCGGAGATCACAATAACCGCTTCATTAAATTACATTACTCTATTCTTTTTCTTTGTTTTTAGGGAACTTTACTTCTTCCTTGTATGAATAATGTGATAAGTAGTACTCTCGTGATCTATAAAATTAGAAAATGTCATGTAAACTATGGGATTTTACATTGTTTAGGAAAGGTCAAATCTAATATATAATAACTGTATGATTAGATATAAAAATTAACAAATCATTAGCAGTATAATTATTTAGTTAATTATGAATTTAGATGCATTCTTATTGAATAAGCCTTATGATTAAAAGATAGGAATTTTGATACAATTTCTGGTAGAGTAAATATCATTTTAGACTCTATGTTTTATAAAAGTTATCGATTGGATCCTCTGTTTTGTTAAATAACAAAATGGACCCTGTACTTTCTAAAATGGTAAAAATAGGATCCTGAGCTTAATTTTTGACAACTTTTTTTATTAATATACCCAACTTGAAGACAATTCCTAACACGAACACAAAAAATGTAAACAGTTTTGTCATAACACCTTTAGATCAGATTATTATTAAATTTTATTTTGACAAAAAATACGTTCAGGGACCTGTTGTAATATATTTTACTAGGATCTAGATTTACTAACAAGTATGTTTTTAACATCCTAATATGAAATTAATATATTTATTGAGGACTCACTTGTTATGTGTGGGCATGCACTCAATCACTAATGGCTGAATTTTAGTTTGTGAAGAAGACTATGGATTTCAAAATTAAGAGAAGAAAGGAAGAGGTCTCATAAACCTCATAAACCTAGAGAGAAAACTAGGTTTTTAGCTTTGGAGGCATTAGTTGGATAATGAGACCATAGTCTTCCTTTTATACTAATTTCTACTGAGGTTAGGGTTGAATTATTTGGAATAAAAAATTGACACTAAGTGGCCGACCACATATTGGGCCCCACATTACTTTGATTGTTGTCATTTTTCTCAACTATTTTATCTATTTTTCACAAATACCACTTTTTGTAATTTCAACCCTATAAATGCCAAAACTATATATTTAATTATTGAAATAATTATCAAATAAAATTGTCACTTATAATATTTATTAATTAGACTCCACAAAGTCTCTTAATTAATAAATTAACCCTAAAATATCATTTCTTCACAATCAAGCCATAACATAGTGAAAATTCACAAACTACACATAGTCTAATTTTAGAATTAAAATTGATTAACTAAAATCAATTAACTGAGTCTTACAAGCAGTTTGTCTCAACTAGTATGGGGACCATAAGCCTATATAACCGAGCTTCCAATAAGCAGATCTAGAATTTACCAAGTAAATTCTCTAACTTATTAATTCCTCGTTGAACCACTATAGAACTTGGAATTGCACTCTCAGTTACATAGAACACTCTATATGTTTCACGAAATAGATACGCTATTAATTATACATTGTTATAATCCCAATAATCAATCCTCTAAGATGATTTACATTGCATAGGGACAAAATTACTGTTACACCCTTTCAATGTATTTTACCTTAAAACACTTAGCCACCTATAAATGATATTTTAGTGAACTAATATAATCACTAAAATGAACGCTCTATCATTTATCTCTATTTAGCCAAGCTCGAAGGAAATCATCGTTTCACTTCTATGTCCGGATAGAAGCTATAGATTCCATATCTATGATTAGCGCTCCCACTCAATTGTACTATCATGTTCCCAAAATGTACGTATCACCCGAACCAAAAGGTAGGCTTAACTAACAAATCAAAGAACACAAATAACACTCTTGAGATCGAACCTAACCATGTCAGGATTAAGATCATTTAATCTAGGATCAACTAGGTGATATTGAATTGAATAGATATTACGAGAAATTTATCATATCTCGTCCAAGTTCAATATCGGTCCCTTCTGATGCATACTCCATACATCCAACCCAAGCTTACTTTAACTAATGCCCTGAAAAGGACATAGCATTTATCCAAGGTGCAAGTAAACTACGTTGTAGATTATCATATCAATTAAACCTTGTGTACTGATAAATCTAGGAATACATTTAATCACACAATCTTGTTTACTTTCCACTGTGTCGACAACAAAATAAACAAGAATATCAGTGTGATAAGGGTTTGGATGAATTTATTAATCAAATAAGTAAATATATGATCACATGAACCAAATAACACATTAAACAAGTAATGAAATTAAATCTGTTTCTTTATTGATAATTGAATAGAAAAGATTACATTGAAATAGAGTTTTATTTAGGGCACAAAGCGCAACAGGACCTATTTGTACCACTTTTTTAAAATACAGGGTTCATTTTATCATTTATCAAAACAGATGGTCCAATTGGTAATTTTTGTAAAATACAGGGTCCAAAATAGTATTTACCCTTTTCTCATGTGAAGATTTTATTGATTTTAAGGTGTGTTATATATGTTATTGTTTACCAAAATTTTCAAAAACTAAATATTTAAGAGCTAAAGAAATAATAATTTGCATAAATAAAGAGATGAAGATTTTTTACGTGGTTCGAGTATTAATAAACCTTAGTTCACGAGTCAGTCTATTAGCCTCTTAGGGCGATTTTGATGTGTTTATAGTATTTTCGCAAGAAACCCTAACTATTTACTCTAAGTTTTTCATGAAGAAATAGAAGACCTAGAGTAATATTGGCAGAGTTTTAGCTACGTAAGTTGTGATGCCCCCTTCATATGAGAATTGAGGGGTATCTATAGACTAAGTGGTAGGTATGGACATGCCAACTACCCGCCTAAGATGTATGCTAAAATCTCACTATTGGAGTAAATTACATACAATATCAAAGCTAACTGAGTGATCCCGTGGGAAACACTTTGTCCGTGCGTGCAGCAGCTGGATAATGTGGACTATTCTGTACTATATGGACACGTGACATGCAAAGGTTCAATCTTTAAAAGTAGAGGTCAAGTGTCACCTAAAGCTTGCTCCTTTATGAGTAAAGGTCTATAATACCAGTCTAGAAAAAAGATAGTGAAGGTACGCACACTACCATGCTTGGATGTAGGAGACAAGATTTGATCTTCATCAGAAAAAGCATAACTGTCACTTGGTGATCTGGCGTGCATAAAAGGTCGACATCCGTGACATTACATGTAATATCCCAATAAGCTTAATAATTAATAATTAGGGTTTATATTTATATTATGAGTTAACCAGGTAATAAGTGGGATTATGATCCTACTAATCTAGTTCAGCATAAAATTTTAAATTTGCTGTAAGTGGATAAACAAGTGTAATTTTTAAATTACGAAGATTTATATAGCATGCGTGAATATAATATGAACTATATATGAAATAAAAATATCTTCAGGCTTGGCGATCTTGAAAACTCGATCGGGGGCGAAAATTGTCATAACATGCTTAATTAATAGAATTAATGGAAACATTGTGATAAGTTAATAATATTGGTATTTGGGTAATTAGGAGTATGTAGGATTTAATGTAGCGCCCTAGAAGTAAAAGTTTCTTAGTAACTAAGAAATGATAAGATAATTATTAATAATAAAACTTTTATTAATATTATATTATTATATTATTATAATAATATTAACGTTAAAAAAGTAAGTAAAACAAGTTATGTTATATAAGAAATCAGTAGTAGTTGCGAAAGTCTTGTCTATATTGACATGGTGGATAGTGTTTGTTATTGATTGTTAATACTGTACGTTTGTTGGTTGCTGAGTTTTTGCTGAGGTTTTGTGAGTATGGATGAACAATATGCGGCTTTTACTATAGAGGATAAGGATGAGGAAGGACTGTTGTTTGAGGCAGGGACGGATGAACTTTCCGAGATTGACGATAGGTGGCTGTTAGTGGGTCGATTTTTGACGAATCGTTCTATTGATTTCCAACCAATGCAGAACAAAATGGCCACTCTATGGCAGCCAGGTCGTGGCCTTTATGTCAAGGAACTTGATCCGAACCTATACCTTTTTCAGTTTACCATGAAGTCGACATCGAAAGGGTGGTTGAGGGCAGTCCATGGACGTTCGATCGGGCTCCTCTGATTTTCGAATGTGTGAAACCGGGTACCAATCCTCGACTTGTTCCATTAACAAGGTTAGAATTATGGGTTCAATTACATAACATGTCTATTGGATTTATGTCTCAAAGAATCATTAGCGGAATTGGTAATTATCTCGGTAGCTTCGTTAAGTCGGATCCGAATAATTTTTTTGGTGTTTGGCGGGATTACTTACGTATTCGGGTGAAAATACCAGTCAATATTCCATTGAAGAAGAAGAAAAAGCTTAAGATCCAAGGTGGCCGAGTATGTCATGTTTTTTTTAAATATGAAGACCTCCCTACTTTTTGCTTCATCTGTGGAGTTTTAGGCCACTCAGAGAGGTTCTGTGAGAAGCTGTTCGACACTCAAAGGGATCAGATTGTGAAGAATTATAGTCTAGAAATTAAGGCAGCTCCGAGACGACGTAACTACGCTAATGGTTCGAGGTGGCTGCGATCGGGTCTGCTGACCAAGCAGGGGTCGACTTCTCAAAGCCCGGTTGTCAACTCCATTAATGTTTCGATGGTTACTCCGACTGTTACGGAGGTAGCTGGAGGTAGTAGTCAAATGGAGAAAAATCTGGGATCATGTGTTATGAGACACAATCATGGGATGGTTGATTATGTGATTGATAACAATCAAAATGAATCCCATGAAATCAGGACGGTTGTGTTGGAAAAATAATTGAGGAAAGTGTGGAGAATGATTCAAATATTGGGTTGCCTTTTTTAGAAGTGAAAAGAAGGAGAATGGGTCGTGAGAGTGTTAGTGGGCTTGGAAATAAAGTGGACTCTAATGACAAAAATGTCACTTTTTTTGAAAACATGGAAATTTTGGAAAGTGAATATGAGGTGAATGGTGAGACTTCGGAGGTTACAAAAAACTTGTGTGGGGCAGGTACTGGTTTCCAGGCCCGCCAGGAATCATGAATGTCCTTAGTTGGAATTGCTGGGGGCTTGGAACCAACGGAGTGTCCAATTCCTTAGAGAAATTGTTTCTCAAAAGAGACCCAATTGTATTTTTTTATGTGAAACCAAATGTCTTAAAGCAAGAATTGAGGGTTTGGCTAGATTATTAAAGCTTGAAGGTGTTTTTGTGGTGGAAGCCTTGGGCTAAGCGGGTGGGCTAGCCCTTTTATGGAAGAATAAAGAAGAAGGGACTTTGTTGGGCTATTCAAATAACCATATTGATATTGAGGTTTCTTCCCCTCATGCAAGTAATTGGAGACTCACTGGGCTTTATGGGGAACCCGATCGTAATCAACGTCAACAAACTTGGAATCTTCTTAGAACGTTATCTAACCAATCTGAGTTACCTTGGTGTGTTATTGGGGATGTCAACAATATAGTCTGACAAGAAGATAAACGGGGTGGTAGACGTTATCCGCAATGGTTGCTAACTGGTTTCAACTCTACTCTTCATCATTGTAACCTCACTGATTTGGAGCTTCATGGACACTCCTTCACCTGGGAGAAAGGCCGTGGTACTAACCATTGGGTGGAAGTGCGACTAGATAGAGCGTTGGTTACTCAGTCTTGGCGGTTAGCTTTTCCGGAAGCTACTCTTACCAACCTTGAATACTCCACTTCAGATCATTCTCCAATCTTCCTAGAGCCGAAGGTACTTAATACATGGCTAAAAGATCCTATTTGTTTTGAGATTGTGAATGACTGTTGGGATCAAACCCAGTTTTGTGATTTCCCAGCTAAGATTTCTTTATGTGCTAAAAAATTGGCTCTTTGGGGGAAGGAGATTACGGGAACTTTGAACCATCGGATTAAATGTTACAAATTTGAGTTGAAACTTCTGCATCCTCGACGGGATAGTGATTTGGTCCAGCGGTACTCTGAAACAAAAAAGAAGCTTTACGAAGCTCTTGATAGGCGGGAAAGCTATTGGAAACAATGAGCAAAGCAACACTGGTTAAAAGAGGGTGATTCGAATAGTAGCTATTTCCATAAAGCTGCTACAACCAGAAAAAGGAACAATCAGATTATCCAGTTGCGAAATGAGGCTGATCAGTGGTGTTCGTGGGACTCGGGTCTGCCAGGGGTGGTGTTTCATTATTTTTAGGAGATTTTCCAGACCTCAGACGTATCATGTAGTGAAGTAGTTGACTGTGTGGAACCGATTGAACCAGATTATGTTAATTTGGAGTTGTGTCAGCCAGTTACAGATGAGGAGGTGAAGAAATCTTTATTTCAAATGCACCCCGACAAGAGTCCAGGCCCTGACAGAATGACCCCAGCATTTTATCAAAAGTGTTGGAACATTGTGGGTGGTGATGTTATTGACTGTGTTCGTAAGTTCTTTATGAGTGGTAGCTTCGAGAATGGTTGTGGTGAGGCCAATATTATTTTGATCCCGAAGAAGAAGAATGCTGAAAGGATGTCTGATCTCCGACCTATAGCCTTGTGTAGTGTGTTGTATAAGATTATTACCAAGGTTATGGTGAATAGAATGAAGCCTTTCATGGACACTATCATCTCGGCTAATCAAAGTGCCTTCATTCCAGGTCGTTTAATCTCTGACAATATTTTGGTGTCCTTTGAAATATTGCACTATCTGAAAAGGAAAAGAAAAGGCAAAGAAGGCTACATGGCTCTTAAGTTGGATATGAGTAAAGCGTATGACCGTGTGGAGTGGAGTTTTTTGGAAGCTATGCTTAGGAAACTGGGTTTTGCTACCTATTGGGTTCAACTTATTCTTAGTTGTGTGTCATCGGCTAGTTACAATGTCATCCATGGTATCCACGAGATCGGTCCTATTGTTCCAACTAGAGGTATTCACCAGGGAGATCCTCTGTCACCATACTTATTTATTCTGTGTGCTGAAGGCCTCACGGCCCTCCTTTGTAAGTATGAAAATCAGGGTTGGTTGCATGGTTGCAAGGTGGCTAATGGGGCTCCCCGCATCTCACACATGCTTTTTGCAGATGATAGTTACTTGTATTGCAAGGCTACCTACGAGGAAGCACACCGAATCTAAGAGGTACTTCAAAAGTTTGAATTGGCATCTGGTCAGAAAGTGAATTTTGCCAAGTCATCAATTTTCTTTGGTGCCAATTCTGGCGAGGACATTAAAGACAACCTTGCGGCGTTGTTAGGCATGAATATAGCTCCGGAGGGTAGCTTATACCTGGGTCTCCCAAGTTCCATGGGGCGTAATAAGACTGCGGCGTTGGGTTATCTGAAAGAAAAATTAAGAAAGCATCTTCAAGCTTGGAGTACAAAGTTTCTCTCTCGGGTGGGCAAGGAGATCCTAATAAAAACTGTGGCTCAAGCTCTTCCAAGTTATGCCATGAGTGTGTTTTTGTTACCTACTGAGATTACTAGAGATATGGAGAGTATGATGGCTAAGTATTGCTGGCAATCCTCAAATAACTCATCTTCAGGTATTCATCGGATGTCTTGGAAACGGCTTTGTGGTCATAAGGATAAGGGAGGAATGGGATTTAGGAATTTACGAGATTTTAATCTTGCTTTGTTGGGTAAGCAAGGGTGGCGTTGTAATATCCCAGAAAATAAATAATATTTAAATGGACATATTTTATTAAATATGTAATTACTTGGAAAATGAAGTAGGATTATGATCTTACTTAGGTAAATTGTTGGGAAATTATTTAATGAAAATGCGTTATTTTGGGCCCGGTAATTGTGAAATTCTAGCTATGTGGTTAGCAATGTCACGACATTAAATGAAAGAATTATTTTGAGAATATCCCGGATTAAGTTAGAATTTTATTAGAATGTCGGAATGGGGAATTAGTAAAATTGCCAAAATGCCCCTAGGGTTTTTTTTAAAAATTTATGTGAGAGGGGTAGATTAGCAAATCCAATGGAATCTTTTATTTTGACTTTTCTTTCATTTTATTTTAAGCTGCCTATTTTTAAAAAAAAAAAAGAAAAAGAGAACCTTTATTTAAAGCTTCCTTCCAAGCCAAGAAAGCACTCTTTTTTTTCAAAAAAAAAAATACAAAGCTCCAAGCTTTTCTTCTCTTCTCCTTCTGCCGATTTTTGAAGCTGTTGAAAACCAAGGGAAAACTCATTTATTCTCTTCAATTCCTTGAGCAAATCCTAACCCTAGAAGCTAGCTAAGTGGAGGTATGGTTTCTACTCTTTTCTTGGTTGATTTTTATGAGTTTAGTTTAGGTTTTGGTGAGGGTTTTCATGTAATTCAGAGCTGGGGTATAAACTGTAGTTAGGGTAGGTTCTTAGGGTGATTTGAAACTTGTTTGAATGAAGATTGAGTGAGATTGAGGGCTGTCCAATTAAATTGATGGTTGAAAGTGATGTTTTTATGCAATTTACCAAGTGAGATGTTGATTTTGAGTTAAATGGTGAGTTGTGATTAAATGATGTGTTGAATGTATTGTATTTGGTATATTGAACTCGTTCGGAAATTCAAATTAGGTATGAAATGGTTTTGGTTCGAGTTTGGAGGAGAAAAACCGAGTTTTTTTCGGTTCGGCAGAACCTGGCCGACCGGTTGGTTCCGCTATATCGAACCGGTCCGACCTACAGCAGGGGAAAAATTCTCGGGTTTTTTTTCTGATCCGTGTTTAGCTCGGGGTTGAACCTAGTATCTGCCTTTGAGTAATTTTGAGTTATTTGAATTATTATATTGATGGTGAAGGCTAAGTCTAATCGGTTTAGAATTAGGGTTTTAATCCGGAATATTATGTTAAGGTATTTATTGTGTTTCAATTGTCGTGACATAGGACCGGGATTGCCTAGCTTGTTTTTCCAACCCTGTGTCGGCCATATTCTTGACTTCTGAATTAAGGTAAGAAAAGTGGTAAGCACCGTATGTGGTTAAAAATCGATGAATGAATGGAGGTGACCTTAATTATTATTATGATGTTGGCTAAAGCTTATTAAGCCTAGGTTATTACCTAGGGTTGGAAACGGTTATTACCGTTATGAGTAATTACTCTTGAAACCGCGGTTAGGTTTCTTACTTATCGTTTGCGTTATCGGGCAACGATAGTGACATATTCAGCTCGTATGTAACGAGTGGTAAAAGTGGTACTTTATTAAGTACCAGGAATGTATGATGTTTAAGGAAATACTTATTATTATCGAATAGTGAGTAATCATAATAGCATGAGAATAAGTTGATAATTATTTTCTTTCAATTATTGTTTTAGTCACTTTCTTGCTGAGTCTCTGTGACTCACTGGTGCTTTATGGTGCAGGTAAAGGAAAAGCTAAAGTCGAACAACCATGAGTTATGGTCACAAGAAGAATGTACATACATGCAGGCAGCCCAGTTTACAGGATGCTCTATTTTGATTGTATTTTGGAAAATATAAAGCTTATGTTGTAAAATACTTTGAAACCAGTTTGTAAATATTTTGAAAACAGGGGGACCCCATAAATCATGTTACTTATCTTTTGTTAAACACTTTAAAGGTTGAGTTTTAACTATCAAAATTTTAATTACCCACACTTTTAGTATAATTACATCTTATATAATTATTGGTATTTTAAATAAAGTGCACACACGTGGCGTCCCTGTTGGACAGGGCGTTACAACATGGTATCAGAGCGCCAAGGTTTTTAGATCCTGAAGACTGGTTTGATATGTACATTGGTTGCAAGGACCTGATCGACTCATGGTTTAGTAAGCTTTAAGTTAAAAGATAGCTTGTTAATTTTCTGATTACCTGATTATTTGAATTATGTTGATATCAGAATGTTGTGGGAAGGATTATAATATATGGAAATACTTATCAGTATTATTATTACTTGGAATGTGATCGCAGGTGTATAGTTATGCACCCAAGGCGGACTGGTAGGGGTGCCCGCGAGCTAGCTGGGCTCGGGGCTGCCGGTGAGGGTGAGAACCCTTTACCACCACCTAATTGGGAACAGTTATATGCTGCTATGCAAGAAACTATTCGGCAGCAGGGTGAGCAAATCAAAGAATTAAGAGAGCAGCGAGCTCAGCCGCTCTAAATCGAATCCGATCCTCCCAAGACACCCCTAGTAGTGCCACCGGATGCAGGGAATCGTTTGGAACCATTATATGAGCGGTTCAGGAAGCAGAACCCGCCAGTGTTTGAGGGTGGTGCTGATCCACTCAAAGCGGAGCAATGGATGAGTATGATAACATCCATTTTTGATTTTATGCGAGTTGAAGATAATGACCGGGTCAGGTGTGCTACCTATATGCTACGAGATGATGCCCGTATTTGGTGGGAGATTGTATCTCAGGGCCATGATCTGAATAATATGACCTGGGAAACTTTTCGGGCCTTATTTTTTGAGAAGTATTATAATGAGTCTATTAAGGCAGCAAAGGCAGAAGAGTTTATACGGTTAACTCAGGGTAGTATGACTGTGACAGAATATGCTACTAAGTTTGATCGACTGGCAAAGTTTGCCTCAGATGAGGTGGCTACTGAAGCTGCTAGGAAAGCAAAGTTTATACGGGGGCTGGATGAACACATCGCCCGGGATGTGATTGTTGCTTCTAAACAACCGGGGGTTGCCCGAACTTATGCTCAGATAGTTGAGTTGGCTTTAGTTTCTGAGGGTGCAGAGGCTCAGATACGAAAGAAAAATATTGCCAGAAGAGATTCATGGAAACAAACAGCAGGTGCTGGTTCGGGTAGGGGTACTGATCTTGGTGACCGCAGGAAAAGACCTAGTGAAACATCAGCAGCAGGCTCAAACAAAAGATTCCAGGGTAACCAAGGGTTCCGTCGTAGTGGGAATGAAAACTGGCGGACTTTTCCTGAATGTCCGAGGTGTAAAAAGCATCACCTGGGCGAGTGTCAGGCTAGGGCCTGTTTCCACTGTGGAATGGTGGGTCACATGAAGAGAAATTGTCCACAATTGCTACGGTTAGAGCAAAAGAAGGATGATACACCCGCTCCTGCCCGAGTGTTTGCCCTGACTCAAGCTGAGGCTGATGCTGGTCCTTCTACTGTGACAGGTCAGCTTTCTGTTGCTGGTACTTTATTGACTGTGTTAATTGATTCTGGTGCGACGCATTCTTATATTTCAAGTAGAATAATTGAGCAGCTGAATAAACCTAGTGATGTGCTTTCTAGAGGTTTTGGAACCTTGTTGCCTACTGGGGAGTTGGTTATCTCCAGCAGGTGGGTTCGATCCCTTCCAGTGTTTGTGGAAGGAAGAGAGTTATCAGTTGATCTGATAGAATTAAATCTGGAGGATTTTGATGTTATTTTGGGGATGGATTGGCTTGCTAAATACAACGCCACCATTGATTGTAAAAGGAAGATGGTAACTTTTCAGCCTGAGGGCGAGGACCCTTTTGTATTTGTGGGTAAGATGCAAGGATCTCGGATTCCCTTAATTTCAGCCCTTAAGGCAAGGGATTTGTTGTGTGAGGGGTGCATTGGTTTCTTGGCAAGTGTTATAGATATTTCCAGGGAACCACTAGCGGGACCGGAGCATGTCCCAGTGGTTCGAGAATTTCTGGATGTGTTTCCAGAAGAGTTACCAGGGTTGCCACCAAAACGTGAAATTGATTTTAAGATTGATTTAATACCAGGAGCTGAGCCTGTATCGAAAGCTCCCTATAGGATGGCACCTGCAGAGCTGAAAGAGTTAAAAGTTCAGTTACAGGGAATGATGGATTTAAAATTTACTAGACCTAGCACTTCACCTTGGGGCGCACCAGTTTTGTTTGTGAAAAAGAAAGATGGAACATTACGAATGTGTATAGATTATCGGGAGTTAAACAAATTAACAGTGAAGAACAAGTACCCTTTGCCAAGAATAGATGATTTATTTGATCAGTTGCAGGGTAAAACTGTCTTTTCTAAAATTGATCTTCGATCTGGTTATCACCAACTGAGGATTCGGGAGGAGGATATTCCCAAGACAGCTTTTCGGACCCGGTATGGTCATTATGAATTCCTGGTAATGTCCTTCGGATTAACAAATGCCCCGGCAGCATTTATGGACTTGATGAACCGAGTGTTCAAAGATTTTCTGGATGATTTTGTCATTGTCTTTATCGATGATATTCTAATTTATTCAGACTCAGAAGAGACTCACGAAAGACATCTTCGAATGGTATTACAACGTCTCAGGGAGCATAAGTTGTATGCCAAATTTAAGAAGTGTGAATTCTGGTTACCTCAGGTGAGTTTCTTGGGGCATGTGGTGAGTAAAGATGGTATTTTAGTGGATCCAGTGAAGATTGAAGCAGTGCGTGACTGGCCTCGACCTAAATCAGCAACTGAGGTTAGAAGTTTCCTGGGGCTAGCAGGGTATTACCGAAGGTTTGTTGAGGGATTTGCAAAGATTTCTACGCCTTTAACTGAGTTGACCCGAAAGAATTGTAAGTTTGTTTGGACTGACAAGTGTGAAGGTAGTTTCCAGGAATTGAAGCAAAGGTTGATTACCGCTCCTGTGCTAACCTTACCAAAAGGTGACGAAAAGTTCGTGATTTATTGTGATGCGTCCAAACAAGGGTTAGGTGGTGTTCTTATGCAGTCAGGGAAAGTGATTGCTTATGCATCCAGGCAATTGAAGGAGTATGAACAACGATATCCTACCCATGATATTGAATTAGCAGCGGTTGTCTTTGCATTAAAAGTTTGGCGTCACTATCTGTATGGTGAAAAGTGTGAAATTTATACAGATCACAAAAGCCTCAAGTACTTTTTCACTCAGAAGGATTTAAATATGAGGCAACGACGATGGTTAGAGCTGGTCAAAGATTATGACTGCGAGATTCTCTACCACCCTGGTAAAGCAAATGTGGTAGCGGATGCTCTAAGTCGGAAAGGACCAGGGCAAGTTTGTGAACTAAAGGAAATTTCAGCCAAGTTGGCTGAGGACATGACGAGAGCGGGAATTGAATTTGTAATTGGAAAACTTGCTAATATCACCATACAATCTAATCTGTTGGAAAGAATTAGAGTAGCCCAACAAGGTGACCTTGAGCTACAGGGACATAAGGAGAAGTTAGAGGCTGGATTGGCAAGAGACTTTTCGTGCTTATCTGATGGGTTGTTGCGATACAAAAACAGAATCTGTGTACCGGTTGATAAAGAAATCAGACAAGAGATTCTTGATGAATCTCATACTACACCGTACTCCTTACACCCGGGAACAACCAAGATGTATCATGATGTGAAAGCTTTATACTGGTGGCCGGGTATGAAAAAGGATATTGTTGAATATGTGTCAAAATGCTTAACCTGTCAACAAATTAAAGCAGAACATCAAAGGCCGGCAGGTTTGCTTCAACCTCTAAAGATTCCTGAATGGAAATGGGAGGACATCACCATGGATTTTGTGGTGGGATTGCCCAGAACAGTAGGGTATTATGATTCTATTTGGGTGATAGTGGATCGATATACGAAGTCTGCTCACTTTCTCCCGGTGAGGACAACGTATACAGTGGATCAATATGCTGATTTGTATATTAAAGAGATAGTTCGACTTCATGGTGCCCCAAAGTCGATAGTTTCAGATCGAGATCCAAAATTTACATCCAAATTCTGGGAAAGTTTACAGCAAGCAATGGGTACTAAGTTGAAATTCAGTACAGCTTTTCATCCTCAAACTGATGGTCAGTCTGAAAGAACTATCCAGATACTTGAGGATATGTTGAGGGCATGTATAATGGACTTTGAAAGTTCTTGGAACAAGTACCTACCTCTGATTGAGTTTTCTTATAACAATAGTTATCAGAGTACCATTGGCATGGCTCCGTATGAGATGCTTTATGGAAGGAAATGTCGATCACCTATTCACTGGGATGAGGCTGGTGAACGTAGGTATCTTGGACCTGAAGCTGTCCAAAGAACGAGCGAGGCTATTGAAAAGATTCGAGCTCGTATGCTTGCTTCCCAAAGTAGACAGAAAAGCTACGCGGATCCAAAGCGTAGAGATGTTGAATTCCAAGTTGGGGATTTTGTTTTTCTTCGGGTGTCCCCAATGAAGGGAATTCGAAGGTTCGGGAAGAAAGGAAAGTTGAGTCCCAGATTTATTGGTCCATTTGAGATTCTTGAGAAAGTAGGTCAGGTAGCTTATCGGTTGGCTCTACCTCCTGCTTTATCTGGGGTTCATAACGTGTTTCATGTCTCGATGCTTCGGAAATATGTATCTGATACAACTCATATCTTAAGTTATGAAGACATTGAGCTTCAAACCGACCTGTCATATGAAGAACAACCAGTACAGATCTTAGACAGGAAAGAAAAGGTGTTGCGAAACAAGACTATTTCACTAGTCAAAGTGTTGTGGCGGAACAGCAAAGTTGAAGAAGCGACTTGGGAATTAGAGTCGCAGATGCGGGAGTTGTATCCCGAACTTTTCAGGTAAATTTCGAGGACGAAATTTCTATAAGTGGGGGATAGTTGTAATATCCCAGAAAATAAATAATATTTAAATGGACATATTTTATTAAATATGTAATTACTTGGAAAATGAAGTAGGATTATGATCTTACTTAGGTAAATTGTTGGGAAATTATTTAATGAAAATGCGTTATTTTGGGCCCGGTAATTGTGAAATTCTAGCTATGTGGTTAGCAATGTCACGACATTAAATGAAAGAATTATTTTGAGAATATCCCGGATTAAGTTAGAATTTTATTAGAATGTCGGAATGGGGAATTAGTAAAATTACCAAAATGCCCCTAGGGTTTTTTTTAAAAATTTATGTGAGAGGGGTAGATTAGCAAATCCAATGGAATCTTTTATTTTGACTTTTCTTTCATTTTATTTTAAGCTGCCTATTATTATTTAAAAAAAAAAAAAGAGAGAACCTTTATTTAAAGCTTCCTTCCAAGCCAAGAAAGCACTCTTTTTTTTCAAAAAAAAAAATACAAAGCTCCAAGCTTTTCTTCTCTTCTCCTTCTGCCGATTTTTGAAGCTGTTGAAAACCAAGGGAAAACTCATTTATTCTCTTCAATTCCTTGAGCAAATCCTAACCCTAGAAGCTAGCTAAGTGGAGGTATGGTTTCTACTCTTTTCTTGGTTGATTTTTATGAGTTTAGTTTAGGTTTTGGTGAGGGTTTTCATGTAATTCAGAGCTGGGGTATAAACTGTAGTTAGGGTAGGTTCTTAGGGTGATTTGAAACTTGTTTGAATGAAGATTGAGTGAGATTGAGGGCTGTCCAATTAAATTGATGGTTGAAAGTGATGTTTTTATGCAATTTACCAAGTGAGATGTTGATTTTGAGTTAAATGGTGAGTTGTGATTAAATGATGTGTTGAATGTATTGTATTTGGTATATTGAACTGTTCTGGAAATTCAAATTAGGTATGAAATGGTTTTGGTTCGAGCTGGAGGAGAAAAACCAGAGTTTTTTCGGTTCGGCAGAACCGGCCGACCGGTTGGTTCTCGCTATATCGAACCTGGTCGACCTACATGCAGGGGAAAAATTCTCGGGTTTTTTTCTGATCCGTGTTTAGCTCGGGGTTGAACCTAGTACCTGCCTTTGAGTAATTTTGAGTTATTTGAATTATTATATTGATGGTGAAGGCTAAGTCTAATCGGTTTAGAATTAGGGTTTTAATCCGGAATATTATGTTAAGGTATTTATTGTGTTTCAATTGTCGTGACATAGGACCGGGATTGCCTAGCTTGTTTTTCCACCCAGGTCGGCCATATTCTTGACTTCTGAATTAAGGTAAGAAAAGTGGTAAGCACCGTATGTGGTTAAAAATTGATGAATGAATGGAGGTGACCTTAATTATTATTATGATGTTGGCTAAAGCTTATTAAGCCTAGGTTATTACCTAGGGTTGGAAACGGTTATTACCGTTATGAGTAATTACTCTTGAAACCGCGGTTAGGTTTCTTACTTATCGTTTGCGTTATCGGGCAACGATAGTGACATATTCAGCTCGTATGTAACGAGTGGTAAAAGTGGTACTTTATTAAGTACCAGGAATGTATGATGTTTAAGGAAATACTTATTATTATCGAATAGTGAGTAATCATAATAGCATGAGAATAAGTTGATAATTATTTTCTTTCAATTATTGTTTTAGTCACTTTCTTCGAGTCTCGTGACTCACCGGTGCTTTATGGTGCGGGTAAAGGAAAAGCTAAAGTCGAACAACCATGAGTTATGGTCACAAGAAGAATGTACATACCAGCCGCAGGCAGCCCAGTTTACAGGATGCTCTATTTTGATTGTATTTTGGAAAATATAAAGCTTATGTTGTAAAATACTTTGAAACCAGTTTGTAAATATTTTGAAAACAGGGGGACCCCATAAATCATGTTACTTATCTTTTGTTAAACACTTTAAAGGTTGAGTTTTAACTATCAAAATTTTAATTACCCACACTTTTAGTATAATTACATCTTATATAATTATTGGTATTTTAAATAAAGTGCACACACGTGGCGTCCCTGTTGGACAGGGCGTTACAACATGGTATCAGAGCGCCAAGGTTTTTAGATCCTGAAGACTGGTTTGATATGTACATTGGTTGCAAGGACCTGATCGACTCATGGTTTAGTAAGCTTTAAGTTAAAAGATAGCTTGTTAATTTTCTGATTACCTGATTATTTGAATTATGTTGATATCAGAATGTTGTGGGAAGGATTATAATATATGGAAACACTTATCAGTATTATTATTACTTGGAATGTGATCGCAGGTGTATAGTTATGCACCCAAGGCGGACTGGTAGGGGTGCCCGCGAGCTAGCTGGGCTCGGGGCTGCCGGTGAGGGTGAGAACCCTTTACCACCACCTAATTGGGAACAGTTATATGCTGCTATGCAAGAAACTATTCGGCAGCAGGGTGAGCAAATCAGAGAATTAAGAGAGCAGCGAGCTCGGCTCGCTCTAAATCCGAATCTCGATCCTCCCGCACCCCTAGTAGTGCCACGGATGCGAGGAATCGTTTGGAACCATTATATGAGCGGTTCAGGAAGCAGAACCCGCCAGTGTTTGAGGGTGGTGCTGATCCACTCAAAGCGGAGCAATGGATGAGTATGATAACATCCATTTTTGATTTTATGCGAGTTGAAGATAATGACCGGGTCAGGTGTGCTACCTATATGCTACGAGATGATGCCCGTATTTGGTGGGAGATTGTATCTCAGGGCCATGATCTGAATAATATGACCTGGGAAACTTTTCGGGCCTTATTTTTTGAGAAGTATTATAATGAGTCTATTAAGGCAGCAAAGGCAGAAGAGTTTATACGGTTAACTCAGGGTAGTATGACTGTGACAGAATATGCTACTAAGTTTGATCGACTGGCAAAGTTTGCCTCAGATGAGGTGGCTACTGAAGCTGCTAGGAAAGCAAAGTTTATACGGGGGCTGGATGAACACATCGCCCGGGATGTGATTGTTGCTTCTAAACAACCGGGGGTTGCCCGAACTTATGCTCAGATAGTTGAGTTGGCTTTAGTTTCTGAGGGTGCAGAGGCTCAGATACGAAAGAAAAATATTGCCAGAAGAGATTCATGGAAACAAACAGCAGGTGCTGGTTCGGGTAGGGGTATTGATCTTGGTGACCGCAGGAAAAGACCTAGTGAAACATCAGCAGCAGGCCCAAACAAAAGATTCCAGGGTAACCAAGGGTTCCGTCGTAGTGGGAATGAAAACTGGCGGACTTTTCCTGAATGTCCGAGGTGTAAAAAGCATCACCTGGGCGAGTGTCAGGCTAGGGCCTGTTTCCACTGTGGAATGGTGGGTCACATGAAGAGAAATTGTCCACAATTGCTACGGTTAGAGCAAAAGAAGGATGATACACCCGCTCCTGCCCGAGTGTTTGCCCTGACTCAAGCTGAGGCTGATGCTGGTCCTTCTACTGTGACAGGTCAGCTTTCTGTTGCTGGTACTTTATTGACTGTGTTAATTGATTCTGGTGCGACGCATTCTTATATTTCAAGTAGAATAATTGAGCAGCTGAATAAACCTAGTGATGTGCTTTCTAGAGGTTTTGGAACCTTGTTGCCTACTGGGGAGTTGGTTATCTCCAGCAGGTGGGTTCGATCCCTTCCAGTGTTTGTGGAAGGAAGAGAGTTATCAGTTGATCTGATAGAATTAAATCTGGAGGATTTTGATGTTATTTTGGGGATGGATTGGCTTGCTAAATACAACGCCACCATTGATTGTAAAAGGAAGATGGTAACTTTTCAGCCTGAGGGCGAGGACCCTTTTGTATTTGTGGGTAAGATGCAAGGATCTCGGATTCCCTTAATTTCAGCCCTTAAGGCAAGGGATTTGTTGTGTGAGGGGTGCATTGGTTTCTTGGCAAGTGTTATAGATATTTCCAGGGAACCACTAGCGGGACCGGAGCATGTCCCAGTGGTTCGAGAATTTCTGGATGTGTTTCCAGAAGAGTTACCAGGGTTGCCACCAAAACGTGAAATTGATTTTAAGATTGATTTAATACCAGGAGCTGAGCCTGTATCGAAAGCTCCCTATAGGATGGCACCTGCAGAGCTGAAAGAGTTAAAAGTTCAGTTACAGGGAATGATGGATTTAAAATTTACTAGACCTAGCACTTCACCTTGGGGCGCACCAGTTTTGTTTGTGAAAAAGAAAGATGGAACATTACGAATGTGTATAGATTATCGGGAGTTAAACAAATTAACAGTGAAGAACAAGTACCCTTTGCCAAGAATAGATGATTTATTTGATCAGTTGCAGGGTAAAACTGTCTTTTCTAAAATTGATCTTCGATCTGGTTATCACCAACTGAGGATTCGGGAGGAGGATATTCCCAAGACAGCTTTTCGGACCCGGTATGGTCATTATGAATTCCTGGTAATGTCCTTCGGATTAACAAATGCCCCGGCAGCATTTATGGACTTGATGAACCGAGTGTTCAAAGATTTTCTGGATGATTTTGTCATTGTCTTTATCGATGATATTCTAATTTATTCAGACTCGGAAGAGACTCACGAAAGACATCTTCGAATGGTATTACAACGTCTCAGGGAGCATAAGTTGTATGCCAAATTTAAGAAGTGTGAATTCTGGTTACCTCAGGTGAGTTTCTTGGGGCATGTGGTGAGTAAAGATGGTATTTTAGTGGATCCAGTGAAGATTGAAGCAGTGCGTGACTGGCCTCGACCTAAATCAGCAACTGAGGTTAGAAGTTTCCTGGGGCTAGCAGGGTATTACCGAAGGTTTGTTGAGGGATTTGCAAAGATTTCTACGCCTTTAACTGAGTTGACCCGAAAGAATTGTAAGTTTGTTTGGACTGACAAGTGTGAAGGTAGTTTCCAGGAATTGAAGCAAAGGTTGATTACCGCTCCTGTGCTAACCTTACCAAAAGGTGACGAAAAATTCGTGATTTATTGTGATGCGTCCAAACAAGGGTTAGGTGGTGTTCTTATGCAGTCAGGGAAAGTGATTGCTTATGCATCCAGGCAATTGAAGGAGTATGAACAACGATATCCTACCCATGATATTGAATTAGCAGCGGTTGTCTTTGCATTAAAAGTTTGGCGTCACTATCTGTATGGTGAAAAGTGTGAAATTTATACAGATCACAAAAGCCTCAAGTACTTTTTCACTCAGAAGGATTTAAATATGAGGCAACGACGATGGTTAGAGCTGGTCAAAGATTATGACTGCGAGATTCTCTACCACCCTGGTAAAGCAAATGTGGTAGCGGATGCTCTAAGTCGGAAAGGACCAGGGCAAGTTTGTGAACTAAAGGAAATTTCAGCCAAGTTGGCTGAGGACATGACGAGAGCGGGAATTGAATTTGTAATTGGAAAACTTGCTAATATCACCATACAATCTAATCTGTTGGAAAGAATTAGAGTAGCCCAACAAGGTGACCTTGAGCTACAGGGACATAAGGAGAAGTTAGAGGCTGGATTGGCAAGAGACTTTTCGTGCTTATCTGATGGGTTGTTGCGATACAAAAACAGAATCTGTGTACCGGTTGATAAAGAAATCAGACAAGAGATTCTTGATGAATCTCATACTACACCGTACTCCTTACACCCGGGAACAACCAAGATGTATCATGATGTGAAAGCTTTATACTGGTGGCCGGGTATGAAGAAGGATATTGTTGAATATGTGTCAAAATGCTTAACCTGTCAACAAATTAAAGCAGAACATCAAAGGCCGGCAGGTTTGCTTCAACCTCTAAAGATTCCTGAATGGAAATGGGAGGACATCACCATGGATTTTGTGGTGGGATTGCCCAGAACAGTAGGGTATTATGATTCTATTTGGGTGATAGTGGATCGATATACGAAGTCTGCTCACTTTCTCCCGGTGAGGACAACGTATACAGTGGATCAATATGCTGATTTGTATATTAAAGAGATAGTTCGACTTCATGGTGCCCCAAAGTCGATAGTTTCAGATCGAGATCCAAAATTTACATCCAAATTCTGGGAAAGTTTACAGCAAGCAATGGGTACTAAGTTGAAATTCAGTACAGCTTTTCATCCTCAAACTGATGGTCAGTCTGAAAGAACTATCCAGATACTTGAGGATATGTTGAGGGCATGTATAATGGACTTTGAAAGTTCTTGGAACAAGTACCTACCTCTGATTGAGTTTTCTTATAACAATAGTTATCAGAGTACCATTGGCATGGCTCCGTATGAGATGCTTTATGGAAGGAAATGTCGATCACCTATTCACTGGGATGAGGCTGGTGAACGTAGGTATCTTGGACCTGAAGCTGTCCAAAGAACGAGCGAGGCTATTGAAAAGATTCGAGCTCGTATGCTTGCTTCCCAAAGTAGACAGAAAAGCTACGCGGATCCAAAGCGTAGAGATGTTGAATTCCAAGTTGGGGATTTTGTTTTTCTTCGGGTGTCCCCAATGAAGGGAATTCGAAGGTTCGGGAAGAAAGGAAAGTTGAGTCCCAGATTTATTGGTCCATTTGAGATTCTTGAGAAAGTAGGTCAGGTAGCTTATCGGTTGGCTCTACCTCCTGCTTTATCTGGGGTTCATAACGTGTTTCATGTCTCGATGCTTCGGAAATATGTATCTGATACAACTCATATCTTAAGTTATGAAGACATTGAGCTTCAAACCGACCTGTCATATGAAGAACAACCAGTACAGATCTTAGACAGGAAAGAAAAGGTGTTGCGAAACAAGACTATTTCACTAGTCAAAGTGTTGTGGCGGAACAGCAAAGTTGAAGAAGCGACTTGGGAATTAGAGTCGCAGATGCGGGAGTTGTATCCCGAACTTTTCAGGTAAATTTCGAGGACGAAATTTCTATAAGTGGGGGATAGTTGTAATATCCCAGAAAATAAATAATATTTAAATGGACATATTTTATTAAATATGTAATTACTTGGAAAATGAAGTAGGATTATGATCTTACTTAGGTAAATTGTTGGGAAATTATTTAATGAAAATGCGTTATTTTGGGCCCGGTAATTGTGAAATTCTAGCTATGTGGTTAGCAATGTCACGACATTAAATGAAAGAATTATTTTGAGAATATCCCGGATTAAGTTAGAATTTTATTAGAATGTCGGAATGGGGAATTAGTAAAATTACCAAAATGCCCCTAGGGTTTTTTTAAAAAATTTATGTGAGAGGGGTAGATTAGCAAATCCAATGGAATCTTTTATTTTGACTTTTCTTTCATTTTATTTTAAGCTGCCTATTTTTAAAAAAAAAAAAGAAAAAGAGAACCTTTATTTAAAGCTTCCTTCCAAGCCAAGAAAGCACTCTTTTTTTTCAAAAAAAAAATACAAAGCTCCAAGCTTTTCTTCTCTTCTCCTTCTGCCGATTTTTGAAGCTGTTGAAAACCAAGGGAAAACTCATTTATTCTCTTCAATTCCTTGAGCAAATCCTAACCCTAGAAGCTAGCTAAGTGGAGGTATGGTTTCTACTCTTTTCTTGGTTGATTTTTATGAGTTTAGTTTAGGTTTTGGTGAGGGTTTTCATGTAATTCAGAGCTGGGGTATAACCGTAGTTAGGGTAGGTTCTTAGGGTGATTTGAAACTTGTTTGAATGAAGATTGAGTGAGATTGAGGGCTGTCCAATTAAATTGATGGTTGAAAGTGATGTTTTTATGCAATTTACCAAGTGAGATGTTGATTTTGAGTTAAATGGTGAGTTGTGATTAAATGATGTGTTGAATGTATTGTATTTGGTATATTGAACTGTTCTGGAAATTCAAATTAGGTATGAAATGGTTTTGGTTCGAGCTGGAGGAGAAAAACCAGAGTTTTTTCTGTTGCAGAACGGTCGACGGTTGGTTCGCTATATCAGAACCGGTCGACCGGTTACAGCAGGGGAAAAATTCTCGGGTTTTTTTCTGATCCGTGTTTAGCTCGGGGTTGAACCTAGTACCTGCCTTTGAGTAATTTTGAGTTATTTGAATTATTATATTGATGGTGAAGGCTAAGTCTAATCGGTTTAGAATTAGGGTTTTAATCCGGAATATTATGTTAAGGTATTTATTGTGTTTCAATTGTCGTGACATAGGACCGGGATTGCCTAGCTTGTTTTTCCACCCAGGTCGGCCATATTCTTGACTTCTGAATTAAGGTAAGAAAAGTGGTAAGCACCGTATGTGGTTAAAAATCGATGAATGAATGGAGGTGACCTTAATTATTATTATGATGTTGGCTAAAGCTTATTAAGCCTAGGTTATTACCTAGGGTTGGAAACGGTTATTACCGTTATGAGTAATTACTCTTGAAACCGCGGTTAGGTTTCTTACTTATCGTTTGCGTTATCGGGCAACGATAGTGACATATTCAGCTCGTATGTAACGAGTGGTAAAAGTGGTACTTTATTAAGTACCAGGAATGTATGATGTTTAAGGAAATACTTATTATTATCGAATAGTGAGTAATCATAATAGCATGAGAATAAGTTGATAATTATTTTCTTTCAATTATTGTTTTAGTCACTTTCTTGCTGAGTCTCTGTGACTCACTGGTGCTTTATGGTGCAGGTAAAGGAAAAGCTAAAGTCGAACAACCATGAGTTATGGTCACAACAGCAATGTACATACCAGCCGCAGGCAGCCCAGTTTACAGGATGCTCTATTTTGATTGTATTTTGGAAAATATAAAGCTTATGTTGTAAAATACTTTGAAACCAGTTTGTAAATATTTTGAAAACAGGGGGACCCCATAAATCACGTTACTTATCTTTTGTTAAACACTTTAAAGGTTGAGTTTTAACTATCAAAATTTTAATTACCCACACTTTTAGTATAATTACATCTTATATAATTATTGGTATTTTAAATAAAGTGCACACACGTGGCGTCCCTGTTGGACAGGGCGTTACAGGCGTCTTTTGATTAATCCTGACTCTCTTGTGGCTCGTGTGTTTAAAGCTAGATACTTCCCCCATGGGTCATTCTTAAATGTTATTATTGGTTCCAATCCATGCTTTGTGTGGAGAAGTATTTTGGAAGCTCAATTCTTAGTGAAAAGGGGTTCTCGATGGGTTGTGGGAGATGGTACAAATATATCCATTTTAGGTGAGCCATGGCTTCCGGATGATGAAAATCCTATGATAATTTCTACTCATCCAAGTCTCACTCATGCTAAAGTGTGCAATTTGTTGAAAGTGGATGGTTCTGGCTGGGAAGAAGAAATCGTTGATGATTTGTTGTGCCTCGTGATAGAGAGTTGGTGCGATCCGTTGCTGTTCACTCAAGGCCTTTGAATGATGCTCTCTGTTGGAGTTTGGAGCTGTCCGGTTTGTACACTGTTAAGAGTGCTTACAAGCTATTGCAGCAGCTCAATGGAGAGTTTGATATTTATGTTTCGGCTGAGGACGGATTTTGGAGGAAATTATGGCAATTAAAAATTCCTCCAAAGATGAAGAACCTGTTGTGGCGGGCTGCGAAGAATTGTCTCCCAACTTTAGTGCAGTTGCAGTCGAAAAGGGTGAATGTGAGTGTCATTTGTCTGGTCTGCCAGTTAAATGCAGAAACCATTGCGCACTGTTTGTTGTCTTGTCCTATTGCTGCGGAGGTTCGGGATCGGGTGGGCATAGGTACAACATTGCAGCAAGAAACCACTTTTCTTGGCTGGTGTATGGAACAATTTTTGGTGTTGGACAAGGATAAAGTCGGGCTTTTGGTGGCGCCGTGTTGGGCAGTGTGGAACGCAAGGAATGATAAAGTGTGGCAATATAAAATTGTGGGAGTGGAATCTGCAACAAACTACCTTAATCAATGGCGTGCTGCTCAAAGTTCTAATAATGAGTTGTCATTCACTGGATACGTTCCATGGGATGGAGCTAAGCAATGGATTGCTCCAAATGTTAATAGAATTAAGGTCAATGTTGATGCGGTTGTGTTTACCGAAACCTCTAATTATGGTGTTGGGTTTGTGGCTAGAGACTCTAGTGGTTTATTGGTGGAAGGCGGTACTAAACTGTTTAATGGCTCGGTGTCTCCTGTTGTGGCCAAAGCTATTGGAGTTCGGGAGGCCTTGACTTGGATTAAAGACCATGCGTGGCTTCATGTGACATTGGAAACGGACTGCCTCTCGGTGGTTCAAGCTATTTGAAGCACTACGGTTATGCTTTCTATGTTTTGGAAAGTTATAAGTGATTGTAAAACCTTGTTATGTACTTTGCATAATTTCTTTTCATTTTGTAAAACGATCGGCAAATGTAGTGGCTTACTCCTTTGCGAGAGCCTCTATATCCTACCCTGATCGCCTCTTTAACTTAGACACTGTTCTGGTTATTTTAGTTTGGTAACTAAATTACTCGTTTAATAAAATGATAACTTTCATTTTAAAAAAAACAAGTTATGTTAAGTTATATATATAACTTAATAATAAGATAATAAAACATTCGAATAGAGAACAGAATCGAACGAACCCTTGTTCCTCCCCCTTCTACAAAACCTTCTCCTCCTATATCCATTTTCTTTGATTTTCAATCCGAAAATTAGCAATCTAAGCTCTGGTAGTAGCAGGATAGCGAATTCTCAAAGCGGGGAAGCTTAAGGGCCCGAGATTATCGATCGTTCTCTAAGCAGGTCTGCCAACATACCTGATTCGAAACTTGAGGTAAGAAAAGTATAATGTACCACATGGCATGACAGGTTCTGAAATTATCGATTGTCTGATTAGGCAATGATAATGTAACGATACTATGGACACGATATATGGGCTCACCTGATTAGGTGATGCAATATATCTGGTGACGTACCAGGCAAAGGTACGAGCGTCAGTGGCATATGATGAGTATCGAGCGTAGGTACGAGATCGTCTGATTAGACGATGTGATATATTACTGTCAAGTTGTGGCACGGGCTCACCTGATTAGGTGGCGCAATAATATTATATATGATATTGCATTATGACACGGGCTTGCCTGATTAGGCAATACAAATATATGAGCATATCTATTTCTATGCATGTGACTGATTATATTACCTACTGTTGAATGTTATAGTTTAATCATTTTGTGATAATGAAATGTATAATTAGCTATTTAATGTATCCTTCTTTATTACTTTTCTTATTGAGTCTATGTGACTCACGGGTGCTTTGTGGTGCAGATAAGGGCAAGGCAAAGTTAGAACAACCATGAGATGGCGGTCTTCTCCAGCAATGTACATATTGACCCCACCAACCTGCGTGTTGAGTTGCCAGGAGTTGTTTTAGACTGGCTATGTCTGCTGCATTTTGAATTGTTGTTGTATATCGTCTTTTAGATAAATCTTTTATAACAGGGATCCCCAGAAACTCCTTTTTACTTCCGTTATAATGTCCGTTTTTAGTATTTTATTTTAGTCAATTTTTTTTATTATCCTAATAGTTTTTAATAATTAATTAATATATTAGTATTAAACTAGTTTTATAAAATCACACATGTGGCGTTCCTATAGATTAGGGCGTTACAACTTGGTATCAGAGCAACCATGGTTTTAAAGGTCCTAAAGACTCGTTGAATATGTACATTTGCTGCGAAGATAGGTCAACTCATGGTATAGTAAGTGTTTATGTTATTTGCTATTGCCTTACTTGTTTAGAGAATTATAGTGTATGATGGGAAGAAGTAGTGTGTGAATATCGTATGCATATTGATGTTGATATTGTTTGAATTCTAAATGGTTGAAGGTTTCGGGTTATAGGATATTGGATCATGCAGCACCGATCTGGCCATTTAAACCGCGAGCTGGAACTCGGGGTAGGTGGTGGGGAAGAGCATCCTCCACCCCCTCATAACTGAGAACAACTGTTTGTTGCCATGCAAGAGATGATTAGGCAACAAGGGGAGCAGATTTGAGACCTGAGAGAGCAACAGGCTCGTCTTGCACCTATATTGGCACCTCAGGTAGTGCCACCGAATATGGGGGATCGTATGGAACCAATTTATGAGCGGTTCAGGAAACAAAACACATCTGTGTTTGAGGGTGGCCCAGACCCATTGAAAGTAGAACAGAGGATGACTATGATTGCTTCTATCTTTGATTTCATGCGGGTAGAAGATAATGACCGGGTACGATGTACCATTTATATGTTATGGGATGATGCCCGGATATGGTGGGAGATTATTTCCCAAGGTCATAATTTGAATACTATGACTTGGAATGCATTCAGGGCACTGTTTTATGAGAAATATTATAATGAATCCATTCATGCCGCTCAAGCTGAAGAGTTCGCACGATTAGTTCAGGGTAGCATGACTGTGACTGAATATGCTACCAAGTTTGACAGGCTGGCCAAGTTTGCTTTTGATGAAGTGGCCAGTGATGCTGCAAGAAAGATAAGTTCATCAGAGGTCTTGAAGAGTATATTGCTAGAGATGTGATTATGGCAGCCAAACAATCAAGGGTCGTGAAGACTTATCCTCAAATTGTGGACTTAGCTCTCACTGTTGAGGGGGCTGAAAGCCTGATTTGTAAAAAGAGTACTCAGAGGAAGGACGTGTGGAAAACCTCATCTAGTATTGGAGTGAGTAAAAGCTTTAGCCCCAATGACTGAAAAAGAAAACCAGATGGACCACCGGTTTTGGCAGCGTTACAAGAGACATCACTTGGGTGAATGTCGGTCTAGAGTTTGCTACCAATGTAAGAACAACTGTCCACAGCTACAGAATCCCGAAGCTAAGAAAGAGAGTCCTATGGTTCCTGCTAGGGTGTTTGCTTTGACCCAAGCAGATGCTGAAGTTGGCCTTTCGACTGTTACAGGTGAGATATCTATTGGTGGTATTATGTTTACTATTTTGATTGATTCTGGTGCCACACATTCATATATTTCTAGTAGAATCATTGAGAAATTGAGTAGGCCATGTGATATCATGTCTAGTGGATTTTGTACCTTGTTACCTACTAGAGAAGTGGTAATCTCCAGGAGGTGGATAAGGTCTCTCCCAGTGTTAGTAGAAGGGATAGAATTGTCAGTGGATCTGATTGAATTAGACTTAGAAGATTTTGATGCAATCCTGGGAATGGATTGGTTGACTAAGTACAATGCTACTATAGATTTTAAGATAAAGATGGTGACTTTTGAACCAGAGGGTGAGATCCCATTTATTTTTATGGGAAAGGTGCAGGGATCTCGGATTCCATTGATATCGGCACTTAGGACCAGGGAATTATTACGAGAAGGATGTATGGGATACCCGGCTAGTGTGTTGGATACCACAAAAGATACACTAGAGGGACCGGAAAAGGTTCGAGTAGTATGTGAATTTCCAGATGTATTCCCGGAAGAGTTACTGGGATTACCACCAAAGAGAGAGATTGACTTCGAAATTGAATTAGTACCTGGGGCTGAGCCAGTTTCTAAGGCTCCATGTAGAATGGCACCGGCAAAATTGAAAGAATTGTAAGTCCAATTACAGAACCTACTTGATCTACGATTCACGAGGCCGAGTACCTCTCCTTGGGGTGCACTAGTTTTGTTTGTCAAGAAGAAGGATGGGTCGTTACGTATGTGCATTGATTATCATGAATTGAACAAGTTGACAATAAAGAACAAATATCCTTTGCCAAGGATAGATGATTTGTTTGATCAGTTACAGGGAAAGACCATCTTCTCCAAGATTGACTTTCGATTTGGTTATCACAAGTTGAGGATTCGGGCAGAGGATATTCCTAAAACTTCTTTTCGTACTCGATATGGGCACTATGAGTTTTTAGTGATGTCCTTCGGCTTGACTAATGCACCAGCAACATTTATGGACTTAATGAATCAGGTATTTAAGGACTTTCTCGATAACTTTGTGATTGTGTTTATTGATGACATTCTAGTCTATTCTGAATCGGAAGAAGCTCATGAATAGCACCTTCGTATGGTATTACATCGTCTCCGAGAACACAAGCTTTATGCAAAGTTTAAGAAGTGTGAATTCTGGTTGTCCCAAGTGAGTTTCTTAGGACACGTGGTAAATAAGGATGGGATTTTGGTAGATCCAGTGAAGATTGAAGCTGTTCGAGATTGGCCACGACCTAAGACAACAACTGAAGTTAGAAGTTTCTTAGGGTTGGCTGGGTACTATATGATATTTGTAGAAGGTTTTGCCAAGATTAGTACTCCTTTGACCGAGCTGACCCGAAAGAGTTATAAATTTATGTGGACTGATAAAATGCGAGAATAGCTTTCAAGAATTAAAGAAGATATTGATTACTGCACCAGTTCTAAGCCTGCCAGTCAGTGATGAAAAGTTTGTGATATACTGTGATGCCTCAAGACAAGGTTTGGGTTGTGTGTTAATGCAATCAGGGAAGGTCATTGCCTATGCCCCTAGGAAGTTGAAGGCTTTTGAACAGCGTTAACCCACTCATGATTTAGAACTGGCAGCTGTGGTTTTTGTCCTGAAGGTTTGGCGTCACTATTTATATGGTGAAAAGTGTGAGATTTACACCGACCATAAAAGTTTGAAATACTTTTTCACTAAAAAAATATCTGAATATGAGACAACAACGATGGCTAGAGTTAGTCGAGGATTATGACTGTGAAATCCTCTACCATCCCGGCAAAGCAAACGTAGTGGCAGATGCACTTAGCCGAAAAGGCCCAGGGCAGGTTTATGAGTTGAAGGAAATCTCTCCAAGATTGGCTGAGAATATGGCCAAGGCTGACATTGAGTTTGTAGTCGGGAAGTTGGCAAATATTACATTGCAGTCTGATTTACTAGAAAGAATAAAGATTGGCTAACAAAATGATCTTGAATTGATGGAACTCAAAAAGAAAGTTGAGATTGGTGCTACAAAAGATTTCATTGTGACTCCAAGTGGACTACTAAGATATAAGGGTAGAATTTGTATTCCGACATAGGATCAGATCAGAAGAGAAATCCTTGATGAGTTCCATACTACTCCCTATTCCCTACACCCGGGGACAACAAAGATGTATCATGACACCAAGGCAATATATTGGTGGTCAGGAATGAAGAGTGATATTGTTGAATACGTTTCAAAGTGTTTAACCTGTCACCAGGTTAAGGCTGAACATCAAAGGTCGGCAGGTTTACTTCAGCCCTTAAGAATACATGAATGGAAATGGGAAGACATAACTATGGACTTCGTAGTGGGGTTGCCTAGGACTACTGGGTTATATGATTCCATATGGGTGATAGTGGATTGATTCACCAAGTCAGCGCACTTTTACCTGTGCGAGTGACTTGTACTGTGGAACAGTATTCTGAATTGTACATTAAGGAAATAGTGAGACTCCATGGAACCCCAAAGTCAATTATTTCAGATCGTGATCCCAAATTTACTTCCAAGTTCGGGGAGAGTTTACAAAAAGCTATGGGAACCAAGTTGAGATTCAGTACAGCTTTTCACCCTCAGACTGATGGTTAGTCTGAGAGAACCATTCAGATATTGGAAGACATGTTGCGAGCATGTGTAATAGATTTTGAAGGATCTTGGAGCAAGTTCCTACCCTTGATTGAATTTTCATATAATAATACTTATCAGAGTACCATTGGTATGGCACCTTACGAGATGTTGTATGGTAGGAAATGTCAATCGCCTATCCACTGGGTTGAGGCTGGAGAGAGACGTTATCTTGGACCTAAATTGGTCTAAAGGACCAGTGAAGCCATTGAAAAGATTCAAACTCGTATGCTTGCTTCGCAAAGTAGACAGAAATGCTACTCTGATCCAAAGCGTAGAGATATCGAATTTCAAGTGGGAGACTCTGTATTTCTTCGAATATCACCTATAAAAGGGGTGCGTAGATTTGGAAAGAAAGGAAAGTTGAGCCCTAGATACATCGACCCTTTTGAGATATTGGAGCGGATAGGTCAGGTGGCCTATCGATTAGCTTTACCACCCGCGTTATTCGGGGTGCATAATGTCTTCCATATCTCTATGTTGAGAACGTACGTGCCAGATCCGACACATGTTTTGAGTTACGATGATAATGAGCTCCAGACACACTTATCTTATAATGAACAACCTATCAAGATCTTAGACAGAAAGGAGAAAGTACTTCGAAATAAAACGATCCCTCTAGTTAAAGTCCTATGGAAGAGTAGTAAAGTTGAGGAAGCGACTAGAGAATTAGAGTCGCAGATGCGTGAGCTGTATTCCGAGTTATTCAGGTAAATTTCGAGGACGAAATTCTTATATGGAGGGGATGGTTGTAATATCCCAATAAGCTTAATAATTAATAATTAAGGTTTATATTTATATTATGAGTTAACGAGGTAATAAGTGGGATTATGATCCTAATAATCTATTTCAACATAAAATTTTAAATTTGCTATTTAAATTACAGAGATTTATATAGCATGTGTGAATGTAATATGAACTCTTTGTGAAAGAAAAATATCTTCAGGTTTGGCGATCTTGGAGACTCGATTAGGGGCCAAAAATGTCATAACAGACTTAATTGATAGAATTAATGGGAATATTGTGATAAGTTAATAATGTAGGTATTTGGGTAATTAGGAGTATGTAGGATTTAATGTAGCGCCCTAGAAGTAAAAGTTTCTTAGTTCTTAGTAATTAAGAAACGATAAGATAATTATTAATAATAAAATTTTAATTAATATTATATCATTATTATTATAATAATATTAACGTTAAAAAAGTAAGTAAAACTAGTGATATTAAGTTTTATATATATAACTTAATAATAAGATAATAAAACATTCGAACAGAGAACAGAGTAGAACGAACCTTCGTTCCTCCCCTTCCACAAAACATTCTCCTCCTATATCTATTTTCTTTGATTTTCAATCCAAAACTTAGCGATCTAAGCTCTGGTAGTAGCAAGATAGCGAATTCTCAGAGCGGGGAAGCTTAAGGGCTCGAGATTATCGACTGTTCTCTAAGCAGGTCGGCCAACATACCTGATTCGGAACTTGAGGTAAGAAAAGTATAATGTACCACATGGCATGACAGGTTCTGAAATTATCGATTGTCTGATTAGGCAATGATAATGTAATGATACTATGGACACGATATATGGGCTCATCTGATTAGGTGATGCAATAAATCTGGCTACGTACTAACCAAAGGTACGGGCATCAGTGGCATATGATGAGTACCAAGCGTAGGTACGAGATCGTCTAATTAGATGATGCGATATATTAGTGTCAAGTTGTGGCACGGGCTCACCTGATTTGCGAATGAACGAGTTGGAGAATAAGTTCAGAGGGCATCAAGTCATGAAACTCAAAAGACAACCGATGCATGGTACTGTTGGAGAACTTGATTCGGAAGCCTCAGGATCAAGGAGAAAAGACGATTCTAAAAGGCTACCCAAGGATAAGAAAACCAAAAAATATATCCCTCTTTATGTTGAATATACCGAGCTCAATGAAACTCGCGAAAATATCTACCTCGCGCATGTACATGAAGTCATTTTTAGCGAGCCAAGACCTATGAAACATGCGAGGCGCAAGAGGGATCCAAATAAGCGGTGTGAATATCATGGGGATATTGGTCATACCAAAGAAGAGTGTTGTCAGCTGAAAGATGAGATAGAAGGTCTCATATTGCAAGGACACTTCCAACGATAGATAAAGGGGCAGGGCGATGTCCATGATCAGCTCGATCTGCCCAATAACTCGAGCGACCCGGGATTATAACCCTCCTCTGTAAGAGGAAGGGACATCTCGGTTATCCCGAGAGGGAGCAACTCACGGGAATACAAGGGGCAACTACTACGGTAAAGCAAATTTTCTAAAGAAAAACTTTGCGTCATGAGTAGATATCAACCCGCTGTGGTTTCCATATCAAGCTGTCATGAGAAAAGTTGGCTGTCAACCAGTAGCAGCCAAAGACAAAACCAGGATTACTTCACCTGGAGCCCCGGGATATGTCAAGGATTGACCCTAGATATTGAAACAATTGAGGGAGTATGTGAGAGATTGACCCTGGACATCAAAACTAGTTTTATCAAAACCAGGTGCTCCTAGAAGATTGATAAAATAATCGATTTAACTAGGGAAGTTCTCATGAGATTAATTATTGTAAATCACATTGCTGATGAAATATTTTGAACTTCAGTTGTGAATAAAATAATCATTTCTTTCAAACAAGTAATTATAAAGCATAAACCCTTTGAAATTACTTGAGGGGCATATATGTATAATTAACCGGAATTGATCTGGAAATACATAGTACAAATGCAAACCCATCATTTCAAAAAATAAATTTTTTTGAAAACTTTTAAGGGCCTCGACCAAACTTTTTTGATGGAAAAGGGGTCGAACTGTTATAACTCCCTGACCAAACCTTTTTGACGGAAAAGGGGTCGAATCGTTATAACGCCTTGATCAAACCTTTCTGACGAGAAAGGGATCAAACAATTGTAATTTTTTATTTATAACCTATCTAACGAAAAAGGAAAATCAAAGGTTATGACTAGCGCATAAATTGTCATTGAGCTGTATCAGAAATGGAATTGGTGTCATTTCTTGAAATTTTGAAAATACAAGTATGGACAATCAGTTATTAAAAAATTGTAAGGCAACTGAAACACAACAGAGGTTGATAATACATGGTACATCAGTAGATATTTCTATAATATGTTTTGTTAGGCGACTATTAAATAACTTAAAAACAACAAAAAAAAAATCTTTTTATTAATATAAACAAACTTACAATAATAAATTTTTCTTTATATGAGTCTTGCATCACCAATTTTAATCCCTGAATTTTTTATTATAAGATATTTCTAAGACGAATATTGGACAACGCATAAACAACGTATTCACAACTATGAATGAACCATATATTTGAATATTAATAAGAAAAATTTAACCAACTATTATTGAACTGATGAACAACAACTTGTAGTTAAGGTTATTTTGTGAAGAATCAATTGTAAAAACACTAAAAATCAACCTTAACTCAGTCACCATTAAAATATGAATAAACTTACCATATTAGGGGCTCGTTTGGTACAGCTTTTGAAAAAGCTAAAAGTTACTTTTTGAAAAAACTGTGATAAAAATATGTTTGGTAAGCAATCAAAAAATAGTTTTTTGAAGAATTTTTGGAGAAGCTACAACTAAAAGCTAAAGCTGCTCTAATCCAATTTCTAGAAAAAATTATTTTGATTAAAAGAGTATAATAAATTTTTTTGTACAAAAATCATATTGATGAAAAAAATAAAAATATTTAAAATAAATAATGATTAAATTTCTTATTTTTTTTTGAAAAAATAAATTATATTTTATTTTAATATTAACAAACAACATCAACTTAAAAAATTTCTTACATACTTGATTTTCTAATTTTTTTTACATTTGATAAAACATAATGCAAAAATACTATAAATTATTTTTATCAAATGCATATAAATTTATATTTGAAAAAAAAATAAAATATTATATAAAATAATTTTTTACAAATTTGTGATTATAATAAACTAGATTATAACATTATCATTATCATTATAATATATCTTAATAACTCACATACTTTGAAATTTATAATTTACCAAACATTGAGCTCAGTTTTTTTTACAGTTTTGCTGCAGCTACTTTTTCTCACAGCACAGCTGCAGCTGGTTTTTTCCACAACACAGTTGTACCAAACTGGCCCTAGAATTGTTATTATTAGAGCATGTGTTGGATTGTCTATGTAAAATACACGTAAATAACACTAAAAATAGTGTAGCATGATCAATGTGCAAGTATTGTTACATCAATTCTTTGAGCATCAGTAAAACTATTGGGAAACTATATGACAATGATATGCAATGCAAATATCAAAATTAGGTTGCCAATTTCATGACGCGAGATGAACGTAAATCTAGTTTATTGTCGTGATTGGAATTGAATAATCTTGAGATTGAAGTTCCAAAAAATAACATTGATGCAACAATTATAATTTAGATATTGAAGTGATAAGTATTATATGGATGATACCGAATTTATATCAATTGAAAAACTTAAGATCTACTTCTTATCTGTCTACATCTTAAGAATTTATAAATTTAATTTACAATAATTAAATTTTTGGAATTTGAATTAATTTTCAAGATTGAGTTTACATTTCAAACCCATTTTCTGAAAAAAATTTAATCAATCGATTTGGGTTACTTTTTCATTTGAGATTCTATTTTTTTCAGGTCGCGATTCACCAGAATTAATGGTGTCTTGGTCGCTAGAATTATTGGTGTCTTGGTGGTCGGAGTTGTTTCATCATAGCTGAACTCTTATCATCGCTGGTTTCATTTGTTTCTCTGGTACGATCTGTTGAGTTTTGTGCCCTAAATAAAACTCATTTCAATATAATCAGATTTACTAATTAATAAAAGATTAGAAATCGCATTTTATGTTTCATGGTTCTCATGACTTATTTCATGATTATGTTTAATGTATAAATTCTATTAAGTCCAGAACATATATATTTGTTCATGATTATAGTGTCGTCAGCACAGTGGAATATAATCATGATTATATGTTAAAAAGTTTAATTCCCATGATTTGTCAGTTCACTGGATTTAGACTGGCATGATAATCGCGATAAAGTATACTTACACCTTGGATAAGTGTTATGTCATTTCCAGAGCATTGGCAAAGTTTACCAGTATCGGATGTATGGAGTATACATTGGAAGGAACCGATATTGAACTTGAATAAGATATCATAAACTTACCGTTATATCTTTCTAAGTCAATATCAATGGTTGATCTTAGGTCTATGGATCTTAATCTTGATATGGTTAGGTTCAACTTAGTTGTATTATTTATGTTCTTCAAGTTGTTCGTGGAAGCTAACCAATGGTTCTGGCGGATATTTACATCTTGGGAACATGGTAGTTTAATTGAGTGGGAGCGCTAATCATAGATATGGAATCTATAGCTTCTATAAGTATTTAGAAGTGAAACGATAATTTCCTTCGAGTTCGGCTGAATAGAAATAAATGATTGAGATCTCGTTTCAGTAATTATATAAGTTTACTGAAATATCATTTATAGGTAACTAAGTATTTTAAGGATAAAATACATTGAAGGGTAGAACGGTAAATTTGTCTCTTTTCGATGTAGATCATCTATAGAGGATCTTTGACTATTAGGATTATAACAATGGATAATCATAAGGTATCTATATCATGGTACATATAGAGAGTTCTATATAATTGAGAGTGCTATTCAATTCCAAATATATAGTGGTATAAGACAGAATTAATATGTTAGGTACTTGGTAAATTCTAAATCTACCTATTGAAAGCTCGGTTATATAGGTCCATGGTCCCCTCACTAGTTAAGATAATACTGCTTGCAGATTGAGTTAATTGATTTTAATTAATCAATTATAATTCTAAAATTATATTATGTCTTATTTATGACTTTTCACTAAGCAAGAGCTTAATTGTAAAGAAAAGATGTTTTGGGGTCAATTTATTAATTAAGAGACTTTGTATGGTCTATTTAATAAATAATATAAATGATAATTTATTTGATGATTAATTATAATTATTAAATAAATAGTTTTGGCATTTATAGGGTTGAGTTGGAAAATATGGTATTATTAAAAGAAAAATAAGTTGTTGAAATAAAGTATAGAGAATGGTCCACTTTATGGCCGGCCATAGAGTAATTTTTGCCCAATATTTTATTCTTTTTAATCCATATAATTCAGCCCTAAGCCCTAGTTGAAACACTATAAAAGGAACATGATGCTCTCATCTCATCCAACTATTGCCTTCAACCAAATCAAACCTAGTTTTCTCTGTCAGACAAATAGTAGATGAGAGACATCTTCTATGTAGTTTTCAAGCCTCCTTCATTATTCATCCAATTCGAGCCTTAGTGAAAGAGTGCCATGCCCACACATAGCAAGTCAATTACTCAATCATAGTGAGTAAGATGGTGGTAACCAAACCCGAAGGAGAGAAAGAGATCCAGGCTCACATATTGATAATACTCTACGACAGAAAGGAACAAGGGTTAGAGATCTGAGCGGAAGGAGTCATTATATTCCGCTGCAACCAATGTAAGGTTTTCTAAACTCTTATGTGTTTAATTTTATTGTTTTAGAGATATTCATATTTAGGATGTTAATTCAACATATTTGTTAATAAATCTAGATCCTAGTAAAATATTCTCAACACGATCCTGGTGTTACTAGGATTCTAGGTATTTCTATAATTTTTGTCGGTTGGGCTACATAGATGTTTAATATGTTGACTAACTGTATTCTTGTAATATTTATTGCCCTATTGGGCTATAATAGCAAATTCCCCTATTTATAATAGCATTCCTGAAGGGGGCTATATTATTGCAGTGTTTTTAGAAGTAAGAGTGCTAAAGATGATGTAAAAAGGAGATAAACTAAAATATTACATTTTTTTGATGATGTGAAAGATTAAGGGTGGGCATCCGATCCAATCTAACCTTTTTTCCTCATTCGATCCAATCCAATCACTAATTGGATTTAGAAAATCATCATCTTATCCAATCCAATTAGACCTTAAAATCCAATCCAATCCAATCTAATTACTAATTAGATTGGATCGATTTTTTAATTGGATATCCAATTACAGACCTAAATTTTAATATTAACTTAAAAATATGAAGAAAAATATATAAAAATTAAGTATTACCTTTTATTTAAGTTTAATACTTTAAACATACCATCGTTACAAGTGTAATGTAGCTAAAAGTTTTAAATAATTAAAACAACAATATTTCAAAGTAATAAAATAAAACAAAACATTATGAAATTAAATACACAAAACAATCAAGTATTACAAATTCAACATACAAAAAAAATCTAATAAAAATTTAATTAATATATATTATATTTTTCAACATTTTTTATTATATAAATAATTTTTTAACATACATAAATATAATTAGATTAGATCAATTTTTAACTGAATTTTGAGATTGACATCCAATAATCGATTCAATTCAATTAGAATCCGACTTTTAACATTCAATCCAATTGTAATTGGATATCCAACTTTTTGTAATTAGATTGAATTGGATGAGTTCGATTCAATTTGATTGAATTGGATGATACCCACCCCTATAAAAGATTTTAACACATTTAAAGAATGAGGCTTTTGCATTTTTACACTTCAAAACAGTTTTTTTCTGCATTTTTACAGAGTTCTACATAAAAACACATATTGTAACTAGCAGAGCAATCTAAATTGCAACCAAAAATCGTATAGCAACCCATATAAAAATTACCGGAAAAAATTATTTTAAAAATTCAAACCATAAATTAAAAAAAAAAACTAAAAAAATAATATATAAAGTAATAGAAATTTTGTTAGAGACTTTGATTGCTTTTTAGTAATTTTTGTTTTTAAATTAAAATTATTAAAATGTGAGGTGTGGTTGCAAAATATTCTCCTCCCGTACGTAAACAAATAAAGTAACCATTTAAAATACAGCTCTACCCCACAAACTGTCCCGAACCCGTAATTACGGATATTAATCAATATTAAAGCGCCCAATGCCCATGTCTGTCAACCAAAGTCCTCTCACCTCATTTCTCTATTCCGAAAAGGAGAATCTCAACAGCCGCAAAACGATGTCGTTGGACTCATTCAAACAGCTCAAACAGTGTACCATGAAAAGGACATCTCGGTCATTTACAATGAAATAAACGACTTGCTTAAGGGGCCAAAAGTGGGGAAGTCGAAATAGTTGCAAGCTTTGTTTCCCAAAATACCCCTCAATTTGCAGTTAGGCTTAGGCGGGTAGGTAATGATAAAATAACATTTTCACTCCCTCTCATCGAATCAGGGAGAGAAGAGAGAGAGTCGAAAACAAACAAACCAACCGAACCATGACTGTGCCAAACGATGCAGTTTCCAACGACGATGACCGCACTGATGGGTTGAAACTAGGCGGTGGAGGCGGCGGTGAAGCTGAGTTGTTGGAGTTGAGGGTGAGTGATCGTGTCTGTGTTGGTGCTGGTAGTGGTGATGGTGATGGTGGAGGAGATGGGAGAGTGAAGGGACCATGGTCACCGGAAGAGGACGTTGTGCTTAGTCGACTCGTGAGTAAGTTCGGAGCAAGGAATTGGAGCCTGATCGCCCGGGGGATTCCTGGAAGGTCTGGAAAGTCATGCCGACTCCGGTGGTGTAATCAGCTCGATCCCTGTGTTAAGCGTAAACCCTTTACTGGTAAGCCGCCATTGCCTATAATGTAACCCTGGTAGCTTTCATTTTTTGTGACTGTTTATTTTGTGCGTGCGTCTGTGTTTGTGGGGTTTGGTTTGGGGTTTTGAATTGAATAATGTGTGGGTTTTACCTATTTTGTGTGTTCGTATTTGGAGGTTTTGGAATGTGGATTTTAGCTTGAGTTATTTAGATGTTTTGGGATTGTTTTAGTATTATATTTGTTTGTCGGGGCAACTAGTAAATTGTCTAGTTAGTATAAATATGTAAAATCATTTTATAAATAGAGAATGAATGAATGAAATGAATGAAAATTAAGAGTATTGCTATTGGAGTTTGGCACTGACTTGAAGAGTGGGTTTGATATTGTATTACCTTGAGACTCCATGAGTTGGGCAATTCAATAATAAAGACAATTTTATAGGTTAAAGAAAAAAAACAATATCAAATGTACTCTTACCAAATTCCAATAGGAATACTCCTAATTTTCTCTCATTTTTTTTTTTTGACTCTATTTGTGAAATGACTTTACATATTTATACTAATTAGTCCCTATACCTTTCCTGTAACACCGACTCTTATTAATTTGTTAAGTCTTTGCCTTAATGTACGGATCACTTGAAGGAGTTAGAAGAGTCATTTGATCAGTTGTAGTTATATTTTTTTTCTTCAATAGCCATGTTGCTAGTTTGGGTGCTTTTGTAATAGTTAGATTCCAGAGTATGTGAGTAGACACTTAGAAACAAGTCATATATGTCATTTCTGTGGAATACCAAACCAAATGCATGACATGATTCCTTTTTTAATGCAGAAATTCAATTTTCTATCAATGCCTTTCATTGCTTTATTGCCACTTTAGTGGTTGGTTTGAAAATTTAAGCATTAATCTTTCTTACTGAATGTATGGCTTTCAGAGCTGTATAAGATGCATGCTACTGGTAAATTTTTAGTTGAAGGTTGCTTGATGAAATTGGACTTCCTCTTAAGTTTTTGTTATGCCATTGCAGTGTATTTTTTTGTTTTTCTTTTATAAGACCATTTTGTTTTTGATAAATACCGAGTAGATATTCCTTTATAGATATGGTTTCTAATTTATAGTTATTCTGACTTTTTGTGCCTCTCATATCTTCATACTCTCATTTTTTGATCTTGTGACTTATCTGGTTGCTCACTTTATTATTTCATTCCTTCTTTAACAGTTCATGTTGAGCTCACAAAAAGGATGTAGGATTATTTATTCATTTTGTTAATGAGACAGGACATTTTCGTTTAGTTAGAAATATATGAAACTAACGTCTTTAAAACAAATCATGAGTTCCATGAGTCTATGATTTTTTTGTCATATCTTTAAGTGAATTAATGCATCCATAATAGAAAAGGTTGGAGGTGCTTTCACACGCTTTTGGATGAATATAAGCTTTTCAGAAGCAGCTGTATAACCATTTTTTCTTCTGTTTCACCATTGTAATTGTAGTTCATTTAGAGGTTCTGACACACGTCAACCATGGGATTAAAGAGCTCATGTTTGTACAAGGTCTTATAACTTTCATGATATGTGTAAATATTATTGTAATGCTTGCTAGAGCTCTGTCATTTGTTTTTTTGGCAACTTGAGTTTGATACTGTATACATGCCAGTCAAATTTAGGGAGTTTTTCTTTACTTATGGGCTACTGATATTGTTTAAAGTTAGAATATGAAGAGAGAATAGGAGAGTATCATAAGTCTAGTATAGTGTTGGGTAAGGAAAACAATAACTGCTTGAATGGGCTTCTGTAGAGTGTATTAAATATTGAGATAAATCAATCATTTTGTCTGTGATGATGTTTACCGCATACTATTTTTTCCTGATTGCAATTAGTAAAGTTGTAATATTCATGTCCAGTTGAACTGATATTTTGAGTTGTGTTTTCCATTTCCATGAGATTTTGACATGTTTAAATTCTTTTAGTGATCTATGTATAACTTGACAGCATGAATATTTAAAATTCCTTCCCCTTGTGGTAAACTGATTTAATTTTTCATTTGAAGTCTATTATGTTTTCCAGTATTTGGGCTCATGTTCTTTTCATGTTTTGTTGCCAATTTCATATGTTTGGGATTTCATACCTGATTTTCACTGATATTTCTTGGTCTCTGTCTGGAACTTAAATTTCTACAGAGGAAGAAGATCGTCTTATTGTTACAGCTCATGCAATCCATGGGAACAAATGGGCAGCAATAGCAAGACTTCTGCCAGGTAGAACCGATAATGCAATTAAGAACCACTGGAACTCTACTCTAAAACGCAAATACCCTGAGTGTGGGAGGTTCAACACTGGCCCTGAGGAGATGGTGATTGATGGCAGCCTTGACAAGAGAAGGTCATCTTCAGAAGAGACCATGTCTGTGGAAATTATGAATCCACTTAGGAATCTTGAAGGAGGAGATATTTCAGTCGAGAATAGACCTTTCCAGTATGGAAACAGTGCTCAAGTAAATCAGGGTTGCATTGATGAAGCAAATTATCATAACCTTGCTTCTGAAACACCACGTCATACTATCATTTCCCGTCCAGTGGCACGAATTAGTGCATTTAGTGTTTATGATCCATTGAATGGACTGAAACATTCTTCTGTACCAAGGACAGTGGCGGCTCATGAGACTTTGTCTCAAGCTTCCAGATCAGATTTTGGGTCCTGTAAATATTTTCGAGAAAAATGCAGTGAGCCTATGACCCCTTTACAATGTGGCCATGGTTGCTGTGCAAATTCAAATCAAAGTCAAACTCGTAGCTCATTGTTGGGACCCGATTTTATAGAGTATGACGAGGGACCCTCTTTTCCAAGTAATGAATTAATCTCCATTGTTACAGAGTTGAACAATATAGCATGGATGAGAAGTGGTCTTGAGAATAGTCGGGCTAGGATGTCTGATCACACAACAATTGTAGAAATCTTTCAAGGGTCAACCTCTACTGCACAAGTTGGAATGTCCGAACGGAACAGAACTAAGGACCATTTGCGCTTTGACGAAGGACGTAACAAATTGATGGGCATGATGACAGATGCTTTGTCATCCCAGATGCAAAGTTTTGCAATGCCAGCTGAAGTTGAGGGCTTGAGCTAATACTTTTGACTTGTTCTCATCCTTTCGAGTTTCAACGCCGGAAGAAAGGTATATAATTCACCGAGTTGTCATAGTTATTGGTTGATAATACATGTTTTTTTGTTAAAGGGTTTCCATTTGGCTGCTAAGAAGAATCAAATAAGAGTTTGATTATATTTAGACTTGGCATGCCATAGGAGTGAAGCTTATTCATGACCATTGTAAATGGTTATGCTTTTACCTAATTGAACTTTTATTATACGTGTTTCTTTAACACTAAGCTTCAAGCTGTATATGTTTTTCTTTTATATGATTTTACGTTATATTAAAGCTTGTCTTAAAGATTTGTCTTGATCTTAAAGAAGTTCCCCAACAGATTACGATTGAAGCTCTCCAAAATTCAAATCCTATGCTATGCTTGGTATTTATTTTACAATGAATACATACATACTTATATATATGTACACGTAAAGAATGCGTGCTTGTTTGTTTGGAGAGAGAAAGTTAAAAGAAGTTGGTATAATGAGTTTTAGATGTTATGAGAGACAAGGTGAAAGTGAGAAAATTGAGCAAGAACATTTTGTTATTATTAAAGAACAAGTTTGAATACAATGAAAGAAGAGATTGGAGATGGTATTTTATCCAACCAAAATTGAGCAAGACCATGAGTTACCTTATTAGCAGTTCTATAGACATGGTTTACAGAAACTCCTGGAAAGTTGGATTAAATCAGTATATGCTGAAAATGAATGATCTGGATTCTTTAACGCTTGCGATACCATGAGAGCATCAACTTCGACTTCATGGACATGGATATGGGAACCTTTTTGCAGAAGCCATTTCAAAGATGCGGAAAACGCTTATGGATTGTTTGGTACAAGAGCTCGATTTAAGGATTTTTTTCAATATCATACCTAAAATTGATTTTATTTTATAAAAATATCTTCCATAAATTTATTTGTATAAATACCGATGTGTTGCGTGAGCATAAATACCGAAATTTAAAATTATTATCAAAAATGGAAAAAACTTGAAAATTCTGGCCTTCAAAAATTTTAGCGTTTTGTAAGTTTTTTCAAAACATAAAAACAATTTTTTAGTTGCTTTTGATGTTAATAATATATCAATTAGTTATTTTTTATTAAAAAAAATTGTTTCAAGATAATTTTTTTTTCATACACATTTAGTTATTTATTTTGATTAGATAATTTTAAAACTATGATTTTACTTTTTAATTTTTAGGCTACATTATATGTTATTTTATTTACCTTTTCTTTTTTATAATTTTAAGCTATATTTTGAGTTGTGGAAAATATATTTATATATATATATATATATATATATATATTTGTGATATAAAAACGATGAAGAAGATAAAAGTAACATTTCTCTTTCTTTTATAAATTGTTAACAAAGAAGTAACTAAATATTATATTTGAACAAAACAAGTATACCATTTAATATTTTGGGTTACTACAATAAATATTATAATATTTCACATTTGAAAATTTTCTAGTATCTAAATAAATTTACTTTGAATAAGTAACACTAACATATTTTATACAGCAGAAAAGGCGTCATATTTAAAAATTTAGTTTCTTATAAGTTATTTTAGAAATTAGTTAGTACTTCAAAATTCAATTTTGTAGTAAAGAAACTATTGAACCGTTTATTATTATTATTATTATTATTATTATTATTATTATTATTATTATTATTATTAAAAAAATTTACACCAAAAATACAAAATGCACACTTTATTATTAAAATATCACGGTTAAAGCAACATTTATACTCATCATCTTTAGTTTATTATATTTTCACCACATGCACACACAATACATGCAGCTGACACGTATTTGATTGATGTCTTATATCAATCTTTCATTACATCATTTCCCTCCATTTTTCTCTTCTTTTTCTTACTATATTCCATTTCTTTTCAAATTTTTTTAAAAATCATAACCTCCATAGCTGGACTCTTCTCCCTCCACGATCCCAACTCGTTTTCCCTCTTCTTTCAGTTCTTCAATTTTTTTTTTCAACTCACATTAACCGATTCACATAACCGTTTTCCCTCTTTTTCTTTTTCTCTTAATCCATTTATAAATATGGATATTACTCGTTCTTCATCCACTCTTTCCCTTGTGCCAAAAAAAAGTTCTAAAATGGGGTTGAAATCTTTAGCTAATAGGAACAAGGGCAAACGTCCCGTTATTCAGGAAGATGACTCTGATTTGGCTCCTCCGTTCTCGAAACGTGAGCGAGCTCCCCCAAAGAAGAAATCAAAGGTTGCTGCCCATGAAAAAATTTCTCATGATCCTGCTCAAAAAGAATGATCTCTTCGATCTCAGGTTTGTTTTCGGTTTCTTTTTAGTTTCCCCCCATTTTTGAATTTTTTTTGTATTCGACTTTTGTGGGTTTTGTGTTTATCGATTTCATTATTTTAGGTTTTTCATTTTAGCAATTTTTTTTTTTGGTTTTTAGGGCTTCTGTTTTATTAATTTTATTTATGTGTTATTTTTTGGGTTTTTAATATTTCGTTTTTTAGTTATAATTTCTGTTACATATTATTGTTTTTTTCCATGTTTTTGTTTTTCCAAATGTATTATTGTTTTCATTTCAGTTACTTCATTTGATCAGTTTTCATTTTTTAATTGTTTTTTTCATAGTTTTTTTTATATAGTTTTAACACCTTGCTGTATGTGTTTTTTTCGAAAATGTTGTTTTCTAGTTGTTTTCTGTCTATTTTTATATCATCAATGGGTACAAATTAGAATTATCATGGATGTTGATGTTGAAGGAGATTTTTCTGTATGTTAGTTTGTTTACAATTGTTTTGTAGTTGTATTATAGTTTTGTTACTTGCATATGCTATTTCATTATATTTGCTTTCTTTGTAAAATGCAGGATTGGGTTAACAAATTCAGTCCCAATGATTTCTACAGATCGAAGTGTGTATGTACAAGTAATTTCTCTGGTATTGATAACATTAAGAATTCTTTATCTGTGAATTTGTTAACAATGTTTCGAGACACCCAGTTTGGGCACTTTTTAGATATTCCTGACTTTGTTTTTCACCCCCAAGTTGTTCACAACCTACTTTTGAGGGAGGTTTACCAGCCCAATCCCAAAGAATTTTAGGCTAAGGTTGCTGGTTGTTGTATACGGTTCAACATCGAGGAGTATTACTTGATTATTGGTCTTGATTATTTTGGGGATTGCAATAAACTGTTATTTTCCCAAGAATCAAACCAGTTAATTGTGGTTTGTTTCCCTGGCATAAAAACCATTGATCATAAGGCTATAGAGGATGCTTTCTTGGGCAGTAGGTGGCGACAAGATGAATCCCTAGGTTTGAAACTCTCTGTGTTGTATTTCATCCAATGTTTTCTTCTTAGCAATACTCTAGATAAGAAAGTTTCTAGGTTTGATTTAGATGTCGTTGATAGCGGTCAATGGGATGAGTATTGTTGGGGTAGGGAGTCGTTTGAGTGTACTATTGATTCTTTTAAAGGCAGAATAGAGCATGGTATTAAAATAGAAAATAAAGAGGAGAAGGGAGGTCAGTCCTACGATGGTTGGTACAGAGTGTTGGGCTGTCCTTGGGTGTTCATAGTTTGGTTTTATGAATGTTGTCCTGTGATGGTAAACACCTTTTGCAAAAGAGTTGCATCCAGGATTCCAAGAATTTGAAATTGGACCAATGATGTTGGGACCAAAAATCCAACTTCTAGAGACTTGAAAGGCAAGATTTTTGATTTGCCGTTAAACAAGGTGATTTTCAATTTCTTTACTTTTTTATCTTTGTTTGGTGCCAGTTTATTAATCTTTGTTTTTTTTATTTTTTTTTGTTTCATGTTTTGTTTTTTTTGTTTCTGTTTTTCAGTTGAAGATTAAGAACATTTGTCCATGTTTTGACCAAGTGAGTGGCTCAATTTTCTAAAAGGCAGTTTCCTGAATTACTGAATAACTTCTTATTTTGGTGTGAGCCATCACTTTCTATTTATAGGAAACTACTAGGTTCATGTTAGTAATTATTTGGCATTAAAATAATGAAAATAATAATTGGAAAAATCTTGAACAAGTGGTCGGCCATGGTATTAATGGGCCTCACTTAGAATTTTGCAGTTTTCACAATTTTTATTTCTATTTTCTTAAAAACGCAAATTTTCCAATTCTAACCATTTAAATGCCAAAACTAATTATTTAATAACTAAAATAGATTATTAAATAATATTATCATTTAACATAATTATTAATTAGACATATAGAGTCTCTTAATTAATAAATAAACCTAGAATCTCTTTTCTTTACAATTTCGCCACTGCTTAGTGAAAATTCACAAACTAGATACAGTCTAACTTTAGAATTATAATTGATTAAACATAAATCAATTATTGAGTCTTACAAGCAGTATGGTCTCAACTAGAATGGGGACCATGGATCTATATTACTGAGCTTCCAATAAGCCGAATCGAATTTACCAAGTAAATTTCCTAACTTATTAATTCCTAGTTGAATCCACTCTTAGAACTTGGAATTGCACTCTCAGACTTATATAGAGCGTTCTATATGTTCCATGATATAGATACGCTATCTCGTTTAACCATCGTTATAATCTTAATTTGATCAAAGATCCTCTATATAGATGATTTACACCGAGAAGGGATAAATTTACCGTTTCACCCCTCAATGTATTTGGCCCCTTGAAACACTTAGCTACCTGTAAATGATGTTTTAGTGAACTAAGATATAGTCACTGAAACAAGAGCTCATCCATTTACTTTATTTAGCTAAGCTCGAAGGGAATCATCACTTGACTTCTATACACCAGTAGAAGCTATAGATTCCATATTTATGTTCAGCGCTCCCACTCAGTCATACTATCATGTTCCCAAAATATACGTATCATCCTGACCCAAAAGTAGGCTTAACTAATAAATCAAAGAACATGAATAACACTCATGAGATTGAGCCTAAGCATATCAGGATTTAGATTCTTTTGATCTAAGATCAACTAGTGATATTGAGTTGGAAAGATACAACAGTAAGTTTATAATATCTAGACTAAGTTCAATATCTGTCCAGTCCAATGTGTACTCCATACATTCGAAACTAGTATACTTTACCAATGTTCTGGAAAGAACATAACACTTACTCCAAGTGTAAGTATACCTCATCGCTGATTATCACATCAGTGTAAATCCAAAACACTGATGAACACAGGGACTGTTAGGTTTTATGCCCTAAATAAAACTCTTTACAATCTGATTAGTAATCAACATAAGAAATTTGAAGTGATTGATGTTTGCATGAATTCTACATGCTAATGGTTTAATATGTTTAATATGTTTATTACATTCATACACACAAAATCAGTTAAATCCAGATCATATATTTATTCACAATTACAGTATCGTCAACACAGTGGAATGTGATTGTGATCGTATGAATCAAAAGTTTTGGTCCCTGTTTCATCAGTGTTATTGGATTTACACTAATGTGATAATCAGCGATGATGTGTACTTACACTTGGAGTAAGTGTTATGTTCTTTCCAGGACATTAGTAAAGTATACTAGTTTCGAATGTATGGAGTATACATTGGACTAGACCGATATTGCAACTAAGTTAAGATATTACAAACTTACCGTTATACATATCTTTCCAAGTCAATATCAGTAGTTGATCTTAAGATTAAAAGAATCTAAATCCTGATATGCTTGGGCTCAACTCAGGAGTGCTATTCATGTTCTTAGATTTATTAGTTAAGCCTACTTTCGGGTCAGGGTGATACGTATATTTTGGGAACATGATAGTATGATTGAGTGGGAGTGCTGAACATAAATATGGAATCTATAGCTTCTACTGGTGTATAGAAGTTAAGTGATGATTCCCTTCGAGCTTAGCAAATAGAAGTAAATGGATGAGCTCTTGTTTAATTGACTAATTATTAGATCACTAAACACCATTTACAGGTAGCTAAGTGTTTTAAGGGGCAAAATACATTGAGGGGTGAGAACGGTAAAGAAATCTCATCTCGATGTAAATCATCTATATAGAGGATCTTTAAATCACAATAAGATTATAACAATAGTTAAATGAGATAGTATATTGGTATCGTGAAACATACAATATGCTCTATATAAGTCTGAGGGTGCAATTCTAAGTTCTAAGAGTGGATTCAACGAAGAATTAATAAGTAGGAATTTACTTGGTAAATTTGGTTCACTTATTGGAAGCTCAAGATATGTATCCATGGTCCCCATTCTAGTTGAGAACATTCTGCTTGTAAGACTCATTAATTGATTCGTGATTGATCAATTATAATTCTAAAGTTAGACTATGTCTAATTTTATGAATTTTCACTGATTAGGGGTGAAATTGTAAGGAAAAGAGTTTTCTAGGTTTATTTATTTATTAATGGACTTTATATGTCTAATTAATAATTAAATTAAATGACAATATTATTTAATAATTTATTTTAGTTATTAAATAATTAGTTTTGGCATTTAAAAGGTTAGAATTAGAAAATTGGCATTTTTGAGAAAATAGAGATAAATTTGATAAAATTGCAAAATTAAGTAAGGCCCAATAACACCATATGGCCGGCCACTTAATGATGATTTTTCAAATTATTATTTTCATTATTTTAATGCCAAATAAATCCTAACCTAAACCTAGTAGTTGCCTATAAATAGAAAGTGATGGCTCAGTCAAATAACAAGTTTTCAACAAGCCCTTCGACATTTAAATTTCTCTCTTCGTAAAACTGAGCCTTCCTCACTCTCTACCTTGGCCGAAATCTCTCTCTCTTTTCCTTCATCTTTTTCGTGACCCTAGTGAAAGAGTAAGTGCCCACACACAAGAAGCGCAACTCAATCATAGATATCGAAGACCGTGAAGGATCAAAGCTTGAAGAAGAAGGAGATTCGGCTCGCATTCGATTATACTCTGCTACAGAAAGGAATCAAGGGTTAGAGATCTGAGTGGAATGAGACATTTATTCCGCTGCATCAATGTAAGGTTTTCTTAACTTTATATGTGTTTATTTTATCGTTTTAGAAAGTTCATATTTAGGATGTTAATAAACATACTTGTGAGTAGATCTAAGATCCTGGTAAAATAATTCCCAACAACTGGCCTCAGAGCCATGGTAATTGATTTACTTACATGAAATTTGGACTTTAAAACGATTGTTTGTATGTTCTTTGGATGGTATCATGTTGTATTGAGTGTTATTTGATGATTGATTGATGTTTGTGAAATTTTCGTGAAAAATAATTGTGATTTCGTTTCTGGAATTATTTTTATTGGATAGTATGGAAAAAATTAAGCAAGTTAGCCTTTTACAGAACTCAATTTGGATTTTATTTGAATTAGTTATGATTTTTTGAAGATTTGAAAAAATCGGGGCTGTGCTGATATTTTCCTGCGATCGCAAATCTGTCCGTACAGTTTCGAATTTTTTCGTTTTTCTTCGATTTTTCATGCTTTTTCATGTAATTAACTTCCAATTTTTTGTATAATTTTGTATATATATACTATTACTATTCCTAATTCAATTCTAATTATCATTTTGAATTAATTTAATATTTTTTTTAATTTAATTCAAGATATTAGTGTAATTTAAATTTGAATAGAATTAGTATCTATCTTCTTGCTTAAAAATCTATCTTATTTTTAAATTTGATTATATCTTATTTTTTTTTTTTTAAATTTAAGGTCAGATTTTATAAGATATTTATAAAATTTTTTAAGATATTTTAAAATATCTTATCTTTTAAGATATTTTTTTAATAATATCTTATCTTTTAAGATTTTTTTTAAAAATTAAATCCTTTTAGATATTTTGACCTTATTTAAATTTAAAATAAGATATTTATAATCATGTAATTTTAAATAGATGTAAGATATTTTGCTAACTTTTAAATTTTGTTATTTTATTTATTTAAATTAAATTTAAAATCTGAAAAGATATTTCATTTATCTTTTCTAATTTTTATTTAATTTTTATTTTTAAAATAACATTTAATTTTTAAAAGTAGTTAGCAATTTTTTGAAATGATATTTAGGTTGGTTGAAACCTAATTTTTCAAAAAGTAGGTTTAATTTTAAATATTTTTTTTTTAAATTTCGAAATTTAAATTTTATTTTTCGAAAATAATTTTTTTTTTATTTTAATTTTTTATTTCGAAATTATTTATTTAAAATTAAATAAATCCTACTTCCAACTATCCAGGTAACCTTGTTGCAGGAGTATATGGTTTAAACTTGTGTGTAAGTTTTTCAAAACCTATTATTACTTGATTGCAAATAGTCATGGTTACTTTTTGCCAGATCTAATGATCTGATGGCTCCCTTGGTCAAGTTAATAATTTGTAACAGGTAAATTTTACAATCTTCTTTCATCTGTGTATGACCTAGCAACATGATAGGATCCATCCAAAGTGTGCCTGTGTGAGCCTATGTGTTTATTGTTTTAATATAGATACATATAGTTGTCATAAATAAAATGTCACACCATGATAGATTTTATTTAGGTCCATTTAGTTATTGGACCTATTCAATTAATAAATGCTTATTCATTTTAAGGTTAAATTCCTCTCTTTTGGGCCTTGTGTGAGAGTTGGGTGCCATAGAGAGGGTACGACATACTGAACCCAGCACCCCCTCACATGAACTACCCCAATTGTGAAGGCCCATTTGCCTGATTTGAACAACTGTACTAGGTTAATTATATTAGTTTGACCTAATAAAATTGAATTAGCAACATAATTAACTTTTAAAATATATGAAATTTATTTTCATTTTAATATTTTAAAGTTAATTTTAAGAAAAACACTTTTAGTTTAGATATTATTTCTAGACAAACTATTTGTATTTTTCTTGTATTTAATTAAATATAGAATTTTAACTAACTAAGATTCTTTCTGGAGCTTATTTAATTAAATATTCCTATTTAAGTTATAAATTAGTTGTATCAACTGATTTTTCTTAACTAACTTAAATTTGAATATTTGATTTAAATTTTAAATCAAGTTGAGGAATCTTAGGCATTAGTTATTAAAGATTCTTAAGATATTTTTTTAAGTTAATATCTTTTCAAATATTAACTTAAAATGGAATATTTTAGATATTTTTTTTGGTTAATATCTTTTCAAATATTAACTTTAAAAAGATATCTTCAAATTAAGTGGTTACAACTTAATTTATGATATTTAATTAAATCTAAATTTGAAATTATTTAAGTTTTAGATTTTTTCTATATAACTTAAATTAGATATTTTTCAAATTTTGAAAAGATACTTAGTCAAATAAGATATTTTCTAGATAGTAATTTCTAGACTACTTATTATTTCTAATATTTAAATAGGAAAATCATACTTTGTGAAATTAATTATTTAAGTATATTTTTCCTAGTATTAAATAGAAATTAATAATTAAGCCTTCTCTACACTTAATTATTATTTCTTGAATTTAATACATTTAATTAAGTTGAAAAATCTAAATATCTAAGTTGATTTTCATCATGATACTTAAATATTTATTGATTTTTCATGACACTTAATTAAATAGAAAATTATTTTTAGGTTGAAATTTAATTTTTCAACTTAAATTTAAATAATTTTCAAAATATATATTTTTCTTTATTTTATTAATCTATTTCGAAAATTGCATTTTATTTATGCAATATTTTCGATTTTTTTTTTATTTTGAAAAATAGATTGAGTTGTAAATTAATTATTTATTTTAATTAATTCTTGGACCAACTACAATCAATGATTTTTTCATTTAATTGATTAATTTAAAATAAATGAATTTAATATATACATATATTATTAGAAATTGAATTAACTAGTCAAAAGAAAATCTAGATAGGTGATATTTTTGCTTGAAGTATTTCTTTTCTATTTTTATTATTTTTCGAAAATTGTATATTTTATATACTTTCGAACCCAATAAATATATTCTCAAAGGAAATTTTTAAGTTGCTAATTATTTATTTAATTCAACTTAAATTAATTTCCTTAATATTTATATTTAAGATTATTACTAAGATGGAAATAATTAATTTTATTTCAATCACCATCTAAGTATAATTTTATAAATATTATATTAAATTCTTATTTTTTGAATTTTAATTCTTAATTTAGAATTTAATGAGATTTATTTATTAGAATAATAAAGAAAATACATTTTAAATAATGAGCTTTATTATTATTAAGATATTCGATCTCCATTGTGGGTTTTACACCGCGTTTGTTTTAGTGAGTAATCCTCCCTAATGGAGGAACGTTCATTAGCAATTTCGCACCGTTTAATCTCGCATGATAAGTGGTTTGTAAGTGTTTTATATGGTATAGATCACCCTAATGGTGGCGACCATATTTGACTTGCAAATTGCGAAACAATGGTAGAAGCTCATGAGATAGAATAGCCTTGACTCTCGCCTAAACGGACAACGCCGGATTCGATTCGATCGAATAAAAGGTTGCTAGAATGTTTAACATTTTAGATGAGCTGACAACTCTATTCAATGGATGGTAGCTTTGACTCTCGCCTAAACGGGACACTGACATCAGTTTGTTGAAAACCTTGGAAATTATTTAGGATTGAATTTTTTAAGTATTTTCTCATATCATTCCTACTTGCTATGTGCTTATAATTTCTGAATTGATTTTGTGTATTAAACCATTATTAATTTCTATTTGTTGATTTCTATTATTTTGTAGTATCCTGTTTTGTCAAAATGAATCCCATGTTATCACTGTTGACTGAAAATAAGCTGAATGGATCTAACTTTAATAAATGGAATGAGAACATTAATATTGCTCTCATAGGAGAAAGTGCCTTGTTTGTTTTAACTGAGCCGTCACCTGAAGTGCCTGGGGATAATGCATCCAAAGCTGTGAAAGAAAAGTATGAGCGTTGCGTAAGGCAAATGACAAAGCTCTATACTTTATGCTTTCTAGCATGGTTGACACCCTCAAAACTCCTGCTTTCTAAACCGAGAAGGCCGTCGAAGTTATGACGAAGTTAAATGAGCTATTCGGTAAGGCATCACTTTAGTGACGCTTTGACGCGACTAAGAAGTACATTAACGCACGGATGGAACCTCATCAAAACGTGCGTGATCATGTCCTCCTCATGTCCAGTTATTTCCAAGAAGCCCAGGATCATGGTGCTGAAATGGACAGTGCTACTCAAGTTAGTCTTATCTTGAATAGCCTCGACTCAAACATTTCTACCATACACATCAAATTATGTCATGAATAAGAAGGAAATTGACTTTCATGAATTAGTCAATGACCTTCAAACTTATGAAAATTTGATTGGAGGACCCAAGAAGAAAGGGAGTAAACCTCACAATCCTGGTAATGGTAATGGGACGATGAAACCTGAAGCAAATGTCGCCTCTGCTTCAAAGCCCAAATCGAAGAAGAAGTGGAAGAACACCAAGAAGCGAGCCAAAGCCATGAAAAAGGTTGCTCCTTCTGGTGATGCTACACTTAAAGGAAAGTGTTTCTACTGCAATGAGAAAGGTCATTGGAAACCCAGTGTCCTAAACTTCTTGCAAAGAAACAAGGTATTTCCATCAATAAACTTTAAGAGTTTAGTGAATTATTATCCAATTGGATTTATGATTCTGGACTAACTTTGTTTATTTGTTTTCTTCTTCTTATAGGCCAAGCTACTTGAACTCAATTGAGTTAGATCAGCAAGCTGGACCAAGGGTGAAATCGTCCAGATGAAGATGAAGCTCTTCAATTTATTTTTTGAATTAATTGTTTTAGTTTAAAGACAATTTGGATTTCAAATTAGGGATATTTATCCCTGTTTCTCTCATATTGTTGCAATACTTTTTTTTATTAATAAAGTTTTTTTTTTCGAAATTCCCTATTGCAATTAATGAGATTGAGCTTCATTTATTTTATCTTCATCAATTATTACCACATTATATTTGTATGTTTGTATGTGTAAGTGTTTTTATTATTGATGCAAATTCTATAATATTTACAACTCTTCATAGAGTTATATTATATAAACATTAGAAATTATTTCTATGTTTATCAATAATTGTTAATTCTTATACAATTATTAAGAATTTATTTAATAAAAAGATCTTATGATCTGATAGGGGTGGAGAAAAGTTAAGAAAACTATGCAGTTCAACGATCTTTTATATCTAATGAACTCTGGATAGTATTCAACTCCACATAAACTCTATCACACTTAGAGAATCATGATCTTTACAACCTTTAGGGGTGGATCATAATCTCTATATACTTAGGGGTGGAGGTTATCCATAGTACCCTATATGTATATTCTTAGGGGTGGAGTCTATTCCACAATTCCCTATGAAACACATATCTTGTTTAAACATAGAAGTAATATAATGAGTCAGCTATTGTCAATATAAATTCTTGATCTTGATTGTATGTTCCATTTTGATTTTACTGGTGTAAGTAAAAGTTTGATACCTTTGAAAGTTCTTTGTTAAAGTTTCACACTACCTTAATTGAGTGGGAGAATTTTAAAGTTCTATACCCATCTTCATTAGGTTGATAATTGTGATAGGTACTTAAGAACAATACTGAAAAGCAAATCTAACCATTCACATGGATAGGTATAGCTTATCAGAATTATGAGAATAAGATAAAGAACTCTAGTTCAGTCCATTCGAATGACTTGAACCAAGAATTCTTAATCCTCATAAAATTTTATGGTATCTTAATTTTGATTACTTTATCTCTGGCATGTATTTTTCACTTCAAATACTAGTCTGCTATGTTGATGACTTAGTCTAAACTTAAAGTTTCAGACTAACACAAAAGTCACAACTAGGTAACTCTCTAAACAATCAGAGGTTAAAAGTATTATTTAACCAGACATCTGCTATTGAGTGGGAGCTATCTGAGATGTAATCAAATAGGGAACATTAGAAGATATTCAAGAAGGATTTATGTAAGTGATCTATATGTCAGATATTAAGGAACTGTGTATCAGTTGTCTTTGTATCTCACCATCTAATTTCGATTTATATGAGATGGTGCTTACTTTGGGGTGGAGGAATTATTGAATAATAATTCAAGCTCTACTGGAGAAGAATTATAACTTGGTCTATTCGAAAATACTCGTAAAGTTATATCACCGAAGAAAAGTCTACACCGTATTATCTCAATTACATATTTTAAAATATGAGAGATATGTCTTCTCGTTAATCTCGTATGTACTTTTAAAACAAGAAAGATTTCGCATCCCTTGATGAGTAAAGCATATAGTAAAGGATGTTTCATAAGTGTATTTATGAACTAGTTTCCGTAAGTTTGGATGGATTCAAATATACTACACTTGATCTCAAGATCAAGACATCGATTGACCTATTTGCTAGCTTGTTTTATATTAGTGCAAGTGGGAGTTTGTTAGGTTTTATGCCCTAAATAAAACTCTTTACAATCTGATTAGTAATCAACATAAGAAATTTGAAGTGATTGATGTTTGCATGAATTCTACATGCTAATGGTTTAATATGTTTAATATGTTTATTACATTCATACACACAAAATCAGTTAAATCCAGATCATATGTTTATTCACAATTACAGTATCGTCAACACAAGGGAATGTGATTGTGATCGTATGAATCAAAAGTTTTGGTCCCTGTTTCATCAGTGTTATTGGATTTACACTAATGTGATAATCAGCGATGATGTGTACTTACACTTGAAGTAAGTGTTATGTTCTTTCCAAGACATTAGTAAAGTATACTAGTTTCGAATGTATGGAGTATACATTGGACTGGACCGATATTGCAACTAAGTTAAGATATTACAAACTTACCGTTATTTTCCAAGTCAATATCAGTAGTTGATCTTAAGATTAAAAGAATCTAAATCCTGATATGCTTGGGCTCAACTCAGGAGTGCTATTCATGTTCTTAGATTTATTAGTTAAGCCTACTTTCGAGTCAGGGTGATACGTATATTTTGGGAACATGATAGTATGATTGAGTGGGAGTGCTGAACATAAATATGGAATCTATAGCTTCTACTGGTGTATAGAAGTTAAGTGATGATTCCCTTCGAGCTTAGCAAATAGAAGTAAATGGATGAGCTCTTGTTTAACTGACTAATTATTAGATCACTAAACACCATTTACAGGTAGCTAAGTGTTTTAAGGGGCAAAATACATTGAGGGGTGAGAACGGTAAAGAAATCCCATCTCGATGTAAATCATCTATATAGAGGATCTTTAAATCACAATAAGATTATAACAATGGTTAAATGAGATAGTATATTGGTATCGTGAAACATACAATATGCTCTATATAAGTCTGAGAGTGCAATTCTAAGTTCTAAGAGTGGATTCAACGAAGAATTAATAAGTAGGAATTTACTTGGTAAATTTGGTTCACTTATTGGAAGCTCAGCATATAGATCCATGGTCCCCATTCTAGTTGAGAACATTCTGCTTGTAAGACTCATTAATTGATTCGTGATTGATCAATTATAATTCTAAAGTTGGACTATGTCTAATTTTATGAATTTTCACTGATTAGGGGTGAAATTGTAAGGAAAAGAGTTTTCTAGGTTTATTTATTTATTAATGGACTTTATATGTCTAATTAATAATTAAATTAAATGACAATATTATTTAATAATTTATTTTAGTTATTAAATAATTAGTTTTGGCATTTAAAAGGTTAGAATTAGAAAATTGGCATTTTTGAGAAAATAGAGATAAATTTGATAAAATTGCAAAATTAAGTAAGGTCGAATAACACCATATGGCCGGCCACTTAATGATGATTTTTCAAATTATTATTTTCATTATTTTAATGCCAAATAAATCCTAACCTAAACCTAGTAGTTGCCTATAAATAGAAAGTGATGGCTCAGTCAAATCACAAGTTTTCAACAAGCCTTTCTGACAGAAATTTCTCTCTTCAGAAAACTGAGCCTTCCTCACTCTCTACCTTGGCCGAAATCTCTCTCTCTCTCTTTTCCCTTCATCTTTTTCGTGACCCTAGTGAAAGAGTAAGTGCCCACACACAAGAAGCGCAACTCAATCATAGATTGGAAGACTGTGAAGGATCAAAGCTTGAAGAAGAAGGAGATTCTAGCTCGCATCTTGATTATACTCGCGCGTAAAGGAATCAAGGGTTAGAGATCTGAGTGGAAGGAGACATTTATTCCGCTGCATCAATGTAAGGTTTTCTTAACTTTATATGTGTTTATTTTATCGTTTTAGAAAGTTCATATTTAGGATGTTAATAAACATACTTGTGAGTAGATCTAAGATCCTGGTAAAATAATTCCCAACAGGGACTTAGTCTTTTGAATCATATAATCACAATCATATTCCATTGTGTTGACAATACTGTAATTGTGAATAAATATATGTTCTGGACTTAACTAAGTTTGTGCATATATTAAATATATATATTAAACCATGAGCATGAAAAATACATGTTAACATAAATCACTTTAAATCTCTCAAATTGATAACTAATTAGATTGTAATGGGTTTTATTTAGGGCACAAAACCCAAAAAAGCTCCCACTTGCACTAACATAAAACAAGTTGTGCATTCCAATCAATCTGTTGTCTTGATCTTCAGATCAAGTGTAGTATATTTGACTCCACCCAAACTTCTGGAACCAGGTTCATAAAACATTATGAAACATCATTTACTATATGCTTTACTCATCAAGGGATACTGAAATCCTTACTGCTTATTAAGTACATCTGAACAAACAGAACACATATCTCTCATACTTTAAAATTTGGAATTGAGATAATACAGTGTAGAATTTTCTTCAGTAGAATAACTTTCCGGTAATTTCGAATTTACAAAGTTATATATATCTTCTCTGATGGAGCTTGAATTATTATAGAAAGGTTTTTACACTCTTTTAGAATAACTCTTCCACCCCCAGAGTAACCACCATCTCAAATTCTTAATGAGTTGGTGTAGATATAAGGATAACTAATATACAGTTCCTTAATATCTAACATATAGGTCACTTTCATAAATCTTTCTTGAGTATCTCCTAATGTTCCTTATTTGATTACATCTCAGGTGGCTCCCACTCAAATAGTAGTTGTCTGGTTAAATAATACTTTTAATCTCTTACTATTGTTTTGAGGGATATCTCGTTGTGATTTATTGTCTTAGTCTGAAACTAGAAGTTTCTTTAAGACTAAGTCATCAACATAGCAGTCTAGTATTTGAAGTGTAAAATACTTGCTAGAGATTAAGCAATCAAATTAAGATACCATAAAATGTCATGAGGATTAGAAATCTTGACTCAAGTCATTCGAATAGACTATGCAAGAATTCTTCTATCTTATTCTCATAATTCTGATAAGTTATTTCTATCCACATGAATGGTTAGATTTGCTTTATCAGTAGTGTTCTTAAGTTCCTATCACAAGTGTCAACCAAATGAAGATGGGTAAAGAATTTTAAAATTCTCCCACTCAATTAAGGTAGTGTGATACATTATCAAAGAACTTTATTGGTATCATTATCTATTACAACAGTACATATAAACTTGAACATATAATCAAGATCAAGGATTTATTCTGATAATAGCTAATTCATTATATTACTTCCATGTTTAAAATTATGTGTCACAAAGAGCATGTGGAACATAGTCCACCCCTAAGTATATAGAGATTATGATCCACCCCTAAGGGATATAGAGATCACGGTTCTCTAAGTGTTATAGAGATTATGTGGAGTTTCGAATATAATCCAGAGTTTATTAGATATAAAAGATCGTTGAACTGCATATTATTCTTAACTTTTTCTCCACCCCTATCAGATCAAAAGATCTTTTTATTTTAAACAAATTCTTAATAATTGTTTTTTTTAGAATTAACAATTACTGATAAACATAGAAATAATTTCTGGTGTTTATGTAGTAATAACTCTATAAAGAGTTTAAGGAACTATAGAATTTGTATCAATAATAAAAACACATACACATACAAACATATAAATATAATAATTGGTAATAGCTATATAAGATAAAGTAGATGAAGCTCAACTCATAAATTACAATTTATTGGAAAATAGAAAACTTTATTGTAAAAAAAAGTTTGCAACAAAATGAGAAAAGAACAGGGAATAAAATCCCAAACTAATAATTGAAATCCAAATTGTTCTATAACTGAAACAATTAATTCAAAAAAAAAAAAAAACGAGCTTCATCTTTATCTTGGACGAACTCCACCCCTTTGTCCAGCTTTCCGATTCAACTCGCTAAGATAGCACCTGAGTTCAAGCAGCTTTGGCTATAGTAAGAAGAATAACAAATAAACAAGGTTAGTTGTAACGCCCTAAATAATTAGGCACGCTACCCAAAATAATTATGAAACCCTGATCCCCTAATCGGGATTACTAATCAAATTTTGCAGAATTTAAACTTTTATATTAAACAGAATGAAAACAAACTTGTAATACTTTTAAACTTTTAAATAGTTGGGATCCCAAAAATATTTACAAATGCTATTACAAGTCATTTCTTTCTAGCCGACCTAAACGGTAAAAAAGAATTCAAAAATTCATCACTGGTAGACCCTTAACCCGCTTGGTCTGATATGGCTTGAACATGTACATTCTTCGTCTTGCTCCTCAAACTCATGGTTGATCAGCCACTGACTTACCCTTTCCTGCACAGTAGAGCACCCGTGAGTCAAGCCCAGCAAGATAATATAAATCAAAACAAATATAATATGCTCATTCACATATGTCTGTATAGCACATACCTGATCATTATTTCATCATGCCCATTTATGTCTACGTGGCGTAGACCTATGTGTTGCGCTCACACATCTAATTAAATCTACATGATGTAGACCCACGTGTTACTCTCACACGTCTAAATACATTAAGGCCTTAGAAGTGGTTCAAAATTCAGCGTTTCCCGATGAACTCCAACCGGAATTCCGGTTGGAGCAGCCCTGAACCAACCAGAATTTGATTGTCTAGGCAGAGAACACGAAATTTCTCAATATTTAAACCCCCAAAACTCACTCAAATCTTCCCCAAACACTACCAAACTTTCCAGGGCGTCATTATATGTCATCATAAACATATTCCACAACTTAAACACAATAATTTCACTAAGAATCAAAAAGTGTCATTAAAGCACCAAGCTTGAGTTCCATGAACTCAAGCTTGCTTTTCACAACCGAATTCTCAATCAATCCAAAAATTAACGTATAGGATTACTAGCACATAATAGATACTTATCTAACATATTACATGCATCAAAATCTCAAAATTCAGATTACATAAATGACTCAAAAATCATGCTCAACTCATCAAAATCTCAAGTTTAAGAACATGAACTCAACCCAACACAAACCTAATAAAAATCCAGCAGCATAACACCATTTTAACATGAAAATCCAACCTAGAAATTCCATACAATCTCTGCCCAAGCTCAACAACAAAGCATACAACAAATAGAAGCTCAATTTCCACAAAATTGACACGAATTCACTCATCATGCAACAAGAACATTCAAAACTCAAAGAACATGCTTTTTACCCACCATATTTCAAAAATTAAAACAAGGTTAAGATCATAAAAACTACCTTGATTCTCAACAAAACAAGAGCAATGATCTTCCTCCAAAATCAAGCTTCAATCAAACCAAAAACCAAGCTTTTTCTTCAATAATCAAAGTTTTGAAAAACAAGAGGGTAAGAGAGAAAGAGGGTTCGGGTGAGAAATAGAATTAACCAGAAATTATCAATCTATTTTCCTCAAAATTCATTTTTAATAAACTTAGAAAATAAAGGTCTAATGACCAAAATGCCCACATGGCTTAAATCCACACACACTCACCCATACAAGGGTAATTTTGCATTTCACACTCAATTACATCCAAATAAATTTCAGATTATCACTTATCAAATAAAATGCCAATTAAATCAATCCAATTTGCATTTCGGGCCTGAACCCGGTTCGACCCGAAATTCCCGATTGTGACTATACCGCGCCAACCTGTCAGAATACACCTGAAAAGACAACACAGGCATACTATATAATAATATAGCTCTATTAAGCACGTAATTAAATTAATTTCATCAATTTATCCTTCTCGAGTCATAATTACCAAAATGCCCCTGGCTCACCAACGGGGTCTTAATATATTAAAATTCATATAATTTCACATATATTAAATTATATAATAATATAATTTCTCAATTATACATAATTATCTAGTTAGGGTTTTGCTAATCCATTTCTTAATTTCGGGTATTACAATTACCCCCTCCTTATAGAAATTTCGTCCCCGAAATTTACCTGAACAACTCTGGATATTTCTGCTGCATATCCGTCTCGAGTTCCCAGGTTGCCTCTTCTACCTTACTGTTCTTCAACAGTACTTTCACCAGTGCCACTGTCTTGCTTCTCAAGACTTTTTCTCTTCTATCGAGTATCTCCACTGGTTGTTCCTCGTATGACAAGTCCGGCTGAAGTTCCAATGCTTCATAACTCAGAACATGGGACGAATCTGAGACATATTTCCGAAGCATTGAAACATGAAACACATTATGTATAGCTGCCAGCGCTGGGGGCATAGCCAACCTGTACGCTACTTGCCCTATCCTCTCAAGGATTTCGAAAGGTCCAATGAACCTCGGGCTAAGCTTTCCTTTCTTCCCAAAGCGTTTTATGCCTTTCATCGGAGATATTCGGAGAAATACCATGTCCCTGACCTGAAAATCAATATCTCTACGCTTTTGATCAGCGTAACTTTTTTGCCTACTCTAAGCCGCGAGCATTCGCGCTATAATCTTGTCAACTGCCTAACTTGTTTTCTGAACAGCTTCGGGACCCAAGAACTTTCTTTCACCCACTTCATCCCAGTGAATGGGCGATCTACATTTCCTTCCATACAAAAGTTCATAAGGAGCCATCCCGATTGTTGCTTGATAGCTGTTATTATAAGAAAACTCGATCACGGGAAGGCGCTTTATCCATGATCCTTCAAAGTCAAGCACACATGCCCGTAGCATGTCTTCTAGAATTTGTATCGTCCTCTCGGATTGCCCATCCGTCTGAGGATGAAAAGCTGTGCTGAACTTTAGCTGAGTACCCATAGCTCGATGCAGACTCTCCCAAAATCTCGATGTAAACTTCGGATCTCTATCCGACATAATGGACTTTGGGACACCATGCAGACGAACAATTTCTCTGACATACAACTCAGCATACTGGTCGATGGAGAAATTCGTCCGAACAGGTAAAAAGTGAGCAGACTTTGTAAACCTGTCCAGTACTATGACCCACACAGAGTCAAATTGTCCCGTGGTTCAAGGCATACCTACCACGAAGTCCATAGCAATATCTTCCCATTTCCATTCTAGTATATTTAGTGGTTGCAGCAACCCTGCAGGTCGCTGGTGCTCAGCTTTCACTTGCTGACACGTAAGGCACTTTGCAACATATTCAGCGATGTCATTCTTCAAGCTTGGCCACCAGAACATGGCTTTCAGGTCTTGATACATCTTTGTCGACCCTGGATGAACTGAATAAGGAGTCGTGTGAGACTCATCCATGATCTCTTTCTTGATGTTCTCATCCATGGGCACACAAATCTATTTCCCAAATCTCAACATTCCTGTTTCATCTACTGAGAAGTCACTAGCCTTCCCAGCCGAAACCCTAGCTCGGGTTTTTATCAATTCTGAATCTTGCTTTTGTTCTTCTTTAATTCTCTCTAAAAGAGTGGATTGCAGGGTAATATTAGCCAATTGCCCCACAACCAACTCAATCTAAGCTCGAGTCATTTCATTAGCTAGCTATTGGGAGATTTGCTTCATAGAATTCAACTGACTCTGACATTTTCTACTGAAGGCGTTAGCAACCACGTTGGCTTTACCAAGGTGATAAAGGATCTCACAATCATAATCCTTCACCAACTCTAACCAACGTCTCTGCCTCATATTCAAGTCCTTCTAAGTAAAGAAGTATATCAGACTTTTATGATCAGTGTATATCTCACACTTCTCGCCATAAAGGTAATGCCGCCAAATCTTTAGCGCAAATACCACTGCTGTGAGTTCTAAATCGTGAGTAGGGTACCTCTGCTCGTACTCCTTTAACTGCCGAGAAGCATACGCTATTACCCTCCTAGCCTGTATAAGCACACAGCCGAGACCCTATCTCGAGGCATCACAATATACCACAAACTTTTCCTTATCTGAAGGAAGAGTTAGTACAGGAGCGGTAATCAAGCGTTGCTTTAACTCCAGGAAACTTTTCTCACACCGATCAGTCCAAACAAACTTCTGGTTCTTTCGGGTCAGCTCCGTTAAGGTTACAACAATCTTTGAAAAACCCTCAACGAATCGACGATAATAACCAGCCAAACCCAGAAAACTTCTAACTTCTGTAGCTGATTTTTGGTTCTGGCCAATCCCGAACAGCTTCAATTTTGGCCGGATCCACCATGATCCCATCTTTGTCCACTATGTGCCCCAAAAATGAGACACGAGATAACCAGAATTCACACTTTTTAAATTTAGCATAAAGCTTGTGATCCCGTAACCTTTGCAAAACCGCTCTGAGGTGCAACTCATGCTCTTCTTCTGTCTCAGAGTACACCAAAATGTCATCAATAAACACGATCACGAACCTATCCAGGTAATCCTTAAACACCCGGTTCATCAAATCCATGAATGTCGCCGAGGCATTAGTGAGTCCAAAAGACATCACAAGAAATTCATAGTGTCCATACCGAGTACGGAACGTAGTTTTCGGGATATCTTCCTCTCGAATTCTCAACTGATGATAGCCTGAGCGAAGATCGATCTTGGAAAAGACCGTCTTCCCCCTCAGTTGATCAAACAAATCATCAATTCGAGGTAAAGGATACTTGTTCTTAATGGTAAGCTTGTTCAACTCCCGGTAATCAATACACATTCGCAGGGTTCCGTCTTTCTTCTTCACAAACAATACTGGAGCACCCCAAGGTGAGTAGCTCGGTCTGATGAATCCCAGATTCAATAACTCTTGCAATTGTATCTTCAATTCCTTCAACTCAGCTGGAGCCATTCAGTACGGTGCCTTAGACACTGGATCCACTCCCGGAGCCAATTCAATAACAAATTCAATCTCCCGGACAGGTGGCAATCCCGACAAATCTTCTGGAAAGACATCAAGGAACTCACATACCAATCTCGTATTTTCAGGCCCTGATGTCATAGGTTGGCTGGTGTCCACTGCAGTAACTATGAACCCCAGACAACCTATACCCATCAGGTCTTTAGCTTTCAACAATGATATTCTCGGTATGCGTGCCCCCTGAACCTTACCCACGAACACCGCTGGGTTGGCACTATCGGGCTCAAACACCACCATCTTCCGTTTATAGTTAATCATCGCTCCATACTTAGACAGAAAATCCATTCCCAGGATTATGTCAAAATCAGATAATTGCAACTCAATTAGATTGGCGGTCAACTCACAACCGTCAATCCAAAAAGACAGGGGCCGAATCCACCTTGTAGACACTATCAGGTCTCCCGAGGGTAACAGGGTTCCAAACCCCGAAGCATAAATATCACATGGCTTATGTAAACTTTCTATCACTCTACTCGATACATATGAATGAGTAGCTCCCGAATCAAATAACACAGTATATGCACAACAATTAATAGACAACTGACCTATCACAACTGACGGACTAGCATCAGCGTCTGCCTGAGTTATAGTAAAAAGTCGCCCCCGGTTCTGAGCAGCATTCTTCTTAGGCTTTTCTTTCCTGGCTTGGGGACAGTCTCTGATAAAGTGGCCCACCATGCCACACTAGAAACATGCCTTGGCTCGGCACTCACCGGGATGATGCTTCTTGCATTTAGGACATTCTAGATATGATCGGAATGAGGACCCGTGACCCTGACGACCACCTCTGTTTCCCCGAAACTTTCTATTTCCCCCTAAAGCTCCGGAAGCCTCAGCCTTCCGTTTGTGCTCAGGGTTGCCACTGTCGGCCCCCTTACTGATATTACCACCAGTAGGAGGGTTTGATGCCATGGCGACATCCTTTGCAGCCTACTCCTTCATTACTTGCTGCTCGGCCTCCTCAGCAATTAAGGCCAAGTCTACCACTCTCTTATATAGAGTGTCATGTGATGTGGTAATCTTCAAGTCCCGACTGACGACGAATGTACATGTTCGGCCGGTCTACAGGAAGTTTAAAAACCTTGGCGCTCTGATACCAAATTGTAACGCCCTAAATAATTAGGCACGCTACCCAAAATACTTATGAAACCATAATCCCCTAATCGGGATTACTAATCAAAATAGCGTAGAATTTAAACTTTTATATTAAACAAAATGAAAATAAACTTGTAATACTTTTAAACTTTCAAACAGTTGGGATCCCAAAAATATTTACAAATGTTATTACAAGTCATTTCTTTCTAGCCGACCTAAACGGCAAAATAGAATTCAAAAGTTCATCACTGGTAGACCCTTAACCCGCTTGGTCTGATATGACTTGAACATGTACATTCTTCGTCTTGCTCCTCAAACTCATGGTTGATCAGCCACTGACTTACCCTTTCCTGCACAGTAGAGCACCCGTGAGTCAAGCCCAGCAAGACAGTATAAATCATAACAAATATAATATGCTCATTCATTTATGTCTATATAGCACAGACCTCATCATTATTTCATCATGCCCATTTATGTCTACGTGGCGTAGACCTATGTGTTGCGCTCACACATCTAATTAAATCTACATGACGTAGACCCACGTGTTACTCTCACACCTCTAAATACATTAAGGCCTTAGAAGTGGTTCATCTCGGTCATGAGTACCGAGTCAAACCTGATTATGCCTTGAGCGCATAATCCCTAAATCTCATTTCAATTAACATGGCATGGCATTTATACCCATATATCACTAGGGTAAAAACTCTAGGCTATTAGACCGTTCCTATTAGGGTAATAACCCTAATCCCGGTTACTAAACATTCATGCATATCATTCTCAATATAAGCGCCACTGCGCATACTCTACGTGCTTATCACTGTCTTACCTGTTGTCCCGCAAAGGCAGAGATTCCAAATCCCCGGGTGCTCCTGACCAGGTGCCGGTAATCCTAGTCACACACAATCCGGGATTTTCACAAATAGGGTTAACCCCTGATTTCACATTCATAAAATAAATTCATGGCATTTGAAATACAGATAATCACATAGAGCTCAAAACGAGCTTTCCAACGATATAAAGAACTCCCAAAACGGAGTCACGAGTCAAAAGTTATGGCCAAAACAAAATTCAGCATTTCTCGATGAACTCCAACCGGAATTCCGGTTGGAGCAGCCCTGAACCAATCGGAATTCCGATTGTCTGGGCAGAGAACACGAAATTTCTCAATATTTAAACCCCCAAAACTCACTCATATCTTCCCCAAACATTACCAAACTTTCGAGGACGTCATTATATGTCATAATAAACATATTCCACAACTTAAACACAATAATTTCACTAAGAATCAAAAAGTGCCATTAAAGCACCAAGCTTGAGTTGCATGAACTCAAGCTTGCTTTTCACAACCAAATTCTCAATCAATCCACAAATTAATATATAGGATTACTAGCACATAATAGAAACTTATCTAACATATTACATGCATCAAAATCCCAAAATTCAGATTACATAAATGACTCAAAAATCATGCTCAACTCATCAAAATCTCAAGTTCAAGAATTTGAACTCAACCCAACACAAACCTAATAAAAATCCAACAGCATAACACCATTTTAACATGAAAATCCAACCTAGAAATTCCATACAATCTCTGCCCAAGCTCAACAACAAAGCATACAACAAATAGAAGCTCAATTTCCACAAAATTAACACCAATTCACTCATCATGCAACAAGAACATTCAAAACTCAAAGAACATGCTTTTTACCCACCATATTTCAGCAATTAAAACAAGGTTAAGATCATAAAAACTACCTTGATTCTCAACAAAACAAGAGCAATGATCTTCCTCCAAAATCAAGCTTCAATCAAACCAAAAACCAAGCTTTTTCTTCAATAATCAAAGTTTTGAAAAAGAAGAGAGTAAGAGAGGAAGAGGTTTCGGGTGAGAAAGAGAATTAACCAGAAATTATCAATCTATTTTCCTCAAAATTCATTTTTAATAAACTTAGAAAATAAAGGTCTAATGACCAAAATGCCCCCATGGCTTAAATCCACACACACTCACCCACACAAGGGTAATTTTGCCATTTCACACTCACTTATATCTAAATAAATTTCAGATTATCACTCATCAAATAAAATGCCAATTAAATCAATCCAATTTGCATTTCGGGCCCGAACTCGGTTCGGCCCGAAATTCCCGATTGTGACTATACCGCGCCAACCTGTCAGAACACACCTGAAAAGACAACACAGGCATACTATATAATAATATAGTTCTATTAAGCACGTAATTAAATTAATTTCATCAATTTATCTTTCTCGGGTCTTAATTACCAAAATTCCCCTGGCTCACCAACGGGGTCTTAATATATTAAAATTCATATAATTTCACATATATTAAATTATATAATAATATAATTTCTCAATTATACATAATTATCTAGTTAGGGTTCTGCTAATCCATTTCTTAATTCCGGGTATTACATTAGTAGTCTAGAATTAATAATCCAAATGGATAATAATTCACTAAAACTCATCAGTTTATAGAAAGAAATACCTTGTTTCTTTGCAAGAAGTTTAGGACATTGAGGTTTCCAATGGCCTTTCTCATTGCAGTAGAAACACTTTCCTTTTAGTGTATCACCAGGAGCAACAACCTTTTTATTCTTAACTGTTTTCACAGCTTGAGCTCACTTCTTTGTATTTTTCCACTTCTTCTTTGTCTTGGGTCTAGAAGTAGAGGCAACGTGTGCCTTAGGTTTAATCGTCCCATTACCATTTCCAGAATTCTGAGGTTTACTCTCTTTCTTCTTGGGTCCTCCAATGAAATTTTCATATGTCTGAAGGTCATTGACTAACGTGTGAAAGTCTTGCTCCTTATTCATGACATAATTTGATGCATATAACAGAAAAGCTGGAGTCAGACTATTCAAGATAAGACTCACTTGAGTTGTCTGATCCATTTCAGCACCATGATTCTGGGCTTCCTGGAAATAACTTGCCATTTGGAGAAGGTGATCACGCACATTCTGATGGGGTTCCATCCGTGCATTGATGAATTTCTTAGTCACGTCAAAGCGAGACTCGATAGATGCCATTCCGAATAGCTTAGTTAACTGCGTCATTATTTCTGCAGCTGTGACAGTGTTTGCAAACCTTGTTTTCAAGGTGTCAACCATGCTGGAAAGCATGAAGTATCGAGCTTTGTTGTTAGCATTCTGCCAACGCTCGAACTTCTCTTTAATAGCTTTAGTTGCATTGTCACCCGGCTGTTCAGGACACGGCTCAGTTAACACAAATAGGGCAATTTCACCTATGAGAGCAATATTAATGTTCTCTTTCCATTTAGGGAAGTTAGATCCATTTAGCTTATATTCAGTCAATAGTGATAACATGGGATTTAACATGGTTATACAGGATACTACAAAATAATAAATAGAAATCAATTATGGTTTAACGCAAAATCTTATTCAGAAATTATTAGCACATAACAAATAGGAATGACTAGAGAAAATACTAAAACATACAATCCTAAACAATTTCCAAGGTTTTCAACAAACTGATATCAGTGTCCTGTTTAGGCGAGAGTCAAAGCTACCATCCATTGAATAGAGTTGTCAGCTCATCTAAAATAATAAACATTCTAGCAACCTTTTATTCGATCGAAAAGAGAATCCGACGTTGTCCCGTTTAGGCGAGAGTCAAGGTCATTCCTATTTCATGAGCTTCCACCATTGTTTCATACGTTTGTAAGTCTTATACAGTCGCCACCATTAGGGTGATCAATACTAATATAAAAAACTTACAAATATACTTATCTTTTGAGATTCTACGGCGCTAACTTGCTAATGAACGTTCCTCCATTAGGGAGGATTACTCACTAAAACAATAGCTATGTAAAACCAACAATGGAGATCGAATATCTTAATAATAATAAAGCTCATTATTCAAAAAGTATTTTCTTCTATTATTTATTTATTTTAAATATATATATTTATTTAATTAAATTTCAAATTTAGAATAAAATTCTAAATAAAATTTAATTTAATATTTATAAAATTATACTTAGATGGTTATGAAAATAAAATGAATTATTTTCATCTTAGTATTAATTTTCCAATAAATATTAAGAAAATTATTTAATTTAAGTTGTATTAATTTAAATTAATTTGCAACTCAAATTTAAATTTTCTATAAGAATATATATTATATTTCGAAAAATTAAAGTATAAAATTATACAATTTTTGAAATACTTAAAAAATAAATTAATATTTACAATAAAAATTACTTCAAGCAAAAATATTATCTATCTAGATTTTTCTTTGACTAATTAATTCAATTTCTAATAATAATATATTTTAGTTCATTTATTTTAAATTAATCATTAAATGAAAAAAATCATTGATTTAAGTTTGTTCAAAAATTAATTAAAATAAATAATTAATTTACAACTTTAATCTATTGTTCAAGATAAATTCAATATCATCTTGCATAATTAAATACAATTTCAAAAAATTGATTAATAAAATAAATAAAATATATTTTGAAAATTATTCAAAATTTAAATTGTTATAAAAAAATTTCAAACTTAAATAATTTTCTATTTAATTAAATTTCATGAACATCACAATATTTAAGTATCATTATTAAAATCAACTTAGATATTTAATTTTCAATTTAGTTAAATGTATTAAATTCAAGAAATAAATAATTAAATATAGAGAAGACTTAATTATTTAATTCTAGTTTAATACTAGGAAAAATATTCTTAACTTGAATTGTACCAAAATTAATTATTAAATAATTAATTTCACAATCTATGATATTTTCCTATTTTAATATTAGAAATAATAACTAGTATAGAAATAACTATCTAGAAAATACCTCAATTTAACTAAGTATTTTTTTGTCAAATTTTGAAAAATATCTAATTTAAGTTGTTATAGAAAGAATCTAAAGTAACCAACTTAAAAAATTTTCAAATAAAATTTAATTAAATATAAAAATTAAGTTGTAACCACCTAATTTAAGAATATTCTATTTTAAGTTTAACAACTTAAAAAATGTCTGTAGAATCTTCAATAACCAACTCCTAGGATTCTTCAACTTAATTTTAAATTCAAAAGATATTCAAATTTAAGTTGATATTAAAAAAGATTAGTAAGAAATAACTAATTTATAACTTAAATAGGAATATTTAATGAAATAATTAAAATAAGCTTCAGAAAGAATCTAGTTAGTTAAAATTCTTTATTTAATTAAATACAAGAAAAATACAAATAGTTTATCTAGAAATAATATCTTAAACTAAGAGTGTTTTTCTTAAATTAACTTTAAAATATTAAAATGAAAATAAATTTTATATATTTTAAAAGTTAATTATGTTGCTAATCAATTTTATTAGGTTAAACTAATTTAATTAACCTAGTACAGTTATTCAAATCAGGCAAATGGGCCTTCACAATTGGGGTAGTTCATGTGAGGGGGAGCTGGGTTCATATGTCGTACCCACTTCTATTGGCCCCCATCTCTCACACAAGGCCCAAAAAAGAGAAATTTAACCTTAAAATGAACAACTGTTATTAATTGAATAGGTCCAAAAACTAAATGGACCTAAATAAAATCTATCAGGGTGTGACATTTTATTTAGCAACAACCTATATGCATCTATAACAAAATAAACATATAGGCTCACACAGGCACACGGATTTAGATGGACCCTATCATGTTACTAGGTCATACACAGATGAAAGAAGAATGTAAAATTTACTTGTTACAAATTATTTACTTGACCTATTGACAATTGAATCATGGGTTAAAATCAGATCATTGGATCTGTCAACAAGTTAACCATGGCAATTTAGATCAAGCAATAATAGGTTTTATAAAACTTACACATAAGCTAAAACACAAACTCCTGCAACAAGTTGAATTGGATAGTTGGATGTAGGATTTATTTAATTTTAAATAAATTAATTTAAATTTCGAAAATAATAAATAATAAAAAAATATTTTTTGGATTTTTAAATCAAATAAAAAAATATTTAAAATTAAACCTACAATTTTAAAAAATTAGGTTTCAACAAACCTAAATATCATTTCAAAAACAATTTTGCTAACCACCTTTTAAATTTCATGTTATTTTATAAATTATATATTCCATAAAATAAAAAATGATAAATAAATATCTTTTTTCTGATTTAATAATTTAATTTAAATAAAAAAAATAACAAAATTTAAAAGTTAGCAAAATATCTTATTTTTATTCAAAATATCATGATTATAGTAATCTTATTTTAAATTTAAATAAAGTCAAAATATTTAAAAAAAATAATTAAAAAAAAATTAATAGCTGACCTTAAATTTAAAAATAAGATTAAAATAATCAAATTTAAAAAATAAGATAAAAAATTAAGCAAAAAGATAGATTTTTACCTATTTTCAAATTCAAATTACACTAATATCTAAAATTAATTTTAAACAAAATTCAAATTAATTTATTTCTGATAATTAGATTTGAAATATGAAAAATAAAAATCAAAATACAAAACTACACAAAAAATCGGAAATTAATTCCATGAAATAGCATGAAAAATCGAAGAAAACGAAAAAAAAAAGTGAGCTGTACAGATGGTATGCAACTGCATACCATCCGCGCGCGCCCAGTAGGTGATCTGCTGAGAAATCTCGGTGCAAGGCTCCCCTTGCATAATTTCCTTAGGCGGATAAGGGGTTTTAGACATCCCTGGGCGTGTCGCTCTGACAAAGCCCTGCCCGAACATGCAGCTGACCGAGGAACACTCGGTTCCGCGCGCGTGGGCTTGGTTGATCAACCTATAGGAATGGCAAATGGGGCGGGTCTACCCTGACCCGGCCGGCCCCGCCCCGATTACCTCAAAATTTTAATTGGGTCTGACCCGACACAACTGGGTCGGGTTTGACCCGACTTCTTTTTTTTTTTCCCAATTTACTTATTCAAATCTATGTCTTTTATTTTATAAGTGATTTTTATATAAAATATATATGTATAAGTTCGAAAAGTAGTACTAAGTTATAACAAGTAAATTTGAAGAAGTAAAAGGTAAAGAAATTTATTTGTATTATTGAGAGCACTCCAACGAATGTTCTGTTGGATTTTGTGCCCTAAATAAAACTCATTTCAATATAATCAGATTTACTTATTAATAAAGATCAGAAATAACATTTAATGTTGCATGGTTCACATGATTTATTTCATGATTATATATATAATGTATGAATTCTATTTAAGTCCAGAACATATGAATTTATTAATGATTATAGTGTTGTCACCGCAGTGGAATATAATCTTAATTATATATTCGAAAGTTTATTCCCTGATTTGTCAGAACACTGGATTTAGTCTGACATGGTATAATCAGCAATAGGTATTCTTACACCTTGGAAAAGTGTTATGTCCTTTCCAGGACATTGGCAAAGTTTACCAGTATCGGATGTATGGAGTATACATCGGAAGGGACCGATATTGAACTTTGATTCGATATATTAAAACTTACCGTAATATCTATTCAATTCAATATCACCTGTTGATCCTATATCAAATGATCTTAATCCTGATATGGTTAGGTTCGATCTCAAGAGTACTATACATGTTCTTTGATTTGTTAGTTAAGCCTACTTTTGGGTCAGGGTGATATGTACATTTTGGGAACATGATAGTATAATTGAGTGGGAGTGCTACCATAAATATGGAGTCTATAACTTCTATAGGAATTTAGAAGTAAAACGATGATATCCTTCGAGCTTGGCTAAACAAAGATAAATGGTGGAGATCTCATTTCACTTTGCTGAAATATCATTTTCGGAGCTAAGTGTTTTAAGGATAAAATACATTGAAGGTGTAACGGTAACTTAGTGCCTTTCCAATGTAGATCATCTATTAGAGGATCATTGATCACATTAGGGTTATAACAATGGATAACTAATGATGTATCTATATCATGGAACATATAGAGCGTTCTATATGACTGAGAGTGCAATTCCAAGTTCTAAGTGTGGATTCAATAAGGAATTAATAAGTTAGGAAATTTACTTGGTAAATTCGGTTCGACTTATTGGAAGCTCCGTTATATAGACCCATGGTCCCCATACTAGTTGAGACCATATTGCTTGTAAGACTCAGTTAATTGATTTTGATTAATCAATAATTCTAAAGTTAGACTATGTCTAGTTTATGAATTTTCATTAAGCAAGGGCGAAATTGTAAAGAAAAGAGATTCTAGGTTTATTTATTAATTAAGAGACTTTAAATGTCCAAATTAATAAATATATTAAATGACAATATTATTTAATAATTAATTTTTAGTTATTAAATAATTAGAATTGGCATTTAAATGGTTTAATTGGAAAATTAGTATTTTTGAGAAAATGGGATTGAAAAATAACAAAATGGGAAAGTTACAAAGTGAGGCCCAATTTCCTTATATGGCCGGCCACTATGCAAGCCTTTTACCATTTTATTTTTCTATTATTTTAATGCCATACAATTCTAACCTAAACCTAGAGGGCATTCTATAAATAGAAAGTGTTGGCTTCAGGAAACTCATGACTTTGCATATTGTTCCTTTCAGAAAAAGCCATAGCCGCCCCTCTCTCTCTTTTCTTCTCTTCAAATTTCGAAATTCCCTAAGTGATAGAGTAGTGCCCACACACATCAAGTGGTATCTCAATCATAGTCTGTAAGACTGTGGAGAATCAGCATCTAAGAAGGAGAGAAAGAGATCCAGGTTGAGATCTTGATTATGCTCTGCTATAGAAAGGAATCAAGGGCTAGAGATCTGAACGGAAGGAGTCAATATATTCTGCTGCACCCAATGTAAGGTTTTCTTAAACTCTTGTGTGTTTATTTCATTGTTTTAGAATTCATATTAGGATGTTAATGAAACAAACTTGGTAGTAAATCTAGATCCTGGTAAAATATATTTCCAACATGTTCTAAACTAATATTTCTTTCAAAATTCCTTTTGCATATCTTGGTTTTTTTTTATGAGAAACATCTCTTGGATTCATAAAGACATGCTTAAAAATAAATTTCTAAAGATGTTCATATTAAAATTAAACAATACCCAAAAAATAAAGTTCTAAACAAATTTCCTAATTATAATTTGAGTTGAGTTGAAATCTCAATTACATTCATATTACTAATAACAAAGTACATTAATAATAAAAACTAACAATAAAACAACATGTATTCTAATCATCAAGATCAACAACGTAAGGCTCCTGAAAAAAAACGAAGAAAAATATTAATTATAAAAATTGATAATTTATTTGATAAATTACGAAAACTAAACTAGTTACCATTGTTGGATCAACATCAACATCTTCATCATTTATTATTACTGTAAAAAGACAAAACAAAATCAATACTAATTATGAAACATATGTTAGACATTTATTTGTATAGACTAAAACATACATGATTATGAATAAAGTGCGGAATTAATAAATCATATATGCATTATAATTTAAGGATCGAAATACCTCCAGCCATTGAATCTTTGAGCTTTAGTCCCACATAAGCATGATCTGCAAAAGAAACTGATTGATGTGGGTAATCGGGCTTCCTCGCTCTCTCAACTCTCTTTAGATGGAATTTTGCTGTTATGAACAGAATGAGTGAGGAGCTCGGGGACCGAGACCCTATATTTATAGGTGAGATACTCCATCAGTATCTGCGCCACATTAATTGTCAGAATATTTTGACAATTAATTCAGGAAATCAAATCAGGCAATGAATATAGAAATCTGATCATATATAGAATATTACATAATTGATATTGTCCAGATTCAATGAATATAAAATATTCATTTATCAGAAAATCAATTATTTATTTATTTCCTTAAATAGAAATTTATTTCTTTAAATAGAAATATATTTCCTTAAATAAAAAATATTCTTATAACATATACATAAATATATATAATTATTTATTTAATGATATTTACATTTTTTGTCAGTCATCAACCAATTCTATGTGCATACTAATGCTTCTAATGTAGAAGCATGAAGTGTCGATCGATAAGGACTCACGTGTCTACCACCAGTGCTGAATGTAGATTCTGATGCAACAGTGCTAACAGGCACATCAAACACATCCTTAGCAATCATACTCAACAAAGGGTATTTGACGCCCGTCACCTTCCAATAATTGCATATATCAAATGACTCTTCAGTAGGTACCAAGTTCTCCTCCAAATATAAATCTAGTTTAGACTTCATATTTTCTACTCGATAGGAAGCTGTAACATATCTGTCAAAGTTAGAAAAAGCATCCATTCGCCGTGTCGAAGAAGATGATACATTATCTACCTGAACCCTTCTCTCTCTCAAATCAAAACTTAGACCCGTGCTCCTCCAGTAACTCGCAACAAAGCTCACGAATATTTGCAATTTGAGTTACATATTACTCATCTCCATAGATTACGGGGAAATAGTATTCGAGCAACATGAACTTGTATCTCGGGTCTAAAACAACCTCCACACACATAAGCCCATGAATCTCTTTCCAATATTTTTGAAACTTAGACATCATTTGAGTTGCCATGTCCTTAATAAAAGGCACATCTGATGACATCCATGAGTCAATGTTTGTCTTAATTTCACAATTTTTAGGGAAAAAAATATTGGCGGTAGGGTACTTTGTTCCAGAGAATAACTCTATCACTTCATGAAACACCTTTAATTTATCACATAATTGTTGAGCATTTTGCCAATCAATTTCCGAAGGGACACACCTCAATCTCAACTCACGTAACCTTGCACGTTCAAATACTGTCGTGTACGATAAAGCTGTGCTAAGCATTAGAAAAGTGGAATTCCACCTTGTTACACAATCAAGTGATATTTTTTTGTGTATGGTACTCCAAGTTGACGAGCAGTGTCCTCAAATTTTTCATCTCTTTTTGGTGTGCCCGACCAATAAGCAACATTGTCTCGAATTTTGTCAACACTATCACCAATGACAGATAAGCCATCCTTGACAATTAGATTTAAAATATGTGCACAACAACGCACATGTAGCAACTTTCCCTTCAAACTAAAACTGTCAGTCTCAAATTGTCCTTTCAAAAGGTCAATCATAGCATCATTTGCACTACAATTATTGAGAGTCACTGTACTGATCTTGTCTTCTATTTTCCATTCATTAAGACAAGATCTTAGTGCCTCAAGTAGTGCTGGAGCATCGTGAGGGCATGGAACATACTTAAAACTCAGAATCTGATTGTGCAAGTTCCAACAATCATCAATAAAATGAGTTGTTACAGCCATATATCCTCTCTTCTGATGATTAGCAGTCCACATGTCACTGGTTATGGCTATTCTACTCTTACTTTTTTCCAAACTTTGCCTACATTTTTCTTTCTCAGCTTTATACATTTTCATGATGTCAGACCTAACCATATTCCTTGACACCATTTGAAATGTAGGACACAGAGTACTTGAATATTCGATGAACCCGCTATGCTCAACCATGGACAATGGATACTCATGCTTAACGATCATTTGAGCCAATTTGATCCTTGCTAAATTAGGATCCAAATTGAAAGGAACTGAAGGACTTGTAGTTGGATTAGCAGCAAGTTGGGCCTTTCTAACTGGACACCTCTTCACGTGAGTATTTAAATGTGTAGTCCCCGCAGTACTTCCTCCCACCAACTTACGCCCGCAGTGATTACAAATTGCTTTAATTTTACCATCAATTTCTTGTCGAGTAAAATGATCCCATGAACGAGAAGTTCTTTTTCTCCCTGTATTATCATCTAATGTATTACTAACAGATTGTATTTCTTCAACATTAGTTGATGGCACAAAATCAACATCATCCTCCGAATTAGAACCGATTTGACCAGACATTATTCTTTAATCAACCTACAATAACATCATATTCTCATGTCTATCAATGCACACAACTACTTAAAAAATATGATAAATATATTTTTAAAAAAATCGGACAGCATTTCCACTATTTTATTAACCTAAACATTTGTCAATTTCAATCACAAACAATCAGATAATACACAAGTTTTCATCCTTATATCACCGCAGCACATAAATTTCACAGATCCTACTTCACTAAAATAGGCAAGTTATCAACCTTCAATTATCACCGCAACACACAAAATCTCAGAACCTACTTCTCTATGGATGAATATATAAGATATTCAAACTCTTTTATTAAATTATGAGAAAAAATATTATATCATAGTAAAAGTACCTTAAGCTCATCCACAAGCTCTTGAGGTGCAACCTTGGTGTTCAGGAACTCATCAACTTGTTTTAGAATTTCTTCCTATCCTGTAAATCCAAGTTTTTAGTTCTCTGTCCATTTATTTGTACACAAATATATTATACATATGAATTAATAAAAGAGCTAGCTTTTTCATTGTAAGTACCTATGTTCATAGCAGGTGCTACTACAAATTGTAAAACAAGAACAAAATGGTACAATGGTTCCTGTTGCACCAACTGCCCCCTTAACAATTGAGCAGCTTCTTCTGATTTCACAGCTTGATGAAGATTCCTGCAAAATTAACAAATAAATTACATTATATCAATTTTACTTGGATGAGGAAACTGATTTTCCATCAACTTGGAGTGATACATAGGGACTTGAAACCAGAGAGTTTCTTGTTTAAAGATAGCAGTGAAACTTCTCAACTTAAGGCAATTGATTTTGGACTCTCTGTATTCTTTGATTCCGGTAATTATAGTTTAGAAATTGAACAAATATCCAATTTGGCTTCTTACTTCCAATTAATTATCATTTAATTGATCTATGTTTGATGTTATAATTAAAACAAACAACACATGTCACATGTAAGACAATCATTTAAAATTGTGGACCAACCAGTTAAAGAGAATAAGCACAAAAGAAAAAAGACCAGACCAAACAAAACACAAATACCTTACTGTTAATTAATTTTGCTTTTTCTATTTTATTTATTTATTTTGGATTAGTAGTAACTATAAATAGAGATTCTTAGAAAGACAATCAAAGCTTTCAGGTTGTAAACAACAACATAATAAATGTTTTTTTGTTTTTTTTGAAGTCATAACCTGAAAAAAAATCATAACAGTAAATAATGACCCTTGTATTCAAACGTTATTAACTAAAGAGATGAAGGCATATAGGATTAGATTTTAATCATAAAAACAAAGATTTTGTAAATGAATCAACAAACCGAATTATGGGTACTAAACAAAGCAAGTGAATATATAAATATAACATATATTCCAAGTTCCAACCTTGTGAATGAAAGAGAGGAATATAATAGGACTCTTAAATGAAAACACAACATATACATATATAATTAAATAAATACATAAAGATAAGTTCGAATTGAATAAATCAAAATGAAAAATAAAAGTTATAATGACGTACAGAACCAATAATACCCAGATGTTGAATTGAAAACCAAATCAAAAAAATAACTGAGGAGGGAAGAGTGGAGATTCATACCTCTGCAGTCGTCGACAAAAATAGAGAGTGAGGCCGGAGGCTCGGAGATGGGTGTGACAACTGGCGAGGGAAGAGTAGAGAACTGAGAACTGAGAACTGAGAAGAGGACGGGAGAAAGAGCGAGTGAAGGTGAGAGGCGCACAGAGATAATCAATGGTGGTGTCTGGTGGTTGGGAGAACTAGAGTCTTCGAATTTTTAATTTAGGGATTTACGGTTAGAAATTTGATATTTTTTTAAGTTAATGCATTAGCGAATCAGGTCATCCCCGACCCGAAAAAAACCTAACCGGGGCGTGGCGGGGCGGGGTAGGGCAAAGGCCCGAATATCGATCCAATTGTACCGGGGTGGGACTACCCCATCGGGTCAGGGCCCCGATCCGATCTGCGAAAAAACCCCAATTCGCCATTCCTATCAACCTATCTTTTTTCAAATCTTCAAAAAATCATAACTAATTCAAATAAAATTGAAATTGAGTTCTGTAAAAAAGTAAATTGCTTAATTTTTTTCCATACTATCCAATAAAAATATTTCCAGAAACAAAAATTCAATTATATATCACTAAAATTCACAAACATCAATCAATCATCATATAACACATAGATCAACATGAAACCATCCAAATCACATACAAATCGTTTTAAGTCCAAATTTCTTGCAAGCAAATCAATTACCATGGCTCTGAGGCCAGTTGTTGAAATTTATTTTACTAGGATCTTAGATCTACTCACAAGTATGTTATTTAACATCCTAAATATGAACTTTCTAAAACGATAATAAACACATATAAAGTTAAGGAAACTTTACATTGGTTGCAGCAGAATAATATGTCTCCTTCCACTCAGATCTCTAACCCTTGTATCCTTTCTGTCGCAGAGTATTATCAAGATCTGAGTCCGAATGTCCTTCTGTTTAATTTGGATTCTTCAGGATCTTCCAGACTATGATTGAGGTACCACTTGCTATGTGGGCACTACTCTATCACTAGGGTATTTCGAAATTGGAAGAGGAAAACAGACAAAGAGAGAGAGAGAGAGAGGTCGGCTATAAAGAGAAAGTGAGTGGCTTAATTTTCTGAAAGGCAGTTTCCTGAATTACTGAATAACTTCTTATTTTGGTGTGAGCCATCACTTTCTATTTATAGGTAACTACTAGGTTTAGGTTAGTAACTATTTGGCATTAAAATAATGAAAACAATAATTGGAAAAAGCTTGAACAAGTGGCCGGCCATGGTGTTAATGGGCATCACTTGGAATTTTGCAGTTTTCACAATTTTTATTTCTATTTTCTCAAAAACGCCAATTTTCCAATTCTAACCATTTAAATGCCAAAGCTAATTATTTAATAACTAAAATAGATTATTAAATAATATTGTCATTTAACATAATTATTAATTAGACATATAGAGTCTCTTTTCTTTACAATTTTGTCCCTGCTTAGTGAAAATTCAAAAACTAGACATAGTCTAACTTTAGAATTATAATTGATTAAACATAAATCAATTATTGAGTCTTACAAGCAATATGGTCTCAACTAGAATGGGGACCATGGATCTATATTACTGAGCTTCCAATAAGCTGAACCGAATTTACCAAGTAAATTCCCTAACTTATTAATTCCTAGTTGAATTCACTCTTAGAACTTAGAATTGCACTCTCAGACTTATATAGAGCGTTCTATATGTTCCACGATATAGATACGCTATCTCATTTAACCATCGTTATAATCTTAATTTGATCAAAAATCCTCTATATAGATGATTTACACCGAGAAGGGATAAATTTACTGTTTCACCCCTCAATGTATTTGGCCCCTTAAAACACTTAGCTACCTGTAAATGATGTTTTAGTGAACTAAGATATAGTCACTGAAACAAGAGCTCATCCATTTACTTCTATTTAGCTAAGCTCGAAGGGAATCATCACTTGACTTCTATACACCAGTAGAAGCTATAGATTCCATATTTATGTTCAGCGCTCCCACTCAGTCATACTATCATGTTCCCAAAATATACGTATCACCCTGACCCAAAAGTAGGCTTAACTAATAAATCAAAGAACATGAATAACACTCCTGAAATTGAGCCTAAGCATATCAGGTTTTGGATTCTTTTGATCTAAGATCAACTAGTGATATTGACTTGGAAAGATACAAAGGTAAGTTTATAATATCTTGACTAAGTTCAATATCGGTCCAGTCCAATGTATACTCCATACATTCGAAACTAGTATGCTTTACCAATGTTGTGGAAAGAACATAACACTTACTCCAAGTGTAAGTATACTTCATCGCTAATTATCACATCAGTGTAAATCTAAAACACTGATGAAATAGGGACTTAGTCTTTTGAATCATATAATCACAATCACATTCCACTGTGTTGACAATACTGTAATTGTGAATAAATATATGTTCTGGACTTAACTGATTTTGTGCATATATTAAATATATATATTAAACCATAAGCATGAAAAATACATGTTAACATAAATCACTTCAAATCTCTCAAATTGATAACTAATCAGATTGTAATGAGTTTTATTTAGGGCACAAAACCCAACAGTGTCAGTTCTATGAACCAACACTAAAAGTATAAATGACAGTTTAAAATTGACACTAAAAGTACAGATTGTAGTAGTGGGAGTTGATAAGGTTTTTGGTGATGTTCCCGCTGTTGATGTGATTCAAACTGAGGTTTGCAGGCAATAAAGAGAGGGCCAAGGATGTTGAAAATGTTAAGGCCAAAGAGTCTAGTGTGAAGGGAGATGATTTTTTTAATGGTTTAAGCTAGCTTGAAATTGATGATGAGCAAGTTGTGTTGGCTGGTTTAGAGGTTGTTGTTAAAATCAATGTAAGTGTAGTTTATATTCTTTGTTAGGTTGTGTTAGCATGTCAATTTTTTTTAGTTGCTTGACAGTTTTATGTTTGTTTTGTAACTTTTAATTTTTTTATTTTCAAATTTTCTATTTCAGGTTCTAGATTCCAATCCAAATGTTGTTGTTGAAAAGACAAATGCCATTGCTTGTGATGAAGAAGTTGATGACACTATTACTTATACTCCTCTTTTGGATAAGAGAAAGCGTGTCCCGACATTGAAATCGCCTTTTGTTGATTTTGGGTCGGCTGATGTGAGCAACACTCCAATGGAGGTAATGTCCTCAGGTTCTCAATCTGGATGAGATGAGAGGGATTTTAAGATGGTTACGTATGTGAAGGGCCTTTACGCTCTTAACGATACGTTTTCCGATCCCGTCTCTCCTGAAATTAAGGCTAAGTTTGATGCTTGGATTGGCAAAGGATTGCTAAATATGCTAGATGATTATTTTCTTTATTCTGTTTTTATTTTTTTTATTTGTTTGCCTTTCGTTTTATTTTTCCAATTATTTGAATTCAATATTATTTTTTTGTTGTTTGTTTTTTGATTTAGGCCTTACAATTATTACGAGGATGGTGCGAAGAAAATTTCCTTGGGGTTTAGATTAGGTGTTGATTATCAATGACTCGGTAATATTTCTTTTTCCTTTTAAATTTTTTTTAGTTGTTTTATCATTGTTTTTAACTTAAGCTACTATTATTAAGTTTTTTGTCTACCAACTTTGATATGAAAGATCTTGGAGAGGCATCTTATGTTTTGGAGATTGAGATCCATCGTGACAAGAATTGAAAAGTTGTTGGCTTATCTCAAGAAACTTACATTGTGCGTGTGCTCAAAAGGTTCAACATGGATTTATGTAAAGCTAGTTCTGTTCCTATTCTGAAAGGGGATAAGTTCACTTAGCAACAATGTCCTAAGAACGACTTGGAAAGAGAAGCAATGAAGAACATCCAATATGCAAGTGTAGTAGGGAGTTTGATGTATGCCCAAATTTGCACTCGACCTGACTTAGCTTTCGTAGTCAATGTTCTTGGGAGATATTATTTATCTGAAATTGCCCATGATCATCGTGTTGCAGCCAAGATAGTTTTGAGATATTTGTAAAGAACGAAGAGTTTTATGCTTGCGTATAAGCATGTTGACAATCTTCGAGTTGTTGGTTATTCAGATTCAGATTTTGGTAGTTGTGTAGATGATTTAAAGTCAACTTCTAGCTATATTTTCACCTTTGCTGGTGCTGCTATTTCTCGGAAGAGTGTTAAATAGATTTTGATCACATCATCTACTATGTATGCTGAGTTTCTCGCATGTTATGGGACATTTTTACAAGCTTTGTGGCTGAAGAATCTTATTTCAGAGATACGAGTGGTTGATTCTATTTCCACACCTATGCTAATCTATTGTGATAATAATGCTGCTATTTTCTTTTCAAAGAATAACAAGATTAGTAGTGCTTCTAAACATATGGAAATAAAGTATCTCACTATCAGAGACTTGGTCAAGAAAGGAGACATTATCATTGAAAGTTGCAAGACCGAGTCGATGTTAGCAGGTCCTCTAACCAAAGGGTTAAGTGTCGTGTTATTTAATAAAACATATTGTTAATATGGGCATTTTAGAATCTTTTGATCTTTTGGGTTAGTGAGAGTTTTCTTTTATGTTTGTTTTTAGAAATTATGATTATTTATAATTTTCTAAATAAAGTTATGAACTACATTTTATGTTTCAGTATTTTATTATTGAATGGATATGTTTTCAATTATATTTTGTTATATTCTCGAGAATGATTAAATTGAAAGTATGTGGTTCAAATTATTGTGATCATTGTCTTTTTAATTTATTTACTTAATGACGATGATATTTTGTTGGCTTAATTTTTAAGCATATTTAGTGACACTAACTTAATTTAAGTAGTGTATGATAATTTCACTGGCTTATTTATTTAGCATCACGATATCAATGAAATTGAGGACTAATAAGGATATTATGTTATTTTAAATTGATCACATGTTTGAACATAATTCCTTACCACACTACTAGACTTATTGACCATGTCGATTTAATACTTTGGTATTTGTGATTATGAATGTCTTTTGTCAAATTAAAAACAATATGACTGTCATAGTTCGCTATTAAAGGTTAAAGTGGACCAGTATGTTGAGATATTATCAGAAAACTATCATTTTTTAAAGTGGCCACAAATATTTTTGTAATATCGAGTTTAAAATATTATTTAATTTTTTGTTTGGATATTAATTGTGAGAGGATAATTATCTCATTTATTTGTGTTGTTAGTGAGTTGATATTATTGCTTAGAGTAGTTGTACCAATTTTCTAAAGAAAGTTAAAGTTTTATTAATTACGAAAGTAAAATATTATGATATTTTCATAAGTAGGTAATCGTTTAATTAAATCCCGATATGAAAGTCCGTTTTTATAATATATTTATTAGATTTAATTAATTGTATAAGTGGTATTAAATAATATTATTATTTGATTAATGTTAGAAAAATCGTGAGTTTAGAAAACTTCGCAGGTTCAGAAACTGTTTTGCTAAAATGACCATATTTGGAGTTTTATAACTCCGATTGAGGTGATTCCAGTCGCGTTGGAAAGATAATTCAAAGATCTATAAATTTTGTAGAAATAACTATATCATAATTCGTATTTTTTCTAGGTCAAAACTAAGCCCTAAAGTTACGAGATTTAGAGCTTACAATTTAAATTTAAAAGTAAGATATTTGTTTATTTAATAATTAATCATATTATTATTGCTATTATGTTAATATTATTATTATTCATAAAACTAAACGTATAGGTTTCATTAACCCTAAAATTATATCGTTCTATTCTTCCCACCTATCTGAGCAAGACTAACCCTAAAATTTTCAAATCATCTTTCCATTACATCCTTAGCCAAATCTATACCACTCTTCAGTCTATCGATCCAAGCAGCTTGATGTATTCGAGGTAAGAAACTCTACATTTACTTATTTATTGATCACAATAGGAGAATATTCGTAGGTCTCCTTTTCTTATTTTTCAGAATAAAACATGTCTCAGTAAAACTGTCATATCTCTTTAAATACTCACCCGATTCTCGCAATCTTGGTGCCTATAGAAAGCTTATTGAATTTCCCATAATTCTTATGAAGAAATGTTTTACTTAATCGAAATTTATATATATCAAAAATTAGTATTTCTATGATATTTGTTGTAAATCGTTTTTTTTTTTTATATTTTCTATATAAGTTGTCTCAATAAAATTCAAATATCTCTCTGAATAATGATCTAATTCTAGCGATCTTGATACCTTTGAAAAGATAATTCAATTTTCTAAATTTTTTATGAAGAAACTATTCACTAATTATTGATTATTCTAAGTCAAAATTATTGTTTTATTGCTGTAGTTTGAAATCCATTTGTTTCAGAAATTCTAGAAAACTGTTTCGGTATAATATCTATATCTCTTACGTTATAACTCCGATTTTAAAGATTTTAGTGTCATTAGAAAGGGAATTCGATTTTCTAAAACTTTTATGAAGAGAGTATTCTCTGATTTAGAATATTTCAGTATCAAAACTTTGGATTTCTAATGTCTACTGTGATTCGTTACTCCATATTCCTTCTCAGAAATAGTTTCAGTAAAACTATCATAACTCCCTCAGTTTTAATCCATTTTTAGTGATCTTTATATTATTGGAAAGATAATTTAATTTCTTATAATTTTTATGAAGGAAACTTTCACTGAATTCGTGTAGTTATTGGTCAAAAATAGTATTCTTTCTGATTTACTGTAAGAGTGCGAATTTTAATGTTAGGGCCTTGACCCATGTGTTATTATAGGTAGTAGTGACGAGATAACAAGTTTAAGCAGCAGGATTGGAGGTAAGAAAATTAGATAGTTTTGTTTGTTTTATTTGCATAAACTTAAATTCTTTATGTATTGGAATATGGTTTATGCTTTGTTATTATGAATATGTATGTCGTACTAAGAATGTGTGGTATGGACACAATATGAGTTTATGAATTGATATATTGATTAGGGTTGTTTTGACTTGTATATGTTGTATGTTGCATTCATATATTGTGTGTTGTATGCTGCAAGTTGTATGCTAACGTCTCAGGTAAAGTGAGGGACCATGGTGGGGTATGATACGGGGTAAGGCCGTTGAATGTAGAGATACCCTACCCTGTATTTTTCTGAGTTGTGTATGAGATTATTATGGTGGGGTATGATACGGGATAAGGCCGTTGAATGTAGAGATACCCTACCCTACATTTGTCCGATTTGTGTATGACATTATTATGGTAAGGTATGATACAGCAACAATGCTGTTGAATATAGAAATACCTTATTCCATAGCAATGGTAGGGCTAAATGTGCCCAGGTTATTTTAGGGCCAGTTAAACTCAGGTTGTGTATGGAGTGGCTATGAAACGCCGCATTATGATAAAGACATGATATGATTGAAATAATTATTATATGTTATTGCTATGATTGTGCTATGAGTATAATGTCAGGGTTGTGATCCCTACATAAATGTAATGGTTTTGTTTAGTACAAATATATGGTATATGATATAGCTTTCCATATCTGGAGTTATTTAAGTTATAATTATGAGCTAAGGTATATAATATTGTTAAGACTGGGTACGTTAATATTATAAAGAATCGTATTATTGTGAATTTTAAGATATGTTTAGTGTATTGAATGCTATTGTATGTTAAGCATTTCCTTACTGGGCTTTTAGCTCACCCCCTTACTTTTCCCCTACAAGCAATAGACAGGGAACATTGAATGTAAGTTTGATGAGATGGGTCAGTTCTGGTATGTATACTGCGAGGGGCTATGGACGAGCAAACGGTCTAGAACGCCGGTGGAGCCTTGGTTCTGTTTTTTTTTTTTTTTTTTTTTTTTTATAGTAAAGTAATCTGAGCTCAGTGGGATGTTACAATTTTTTTTTTTTTTGCACTCAACTACTTATTTTGTTTTTAATATGGATGATCATTCACCTTTTTGCATATTTATTGTAAAACCCACTGTGTATTTCTAAACAGTTTTGAATCTTTTTAATTAATGCATCAAAATTAGTATTTGTAAAATAAGGCAAAATATTGGGAGTTACAGTTTTCCTGTTGTTCAACCCATGAGTCGTTTTCAAACAAAATTATTTTAATATATAATATATATGCATTAAAATTAATGTATCCCATAGGGCTGAACAAAATATGGGCCAAACCATTTAACCTGGCCAACCCAATCCAATTTTTGTAGTAAAGGGTTATGTTAAGAGTAGGTCATGGCTTATTGGGTTGAAAAGTGATAGGCTATATAATTATGGGTTGGTTATGGGTTCACTACTACAAAAATGAGTTTTCCCAACGTTTTTAAATAGTCGTTTAAAGTATTCCTGTCGGTTTCTACAACCGTCGCCTATACGACCGTCATAAAACGGACATAATAGGCGACGGTTCAAAACTGTCGCTAATGTGGATTTCCCGATGGTTTAAAACTGTCGCCTATACCCAGTTATAGGCGACAGTTTTAAACCGTCGGGAATTTAAAAAACAAAAGAAAAAAAATACAGATTTTTCTACCATTAATGGCAGAAAAATCTATATTTTCCCCCATTTTTTTCCTCCATTAGCTTTATAAGTTTACCTAAATTAAAATAAAACAGCTAATTAATTTTGTTACATTAACAACTAACTTTAAAACACATTAAATTTATTCAATAAGAAAATAAATATGTATAATAAATAAAAAAGTATATAAATAAATAAATGTATTTATACCGAGCTTGGAGAGAGAGAAAGAGAGAGAGGGAGACGGATGGACGAGAGGTGGTGGTGGGCCGACGTATGCGACGAAGATCAGAGGGACACCGACGAAAGGTGGTGGTGGTCCGACGTATGCGACGAAGAGTAGAGGGAGACCGACGGGAGGAGGGGTGGGTGGAGATCGATGGACGAGAGAGACAAGAAGAAATGGAGATCGAGAGAGGGAGGAAGACGGCGAGAGAGGAGGGCGATGGTGCAGAGGCGTGGGTGGGATTTTGGAGAGTTAAGATTTTCGTTTTAAGGTGTGGAAAATGGAGAAGAAATAGGTGAGAAGATATAGGTGGGCATGTGGGAAATAGAAAAAAAGTAGGTGGGCAAGTGGAAAATGTGGCAAGAAGTAGGTGATGATTTTTCAATGGACCATTATAGGTGACAGTTTAAACCGTCGGGAATACTAAATTTTTCCCGACGGTTTTAAATAGTTACTTAATTTTTTTAGCGACGGTCCCCGAAAAAAATCGTTTTTCGGACCGTCGCGAATTCTGATATTTGTAGTAGTGGTTGGACACATTTTAACTCTACATAACCCAAACCAACCCATTTCTTGAAAGATGTTCCAAATTTGAGACTTCTTTCATACATAAAATATAATTTATATCCACAAAATATATACAAATACATATTTTACGTTTTCATACATAAATAAATTATATTGTGATAACCTTAAAATGTGAATTAACCAAAACACATCACTAACATGTAGTCTATAATTACTCTACTACTTTTACCAAAAAGTCTAATGTGAGAATCAATCACTATTGTTAACTTTGCTACTCACACAATGATACCCCTACTACCTTAGTTTTTTTTAAAGCACTATATTACACACACATATGTATGTATCATTTTTTTTATGTATACACTAGGTTGAATAATTTTATGCTGTTTGTAACATAAATATTAAAGTTTAAAATATTCATCTTAACCCAATGAACCCAACCCAACCCACCCCCTATATTATTGTACTAAGTAGGGTTGGGTTGTACAATAAAAAAAACTGAATGGTTTATAGCTTATCCAAACCGCAATCATTGGGTTGGCCTATTAAAATACCGCTACCCCAGCCAACCCAACCCATGTGCACCCCTACTATCCCAAATGGGAGAATGTTAGACTTTTTATTTGTGCTTATATTAAATTTTATTAGTTTTATTAACACTTGAGTTGATTGGATAGTTCTTTACTGTGGGCTATTGGTGATCCATGGGCTTAGCATCTGTGTATAAAGTCTAGGTGAAGCAGAAGTATGGGCTTTTCTAGTTAATTGAAGCCTTTCATGAGCAGGCCAAGTCCAACTAGGGTTATGTAGCTAAGCCCCCTCCCTAACTATATAAATACATATTGTCTCATCACAATTGTATACCTTTTGATAATTAGAAAAATAAACTGCTTCTGATATAGAGATTTAGGGAAGAAGACTTAGTTGATAGTATTGCACTATCAAATTGCGGTAATTATTATCAATCACATATACCTAATTATTATATATTGTTATCGGGTTCTATATTATATACAAATATATTTTGGGTTTCTTGTTAATTTATCTAACTAAAATTACATTGTATACCCATTTTACTTTATTTATTTTAATTTTTACTTTCATTTTCATATTTTTTAAGTTATACCCACTTTTATAGATAATGTTCATATTATATCCTTTAGGTTAATGTAAAATATGTTTTGAACTTAAGTAGAGAGTGAGGTTATATTGGGCAATCCACTCAAAAAAAGTAGATATATTTTAATAAAATATAATATAAAAATATTTTTAATTAATGAATACAAAAAATAGATATTCTTCCACTTATTTAAATTTTTTGTAAGGAATTCAAAAACAAAAATTACACAAACCACATTCAAATTGATTTTATGATATTTATTTGTAGTAATTTTTTTTTAACACATTATTTGTAGTAGTAATTTAATTTTACTTGCATTTCGACTTGTGGATGCATACATGGGAATAGTTATGGACCAAAACCTGCCTCGTAAGGAAAGCTTAGTCATATGATTAAGCAAACTAACACAAAGCCAACTTTTTGCACGCTTTAAAATCGAAACAAAATATCTCTCAATATATATGTACATATATATAGGGACACGATTTTGTCCCTGTACTTTCATGGAATGTATTCCGTAGTACATTAAATGGGTCTCAGGTTACATTAGATGACTGTCAGGATACGTTACTATTTTTTAACCCTAATTACCCTATATCAATCTCAGCCCTCAAATCAAATAACTCCCTCATGTAACGGTTATAGTACATCACAGAATATAATCACGGAACAAAATTATATCCCTATATATATATATATATATGATATATCGAAACAAGTAACAAGTACGTGACACTTTACAATTTATAACACACATCAAAACTTCTTTAAAGAAAATGACCAAAATAGGGTTCTATATACTTCTATATGACTACTGAGAGAGAGAAAGAGATCAAACGTAACATTATAGAGTTATGTAGATGCTAATACAATATAATGTTCTTACTTCCTAGTGGGGTCTTGTTGTACCAGCTCATTCATTTCTTTTTAAGAGATTTTGTCTTTTTAAAACGAATAATTTACGAAGGTTTTAATTGACTTGCAATTTAATGAGACGCAACTATTCTTACTGGTTTATTTACCTACCCAAACAATAATTAGTTACACTCACTATAATGAAGAAAAACATTTGTGTGTTGTGACAATAATAAGTTTCATTGTCCTGTCTTTAGGTGGTTGGCTGGCTCTAAATATTATGCTTTTTTTTTTTGAAAGCTTTCACTTGATTTGATTTATTTTGTGCTTGATTTCTTTGTATAAATTTATTGCTTCATTTCTCTTTATTATTTATATTTTGGCTGATTTTTTTTTAATATAACTACATAGAGAGATTCCATCTTTAAAAAATACAATATATTAGTAAGCTAAGCTGCATGTTCTGACTGCTACTCTGTGAGTTTCTCTTCCTTTTGTCTAATTTTAACTTACGAGTGAAAAATAAAAAGGATTTTATAACCCAAAACAATGGATGGTAAAAAGTGAAAAATTTACTTCATCTTAAGAAAAATAAAATACTTTTAATTCATAGTTCAATGATGAATCAACAGCTATTTATTCGCACACTTATGCTTTTTTTTTTCCTTTTTCTTTTTTGAGAAACGTAATACACTTGCTTTTATATTTAGAGATAATTATATTATTTGTACAAGTCAAATTTACCCATAAAACTATAAGACTCTTATTAATTAAGTGCATGGACAAATATGACTTTCCACAAACAAAACTGGCTCACCTTTTAATTTAATAATTAAAAAAAAAATAAAAAATGAAACAACCAAAGTATCTCAAAATCAAATCATTGACACATTTAGAACAGTACATTAGCAATATAATACTAATGGCAGTAAAAGAAGACAAGAAGAAATCTGCTTTTGGCACATTTCTTTATCTAGTCTGTCTGCTAAATGGAGAAAGAAAATAATAAAAGGACTTACTATTATTAATGTAGTCTCAAATCTCTCATTAATCTTTTAAATTATTATTTGTTCTTTTCTTAGTATTGCCATAGATATTTTTTTCCTCCTCCTTTTCTTACTCCTAGTGGTAAAAAACCAGAAAACCAAAAATATCCAATAAAAAGAAAATGCAATGATGATCAAATCTTACTCATCATAATTTCATAAAACCCAAAATACAAAAAAAGATAATGACATAAACAGAAGCGTTTATGTAACTCAAATAGAGAGTGGGAAAAAAAAAAGGAAAGAAAAAGATACAAGCTTTAAGCTTCTCTCTTACTATTATGCTCTGCAACATATATAAATACAGTATTCTCTATCCCATATCAGATCCTTCTCTCTCTTCTGGTTGCTGTCTAAGGACAGACACACAAGAGAGAAAGATCACCTACCACACCACTGTGTTTAACTCGTCAGATTATATATTTATATTTATATATATTGTACAAATCACGTTATTTGTTTGTTTTGTGGTTAAGGGAAGGCTGAGAGAACTCGTGAGAGAGGTTCTTCAACCTTTAGTGGGCATTCATGATCTCAGCTTTACAGAGCTATTATTATTATTACATGAGGATTCCCTCTGTGCGTCTAACTCTAAGCAATGGCAACTTTAGACAAAACCCATGTTGTAGTTGTTGATGTGGAACCAGAAGGGGGTTGCCGGAGCTCCGATGAAGGTGGTGGCGGAAATGGGTATTCTGGTAATGGAGTGGAAAGGTCAGAAGAGGAACGTAGGAGCCACAGTGAGTCAAGAGCTGAGATTGTGGAGAAGGGATCCCCTGTTTCTGAGCATTCGGTGGAGTTGGATCTGGAATGTGGTGGTGGGGTTCTTGAACCTGAAGTTAAGGCACATTTGGCCAAAGTAGAAAGGGACTGTAGGATTTGTCATCTTAGTATGGACACTACCAATCATGAGTCTGGAATTCCCATCGAGTTAGGATGTTCTTGTAAGGAGGATTTGGCTGCTGCTCATAAGCAGTGTGCGGAGGCTTGGTTCAAGATCAAGGGTAACAAGTAAGTGTTCTTTTCCCCAATAAGAACATGCCTAACATTAAATTTTGTGGTTTTAAGCCTTGCTCATTTTGTTATGTTTGTGAACATTTTATGTTGTTGGTAGGGTTTTTTTTTCTAGTGAGTAAAGTTTTTATCTTCAGTGTTTTGGTAGGTTAGGTTCCTTATGATTTGGAGGTTATATAACTAGGTTCAAGTTCTTGTATTTCATTGGATTTTTCTGGTTAACTGCTGGAATGATTTTTTATTTTGAAGATTCTAGCCTTTTTTTTCAGCAATTGATTATCTAATATTCAAGTAATGTTTTTGACTTTTGTGTTTGGTTTTGTTTATGAGAACAAAGTTATAGACGAATATTATTCAGGGGGAATATAGATAAAGTGGGTTGCTTAATGCGAGGAAGATAATATTAGGGGCTTAATTTCGAATATAAATCTCTTTTATTTTGGAAGAGTAAAGAAAAGTTGAAAGTAGAGTACACTAATAATAAATAAAGAACCAACCGTAGTTAAAGCTAAAAGAGAAAGCACCACGTTGTGCTTCTTGTATTTCCAACTAAAATGATTCTTCCTAATTCATTTTAATGTTATAAAACTACTAACTTTGGAGCCACTCTAAGCATCTTTCTCACTTATCGTTTCATTTTTCAGACAATCTAGTGTTTGAACATTTAATGATATTTATTTTATTTGAATTGATAGTTGTGGATTAAAAGCTAGTTTTTATTGTTTTAGATTAATATTGGGATCTATTTATTCCATGTTAATTACCGACCAGGTGATATGTTTGTTAAGTTAGTGGTCCCTTGACAATTTGCAAAAGGTAAAAACTATTGTAGTTACTATGAAGACTTGTTTGTGTCCAGGGTGGGACTTTTAGTGGCGAATCTCAGCTTTTGTTTTGTAGCATATTTGGAAAGGAAACCAGTGATGTGAGTCAATTTCATAAAAATTTCTGTGGTAAAGCACTTTGTGGTGCCTTAAGATACAATACAATACATTGGGGTTTTCATGTAAGAAGGGCAACAAGTATGTCGACAATATTTGTTATACTTCCTAATCTTGTCTCATGTGAATCTAGGATCTGTAGTTTTTGATGATTAGTGCCCTTTCTTTAGACTTCTGTCGTAGTTGTTTCTGTTCACTTTTGATTGCTTTCAATTTTCAAGAGTGAAAGCTGGAGTGTGCTCTTTTCTGTTCACTTTTGATGAACTCTTTACTCCATTTCGTACTTCTCAACTGCGATCTTTTTTAGTTTTAGTTTTACATGTATATTATGGCTCTTTTATCACTCAATTTCTTTGAATACCTGAATCAAAACATTTTTCCTTTTTAGATGCCTTAGTTCTTGACAATGTTCACTATTATTGTCTGCTTAAAGGGTTCATAATTTGAAGTCTTATTTGTAATAATGTTACTATACAATCTTTAGTTATATTTACTTGTCTACAGTCTACTTGTATTTGATAGCCTATAAGGAATAACATTCTCTATGGTGTGTTTGTTTTTGTACTTTTGAATAATAACTTACTTATAGAAAATTGAATCGGTTTATAGTACAATGATCCATGGACACATGAAAAGAGCAGAGTGCTTAGCAGGGACTTTTGAAGTAGATAGTTGAACTAAACTATTTAAAATCAGACTTTCACAGAAGTGTCATTAATCTAGTGAAATAAGCTTCATTTCTTCACTTAGAGCATATTCTGTTTTTTCTAGGGTAGAGGACTATATCAATCTGAAATGCAGAACAGTTGCATCAAATATATCGCTTGTGAATCGTCTATGACCGGAAAGAAGTGACCTACGGGTGTAGGGCACAAAGGAATAAGATAAAAGGTTGCTGTTACCTTGTCTTTCAGATCCTCTCTTCAAATAAGAATAAGAGCCTTTCAAGATCAAGAAAGTAAAAAAAGGAAAGGAAAAAAAAGAAAAGAAAAGAAAAGATAGGAAAAATAAGAGAAAGAGTGGGCATACAAGTAATTAAAACACTAGATAGGAAAGGCCCTAACAATATAGGAATTTACCTGTAGAAAAGTGGAAAGAGAACCCGATAGAAGTAGCTATAATTTATAAATATAAATATTTCGAGGTCTTTACCTTACATGATTACATTACCTTTTAACCCAATTCTTCAAATTTGAGAAAATGAAAGTAGGAAAAATAAGATTGAGGACTTGAAGATTAAAAATTAGACCCCACTTGCTATTCTTATACATGTTTATCAGTTATTAAGTGTGAGTAGGTAAAAGAATAGTAATGTTAATTCCCAGTGGAGACAAGAAAAAGAGAATTGAGGGGAGATAGTCAATTAAATTAGTTTGATAATCTATTGAGAAAATTAAGACTAATGGTGGAATCAGTTGTGATTCGTGAAGTGAACCTTCTTTATTCTTCTGTATTGGAGAACATTGTCGCACATGGATTAATGTAAAAATATTGAGTCATATATTAGTATATGAGCTACTCTACTCATATAATCAATTGGTTTCTCAACAAGAATATGGGCAACCCCATTTTCTCATGACCAATTGATTTTGAGATGGAATCTCATATATATTTTTCTTTTGCTTTGGTATTAGGCTACCATTATATTCTTTGATATCCTGGGCTTTTCACTTGTAAAGACATGAAAATGTTTTCCGTTAAATCCTTATTCCTTGATTATGTTACAATTTGATATGGTCAAAAGTATGAATCTGGCTGGATGTGAAACTTTCAGGTGTATCCCACTATTACTATTAGTTTCATATCATAAATGAACATTTTACTCATTGAGAGTTGCAACAATGTAATATGAACATAAAGTTGCCAAGTAAAGGGTTTTATTGATTGAAACTATGACTTGTTCTTACATCAACCCTTTAATTCGAACAAGAAAATGAGAATCCCGACTTTAAACTTGTTTACCTAAGATTGATTCTTGTTCCTCTTTTCTTCTATTTGACATTTCCATGCTGATCTTGTTTATAAATTACATGAACACAGAACATGTGAAATTTGTGGATCAACTGCAATCAATGTATCTGGTGTTAGTGAAGCTGAGATGATGGAACAATGGAACGACTCGAATGATACTGCAACAACAACGCCTGCAGCTGCCCCCATCCACCCAGCAGAGACACGAAACTTCTGGCAGGGTCATCGGTTCCTAAACTTCTTGTTAGCTTGTATGGTCTTTGCTTTTGTCATCTCTTGGCTGTTCCACTTCAATGTACCCTCATAAAGCCTGACGAGAAGCCATTTTTCCGAGTGTTAATGTTTTCAAAAGAACAAGCTCCGTTGGAGGTACTGTCTTTGTACATCTTCCCAATATTACAAGCTTGTTAGCTAGTTACTTTTCAACGAAACGGCAAATTGTTTATATAATATAATCCTCATTATTCTCAGGACAAATGTTTGTGTAATATAATATGTTTTTGAAGTTTTGACAAGCAAAAATTAATCGGTCTGGTGTGTTATGTTGTAACTTTTATGTTATAATTTTGTGGTAAGACATACGCCTATGAGTGTTGAATTTTTGAGACTTCAAAATATGCATCATGTTATATTGGTACATGCCAAATTGAGCACAACTCTTGGCACACTATTTTTGCAAACTATCGAAAATGCTCACATTCAATTATGTTTTATTTTTGTTTGAAAATTATGTGAACTTCCAATACAAATTACAAATTATCATATGTTATTTTATGTTATATAAATACTATTTTGGATTCTATTTTTTTAAAAAATATTGATCAACCTCTTTATTTTGTTAAATAATAATTTAATTTTTTTATTATAAAAAATTGAATATAATAATAGGGATATGATTTTGTCCTGTTATTGTACTTTCACGGATTGTAATCTGTAATGTACGATAGCCGTCAGATGAGGGAGTTATTTGATCTGACGGCTGAGGTTGATCTAGGGGTAATTAGGATTAAAAAGTAGAAACGTACCCTAACACTTATTTAATGTATCTTGAGACCCATCTAATGTACTACGGAATACATTTCGTGAAAGTACATCACGGGATAAAATCATATCCCTATAATAATACTATGAGTTTGATTTTGGTCAAACATTTTTAAGAAGGCTAATTATGTAATCCCTCATTTATTAGTGAGGGATGGCACACCTCAACATATTAGTGAACCATTAGATTATGGTACAATATAGATTTTTGGCATCCAATGGTAGTAATTTGTTTATTGAAATGTAAGGACAAAAATAGCCCTATAACTGGAACCTGAATAATTTTGTTGCCATTATTTTTAAAAAATAAAATAAAAAAATTATTTGTATTTTCTTCTTCAAACCCATTATTCTTTCTTTGTTTTTTGTCCAGTTTTTTATTTCTTTTCTCTGTTCATCTGATTTTTTTCTTTTCTTCCTTTCCATTGAAATCCAAATCTTGTAGAGAACCATTTATTGATCTTTTTTGTTGGGTATTTAAGATTACAGTAGGCCTTTCCAATATTTATAGTTATTTAGAGTTGCAGACACCTAGAAGCTTCCAAACTTTATTCAAAAAAAAGAAAACTTCCAAACTAAATGAGTACTCGTGCTTTTAGTGATTCAATTTTTCAAAACCAAAGGTAAGTAGTTCACCTTTTCTGTAAATTTATGCTCTCTTCTAATATATCATGTACATATTTTTCTCAAAAGCAATTTGAGGAACACTAACGAGGCCAGCGGGGATTTTTAATTTTTTTGTGTTTGGACATTGTAAAAGAATTTTTCTTTTTTACAAGATTTGTTGTAATTAATGTTACAATAGATCATTTATTCTCTGCTCATAATAATTTGAATGTAATTGCAGCTCACATGCTGGTTTCCCATTGTTGTTAGTTTTCTTTACTAATATTGTAATATTTTGAAACTTTTGACTTTCTTTAGGATAAATAAAATTTCTTAATAATGAAATAAAAAAAAAATCTACTGTATCTATATAGTTTTTTTTTGCTGGGTTGTCTAACATATAGTCGAAGGAATACAAATTCCTTCATAGAAAATACTAACTGTTAAAAGATAAATACATCTACCCAATAAAAATAAATTACACATTTAACTTTATTATTGTACTAATTTACCCAATAAAAATAAATTACACATTTAACTTTATTATTGTACTAATTTACTCAAAAGAATAAAAGACATTAAAAATTTATTTCTCTTATTAAACACTAGTGAACAAAGCCGCACTTCGTGTGGCATGTATAATAATTTAAAAAAATTTATTCACACTAAAAGTATATTTTTTTTGTTAGGACAGCAAAATATAACTTTTTTTTATTACACATAAAAATAATAGGATTACAACTTAATACTAAAAATATTTTGAATATTAAAAGTACATAAATATAACAAAAAAATCACTAATTTTATATATATATATTATTTCATTATTAAAGGAGCACCACAATTAAATGAATCTCTATGTGTATTTTTATAGCAGACCTTCAAATAAAATGAAAATCTATTTAAAAAATATATAAGAGAGAATTATTTATATATATAAAAAATAAAAAATAGTGATCAATAATATTTACTTTTAATATGAGATTGATTTGTGTTGTTCTCTATTTATATACATACTACTTTACATGATTAAAAGTTGAAAAGTATTTATTAGAAAATAAATAATTGAAAAAAAGAAAAAATTGTAGGAATTTAATGGACAAAGAAATATAAATAGTAGTTAATAAATTTCTCATTGATTTCAGTGGAAGTGCAATATGTAAGGATGATATTGATTTATTTAATTGTATAAATGAAGAAGTAGTAAGATCTGAGTATTTCTTCAAAAAAAAAAAAAAAGATCTGAGTATATATTTAATCGGGTTGTTATATACTTTTTTATAATATTATTAAATGAAAAAAATTATAAAAAAACCGTAAATTAGGTAAAGTAGAAAATTAGAAGGAGATGAAGTCACCACACTTATTTTTCTTTCAGATTTATATGTAGATATAAAAAATATACAGATAAATAGATCGATTAGAAGACAACTTAAAATTAAATATTAATAATTCAAAATTAGTTTATCAATAACCAAAAAAAATTTAAATTAATAATTTTTTAGAAAGTTAAATAATTAAAATTAATTAAAAAATACATACTACATATATCATTTTCAATATATTAATTATATGGTGTAATTTATAAAAAATTAATATAAATGTATTGTGATGTTTTTTTTATAAAGTTAAATGATTAAAATTAATAAAAAAAAATGCTAAAATATTATCTTCAATATATTAATTATATAGTGTAAATTAAAAAAATCAAAAGGCATCGCTAAAATTAATATAAATGTATGTAATTTATTACAAAACAGTTAACATAATAAAAATTTAAAGCTCATGATTGAAGGAGAGAAATATAATAAAATTTTAATTATTCATTATGAAAATTTATAAAAATAAAATTAAAAAAAATCATATTAGCTCTTATATAATTATTTTTTAGGTTTTCTTAGAGATACATATATATATTGTTAGACTTTTATTTGGGCTTACATTAAATTTTATTGGTTTTATTAAAACTTGGGTTGATTGGATAGTTCTTTGCTGTGTTAGCCCATATTGTTGGTGATCACTTGTTCATGGACTTAGCATCTGTGTGTAAAGTCTAGGTGAAGCAGAAGTGTGGGCTTTTCTAGTTAACTGAAGCCTTTGATGAGCAGGCCCAGTCCAATTAGGGTTTTGTAGCTAAGTCCCCTCCCTAACTCTATATATACATATTGTCTCATCACAATTGTATACCTTTTGATAATCAGATAAAATAAACTGCTTCTGATTTAGAGATCTAGGGAGGAAGACTTAGTTGATAGTATTGCACTATCAAATTGGAGTAACTGTTGTGGATCAAACAGAGATAATTGCTATGGATCAATCAGGTACACATACCTAATTATTATATATTACTATTGTGTTCTATGTTATATACAAATAGATCTTGGGTTAATTGTAAATTTATCTAACATGTGGTATCAGAGCATTCAGAATTCAGATGAAAACGTTATTGTTGTTCGCAGAAAGGAGACCGAAAAATCCAAAACCTTAAAACTTGAATAAGCAATATGAGCAATGCATTAGAAAATATTGTAGAATCAACTGGTCATTATAAACTCCCCTTTGGGGTGAGAATATAACACACACATGATTTACCTTCATGAAGTTAACAACAAAGAAAAAATACATATCATTTAAGAATTTTATTACCTTTGGGCAAATAAATTTCTTAAAAATATGTATTAATTCAAGCAAAAAATAATAATAAATTTATATATTTAAATTATTATCTTTGGGCAAATAATTAAAATATATATATATATATATATATATTTAATATTAACTCACCTCATGGAATGTGAACTAATATATATAACTACTACCTTTGGGCAAGTAATTACACATATAGCCAACCAAAATAAATATTTTCTGTAACATATGAAATTTGGTGATAAAACAATCATTGAAAATTAATAATTTTCAACCAAATTTCTAAAAGAGATATATAATTGCTTTTATTATATTGATAATCAAAAAATAAAGTGTCCACCATAACACATTATTTTTGTATCAAATAATCAAGTTTTATAACTTTAGAACAACAATTAATGGAAAAATGTGAAATAAAGAATATTGGTGGAGATTACATAGTCAAGATAAATTAAACAAGAGAGTGACTATGTCATATGGGACGAGAAGAAACCCAAAAATTTTTCTATGATTTACGGATTTTGAAAAATCATCAAAAATTATTTTTAATAATTTTTTAACTGCATAATTATCATTAAAATAATAATAATTATTAAACGGAGTCAAAAAATTAATTAAAAATCATAGAAAAATCAGAATTTTAATTTTAAGCACGCTGGAAAAAAAAACGTCGAAAAACGACACGGGACGTTGCTGCACGCGCCCCCACGCGCGGGCTGTGTGAGTGGGCATTACGGCTGGACATCACCTTCAACCTCCAGCCGGATCTCCAGCGGGTCGCGCGACCCGGTTCGGCCCCAGGCCGGTCTGGAAGAAATCCGGCCAAAAAACATCACGAAAACTTCGGCAAATCGAGGGGTTTTGATCGGGAATCAATTTCTACTCTTAAAATCGGTTCAATTCGGTTTGGAAAGGACTAAAACCGAGCATATTTTACTGATTATAATCCGAAAAAAAAAAACAAACTATCAACCCGATTCCATAATGTATGTCATACAATTCGAAAAATTAAACGTGTGGAAACATTGTAAATTAGTTGGTAATGAGATTTGCACCATCAATTTTAGTGTATAAACTATAGAATCAAAAAACCCAAATTGAATTTCATAAAGAAAAAAAAAATACATAAACCCTAAAAGTTTAATCTTTAAATTCTCCTAATTTACTCAAGGATTTTATGCAAGTAATATATCAAAAGAAAGAGAATTTAATGAGGAATAAAACCCCTAAACTTTTAAGATCGAAAAATAAAAAATTCAACATAAAATAATAACGAAATTAATATGTAATTGAAAAAAAAAAGTAACATATACATATTAATTGTTATAAAAATTATAGGTTCTAAATCATATACAATTGGCAATCTGATACCACATGTTAGATAAATTTACAATTAACCCAAGATCTATTTGTATATAACATAGAACACAATAGTAATATATAATAATTAGGTATGTGTACCTGATTGATCCATAGCAATTATCTCTGTTTGATCCACAGCAGTTACTCCAATTTGATAGTGCAATACTATCAACTAAGTCTTCCTCCCTAGATCTCTAAATCAGAAGCAGTTTATTTTATCTGATTATCTAAAGGTATACAATTGTGATGAGACAATATGTATATATAGAGTTAGGGATGGGACTTAGCTACAAAACCCTAATTGGACTGGGCCTGCTCATCAAAGGCTTCAGTTAACTAGAAAAGCCCACACTTCTACTTCACCTAGACTTTACACACAGATGCTAAGCCCATGAAGCAACCACAACCAGGGGCTAAGGGATCTCAGAAGATAAGTGAGAGGGAGTCAAAGCTTAAAGTGGCACTTATGTTAGAGTTGATGTTATCTATATTGGCACACTTATTCTTGAATTACAGTTTAGTGTTCAGATTGTTTTGAACAGTAATTTCTTGATTCCTATTTTTAAAGTAATTCAGTTTCGCTTCCGCTTATAGTTAAACAATAATTTTCTTTTCGTTTTGCCAATTATAGTGTTGACATTATGTTTGACTCCGAATAATTGGAAACTGTTTTTACTCTGATATTCTTTTCAAATTATCATTGACTCCCTTAGCTTCCTTTTTCAATGCTGTGAATATTGTGGGTAAGAAATCTTATATAAAGATAACATCCTTATTATTATGGCACGATATATCGGGTCATATTTCTAAACAAAAAATGATCGATTCCTTCTAGCTAAAATTCTTCCTCCTGTTGATGTTTCTGGTTGGAATACTTGTGCTGATTGTACTTGTGAAAAATTGACTAAAATAAGAAAGCAGACTGCTATCTATAGTCATTCTTTATAAGAGATTATCCACACTGACATTAGTGGACCTTATTCCACCACGTTGTGCAGAAACAAGTATTTATCACTTTTATCAATGATTTTTCTCGTTATGGATTCACCTATTTGATTCAAGAAAAATCCAACGCTCTTGATAAAGTTAAAATCTTTCGAAAGGGTCTTCAGAAACAATTAGGAAGAGTCATCAAAGTTGTTCTTTCAGATCGTGGAGGAGAAATTATGGTTGTTATTCAGAATATGGACTACGCATGAGGCCTTTTGCTGCATATTTTCTCGAAAATGGTGTAGTTTCTCAGTACACTATGTTAGGTTCACCTGAACAAAATGGGGTTGCTGAAAGGAGAAATCACACTCTCATGGATATGGTTAGAAGCAAGATGAGTAGATCAAATCTACCACAGTTTTTATGGGGTAAAGCACTCATGACTGCAACTTATATTTTAAATCGTGTTCCCAGTAAATCTGTTCCCAAAATCCTTTTGCGTTGTGGATTGAAAAGAAGCCTAGTCTTAATCATCTTCATGTATGGGGTTGTCCAGCTAAAGTACGGATTTATGATCCTAATTTGAAAAAGTTAGATTCGAGAACCAATCTCTGTTATTTCATTGGTTATCCAATGCACTCAAAACGCTATCGCTTTTGCTATCCTACTCGTGGTACGCGAATTGTTGAATCTCAGACTGCTAAATTTTTTTTTTGGAATTTGATGTTGCTGAAAATATTCCTTCAACATCTCTTGAAATGGGGGAGTCATCTAAAGGAATTTGTATTCCTATAACATTTTCAAGAGATGATAATAGTAGTCTCTATCCTACTCCAGTTGGTAATGCTCCCATTGTTGATGAATACATTGCTCCCGATATCGAAGATGATGAAGGTCCTATTATTGATGAAGGGTCTATTAATGATGAAGCTCCTATTGTTAATGAGAATCCTGTTATTGAAGAAATTCCAGTTGTGAAAGATGTTATTCGAAACAATGATCAACAAAGAGAAGTTATTCCAGAAGTACCTCCTCTAAGAAGATCTCAGAGACAAATGAAGTCAACAAAGTGTCATGATAATTTTGTTTATCTTGGAGAAGGAGAATATGATATTGATCATTTTGTGGATCCTGTCACTTTTAGTGAAGCACTTAATAGTCCACAATCTTCAAAATGGTTAGCAGCTACGGATGATGAGATCGACTCCATGAACAAAAATGGTGTATGGGAGCTAGTTTTATTACCTGATGGTTTTAAACCAATAGGTTGTAAGTGGATTTTAAAGGCTAAAAGGGATAAAAAGGGACAGATTGAAAGGTTTAAAGCGTGTTTAGTGGCTAAAGGCTTTACTCAAAGAGAAGGTATTGATTACACTCAAAATTTTCTCACCTGTTTCCACTAAAGATTCATTCAGAATTATTATGGATTTAGTTGTGCACTCTGATTCAGAGTTGCATCAAATGATTGTTAAAACTGTTTTTCTGAATGGAGAATTGAGTGAGCAAGTCTATATGTCTCAACCTGAAGGCTTCGAGGAAAATGGAAATGACAATTTGGTTTGCAAATTGAGATGATCCATTTATGGTCTCAAACAGGCATCTCACCAGTGGTACTTGAAGTTTGATAAGGTTGTGACACTGTTGGGTTTCATCGAGAACAAGTTTGACTAGTGTATTTATATGAAGATTAGTGGGAGTCATCATATTTTTTCTTGTTCTTTATGTAGATGATATTTTACTTGCCAGCAGTGATTTGTCATTACTAAATGAGACCAAAAATTTTATGTCTTCCAATTTTGATATGAAAGATCTTGGAGAGACATTCTATGTTTTGGAGATTGAGATTCATCATGATAAGAATTGAAAATTTCTTGGCTTACCTCAAGAAGCTTACAATAATCGTGTGCTCAAAAGGTTCAACATGGATTTGTGTAAAGCTGGTTTCGTTCCTATTTTGAAAGGGACAAATTTACTAAGCAACATTGTCCTAAGAACGACTTAAAAAGAGAAGCAATGAAGAATATCCCATATGCAAGTGCAGTAGGGAGTTTGATGTATGCTTAGGTTTGCACTAGACCTGATATTGCTTTCTTAGATATTTTCAAACTGAGTAATATATAAATTTCTGTTTGCTATCATATATAAAATTTAAGCACATTTAAATTATGTCTTAATACATATGTTTCTGTTGTTATAAATTAAAAAAAAATCATATTAGCTCTTATATAATTATTGTTTAGGTTTTCTTAGAGATACATATACATATGTCTATTATAATATATATATATAAATTTTATGGAGAGAGATAGAAATTTATCATTTTAATATACTTTGTAATTAAAAACTAAATAAAAATAAAATTAATATAGAATTTTAAAGTAGAAAAAATTATTAATAACTTTGTTGCAAAAAATTTATTAGAGAAGAACTTGATACTTATATATATATATATCAAAGTAATATAATTTTTCAAAGAAAAAGAAAAAATTGTCCAATAGTTATATCAAAGTACAAGGAGGTCGTCTTTTTCTGATATACCAAGATCTCAAAGCGTGAGATATGCAACCACATCACCAAGGTTTGAGTTTACTGATGTTCAAAGGCCAAGAGGCCAAAAGAAGAAAGGAGCTTTAAAAGAAATTAAAGGAGCTCTTAATAAGATCTTCAAAGGTCTTTTTAAGAGTAAAAAAAAGCACCTTTCCGAGAATGCGGAGACGGAAATTCCAGGAGCGCCCGTAAATTCAGAGGCAAGTGATCACGATTATCAGTCTGATCATTTTGCTAATGAACCTAATCATCCTATCCCCGATAATATAACAGAAGAAGAAGAGAGTTTCGAATTTGTTACACCTAGGAATAGCTTTGAATTTGTTATTCGTAGGAATCTTGAGAGTGAAGATGATGACCAAAATAGAAGAAATTCATTTTGGATAAAAATGTAATAATAAAGATTTTATTATAATATATATATATATATATGTTTCTGTTGTTATAAATTTTATTAATATTATATTAGAAAAATTTTCTTAGATATTTTCAAACTGAGTAATATATAAATTTCTGTTTGCTATCATATGTAAAATTTAAGCACATTTAAATTATGTCTTAATAGATATGTTTCTGTTGTTATAAATTTTCTTAATATTATATTACAAAGATTTTCTTAGATATTTTCAAACTGAGTAATATATAAATTTCTGTTTGCTATCATATATAAAATTTAAGCACATTTAAATTATGTCTTAATACATATGTTTCTGTTGTTATAAATTAAAAAAAAATCATATTAGCTCTTATATAATTATTTTTTAGGTTTTCTTAGAGATACATATATATATATGTCTATTATAATATATATATATATAAATTTTATGGAGAGAGATAGAAATTTATCATTTTAATATACTTTGTAATTAAAAATTAAATAAAAATAAAATTAATATAGAATTTTAAAGTAGAAAAAATTATTAATAACTTTGTTGCAAAAAATTTATTAGAGAAGAACTTGATACTTATATATATATATATCAAAGTAATATAATTTTTCAAAGAAAAAGAAAAAATTGTCCAATAGTTATATCAAAGTACAAGGAGGTCGTCTTTTTCTGATATACCAACAACTTTGAGTACAAGGAGGTCGTCTTTTTCTGATATACCAAGATCTCAAAGCGTGAGATATGCAGCCACATCACCAAGCTTTGAGTTTACTGATGTTCAAAGGCCAAGAGGCCAAAAGAAGAAAGGAGCTTTAAAAAAAATTAAAGGAGCTCTTAATAAGATCTTCAAAGGTCTTTTTAAGAGTAAAAAAAAGCACCTTTCCGAGAATGCGGAGACGGAAATTCCAGGAGCGCCCGTAAATTCAGAGGCAAGTGATCACGATTATCAGTCTGATCATTTTGCTAATGAACCTAATCATCCTATCCCCGATAATATAACAGAAGAAGAAGAGAGTTTCGAATTTGTTACACCTAGGAATAGCTTTGAATTTGTTATTCCTAGGAATCTTGAGAGTGAAGATGATGACCAAAATAGAAGAAATTCATTTTGGATAAAAATGTAATAATAAAGATTTTATTATAATATATATATATATTTCTGTTGTTATAAATTTTATTAATATTATATTAGAAAAATTTTCTTAGATATTTTTAAACTGAGTAATATATAAATTTCTGTTTGCTATCATATGTAAAATTTAAGCACATTTAAATTATGTCTTAATACATATGTTTCTGTTGTTATAAATTTTCTTAATATTATATTACAAAGATTTTCTTAGATATTTTCAAACTGAGTAATATATAAATTTCTGTTTGCTATCATATATAAAATTTAAGCACATTTAAATTATGTCTTAATACATATGTTTCTGTTGTTATAAATTAAAAAAAAATCATATTAGCTCTTATATAATTATTTTTTAGGTTTTCTTAGAGATACATATATATATATGTCTATTATAATATATATATAAATTTTATGGAGAGAGATAGAAATTTATCATTTTAATATACTTTGTAATTAAAAACTAAATAAAAATAAAATTAATATAGAATTTTAAAGTAGAAAAAATTATTAATAACTTTGTTGCAAAAAATTTATTAGAGAAGAACTTGATACTTATATATATATATATATATCAAAGTAATATAATTTTTCAAAGAAAAAGAAAAAATTGTCCAATAGTTATATTACAAAATATCCATTGGGGAATAATATATGAATGAATAATCTTTTTCAAGTAATCTGAAAATATAAAACATCAAAAAATAAGAAAAAACATAATAAAAGCTTGAAAAATGAGCATACATTACTGAGTAGTGAAAATAATCAACATCAAGAATTAAAAAGAAATACAATTAATATGTCAAAAACTTCAAAACTATGAGTGGACTTTGTTACCAAAAAATCTATTAGAGAAAAACTTAATACCTAATTTGTAATTAAAACTTTGACAAAAAAATTTGTAATTAAAAACCAAATAAAAATAAAAGAAATATAATCTTTCATAGCAAGAGAAAAAATTACCTAATAATTTTGCTGCAAAGTATCCATTGGAGAATAATTTTTCGATGATTGATCTTTTTCGAAATCTGAAAAATATAGAACATCAAGAATTAAAAAAAAAATAACAAAAACTTCAAAAAATAAATATATATTGCTAAGTAATAAAAATAGATCAACATAAAAAATTAGAAGGAAAAATAATTAACATAACAAAAATTCTATAAAGTTTAACTTGATCTTGGACACTATATATAGGTTTTTTGTAGTGGAAGAATACAATAATTTATTAAAGAATACAAATAGTTTTAATATCATAATAGAATATTATATACACATAAATAATAAGAGTTACATAAGAATACAAATAGACTTTTTTTAATTAAAGAATACAAATAGTTTTATCATAATAATAGGACATTAATATAAATATAAAAGATAAGAGCCATACATAAATAATATAAATAATTTTTTTTAGTTTAAAGAATACAAATAGTTTTAATATAATAATAGAAATAATAAAAAAATTGAGAAAATAGAAAAGGTAAAAGAAAACTATGTGTGATGACACATGGCCAATTTTTTTTTTCTAATTATTTTGTATATTATTATGTATGTTTATAATAATAAAATTGGTAGTAATTATTTTAGAATACTATAAGTTCTTAGTTTAATTTTTTTAATGATTTCTTTTAGTTTAGTATACATGGCAATATATATATATATATATATATTTATTGATATATAGATATAGATATATTTCTTGAAATATGCTATCTATTAGTTTTGATATTTTACACTAATTTATTGTTATTTATAAAGAAAAAAATGTTATGAAGAAGGCTCTCGGTTGCTTGACCTACTCATCTTTCTTGTAGGTTAATGATAATTATTAGAGATTGCCACTTAATTATTTTTAAGGACTCAATCTTGAGAAAAGATGAAAGGTTGGTTAATCTTAGATTTATTCTAATTGAATCTAAGAATTAGAATAAAACACTAATTAAATCTAATTAAGTCTAAAAATTAAGAGATGAGAATTAAAGAAAGAAGATAATAAAACTTGCCATGTGGCAATTTTTGTGCTTTCCTTTAATGTTTAATTTAGTATACATAATAATTTTGTTAGAATACTATAAGTCTTTGGTTTAATTTTTTTAATTAGTATGTATTAATTTAGGTGCCGATTGATAACACTTTTTTAATCAGTTTTCTGTTTTTAAAATTGAAAAAGTGAAAATATTTTTCAAAAACATGTTCTATAAAACTGTTTTTACTTTTCAATTTTTTAATTGAGAATCAAAATTTTAAAAACAAAAAAAAAATCACTTTCAATATTTTTTTTAAACAGTCTTTTTTCTTAATTAATATCTTGGACTCTGATCATGACCCGGACCCAAATCCCCCACGGTCCTGGCGCTGAACCCGGCCTCTGACTTGAACCCAAATCCGACCCCGGACCTAGACCCGACGTAAATAAAATCAAAAAATGAAACTGAAAATGAATTTTACAGAACACACTTTTGTTTTTTGTTTTTAAAATTGAAAAACAAAAGTAGTTACAGAACGCATTTTTGTTTTTCAAAAGCAAAATTTTTAAAAGCAAAAATTTTACTTTCATTTTGTGATTAAAAAATTAAAAAACAAAAGTGTTACCAAACGGCACCTTAGTGTTAGTTATTAATTATATACTAATTTTTTTAAAATAAATTAGAAAAATAGAAAAATAGGCATTAGACAAAATAAGAAGATTAAGAGTGCAACATCAACTCCTTCAAACCTTAATTACTTAATTATTAAAAATATACAATTATTTATCAAAATATGAATAATAAATTATTTAATTTTATAGAGTAATATATAAATCAATACCCTTAAAAAATATTTATTAGAGACGGAAGTAACATAATAAAAAATGTTATTTATAACCTACATAGATAATACTTTTTTTTTTTTAAAAAAAATATTATCTATGTAGAACTTTAAGTTTGTATTTGTAAACTATGTAGGACTTTAAGTTTGTATTTGCAATTTTGTAATATTTTATTTCTAAACAAAATATGAAAATGTTACAAAATTTTAAAAATACAATGAAAAAAATTTAAAATACCACCAAGACTCTTTTGCACTTTTTTTTTTTTTATATTTATATATAGATATAGATTTTCTATATTAAATAAAAATTTAAAACTTATTGGATAAAATATAAATCAATAAAGAAAAATATTTATTGGACATAGAAAGCTGCATAACAAAAGTGTTATTTATAATCTACATGGATAATACCTTATGTGTTTCTAAACCATGTGGGACTTTAAGTAGATATGTGTAGTAGTTTATTTCTTAACAAAATATGAAAATATCACAAAATTTTCAAAATACAATAAAAAAAATGTAAGATGCCACCTAGACTCCTTTGTGCTTTCCTTTATATTTATATATTTTTTTTTAAAAAAGTATTATCTATGTAGAACTTTAAGTTTGTATTTGTAAACTATGTAGGACTTTAAGTTTGTATTTGCAATTTTGTAATATTTTATTTCTAAACAAAATATGAAAATGTTACAAAATTTTAAAAATACAATGAAAAAAATTTAAAATACCACCAAGACTCTTTTGTACTTTTTTTTTTTTTTTTTTTTATATTTATATATAGATATAGATTTTCTATATTAAATAAAAATTTAAAACTTATTGGATAAAATATATATCAATAAAGAAAAATATTTATTGGACATAGAAAGTTGCATAACAAAAGTGTTATTTATAATCTACATGGATAATACCTTATGTGTTTCTAAACCATGTGGGACTTTAAGTAGATATGTGTAGTAGTTTATTTCTTAACAAAATATGAAAATATCACAAAATTTTAAAAATACAATAAAAAAAATGTAAGATGCCACCTAGACTCCTTTGTGCTTTCCTTTATATTTATATATAGATAGATTGTGTACCATCCGGCTATCGAAACCTTAATATCACTATTGCTACAGTAAAATTATTTTTCTCATTTGAAGCATGTCAAACCTCAAACTGAGGTGATGTTTTATATAAGTCCCCTTTTAAGAATTAGGTTTAGATTGAAAATAGGCCACAATAGTTAGAGTTAGAGAAAAAAAAATTTAGGGCTAGGAAGATGATGTTTTAGGTTTATCATTAAAAACATTTAAGGAAATCTAGTTGATTGTATTATTATATTTGATTATATAAAATTCAAAGTCTAAATTGTCATTTAGCAAAATAAATATACATGTTAGCAATTTTTTGCAAAACATAAGATTAAAAATAGTATAGGGTAATAATAATAAAATTGTTTTTAGTCTCCCGTTAGTCTCGGAGCATCTGAAACTGCCTGGGAATCGCAGTCCCTTCATGGGAAGGGTGGAGTCGACATCTCTGATCGTCAATTTTCTACAGTTTCTTTCGATTTTTCGAGTGATCATCATGGATTTGGAGCTGGTGTCTCGGTTAACAGAGGTCTTGCGCCTGGATGATTTCGACGGACCGGTTCTGGTTTTGAATAAAGCTGGCGTAGAGGAAGGTAAGAGGAGTTTGGATTTGTCTCTGGTTGGCAAAGTTATTGGCCCTAAACCGGCCAATAAAGATGGAATTGAGAATGCTATGAAGGGGGTTTGGAAACTCAATCATCGGTTTCAGGTGGAAGAGTTGAGTTCCAAAAATGTTTTTCGGTTCTTCTTCGGTAGCCGTGAGGATAGGCAGCGGGTTTATGGTGGGGGACCATGGACAATCGATAAACAATTGATTTGTTTTGTGAAGCCGATGGGGTTGGGAGAGATTTCAAAAATGAATTTTGATTTTACGTCCTTTTGGATATCGATCAATAATGTTCCGTTGGCGTGTATGACCGAGTTGTTTGCACGGGAATGGGGCAAGAGGATTGGTAAACTTGAAGACATTAAGCTTGTCAATGGGACTATGAAGGTTAGAGTGAGGATGAATATTACTGAACCTCTTAAACGAGGGCTGCGGGTGGCGGTTGACGAGCAAGGTAATGAGGTTTCGCTATTATTTCAATATGAACATTTACCTGATTTTTGTTTTGATTGTGGTATAATCGGGCATAAGGCATTGGATTGTCCTTTGAGGGACTTTGGTGGGGATAATCCTAGACCTGATCGTGGGAGATATGGTTCTTGGATGTGTGCTCCGAGTTCACCACCGCGTGATCGATTTCGGTACCAGAAAAAGCGTGATAATTCTCCTTCTAATAGGCCGATCATGTCTATGGGAGAGGCATCACGAATACTAGTTGCGATGGAGAAAGGTCGAGTTCGTTATTTGGGTCCATCGCAGGAGGAGTTAGCTCCCACGGCTATGTTAGAGGCCCGTGAACGTGAGGATGAAGGGAAGTCTGGGCTTGATGCTACGGTTCATCATGGTTCACATTCGGCCGTTCCGTCTTTTGATGTGCAGGCTGAGGCTTTGGGTGTGCAGTCTACCACGGTTGGCACATGGGTGGAGGTGGTTAGTAAGAATGATCGTGAGGTGGGGAAGGTGATGTCAACATGTGAAATGGGAGTGACAACTGAGGCATTGGCGGATGTAATAGCCATTCATGGTGCCGGTGGTGAGTGTTCAAGGGTGCATGCTATACCCGATTGTGGCACGGGTAAGTGTTTGATGGAGGGGGAGTGTTCTATGGATGTGGCTAGTGGCTTTGTAGCTGGGAAAGCGACCGACAGTGGTGTGGGGAAAGTGAAACATCATAGCATGCATGGATTGAATAGTGTTGATAAGGGTAAGGGTGTAATGGACATTTCGTCTCAAGTGGAATTTTCATTTACCCAAGCTCTACAAGAAACTTTTGAACCGCTTATCCATGCACAAAAGGCCAAGACTTGGAAGCGTCTTAATTCATCTCGTGGCCGTGGGTCTAAAGGTAAGCCGAGCTCTATTCCCATTAGTCCAAAGTTATCACATGTGTTAGTTGCTAATGCTAAAAATAAGGTGAGTCCGAAAGTGGGAGGAGGAGGTAAAAGGAAAATGGATGTTGATGTTCACTATGAGAATGTGAAGAAGGGCCGGTTGGAGGAGCAGTCTAAGGTGGTCCCTGAGAAAGGTTGTAGTGTATTGGCGAAGCCTGCGGAGCAGGCTCGCCAGGGGCCATGAGTTTGCTATGCTGGAACGCACGAGGACTGGGGAATCCTGGTGCGTTGACTGCTTTACGAACGGTGGTTCGTAAGTATTCCCCAAGTTTAGTTTTTCTATCTGAAACTAAACTTTATGGTGGGTGGGCGGAAGGTATACGCCGTCAGATTAGTTTTTCTTAGTTTTCATGTTGATTGTGTGGGGAAGAGTGGTGGTTTGTTATTATTGTGGAATGATGATTGGGAGGTGTCTGTTAAGTCTTTTTCGGTTGGTCATATTGATGCATTGGTGCAGTGTCCGGGGTTGAATTTATGGAGGTTCACAGGGTTTTATGGGAATCCTAAGGCAAGTTCCAGAATTGATTCTTGGCAATTGTTGTGTCAGCTTAAGGGTTTGTTTGATCTCCCTTGGATATGTGGTGGTGATTTTAATGAAATCCTTTCAATTAGTGAAAAGAAGGGTGGTGTTGACCGTAGCTTGTCTGCTATTTCTGAATTTCAACAAGCCTTGGATAAGTGTGATTTGGTTGATATGGGTTTTGAAGGACAGTGCTTTACTTGGCTTAATAAAAGGCAAGGTGCTGCGCATGTGCAAGAACGATTGGATCGCTACTTTTGTAACCAGGAGTGGCATAATTTATTTCCGTCGGTTAAAGTCCTTAATGGAGATTTTCTTCATTCCGATCATCGTCCTATTGTTGCTATGCTGGAAAATGTTGTTCGCAGTCGCCAATATGATAAAAAGAAAAGCTTTCGGTTTGAAACTCATTGGTTGAAAGATACTGAGTGCCGTGACATTGTTACTCAAACGTGGTTGTCTCCAGATGTTCCTTTGGATAACCAAGACAGTATTCTTGATATTTTTGGGAGGTGTGCTGATCGATTAGGGGCCTGGAATAAAACCAAGTTTGGTTCAATTCCTAAGCTGGTGCGTGATACTCAGAAACAGTTGGACGATCTCCTAAGTGTGGCTGCCCCGTTGGTTCAAATGGATGAAGTCAAACGGCTTGAGAGTAAGTTGAATAATCTCTTGTCCAGGGAAGAGTGTTATTGGAGGTTGAGATCTAGGGCGGATTGGCTTGCTATGGGTGATCGGAATACAAAGTATTTTCATAATAAAGCTACGGGAAGGAAGAAGAAGAATGCGATTGTGGAAATTATGACGGAAGATGGCAGAAAGTTAACTACGGAAGAGGATATTGTGGGTGAGATTGAGCATTACTTTGGTACTATTTTTTCCTCGACATCTCCTACGCTGCAACAAGTGGAGAATGGGATCGCCAATATCGGTGCTACAATTTCTCAGGAAGAGTGTGCTAAGCTTGAAACGCCCTTCACTTATGAGGATGTGTTGTGTGCGGTTAAGGCTATTGGGGCTACTAAGGCTCCTGGGCCGGATGGGTTTCATGCTATTTTCTTCCAGAAATATTGGGATATTGTTGGTCCACGGGTTTCAGCTGTGTGCCTTGCGATTTTGAATGGTCACCAATCTGTCAGAAAGTTTAATAAGTCGAATGTAGTGTTGATTCCAAAAATCACTAAGCCGTCGTTTGTCAAGGAGTATGGGCCTATTAGTCTTTGTAGTGTGATGTATAAGATTGTGGCGAAGGCTGTGGCTCTAAGATTGAAAGGTACCTTATCTCCTCTAATTTCTTCATTTCAAAGTGCGTTTGTGCCGTGTAACACCCTAACTAACATAGACGTATTACGTGATTTTTAAACATACTGTGCAGCTCGTTGCTAATCAACGAGGTTTATGGAAAACGTGATTAATTAAAATTTTTGCTTTTTAATTAAACTTATAAAATAATATTACAAAAGACTCGGGATCCCGATTACAAAATCATTTACAAAAAGATTTAACTGTTCATACAAAATAAATGTCGCCTAGCGACTAGTTACAAAATCAGCCTCGCTGTCCCGAGGATCGTACTCTCCAGGCCTAACCGCCCCGACATGTACAATCTTCACAAGCTCGTTCACGGTCCATCAGCTTTAGCCTTGCCTTTACCTACACATAAACGTAGAACTGTGAGTCGACAGACTCAGTAAGAAAAGCATAATAATATTCATACATAATCCCGGTCATGATCAGACGCCCATACCCCTGATCATAACCCTAACTGCCGTGTCCAACACGATACTGAGTCCCGCTACTGCCGTGTCCAACACGGTACTGAGCCACTACTGCCGTGTCCAACACGGTACTGAGTTCTGAACGTTCATAGGGACGGTACTATTGACACGTAACAGCCTGATCGGTCGAACCGGTCATACTCCGGCTGCTGGTCATACTCCAGCCTGTACCGACGGGATACGTCAATAGTACGGAACCACCAACCAAGTGTCAGCCTGATCGATCGAACCGGTCATACTCCGGCTGCTGGTCATACTCCAGCCTGTACCGACGTGACAGGGTTGGATGGTTCGAAGCCAACATACATAACTAATGTAATCTAACAGGCTTCCTACATGCACGCTAAACATGTAATCTACATATGCATACTGTTATACTAATCTTACCTGGATTCCGAATTCAGGTGTGCCGGTCAACCTGACTGGAACTTTAGCTGAGCGGCGGATTACAGGCTCCTAAACCATAAAAATCACAACACTATAAGTGACACGCTAAATCACTTCTCGGAGACTTAAACTAGGAACTAAAAGTTTTCCTATCGATAAAAAGCATGGCAATACCCCCTAAAACATAAAATCGAGGAAATCTAGGGTTTCTGAAAATTCCCCAACCGGTAGACCGGTTGCCCAACCGGAATTCCGGTTCTGGAAAATTCAGGACCCCCATCCGGAATTCCGGATGCACAACCGGAATTCCGGTTCCTCGCAGGCAGCAAACATAAAAATTCATAACTTGCACAATTCGACTCCAAATCAATTCAAACCTTCCAGACCTATTCCATATGACCCAAAGAACATTACTAAGGCACCAAAACCACCCAGATTGCACCAAAGCAAAAAGTGCCATTAAAGCTCAAGCTTTGAGTTCTAAACTCAAACTTGAGTAAAATCACCTAACATGCATTCAAACCAACTCAAATCCTCTTAAACAAGCATATTATAACCTCTGAAAATAATTAAAAACTTTAACAACAACACAGCAACAGATTCACAACATTTCCTTCAAAAATCACATTTTTGAGCTAGAAATTCCAAATTTGAGACAAAGTAATTTACATGCATTTCTAACAGCTTAATTAACTTCAAATTAACATGCTTACATCTCAGAAATTATCAATAAAACACAGCAGTAACAACAACTAAGAATTCATGCATGCATCATCATCTTTTCACCATTTTTATTCAAGAAAATAAAGAAAGAAGCTAGGAATCACATACCACAATCAAGAGATCACAAACTTAGGTTGAATCTAGCTGAAAATTGATGAAAATCCCAGCCCTAGAATCCCATGCAACCAGCCGAAAAAAGAGAGAAGGAAAAGAGAGAGTTTCTTTGAAAATTTTCTCTATTTTTCTAAGTGTAGAAAATGATGCTTTGAAAAGTAAATTGAAGTAAAAAGGATTCATTTCAGCCAACAACAATTAAAATAAACATTTATTTTTCAATTTACAAATTCACTAAAAGACAAAATACTAATGGGGCAAAAAGACCATTTTGCCCCTCCACACTAAAATCACATAAATAACACTAAAGGGGTATTTTTGGGAAATTCCAAATTCCCGGCCATTCCCGACATTCCCAATGTCTAATAAACCGCCCCAAACTACTAACATACTAAGTTGTGATTTCTACTGAGCCAAACACCGAGTTCCAAAATACCGGGCACCGGAAATGCAAAATATGAAAACTACTGAATGACATAGCTATGCATTTCTGAATTCAATAAATAACAGTATAATAAATTATTTAAATGGCTATAAATAATTTCATAATTAATCATAATTAACTGCTAATTTCCAAATTAAACTAAGCGGGCTTTACAACTATCCCCCCCTTAAAAGGATTTCGTCCCCGAAATCTAACCTGAATAACTCTGGGTATTGAGCTCTCATATACCGACTTCTAGCTCCCGTGTGGCTTCATCCACCTTCTTTGTTTCTCCGAGAAAACTTTGACCAATGCTATGGTCTTATTTCGAAGGACTTTATCCTTTCTATCCAGGATCCGCACCGTCGTTCCTCATAAGTCATGTCTGGCTGTAGCTCAAGATTCTCATAACTGAGTATATGAGAGGGATCTGAAACGTATTTTCTCAACATCGACACATGGAATACGTTGTGAACTGCTGATAAGGCTGGAGGCAATGCTAACCGATATGCCGCTTGACCTATCTTCTCGAGAATCTCGAAAGGTCCCGTAAATCTAGGGCATAACTTGCCTCTTTTCCCGAAACATTTAATCCCCTTCATCGGAGATACCCGTTAAAATACATGGTCCCCTACTTGGAACTCAACATCTCTGCGTTTCGGATCTGCGTAACTCTTCTGTCTGCTCTGTGAGGCAAGCATTCTAGCTTTTATCTTCTCTATTGCCTCATTGGTCCGCTGCACTGACTCTGGACCTAAGTATTTTCTCTCCCCTGTCTCATCCCAGTGGATGGGAGATCTACACTTCCTACCGTATAACGTTTCATAGGGAGTCATCCCTATCGTACTCTGATAACTGTTGTTGTAAGAAAATTCTATCAACGGTAGATACTTATTCCATGAGCCTTCAAAGTCCATAACACAGGCTCTCAACATGTCCTCCAATATCTGAATTGTCCTTTCGGACTGACCATCTGTCTGAGGATGGAATGCTGTACTAAATTTCAGCCTTGTACCCATTGCCCGTTGCAAACTTTGCCAAAATTTGGAGGTGAACTTCGGATCCCTGTCCGAAACTATAGACTTCGGTACCCCGTGAAGTCTTACTATCTCTCTGACATACAACTCCGCCAACTGATCCACTGTAAATGTTGTTCTAACCGGCAGAAAATGAGCAGATTTCGTAAATCAATCCACCACTACCCAGATGGAATCAAATAAACCCGTGGTCCTAGGTAACCCGACCACAAAATCCATCGTGATATCCTCCCACTTCCATTCTGGTAGGGTTAGAGGCTGCAACAACCCTGCTGGTCTCTGATGTTCAGCCTTAATCTGCTGACAGGTGAGGCATCTCGATACGAATTCTACCAAATTCTTCTTCATGCCGATCCACCAGAAGTACGATTTAAGATCTTGGTACATCTTAGTGGTGCCGGGATGCAGAGAATACGGGGTATAATGAGCCTCGTCAAAGATCTCATTCCTAAGTTCCACACTATTCGGAACACAAACCCTGGCTTTATACAAGAGCATCCCACTGTCTGACACTGAAAAGTCCTTGGCTTGACCAGCCAACACCTCATCTCTGATCTTCACTAACTCTGGATCCGTCATCTGAGCGACTTTTATTCTTTCCAACAGGTCAGATTGTAGCGTTTAAGTTGTGAAGTTGACCTACCACAAACTCAATGCTGGATCTAACCATATCCTCTGCTAGCTGAGGTGAGATCTGAACCATACTAGCTACTTGCCCGAGACCCTTTCTGCTCAGGGCATCGGCCACTACATTGGCCTTCCCAGGGTGATAGAGAATCTCACAGTCGTAATCTTTCACTAATTCCAACCAACGTCTCTGTCTCATGTTCAAATCTTTCTGAGTAAAGAAATACTTGACACTTTTATGGTCGGTATAGATTTCACACTTTTCCCCGTAAAGATAATGCCGCCAAATCTTCAATGCGAAAACCACCGCGGCCAACTCTAGATCATGAGTCGGGTATCGCTGCTCATAATCCTTTAACTGACGGGAGGCATAAGCGATAACCCGATCGGCTTGCATCAATACACACCCCAAACCCTGTTTGGATGCGTCACAATAAACTACGAACTTCTCCTTGTCCGAAGGCAAAGCTAGCACTGGAGCGGTAATCAACCTCTGCTTTAGCTCCTGAAAACTAGCTTCGCACTTGTCAGACCAAATAAGTCGCTGATTTTTCTTTGTAAGTTCGGTTAGGGGCATTGAAATTTTTGAAAACCCTTCCACGAACCTACGGTAGTACCCAGCTAAACCCAAGAAGCTTTTGATCTCTGTCACTGTCTTCGGTCTCGGCCAATCCCTGACGGATTCAATCTTCCCGGGATCCACCTTGATCCCATCTTTGCTCACAATGTGCCCTAGGAAGGACACCTGAGATAGCCAGAACTCACATTTCTTAAACTTGGCATAAAGCTTGTGTTCTCGAAGCCGTTGCAGTACCATCTAAAGATGTAACTCATGCTCCTCTTCTGATTGAGAGTACACGAGGATGTCGTCGATAAACACAATCACACAGATATCGAGGAAATCCTTGAATACTCTATTCATCAAGTCCATGAATGCTGTAGGAGCATTGGTTAGTCCGAATGACATAACCAGAAATTCGTAATGTCCATACCTAGTGCGGAAAGCCGTCTTCGGAATGTCCTCCTCTCGGATTCTCAACTGATGATAACCCGAACGGAGATCAATCTTAGAAAAGACCGTCTTCCCCTGAAGCTGATCGAACAAATCATCGATCCTAGGTAATGGATATTTATTCTTCACCGTCAGCTTGTTCAATTCCCTGTAGTCGATGCACATCCTCATAGATCCATCCTTCTTCTTGACGAATAAAACCGGGGCTCCCCAGGGTGACACACTGGGCCGAATAAACCCTATGTCAAGCAACCCTTGGAGCTGAATCTTTAATTCCTTAAGTTCAGCTGGAGCCATTCTATACGGGGCTTTGGAAACCGGTTCCACCCCTGGTGCCAAGTCTATCACAAAGTCAATCTCTCGCTGAGGTGGTAACCCTGGAAGTTCTTCGGGAAAAACATCCAAAAATTCCCGAACCACTTTGATGTCTTCTGGCCGAATGGTATCTGGCCGAGTGGTGTCCACCACCACGGCCAGAAACCCTAAACAACCGCCGTGCAACAATTCTCTAGCTGACATAGCCGAGATCACCGGGATTCGAGATCCCTGAACTGAACCAACAAACACAAATGGTTCTTCACTTTCCGGTTGGAAGATCACCATCTTCCTTTTACAATCTATACTCGCCGAATATTTAGATAGGAAATCCATTCCTAAAATAATGTCGAACTCTACTAAACTCATCTCTATCAAGTCAGCACTTAACTCTCTACCATCTATCCTGATCGGCATAGACCTAATCCACCTATTGGAGATAACCAATTCTCCGCCAGGTAATAGGGTTCCAAACCCTGATTCATATCTATCATACGGTCTATCCAATTTACTAAAGACTCTGGCCGCCACATAAGAATGTGTAGCCCCAGAATCAAACAGCACTGAATATAGCGAGTTATTAATAGAAAGCTGACCTGTGACAACTGATGGGCTGGCATCTGCATCAGCCTGAGTGATGGCGAACACCCTGGCTGGAGTGGGTATCGCCGGAGCTCTCGGTGCCTCTGATCGGAGCTGGGGACAGTCCCTCTTGAAGTGTCCGGGCATGCCACAGTGAAAGCAGCCCTGACCTTTGCACTCACCCCGATGGTGCCTTTTCCAGCTAGGGCACTCGGGATAGGAGAATCGGGTCTCAGTACCACCAGGACGACGCCCTCTGTTCTGGTTCCCCCGGAACCTCTTGTTCTGACTCGAGCCACCGGAAGCAGTGGGTGCTCTCTTCCTCTGATCAATGGCCGAACCACTACTCCCCCTGCTAAAGCCTGATGCAGGAGGGGTATGAGCCCCGCCACTCGCCGGAGTACTAGCTGACTCTGACATACACCCAACTGCGCCCTCAGCTCGCAGTGCCTTCTCCACCATCTGAGCATAGGTGGTGTTGTCGTCCGTGGTGATCATCAAATCATGTTTGATCTTGGCATTCAACCCCTCCAGATACTTCTCTTTCTTGCTGAAGTCGGTTGGCACAATTCCCGAGGCTAACCTCGCCAACCGGTCAAACTGAGTAGTATACTCGGTGACGCTCATATTCTCATGCTGGGTCAGGTGAGCGAACTCTTTCCTCTTGGCGCTTCTGACCGCCTCATGTAATACTTTGCGTTGAAGAGTTCCTGGAACTTTTCCCAGGTCATGGTGGTGACGTCATGAATCTGAGACACCATGTCCCACCAGACCAGAGCGTCCTCCTGGAACTGGAAAGTGGCGCACACCACTCTGTCATTACCGGTGACACCCATGAAGTTCAGGATCTTGGTAATCATCGTCAGCCACTGCTCGGCTTTCATCACGTCCAGACCTCCCAGGAAAACCAGAGGTGCTTGCTTCCGGAACCGTTCATACAGAGGTTCCAATCTATGGGCCGCCACCACTATCTCGGCCTGGGCAGCAGGGGCAGGTGCCACTGGAACTACGGGCACTGGAACTGTAGGAGCACCCTGCAGTCTCAACCTCTGAATCTCGAGGTCTTGTTCTTCTATCCGGGCTTGCATTTCTGCAAACCGAACCTCCTAATTCTGGGCTCCCTGATCGGCTGGGGGAGCCTGGGCAGCCTGTGGCGGGTTCTCATCACCCCGACCACGAGCCCTGCCTCGGGGACCTCTACCTCGGCCCCTAATTGGCGGGGGAAACTCCTTGTCCTTGGTTCGACCCCACTGAGTTGCCCTGACTCCTGGTAGTCCGCGTGGCGTCCATCTGATCAGAACCGCTTGCGAAACCAAGAGTTGGCATATCAGGTCGTATTCAAGGAGAGCTTACTAATGCCGCTTAATTTGGAAATTAAAAACGAAACATGCGCCTATTCTACTATCAGGCTTCTAACATGCTTCCTAACAGGCTTTTCTTTTTCATAACTGAATAAAATAAACTACTAAAGCAATAAAGGCTTACTGAACCATGAAACGAGCTAACTGCTGATGATGATTGTACATGTCGTGACGATCTTCGGAAGACAACCTAGCGGCTCTGATACCAAATTGTAACACCCTAACTAACATAGGCGTATTACGTGATTTTTAAACATACTGTGCAACTCATTGCTAATCAACGAGGTTTATGGAAAACGTGATTAATTAAAATTTTTGCTTTTTAATTAAACTTATAAAATAATATTACAAAAGACTCGGGATCCCGATTACAAAATCATTTACAAAAAGATTTAACTGTTCATACAAAATAAATGTCGCTTAGCGACTAGTTACAAAATCAGCCTCGCTGTCCCGAGGATCGTACTCTCCAGGCCTAATCGCCCCAACATGTACAATCTTCACAAGCTCGTTCACGGTCCATCAGCTTTAGCCTTGCCTTTACCTACACATAAACGTAGAACTGTGAGTCGACAGACTCAGTAAGAAAAGCATAATAATATTCATACATAATCCCGGTCATGATCAGACGCCCATACCCCTGATCATAACCCTAATTGCCGTGTCCAACATGATACTGAGTCCCGCTACTGCCGTGTCCAACACGGTACTGAGCCACTACTGCCGTGTCCAACACGGTACTGAGCCACTACTGCCGTGTCCAACACGATACTGAGTTCTGAACGTTCATAGGGACGGTACTATTGACACGTAATAGCCTAATCGGTCGAACCGGTCATACTCCGGCTGCTGGTCATACTCCAGCCTGTACCGACGTCTTACTATATCCACCTGATCGGTCGAACCGGTCATACTCCGGCTGCTGGTCATACTCCAGCCTGTACCGACGGGATACGTCAATAGTACGGAACCACCAACCAAGTGTCAGCCTGATCGGTCGAACCGGTCATACTCCGCCGCTTGGTCATACTCCCGGCACATGCAGAGCGTGACAGGGTTGGATGGTTCGAAGCCAACATACATAACTAATGTAATCTAACAGGCTTCCTACATGCACGCTAAACATGTAATCTACATATGCATACTGTTATACTAATCTTACCTGGATTCCGAATTCAGGTGTGCCGGTCAACCTGACTGGAACTTTAGTTGAGCGGCGGATTACAGGCTCCTAAACCATAAAAATCACAACAATATAAGTGACACGCTAAATCACTTCCCGGGGACTTAAACTAGGAACTAAAAGTTTCCCTATCGATAAAAAGCATGGCAATACCCCCTAAAACATAAGATCGAGGAAATCTAGGGTTTTTGAAAATTCCCCAACCGGTAGACCGGTTGCCCAACCGAAATTCCTGTTCTGGAAAATTCAGGACCCCCATCCGGAATTCCGGATGCACAACCGGAATTCCGGTTCCTCGCAGGCAGCAAACATAAAAATTCATAACTTGCACAATTCGACTCCAAATCAATTCAAACCTTCCAGACCTATTCCATATGACCCAAAGAACATTACTAAGGCACCAAAACCACCCAGATTGCACCAAAGCAAAAAGTGCCATTAAAGCTCAAGCTTTGAGTTCTAAACTCAAACTTGAGTAAAATCACCTAACATGCATTCAAACCAACTCAAATCCTCTTAAACAAGCATATTATAACCTCTGAAAACAATTAAAAATATTAACAACAACACAGCAACAGATTCACAACATTTCCTTCAAAAATCATATTTTTGAGCTAGAAATTCCAAACTTGAGACAAAGTAATTTACATGCATTTCTAACAGCTTAATTAACTTCAAATTAACATGCTTACATCTCAGAAATTATCAATAAAACACAGCAGTAACAACAACTAAGAATTCATGCATGCATCATCATCTTTTCACCATTTTTATTCAAGAAAATAAAGAAAGAAGCTAGGAATCACATACCACAATCAAGAGATCACAAACTTAGGTTGAATCTACCTGAAAATTGATGAAAATCCCAGCCCTAGAATCCCATGCAACCAGCCGAAAAAAGAGAGAGGGAAAAGAGAGAGTTTCTTTGAAAATTTTCTCTATTTTTCTAAGTGTAGAAAATGATGCTTTGAAAAGTAAATTGAAGTAAAAAGGATTCATTTCAGCCAACAACAATTAAAATAAACATTTATTTTTCAATTTACAAATTCACTAAAAGACAAAATACTAATGGGGCAAAAAGACCATTTTGCCCCTCCACACTAAAATCACATAAATAACACTAAAGGGGTATTTTTGGGAAATTCCAAATTCCCGGCCATTCCCGACATTCCCAATGTCTAATAAACTGCCCCAAACTACTAACATACTAAGTTGTGATTTCTACTGAGCCAAACACCGAGTTCCAAAATACTGGGCACCGGAAATGCAAAATATGAAAACTACTGAATGACATAGCAATGCATTTCTGAATTCAATAAATAACAGTATAATAAATTATTTAAATGGCTATAAATAATTTCATAATTAATTTAATTAACTGCTAATTTCCAAATTAAACTAAGCGGGCTTTACATGCCGGGTCGCTCTATTCATGATAATGTTATGGTGGGGTTCGAATTGTTACATTCTCTCTTTAAGAAGAATAATGGTGTACGGGGGTTTATGGCTTTGAAGCTGGACATGAGTAAAGCGTATGATCGAGTTGAGTGGTGTTTTCTGAGTGCTATTATGGGTAAGTTTGGGTTTCCTAGAAGGTGGGTGGATTTAATCATGGATTGTGTTACTTCAGCTCAGTATAGCTTTTTAGTAAATGGAAAGCCTCGGGGTTGTGTGGTGCCTACTAGGGATTGAGACAAGGATGTCCGCTCTCTCCTTATTTGTTTCTTTTTTGTGCGGAGGCCTTGTCTTCCCTGCTGCGTCAAGCGGAGTTTAGTGGTGAGTTGATGGGGTTTCGGTGTTCCAGATCTGGGCCTCGGGTGTCTCATCTTTTCTTTGCTGATGACAGCCTGATTTTCGGTAGAGCCAATGGAAGGGAGGCAGAATCTATCCGTCGGATTCTTCAGTGTTATGAGGTTGCTTCTGGTCAACAAGTCAATTTTGATAAATCTGCTATCACATTCAGTCTGAATGTTCTACCTGTGGATCGTACAAGTGTATTGGGTATTTTAGGCTTGGGGTCAGTTGCTACTCATGATAAGTATTTGGGTTTACCGATGGTTATTGGAAGGAACAAGAAGCGGACTTTTGCTAGTATTTGTGACAAGGTTCAAAAGCGAGTGAGAGGGTGGAAGCGAAGTTTCTTTTCTGCTGGTGGGCGGGAGATTCTGATTAAGGCTATTCTACAAGCGGTCCCAAATTATTTGATGAGTATGTTCCAGCTGCCGGTGGCGACATGTGATAAGCTTCGTTCGATTGTCCTTCAGTTTTGGTGGGGTACAAAGAGTGATAAGCGAAAGATTGCATGGGTAAAATGGGAGAGTGTGTGCCAACCGAAATCTAAGGGGGGGTTAGGCTTCAAGGATTTTGTGCTTTTTAATCAGGCTATGGTTGCTAAGCAAGAGTGGCGATTGCTACAATCGCCTAATTCATTACCTGGCCGGGTTCTGAAGCATAAGTACTTTCCCAACTCGTCTATTTTGGAGGCGAAAGATCGCCAAGGGTCGTCTCATCTGTGGTCAAGTTTGATGTGGGGTTTGGAGTTGTTGCAAAAGGGTATGAGGAAAGTTGTGGGGGACGGCCTGAGTATTAATGCTTTTCAGGATCCTTGGCTACCCAGGGCTAGAACGTTTTGGCCTATTTCACCTTCTCCTCCTAGTAATGTGATGGTTAATGATTTGATTGGCGGGGATGGAGTCTGGGATGTCCATTCTTTGTCTCAATATTTTTTGGGGATGGACATCGATATTATACTTAGTATCCCGTTGCGGAATGGTCTCTGTCCGGATCGATGGTGTTGGCATTATAATTCCAATGGGTGTTATACTGTCAAGAGTGGGTATGCTGTTGCTCTTGAGCTGGTGGGTGAGAGGAATGGTAGCTCTTCTGTGAACCAAGCACATTGGTGGAATGGAATGTGGAATTTGAGGGTGCCGCAGAAAGTAAAGATTTTCCTTTGGAGAATGTATCATCGTGCTCTTCCGACTAATTCCCAGCTTATCAAGCGTAAGCTTCCTCTTCAACTGACTTGTTAAAGGTGTGGTGAGGAAGCGGAGACTCCGGAGCATGCTATAGTCTTTTGCCCTTCATTGCGACCGTTGTGGGCTCAGCTGCGGGTTTGGAGGCTAATTCGTGGTAGTACGGGATCTTTGGCGGAGTTGTTGGTGTTTCTTTTTGAGGTACTTGATCTAAATACTTTTTCTTTGTTGGCTATGGTGTGGTGGTGGTTATGGTTTGATAGGAACTCGGTGTTGTTTGGGAAAAAGCAATCTAGATTGGATGTGATTGTTGATTTAGCTCGGGATGCTTTGGCGGAATTTCAGGGGGTGGGTGTGGGGGATGGGGGCCGGTTGTTGGGAGCCTTGACGACTTCGGGGGTAATGAGGGGGAGCGGGTGTGGCGAGGAGAGGCGGGTCCTTTGGTGTCCGTCCAGGAGAGGGTAGTTTGTGTTGTCGGTGGATGCGGCGGTCACCCCGGGGAGGGGGTTTGTGGGTCTTGGGGGAGTTGTGCGCGGTGGTGAAGGGGAGGTGTGGGCGGCTTCGGCTATGGGTGCCGTGGGGGATTTCCAGGTGGTGGTGGCCGAGCTTCTTGATATCCGAGCGGGTCTTTTGTGGGCTATTTCGCTCGGGTTCAAGTTGGTGCGTGTGGAGACGGATTCTTTGATTGCTAGTTCTTGGATTAATTGTTCGGATAATAATCTTATGTTTAAGCCTATTGTTGAGGAGATTATTTCTCTTTTAGCGGCTGCTGGTGGTGGCTCTTGTTGTGCCATTTCGCGTAATGCGAATGGTGTGGCCCATGCACTAGCTAAGTCTGTTACTAGTCCTTTAGGGGTTCATTTGTGGGCAGATGCTTGTCCTAGATTTATTGGTCCTCTTGTAACAGCTGATTTGCTTTGATTTAATGGCATACTTTCTTTCAAAAAAAAAAATAGTATAGGGTAAGTTTATAGTATACTCCTTAAAAGGGTGTTTCGATAAACGTCCTCTCTATTTCAACATTCATGAGAGTTTTTTATTCTAATTTTTTATATGATCGTGGACATTATAGTTATTTAAGAAAACTTGTAAATTTTTAAAAATTTTCGAATAATTTACAATCTTAATAATAAATTTTAAATATTTTGTTGCATGCGCGACTAAAGAACTATTTGAACATTAATTTCAACATTGGGAACTATTTAGATTATTTTAAAAAAATTTACAAATGGTTCTAGATAGCTACAGAGTACGCAATCAGGAAAAGAAAAATTAAGCGAAAAAACTTTTCTAGATGCCACATCCCTTCAAGAGGGTGTACTATGAACTTTCAATACAACCATTCGTTTTTTTAGTTTGTATAAAATCTATAACATACTTTATTACTATACAAGTCTACTTACGAAAATAAAATAGGATTACGAAATTGTATGTAGACTATTTTGTATTGATTCTTTATGCATATGATTAGAGTTGTATATTCGGGTTGGACTTTTTAGTTGTGCACAAAATTGATACGAACTCGAGAGGCATAAGCACGAGCACAAAACGAAAAGATACGGGCTTATGACTAGCATATGACACAAAAAAAATATAACCATGGGCACGACACGAAAGCGTGAATATATAAGCACTCAAGCACATATATAGAAAATACCAATTACATCCTTACTATAATTTTGTATATTTTAATTATTTATTTATATAGTTAAAAAAACAATTAAATCTATTTTCTAATTATTTTTAAATATATACTGTGTTATCCTGAAATTCACACAAGGTGACATGGTGTTCATTTGGACGACACGTGGATCACTCTTTAGAGTTGGACGAAGGCAAATCTCGTCAGTATATCGTCTAGAGTTGAATTATCCATCAGATGTTGCTTATTTCGAGATATGACGATGGTATCGTGCATGGTTAATGATATCCTCCAACCAGATTTGTTTTCATAACTAATATGTATATGCCACCCAAAATAAATGCAGCAGTGAAAGCCTTAACATTACTTTTTTTTTATTTATCAATTAAATCTTTATTTTCATGGGACTTTTGCAGGCAATTGTTGTATTATGAAAGTAATTAGTTTCCCTTTTTATTTCTTATCTGATTTGGGAAACTAAATTGATGTTATTACATCCTATAACTAGTAAAATTATTTCACTACTCAAAAATCCAAAATTATTCATTCAATAGAGTACTCACGCTGCTAAAATATTTGTAAAAGTTTTCGAGGAAGATCAAGAACTTATTGCTTCTTCTCTCACAAGTTAATAAAAGTAAAAGGGAAGTAGGCTATTACCACTATCACGGGTCGAACTTATATAGCAAATTCGTTTCATCGTTACTTAATTATTATTATTATTAGTTTCTAATCACTTTTATTGACTCAATGTCGTTGGCTAAAAGTAAGGTCAATATTTTGGAGAAGAAGGTCGGAAGCTTACTCACTACAAGATTTCATTGGAGAAGAAGGTTGGAAGCTTGGATCGCTGAAATAGCACAAAAATCCCGAGAAGAATGGTGCTTGAGGGTTTGGCCTAGAGAGAAGGAGGAGCTTTTTCTAGAGCAAGTTTCTAGTGAGAGAAAGTAAAAATTAAAAATGAGAAGTGAAAAAAGGATTCCCTTCCCCCCCAAAAGTCACTTATGTAGTACATGTGGGCTATTTTTTTCACTTGCCACACCTACACATCATAAAGGCAACTAAAGCAATTATAACTCTACTGCAATGAGATCAGACAATAAAGATAAAGTGTTTTAAAAGTGCATAAAATTTTATTCAGCAAAGCCTACAACAATCTCGACAACATCAATATAGTTGGTAAAGTCCCTATCTGTATAGACTTTCGCACAGAGACTTGGGGGTGAATGTTATCCCAACTTTTATCCTTATAACGTGGCATGGTTACGTGGACAAAAATCAGTGCCACGTGGCAGTACAACTCACCAAAAAGATGGCCAAGTCAGCACCTAAACAAGCAAATATCTTAGCACTCAAACGGGCAGATAGTGATAGACTAGCTCCTTCTCAGGACCTGGCCGACCACCCCTAGGGTCAGCCAGCCTTGGGACTATGCCATGGTCGGCCAGCCTAGCCTCTACAGGGGCCTGACTGACCAAGAGGTGCACTGGAGGCTTTCTTGGACACTTCTACACGTGGAGAACAAGTTATGGGTTGCAAATTAGGCCCTAAAAGCTCAATATATCTAGAATCAAGGGAACCTTAGTCTTTTGTAAATATCTAACAAACTATGGAAGTATTAATGGATTTGAACTGTAAACCTAGGGTTTTAGGCCTCCTACATAAAGGCCTTAGCCTTAGTCTAGAAACCTAAGTTGCCTCTAATTTTGAAACCTAGTGTGTTATGAACTCCCTCTCTTCCTCACATCCTCTCTCTCACACGCCTACCCTAGCAACCTCTCAACACTTGAGTTTTGTCATTACTGATTCATACCTTGTGTTTCTAAGGGTGCTATAGCAGATCCCACCTATAGTGATATGAATAGTATTTCTCTCGGTATAAATACAAGTAAAAGGGGAGTAGGTCATTACCTGCTATCACAAGGGGGCCAAATCTGTATAACAAATCTTGTTGTTTATTTCTTTTTATTCTTAGTGGTGCAAACACATGGCAAGCATCAGATCCATACGATCACGCTATCGGTTGATCACTTTTTGAGGTCAACAAACAGAATTACCCGCTATCACAAGGGGGCCAAATCTCTATAACAAATCTTGTTGTTTATTGCTTTTTATTCTTAGTTGTGCAAATACATGGCAAGTATCAGATCCATACGGCCCCGCTATCGGTTGATCACTTTTTGAGGTCAACAAACAAAATTACAAAAGGTACTAGAACAAGGATATCTCACTAATGAGAGAGAGAAACCAACAATAAAGGAGTATACTTTTACAACACTAATTGAAAGAAGAGAGAAGGACAAATTATTAATATTGCCTAATGATTACAATTAAAAGCTGTAAAATAAGAGTTCACATAATAGGGATCAATTCAGTGCTACAACATCATTTGGTGGCCTGGACAAAATAATTACCAGTAACTATATCATTTTCTAATAGGGTGGGAGTTGGGAGAAACGAGCGCCTGGGCTCAGCCTTGGTGGGTCTAGGTGGAAGCTTAAGGGTCTAAGGAGAAGAGGTTCTAAGGTATTGGGTATGTTGGAAAGAAGGACTCTCGATGATGGGAATTCAGACATGATTTGTCTCTATTTGTGATACAAAGTTTTAGTTTACTTTTAGTTTAATTTAGTATTCAAAATAAGTGTTTTACACCTATTACCTCATGACCTCACTATTGGGGTATGAATTTGTGTCTAAATAAGTTTGCTTAAATGTTTCGATCTTTTATTCTTGTTTAAATCAACATTATGCCAGGGTGTTCATGAGATTAGTGAATTATTATTTATTATTTATTTAAAACAGTCTCAAGTGAAATTTTGCTTCGTTAGAGAAACACCTCTAAGAAAAGGAAGGGACACAAAAGTTTACTCAATTCATTAATTACATCATCTAAAAAAAGAGACTTAATACAAAGAGGGTATAGTTAGACTACCAAACTTTACTAACAGTAGCTGATAAAGCATATTTAGCCAATGTGCGAGCTGTTTTATTAATAATTTAGAATAATGTATTGGAAATTATTGTGCTCCAATAGAATTATCAAATCAACAAGATTACAACTCTATGATAAATAATACAAAGGACAAAAACATAGCTTAAATAATGTTACAACACTAAAAAAAATATACGCATAAAATAGAGAATGTAGATGTAACGCCCTAAATAATTAGGCACGCTACGCAAAATACTTATGAAACCCTAATCCCCTAAACGAGATTACTAATCAAAATAGCGCAGAATTTAAACTTTTATATTAAATAGAAGGAAAACAAACTTGTAATATATTTAAAACTTTTAAAATAGTTGGGATCCCAAAAATATTTACAAATGCTATTACAAGTCATTTATTTCTAGCCGACCTAAACGGCAAAATAGAATTCAAAAGTTCATCACTGATAGACCCTTAACCCGCTTGGTCTGATATGGCTTGAACATGTACATTCTTCATCTTGCTCCTCAAACTCATGGTTGATCAGCCACTGACTTATCCTTTCCTGCACAGTAGAGCACCCGTGAGCCAAGCCCAGCAAGACAGTATAAAACATATCAATAATATGCTCATCATACAATATAAACAACAATGCTATTCAAATTTGTCTGTGTGACACAGACCTGCATGTTATGCTCACATGCCTATTTATGTCTACGTGGCGTAGACCTACGTGTTGCGCTCACACGTCTATTTATGTCTACGTGGCGTAGACCCACGTGTTGCGCTCACACGTCTATTTACAATAAGGCCTTAGATCAGTTCATCTCGGTTCTTGTTACCGAGTCCAACCTGGTTATGCCTTGAGCGCATAACCCTTAGTCTCAACATTATATTTATCACATAATTATTGGTGCCACTGCACTATTTGTCTATTTGCTATAGACCTGCGTGTTACGCTCACACGCCTATATATGTCTATGTAGCATAGACCTACGTGTTGCTCCCACACGTCTATATATGTCTATGTAGCATAGACCTACGTGTTACGCTCACACGTCTATTTACAATAAGGCCTTAGTAAGGTTTATCTCGATTATAATTACCGAGTCTAACCTGGTTATGCCTTGCTCGCATAACCCTATTCATATATATTTACGTAATCCATACATTACGTTCTTTCAATGGTTTATCCTAGTAATATACTAGGTCTAACCAAGTTATGTCTTATGCACATAACTCTTGAAATATATGCATGTATTCAATAGATATCAAAACACATATAGAATCTTAGGGTAATAACCCTAAATTACATACCAAATACTCTCTCATATAATATATCATTGCATGCTCAAAATATCACTTATAGAGATTAATAACCCTAATTCATGCTTTCACTTGATTAGTAATATTATTGTACATCATGACTTTCTTACCTTCACATAAATTCTAGGGTAATAACCCTAGACCGCATTACTATCAAACTCAAGGTACTAATTTACCGAGTCTAACTTAATTATGCCTTGTGCGCATAATTCTTTATTACAATATATTTAGCATGGCATAGCATTTACACATTAATAATTACTAGGGTAATAACCCTAGGCCATTAAACCGCTCACTTTAGGGTAATAACCCTAATCTCGGTTTCTAATTATCACCAATATAATATTCAATATAAGCACCACCGTGCATATCTCTACGTGCAACTACTGTCTTACCTGTTGTCCCGCAAAGGCAGAGATTCCGAATCCCCGGGTGCTCCTGACCAGGTGCCGGTAATCCTAGTCACACAATCCGGGATTTTTCACAAATAGGGTTAACCCCTGATTTCATATTCATAAAATAAATTCATGGCATTTCAAATACAGATAATCACATAGAGCTCGAAAAGAGCTTTCCAACGGTATAAAGAACGTCCCAAACGGAGTCCCGAGTCAAAAGTTATGGCCGAAACAAAATTCAGCATTTCCCGATGAACTCCAACCGGAATTCCGGATGAACCAACCGGAATTCCGGTTGTCTGGGCAGAGAACACGAAATTTCTCAATCTTTAAACCCCCAAAACTCACTCAAATCATCCCCAAACATTCCCAAACTTTCCAGAGCATCAATATATGTCATAATAAACATATTCCACAACTTAAACCCAACAATTGCACTAAAAATCAAAAAGTGCCATTAAAGCACCAAGCTTGAGTTCCATGAACTCAAGCTTGCTTTTCACAACCAAATTCTCAATCAATCCACTTACAGAAGCTAGCAAATATTATAGGGTCTTAAACACATACTTATGCATCAAAATCACATAATAAACTCAAAATTCAGATTGCCCAAAAGTATAAAAAAATCAAGTTCCAAACTTGTAAAATTCAAGCTCTTGAACAAGAGATTCAAACCCAACAACTCCATCAATTTTTCAACCATAATTACCAACAATAACCTGAGTTCAAGGTAAGAGAAAACCCTAGAATTCTTACCTAGAGATCAAACAATCATTTTACCCTTCTCGGGTCATAATTACCAAAATACCCCTGGCTCACCAACGGGGGCTTTCATATATTAAAATTCATATAAATCACATATATTGAACTATATAATAATATAATTCCTCCATTATACATAATTATCTAGTTAGGGTTTTGCTAATCCATTTCTTAATTCCGGGTATTACAATTACCCCCTCCTTATAGAAATTTCGTCCCGAAATTTACCTGAACAACTCCGGATATTTCTGCTGCATATCCGTCTCGAGTTCCCAGGTTGCCTCTTCTACCTTACTGTTCTTCCACAGTACTTTCACCAGTGCCACTGTCTTGCTTCTCAAGACTTTCTCTCTTCTATCAAGTATCTGCACTGGTTATTCCTCGTATGACAAGTCCGGCTGAAGTTCCAATGCTTCATAACTCAGAACATGGGACGAGTCTGAGACATATTTCCGAAGCATTGAAACATGAAACACATTATGTACAGCTGCCAGCGCTGGGGGCATAGCCAACCTGTACGCTACTTGCCCTATCCTCTCAAGGATTTCAAAAGGTCCAATGAACCTCGGGCTAAGCTTTCCTTTCTTCCCAAAGCGTTTTATGCCTTTCATCGGAGATATTCGGAGAAATACCATGTCCCCGACCTGAAAATTAATATCTCTGCGCTTTGGATCGGCATAACTCTTCTGCCTACTCTGAGCCGCGAGCATTCGTGCTCTAATCTTATCAACTGCCTCACTTGTTGTTTTTTTTTTTAAAACAGCTTCGGGACCCAAGAACTTTCTTTCACCCACTTCATCCCAGTGAATGGGCGATCTACACTTTCTTCCATATAAAAGTTAATAAGGAGCCATCCCGATTGTTGCCTGATAGCTGTTATTATAAGAAAACTCGATCAGGGGAAGGTACTTTACCCATGATCCCTCAAAGTCAAGCACACATGCCCGTAGCATGTCCTCTAAAATTTGAATGGTCCTCTCGGATTGTCCATCCATTTGAGGATGAAAAGCTGTGCTGAACTTTAACTGAGTACCCATAGCTCGATGTAGACTCTCCCAGAATCTCGATGTAAACTTCGGATCTCTATCCGACACAATGGACTTTGGGACACCATGAAGACGAACAATTTCTCTAACATATAACTCAGCATACTGATCAATGGAGAAATTCGTCCAAACAGGTAAAAAGTGAGCAGACTTTGTAAACCTGTCCCCTATGACCCACATAGAGTCAAATTGTCCCGTGGTTCTTGGCATACCTACAACGAAGTCCAGAGATATATCTTCCCATTTCCATTCTGGTATTTTCAGCGGTTGTAGCAACCCTGCAGGTCGCTGGTGCTCAGCTTTCACTTGCTGACACGTAAGGCACTTAGCAACATACTCAGCGATGTCATTCTTCATGTCTGGCCACCAAAACATGGCTTTCAGGTCTTGGAACATCTTTGTCATCCCTGGATGAACTGAATAAGGAGTCGTGTGAGACTCATACATGATCTCTTTCTTGATGTTCTCATCCATAGGCACACAAACTCGACTTCCAAATCTCAACATTCCTGTTTCCTCTACTGAGAAATCACTAGCCTTCCCAGCCGAAACCCTAGCTCGGGTTTTTGTCAACTCCGAATCTTGCTTTTGTGCTTCTTTAATTCTCTCTAAAAGAGTGGATTGCAGGGTAATATTAGCTAGTTGCCCTACAACCAACTCAATCTGAGCTCGAGTCATTTCATTTGCTAACTGTCGGGAGATTTGCTTCATAGTATTCAACTGACTCTGACCTTTTCTACTCAAAGCGTCAGCAACCACATTGGCCTTACCAGGATGATAAAGGATCTCACAATCATAATCCTTCACCAATTCTAGCCAACGTCTTTGTCTCATATTCAAGTCCTTCTGGGTGAAGAAGTATTTCAGACTTTTATGATCAGTGTATATCTCACATTTCTCGCCATAAGGGTAATGCTGCCAAATCTTCAGCGCAAATACCACTGCTACGAGTTCTAAATCGTGAGTAGGGTACCTCTGCTCATACTCCTTTAACTGCCGAGAAGCATAAGCTATTACCCTCCCAGCCTGCATAAGCACACAGCCGAGACCCTGTCTCGAGGCGTCACAATATACCAACAACTTTTCCTTATCTGAAGGAAGAGTTAATACAGGAGCGGTAATCAAGCGTTGCTTTAACTCCAGGAAACTTTTCTCACACCGATCAGTCCAAATAAACTTCTGATTCTTTCGGGTCAGCTCCGTTAAGGGTACAACAATCTTTGAAAAACCCTCAATGAACCGACGATAATAACCAGCCAAACCCAGAAAACTTCTGACCTCTGTAGCTGACTTCGGTACTGGCCAATCCCGAACAGCTTCAATTATTGTCGAATCCACTATGATCCCACCTTTATCCACTATGTGCCCCAAAAATGAGACACGGGATAACCAAAACTCACACTTCTTAAATTTAGCATACAGCTTATTGTCCCGTAATCATTGTGAAACTGATCTGAGATGCAACTCATGTTCTTTATCTGTTTCAGATTACACCAAGATGTCATCGATAAACACGATCACACATCTAATCAGGTAATCTTGGAACACCCGATTCATATAATCTATATCAAGTATACTACGTAGCTTTGGCCCATCTTTCAACCTGATGATGATTCTTACATTTCGGACATTCAAGATATGACTTGAAAGAGGATTCGTGACCTTGACGGTCACCTCAATTTCCCCGATACTTTCTATTACTCCCTGATACTTTGAAAGCCTCAGCCTTCCGTTTGTAATCAGGGTTGCCACTGTCGGTCCCCTTACTGACGTTACCACTAGCAGGCGGATTCGATGTCATGACGGCATCCTTTGCGGTCTGCTCATTTATTACAGATTATTCAGCCTCCTCAACAATTAAGGCTAGCTCTATCACTTTCTTGTACAAAGTGTCATATGAAGTGGTAACCTTCAAGTCCCGACTGATTGTGGCATTCAGTCCTCTCTTCATCCACTGCTTGGCCTTAATTATGTCAATACCTCCTAGAAAAGTCGGAGGTTGCAGCTTCACGAACCGCTCAAACACCGAGTCTCAATGCGGCATAACAAATCCCTGGTTACCCATCACTGGCACAGGTGCTGGTGGTAACACTTGATCAACAGGGGCAGACGGTTACCTTAATCGTCGCAACTCTTCTTCTTGACAAAGTATGACACTTCGCATTTCTTGAAACATTTGCTGCCATTCAGTAGGAGGATTAGCATTGCCAACCTCCGCATTAATTCCCCAGATTCCGCGGAGGTGGGGAAAGTGCGATGAATTGGTTTGGTCTACACCAAGCTCTACTAACTCGCCCTATAGTCTAGATGATTAAAGAAGGTCCACTACTAGTACCCGTGTGATCAACAACCCCAGCGAATTAAGCACCAATACCACACTTACGCACTTAATGCCTTAAACCCTAACTCATCTATTTACCTCATACATATTTACAATTAGAATTTATAGCATGGCATCACATAACACATACATACTCTAGATGCTTGCATACTGCCTAAAATGGAAAGCGGTAAACAAATGATCACACATACAGTCAAGTATTTACTCTCAATACTTACTGCACCATGAGTCGAGCTTATCTCTAACGACGAATGTACATGTTCGGCCGGTCTACAGGAAGTTTAAAAACCTTGGCGCTCTGATACCAAATTGTAACGCCCTAAATAATTTGGCACGCTACCCAAAATACTTATGAAACCCTAATCCCCTAAACGAGATTACTAATCAAAATAGCGCAGAATTTAAACTTTTATATTAAATAGAAGAAAAATAAACTTGTAATATATTTAAAACTTTTAAAATAGTTGGGATCCCAAAAATATTTACAAACGCTATTACAAGTCATTTATTTCTAGCCGTCCTAAACGGCAAAATAGAATTCAAAAGTTCATCACTGATAGACCCTTAACCCGCTTGGTCTGATATGGCTTGAACATGTACATTCTTCATCTTGCTCCTCAAACTCATGGTTGATCAGCCACTGACTTACCCTTTCCTGCACAGTAGAGCACCCGTGAGCCAAGCCCAGCAAGACAGTATAAAACATATCAATAATATGCTCATCATACAATATAAACAACAATGCTATTCAAATTTGTCTGTGTGACACAGACCTGCATGTTACGCTCACATGCCTATTTATGTCTACGTGGCGTAGACCTACGTGTTGCGCTCACACGTCTATTTATGTCTACGTGGCGTAGACCCACGTGTTGCGCTCACACGTCTATTTACAATAAGGCCTTAGATCAGTTCATCTCGGTTCTTGTTACCGAGTCCAACCTGGTTATGCCTTGAACGCATAACCCTTAGTCTCAACATTATATTTATCACATAATTATTGGTGCCACTGCACTATTTGTCTATTTGCTATAGACCTGCGTGTTACGCTCACACGCCTATATATGTCTATGTAGCATAGACCTACGTGTTGCTCCCACACGTCTATATATGTCTATGTAGCATAGACCTACGTGTTACGCTCACACGTCTATTTACAATAAGGCCTTAGTAAGGTTTATCTCGATTATAATTACCGAGTCTAACCTGGTTATGCCTTGCTCGCATAACCCTATTCATATATATTTACGTAATCCATACATTACGTTCTTTCAATGGTTTATCCTAGTAATATACTAGGTCTAACCAAGTTATGTCTTATGCACATAACTCTTGAAATATATGCATGTATTCAATAGATATCAAAACACATATAGAATCTTAGGGTAATAACCCTAAATTACATACCAAATAGTCTCTCATATAACATATCATTACATGCTCAAAATATCACTTATAGAGATTAATAACCCTAATTCATGCTTTCACTTGATTAGTAATATTATTGTACATCATGACTTTCTTACCTTCACATAAATTCTAGGGTAATAACCCTAGACCGCATTACTATCAAACTCAAGGTACTAATTTACCGAGTCTAACTTAATTATGCCCTGTGCACATAATTCTTTATTACAATATATTTAGCATTGCATAGCATTTACACATTAATAATTACTAGGGTAATAACCCTAGGCCATTAAACCGCTCACTTTAGGGTAATAACCCTAATCTCGGTTTCTAATTATCACCAATATAATATTCAATATCAGCACCACCGTGCATATCTCTACGTGCAACTACTGTCTTACCTGTTGTCCCGCAAAGGCAGAGATTCCGAATCCCCGGGTGCTCTTGACCAGGTGCCGGTAATCCTAGTCATACAATCCGGGATTTTTCACAAATAGGGTTAACCCCTGATTTCATATTCATAAAATAAATTCATGGCATTTCAAATACAGATAATCACATAGAGCTCGAAAAGAGCTTTCCAACGGTATAAAGAACGTCCCAAACGGAGTCCCGAGTCAAAAGTTATGGCCGAAACAAAATTCAGCGTTTCTCGATGAACTCCAACCGGAATTCCGGATGAACCAACCGGAATTCCGGTTGTCTGGGCAGAGAACACGAAATTTCTCAATCTTTAAACCCCCAAAACTCACTCAAATCATCCCCAAACATTCCCAAACTTTCCAGAGCATCAATATATGTCATAATAAACATATTCCACAACTCAAACCCAACAATTGCACTAAAAATCAAAAAGTGCCATTAAAGCACCAAGCTTGAGTTCCATGAACTCAAGCTTGCTTTTCACAACCAAATTCTCAATCAATCCACTTACAGAAGCTAGCAAATATTATAGGGTCTTAAACACATACTTATGCATCAAAATCACATATTAAACTCAAAATTCAGATTGCCCAAAAGTATAAAAAAATCATGTTCCAAACTTGTAAAATTCAAGCTCTTGAACAAGAGATTCAAACCCAACAACTCCATCAATTTTTCAACCATAATTACCAACAATAACCTGAGTTCAAGGTAAGAGAAAACCCTAGAATTCTTACCTAGAGATCAAACAATCTTTTTACCCTTCTCGAGTCATAATTACCAAAATGCCCCTGGCTCACCAACGGGGTCTTTAATATATTAAAATTCATATAAATCACATATATTGAACTATATAATAATATAATTCCTCCATTATACATAATCATCTAGTTAGGGTTTTCCTAATCCATTTTTTAATTTCGGGTATTACAGTAGAGATAAAGAGAGAAGAATTACAACTCAAAGCAATAAGCTACACATATAACACAATATATATAAATAGCATATATATATATATAAAAGAGATGTGAGAGCAATCTTAACATCACATACACCACAAGTGTATAATAGAAAAATTACCAAACTTGAATAAGGTCTTACACCTTTGTCCGAAAGCTTATTTCTCCCTACAACAAGCACTTAGGGAAAAGAAAATAATGAAAATAACTTTTTAGATTTATCAAGCCTAAAGTATTTCCAGCAATGTGCTTTCTTGATAGAAACTTGTTGTCTTACAAAATGAACCCAAGATCTCTATTTATAGTGTTTTGAAGATCACATATGGAAATCAAAATCTTTTCACCACATGGTTGTTACCAGCACTTTAAGTGGTGTTTAATGAGATAAAAACGTTGGACTAGAGAGCTGGAAACATGTTCAATTAATATATGTACATTTATGGATATTTTCAAAAAATTGATTTTAAGTGTTCAAAAAACAACTATAAAATAACATAATAATAACCATAAAATTACTGTTTTTCAGAAAACTCAATATTTAGTTTTTGTAACTCTCCTTTCTGAGTCAAATCTCTCTTCAATGTCTCACTACCCATTTAAATGATATAATTGAGTATTGTAACAGTTTCTAACAACTAGAAACTTATCTCATTGATTTTATAACTGTCATATGTAATAACTCACTTAATTATATAATATCAATTGTGATCCTTACTCCTTATATGTTACAATTTTGATGTGTATTATTATACTATATATGATATAATATAACTTTCAACACATAATATATATTAATCTCATATTATAATATGTAATATGTTATATTTAAATATTTAATTTAATTTATATTATAATAAATAATATAACATAATGATCCTCATTTATTTTTAATAATGATGTCTAGTTTTATTATTGGTAGTGATAATTTTACAATGGATATTATAAATGACTCAATAACATCTATATTATTTATTAAATTAAAATGTATAAGATTTGAGACTGGTACAAAGATGCCCATAACAATTGATCCAATGTATATACATGTTTCTTTTGAATGAACTCGGAAACCCACCGATTATTGCATTATAAGTCATTTTAGGTGCTGTAGCAAATAGACAAACTTTCGTGTATGCACCTTGCTAAAAATCAAATTAAAAGTAAAATGATTTGATCCTAAAACTCAAAACACAACGTCAAAATTAAAGTAACTCCCAACATTCTTCTCCTGTGAACTGTGTTTGATCCACATCTAATCGATCTAATCTAATATCTGATCGGTATAAAACGACAAAAGGCAGCCATAAGCCACAACACATGGGTGTTTGTTGGTCCAAAAATACAAGAATCGGTGATAATGAAGACAACAAATTCCCATTTTATATAAACCCAAAAAATATATATATAACAAAATTTAAAAGAGAGACAAGAGGCTGGATAGGGTCAGAATGGGTCAAATGCAGGAGTTGCTGCGAAGAACATGGCGTGATTGACGATCATCGCAATCTCAATATCTCATTATATATTAATTACACCAAACAACACATTCCTCGTGGTGGGAACTCACTACCTTTAATTTCTCTTAATAACCTTTTAATCCCATACATCTATATATATAATTTCAAATGACTACTACTTTCTTAATTATATATAATAAACATAATTACACTACCTCTGTCACTTATTGTCTATTTATTAAATATAATTTTCATCTAATGATGATGACGGTGATGATTACATTTCTTTCCGTTTCTTAATTCTAATTATTCCTACACTAAGTGGGTGGGAGATCACTCATTGTAGTTTCAACTTTGGACCCCAATATTTATTATAACTAATGTATGTATACACTTAGTATTAATTAGAGATTCTTTTATATATATAAACTCATGTATTTGCAATCCTTGCACGAGTGGTGGCGCCTGATATATAAATATGTATATATATAAAAAATATATAATGCTAATGGAATCTTAAAGGAAAATTGACAATATTTTTGTTTATTAATATTATTAGTAATTAATTTTAATTATTATAATTGGAACATGGATGTGATGTTAACTCCAAATTATTATTATGTATTTAACTCCACAGTTTCCAAGATCATACATTTTTGCCATTATATGTGTTGCCAAAATAATAAAATTAAATACGTGAAGTGCATTGTTATGTGCACTAAATTATGTAGTATCACTTTGAGATGAATTTTATAATTAGTTAGTAATTTTTTAAAATTTTTATTAAATTAAAATAAATAAGACATAATATATTAAATTATGCCGTTTGGTAATATTTTTGTTTTTTAATTTTTTAATCACAAAATGAAAGTAAAATTTTTGTTTTTAAAAAATTTATTTTTGAAAAACAAAAATGCGTTCTGTAACCACTTTTGTTTTTCAATTTTAAAAACAGAAAACAAAAGTGTGTTCTGTAAAGTTCATTTTTATTTTTATTTTTTGATTTATTTAAGTATGGTCTAGGTCCGGGGTCAGATTTGGGTTCAAGTCAAAAGCCGGGTTCAGCGCCAGGGCCGTGGGAAGGAGATTTGGGTCCGAGTCTGGTCGTAATCCAAAAGATTGATTAAGAAAAAAAAACTGTTTAAAAAAATATTGAAAGTGATTTTTTTTTGTTTTTAAAATTTTGATTTCTAATTATAAAATTGAAAAGTAAAAACAGTTTTATAGAACATATTTTTGAAAAATATTTTCACTTTTCTACTTTTAAAAACAGAAAATTAATTAAAAAAGTGTTACCAAACGCCACTATAAGTGCAGGTGAATCATGTAAACTTGAGATTTTAGTATGTTTACTAGTATAAAAAGAGAACATATGATATGATTTAATAATAATAATGGAGACGCCGTAGATTGCATAATCATCATTAAACAAAGTCAAAAGATTACTAGAATATGAAAAATAAAGCACATATATACATATTAATGTTCTGAATTTTGATGAAATAGGGATCCGTTTCGTCCGTCAATTAAAATTTCAAACAAGTCACAGTCCTATATATTATCTGTTTGTGGATTTCTTTGGTGTTGATTTTTGAGTACCTGTTTGTATTCATTTTCAACTCCCAGCAGTAGCGTAATACGCTTTAGACATTTTGAAAGCTTGATTTTTAAATTACTCCAAATTTAAATAATTAATAATGTCCAAGATACTATACATTTATATGAATATTTGTGATATACTAGGTGATTGTTACGTGACAAGTCACGTAGTGTTAGTTTTATTTAATATTTTAGTTTTTTATTTTAATTAATAATTAAAATAGTATAATTATTTGAACAATTTGTTTTATAAAAATAAAATATGTGTTAGTATATTTAGTAAGTAAAACATAGTTGTGTTATAATAATGTATGTTATTAATAGTAAAATGTACATTAATATTCTAATTGAAAAAAGTTCTATTATCTCATTTCATATCTAATAATAGCTACACAACTATATATTGATAGACTTTCACATTCTTTGCAAATTACTAATAAGCACCAATAATATTTTCATATTCTAATATTTTTCAACCTTCTCCTCTTGGTGGTAAAATTAAAAATAAAACTAAAAATAAGCACAAACATATAAGGTAAATACTAATTACAGCCCATTTCATCTTTTTTTTTTAAATTATTTTTTTAAGCCCAAGCCCAAAAATCTCTAAGCCAACACAATCAATCTTCTTTTATATTATCTTTTCTAGATATTGTTTAATTTTTTGGTTTAATTATTGGGTTTATTTTTTAACAGGAGATCAAACCTAATCGTTAAATTTAACAGAATATTCTTTTATTTTTAAGTATATTCTGTTAAACCAAGAATGTTAAACCAAGAAATGTCGTTAGATAGGCACTTTTAATATATAAAGATATATCTTAGAATATTATTTATATAAAAATAAATGAATTATTTGATTTATGAAATATGACTAATCATTTTAATAATTAATTAAAATATTTTATTTATATTTAGATTTAATTAACAAATATTTTAGTTACCTAATTTAATTTTTTAAATTAATTGTCAAAATAATTTGACAACTAATATGACACAAATTTTAATGGAAGTCTCATCTATATAAATATAGGGTATTAGTTGCTCATATTCATTCTTCAATCACTAGTATAAAATAGATTTTTGATGTCAGTTCGAGGAACTATTTTTTCTTTTAGAAAAAACTGATACTAGAGACCACCTGAACTCTAAGGTGTCGATTCATAACGAACACCTATAATGACTTTAAGTGCCAGTTACTAGTCTATCACTGAAACAATAACCGAGATTGAAAAACGCTAAAAAATAAATATACATACAAATTAAGTATAAGTGTCTGTTCATAATCGCCACTAAAAAAGATCCTTTTGTGTTGGTTATAAACTAACACTTATACACACTTTTCGGTTATAAATTTAAAAGTGGTTTCGAATCATGATTTTAGTATGAAGACCACGTTAAAGTATGAAAGTTTTTGGTAAATTTAATCATGATTTCTATATTTTTTATGCATACAAATGTTAGAAATCTCTTTACCTATACATTATAAACTAATCTAAGCAAAAGCCCATTCATTTTGATATTGAACAAGATGTTTCTGGTTGGGCTAAAATTATAGTACGTGTTCATGGCCGAGAGTTTCGATAATCCAAAATGGTTTTATACGTGTTCATTTAGATTAAAAACATGATTAATCTCTTTCCATATTCATTTTTCATTTGATCTATAATAGTAACGGTTTGAAAAACCTTGAAAATCTAAAATACTTTCTTATAAAGACGTTTATAGCCGAAAAGTTTTGTGAAATTAAAGTCGATATTTTAGGTGTTTTTGATGTATGAAACATACATGGATATCTTAATTTTTGCATTTAGATTCAGTTGGAATCGATTTCATGAGTTTTTGTTGTCAGAGTTTATATATCTAATCAGGTATAATGGATCCGTTTGGCACAACTTTTAAAAAAGCTAAAAGTTACTTTTTAAAAAAGTTATATATGATAAAAAAAAGTTTGGTACGCTATAAAAAAACAGTTTATTGAAGAAATTATGGAGGAGCTATAGCTAAAAGCTAAAACTGGTGTCATTCGTGTTTTCGGAAGGATGACACGTGGATTTCTAGAGAATTATCAACCACGAATTGCCTGGGCCAAGGCCCTTCCACATAAGAAGGCCTCCTCTAGACGGGAGGTGGGCTCGAGCCCATTTGAAGCCTAAAAGCATCGCCTCCAAGGATGAGACTTACCTGAATCTAGAAGGCTTCTTGCTTTTCGAAAGACGGAATAAGCGAAACCCTCTGCATGAACATTGTGATGCACTTGGAGAGGAATTCCAAGAGGTGCCTCTAGAAGCCCTTTGAGGGGTGCCGTGGCTGCCCTCTGACTCCCAATCCCACCAATTCAGACTTTGTCTCCTATATCCGAACATGATAATGCGTACACTACCAAAAGGAATACATCCTCTTTGTCCAATGATGCTTATCTAAAATTTTTGTCTGCTGTGGAAGTACTCGCGTGTGACACCTGTCCAGAACGCGTGGGCCCCATCTGTACAGACACCTTCGCCCCACGAGCTAGAATCATGCAGTGGGCCTCAAGTAATGTATTTCATATATTTATCCCAATAGTGGGCATAGTTTTTACAATAACCATAACAGGTCACGGGTATGCCCAGATCTTGATCTTAGCTTATAATTACCTCTTTTTACCTACAAGAAAATGGGGATGGGGAAACTCTAGGTATATTTTCTTTAGAATTTCTTCTTCGCAAAGTAAGGGAAACAGCTATAGTGATATATTAGGATTCTTCAACTTGTAAGACTTCATTATAATACATTAAAAGCCTTTAGGCTAATACATTGTAATGATCGCCTTTAGGCAATTAGCGTTAATTATTAATTTTTTTTTATAATTATTCATGAATTTATTTAATTTTGGGTCCCATTATTAAAAGTGGGCACTAGAGTTATAATTTTTCCATTCCAGGGATATTATTAAACTCTATGGGTATTATTTGTGTTAGATATGAATTGTGCTATTTTTATCATTTTTGCTCGGCGATGACGAAAAATGCGATGGATGGCCATTTGAGTCACATGGGTAAGTCTAGAATTTTTTTCTTAGTGTGATAAATATTTGAGATAGATAGAATAACATGTTTGAGTGGGGTTATGGATTTTGACCATTTTACCCCGAGGCTTGCATTAGCTTACGTTTAAGCTTTAAGGGCATTTTGGTCATTTGGCGATGGGGATTAGGTGGCTGCTTGGGAGAGTGGCAGCTGGCCACAATGTTTTATTTTAGCCAAGTAAATGAATTATTGAGTTTTATCCTTTTAGAGAAAATAGAGAAAATAAAAAAGAAATCAAGAACTCATCACCCTTCCTCTCTCTCTTGTGCTCGACCACCACACAACTAGCATGAGAAACTTGAATTCACCTCTTTTTTGGAATTTTAACAAGGATTTAAGGAGTAATTAGTGGAAGTTAAGCCCTAGAAAATCTTAATTTATGAACTCCTTAAGTTTTAGTTGGTTTTGGCATGTAATTTTAAAGTATAGGGGCTGTTAGAGTTTGAATGACTTAAAGTTCGATTTTTATATTCAATTTAAGTTAGAAATGGGTTCTTGCAACTGGTTTTTGAGTTTGGTGTGATGGATGCACAAGTTTGAGTTTGAAAACTCAAGCTTAGTTCATCCATGGCATGTTTTAATTCTGTATGAATTTCTGAATTCTATTGCTTTGAATATGTTGTGGGAGGTCAATATAGGTGTTCTGGAAGCTTTAGTGAGGTTTGGACATGGTTTGAGCAGGTTTTGGATTGTTTGGAGAAAGCTGGTGTGAACCGGTTAACCAGTTTGCCAAGTCTTGTAAAACCAGTTAAACGGATCTGGGACAGGTTTCCCGAACAATCCATTTCGTCGATTCGTGTCCATTTTAGAGCCATGGTTGGGTAATTCCTTGTTACTTAGGTTTCAATTGTCTATGGCGGAACCTTTAGTTGAAGGTTAGGGTTTCTTGGATTAGGGTTTTGGGCATGTCGTTTACTCATTTATGTTTTGTGATTAGGGCATCCATCCAGCATGAGGTTTTTCGTTCAGATTGGCCAACTCACTTGAATTCGGAAATGAGGTAAGAATAGCATAGAACATATGATATATATATACGAATGTATGTATGTATGTATGAAATATATATATGCATGTATGTTATGCTTAGTACAATACCAACACTTGTATGGAAGTGGTACAGAGTGCATTGGTATAATGTACAATGTTTAAGAGTACTTACGGTGTTACCAGCACAAGTGTGGGAAAGTACAGTGTGTTTGGTACAACACTTAGTCGTACTCAGGGTACGAAACAAACCCTACCAACACTCGTACAATGTCGGTACGCATTGTATATGGTAAAGTGGATGTACCCTAGTAAAGAACATTCTTACTCATTTATTAAGCCTTTTAAATAGGTGTATGAGCGCCTAAATACAAGTCGATATTATATGATTTGTTATACGCTTTACTTACTGAGTCTGACGACTCACAGTTCTGCTTTCATGTGTAGGTAAAGGAAAGGCGAAGGCTGAATAGGAGTGAGCTTCGAGCTAGGATGATGTTGTACATGTCATGGCAGCGTGACCTGGAGTGTTCGGTCTCAAGACATTGGGGTTTTATTTTGTAGTTTCTGTGCGACCTGACTAAATGTATTTTGAATATTTTGTAAAAGTTTAAATACAGGATCCTGACTTTTGTAAATAAATATATAAAAGTTTATAAAGTTTAATAATTAAATCTAAAATTTAAATTTGACACAATTTTAAAGAAAATTTCTTTGATTAGCAAAGATGGCACTGTAGCGCGCCTAAGTATCAGGGCGTTACAATTTTGGTATCAGAGCCGTTGGGTTTGTTTACCAAAAATCGCCACGCCATGTACAATCATCATCAGAGAAAAGCTCGGCTCACAGTTCTATAAGCCTTACTTGTTTAGTATTGCACGTAATTGGTAAAGCATGTTATAAGGAAGTATAGTAGTTTATGATTGTTTATTTTAATGTGTTTCCTTAAAATCCATAAAGAGCGGTATTAAGCTTTTGTGATCGTTGTCTGACCTACCTGACTTATGGGTTTGCAGGCTAAGTCCTACTAAATGGACACCTAACGAAATATAAGGAGTTAGGGTAATAGGGTCGAGACTGGAGGCGGTAAGGGAAATCAAATTCCCAGAATCCCCGTGGATGCAGCAGATGTTGTGGAAGGTTTCAGGGTGGTCGACATGAAAACCCACCTCAAAGCTCCTCTGGACTAAAAGCAAAGATACACAAAAATGCAAGACCGTATTCGACAACACGATGAAGAAATTCTGAGGTTGAGGCAGCAGGGTCCTCCTACAGCGCCTCCACCACAAGTTCAGGCTACTTTAATTCCTACGGTGGCGGCAGAATAACCTGTTGCTGGCAACCGTATGGAACCACTGTACGAGAGGTTTCGCGAGCAGGCACCTCTAGTTTTTCTAGGAGGTCTTGATGTAATGAAGGTTGAGCAGTGGCTCACAGTGATATAGGGAATTCTGAATTTCATGGGAGTCGTTGGAAATAATAGGGTGACCTATGCTACTTTTCAGTTCCAAGAAGACGCGCTCATGTGGTGGGAATTAGTGTCCCTCACTTGAGATGTCACTATTATGATCTGGGAAGAGTTTCGAGATTTATTCAATGCAAAGTATTACAACGAGGCAGTCCGCAGTGCTAAGCAAAAAGAATTTACCGAGCTGGTGAAGAGTGAGGGTATGTGAGTAATAGAATACACAACAAAATTTGATCGTCTGGCCAAGTTGGCTTCGGGTATTGTGCCTACGAACTTCAGTAAGAAGGAGAAATATCTGGCAGGTCTAAATGGAAAAATTAGACACGACTTGGTGATTACTACGAATGAAGCGACATCATATGTAGAAATTGTTGATAAGGCTCTGCGAGCCAAAGGTGCGGTAAAGCTCATTCAGGAGCCCCGAGTGACTCCAGGTGTTGGTGGGACCCCCACTCTTCCTACTCTTGTATATGGTAGGAATAGTGGTGATTCCACCGCTGATCAAAAAAGAAAGGCTACCCTGGCATTTGGTGGTTCGGGACAGAGCAAGCAGTTTTGTGGGAACCGAGGCAGAGGTGGATGCCAAGGTTATTCTTACCTTGAATGCCCACATTGTAAGAAACATCACCCAGAAGAGTGCAATCGGAAGACATGCTTTCTGTGTGGCATGGTTGGGCATTTCAAGAAGGATTTCCCTCAGGCAAAGAAAGAAGAGCTCAAGAAGGATTTCCCTCAGGCAAAGAAAGAAGAGCAGAAGCCAAGGGCAAATCCCGTACCTGCTCGGGTTTTTGCTATCACTCAAGCTGATGCTGCAGCCAGTCATTCTGTGGTGACAGGTCAGCTTCTTGTCAACAACTCTTATTTTACAGTGTTATTTGACTCTGGGGCTACACATTCTTATGCGGCAACACGGATAATTAATCAATTGGGTAGGCCTTGTGATTCTATTGAAAGAGGGTTTGGAACCCTTCTGTTTAGCGGGGAGTTGGTTATCTCCAATAGGCAAATTAGGTCTATGCCAGTTAGGGTCGAAGATAAAGAGTTGAGTGCTGACCTAGTAAAGTTGGAATTAGCCGAATTTAATATCATATTTTGGATGGATTTCTTGTCCAAGTATTCGGCCAGCATTCATTGTAAGCGGAAAATGGTAACTTTTTAGTCGGAGGGCGAAGATCCATTTGTCATATATAACACCTTTAAATCAGATTGTTATTAAATTTTATTTAGACAAAAAATCAGTTCAGGGTCTTATTTGTACTATTTTAGAAAATATAAGGTCCATTTTATTATTTAACAAAACAGAAAGTCTAATTAGTAACTTTTGCAAAATATAGGGTCCAAAATAGTATTTACCCATATTTATACTACAAATATTCCCATATATATTCTTTTTCTTTCTAAAATACGCTTTATTAACATTGAATTGAAATCCAGAAGAAAATCCTTTTCCAAAATACTATGCATGGAGGAAAAAGACTAGCCACATATATAGAAATTAGAATACACATTTCAGTAAATGTGTTCAAGTATAAATGTTTCTATTTTGAAGGACTCCATGAGTTCCTTTTCACCAGCAATAATTAATCACTATACTTATAATATATTTTTTTTAAATAAATATTAGATAACACTCTAATATGTACAGACATAAAGATAGGATACTTTATTATTTTTTATTTTTTTAATGTTTCTCATATTATTATTATTATTATGTAAAAAAATGGGATTTTTAGAAAATTATTAAATTTTGGGCAAAGTTTATACTTGTACTGTCACACGAATTTTTTTACAAAAATAATATATCTTTTATAAAATAACTGTATAACAACAAAATAGAACAACTAAAAATAACGATGGAACAACTAAAAGATAATCGTAGAATAATAGTAAAAACTTAACAAATCACATAGTATAAAAAAAATACACAGCATTTTTTTAAAAAAATAGGGTAAATACCATTTTGAACCATGTGTCTTGCAAAAGTTATTAATTGGACCATCTGTTTCCTTAAATGAAAAATGGGATCATGTATTTTTCAAAATAGTACAAATAGAACCCTGAATTGATTTTTTGTTAAAATATAATTTAATAATAATCAAATCTAAATGTGTTATGATAAAACTATTTATATTTTTTGTATGTGTTCATGTTAAGAATTGTATTCAAGTTGGTTATATTAAAAAATTATCGAAAATTAAGCTCATGGTTCTATTTTTGCTATTTTAAGAAATACAAGGTCTATTTTGTCATTTAACAAAACAGATGGTCTAATCTGTAACTTTTACAAAATAAAAGGTCTAAAATAGTATTTACCCTAAAAAATATAGTATTTTAGAAAAAAAAAATCTACCCTATAATAAAAAAAAAAGTGGAAAATTTTACTATATGGTGTAAAAACGAAAAAAAAAAAATACCATATTTACCTTGCCAATTGCTTTGGATCCGAAAATTTAACCTAAAACATGCAATTTTCGTTAAGAAAAAAAAATAATAAATAAATAAACATGCAATTTATTTGTTTTAATATCATGAGAACGTGCAAATCACGATCGTCTCTAAGGCTCCTGACTTTCCTTTCTTTGGCCTTACGTGTCACGATTGCATAAACTCTTACATTAACTTAATAGACAAATCAAACATTAATCTATTGTCATAAATATAAATATAATATGTACATCTTACAAAAAAAAAATTGAGATATTTTTTTCTTATTTATATGTTTAGTATTTTAAACAAAAAATGATAATTAATAATAAAAAAATACCCCTGATTATATTCGATTATTCTCCCCTTAACAAAATTAGAAAAATTAATTGAATAAAAACAAATACAGGTATGTAGTTATGGTATCCTATCTCCTAATTTGTATTGGGCCTTGTCCTGGGAATAAAAATAATAATAAGTAGAACAAAATTAGATTGAGTGTGTGACTAGTTTCCTAACTACCATTATTATTAATTGAAATCACAATTAAAAATGTCGGCCGCATGCTCCGGCATCCGACATCGTATCGCCGACATTTTGTATCATAATCAAAGGCGGCGATTATCATCTTTGTTCCTTATTCGTTGGATTTGCTAATACAATGTGAAATGTATTTTGCCATTGGATATACTCATATACACATACATATACATGTATGTAATATGTATGAAAGCTGCTGTTTATCTAAGGCAGCAAAAACTGCCATACCCCATGGGGACATCAACTGCCTTTGTTTGTAATAACAATATTACATTATTTCTCTTTTATATCTATCTTTTATTTGCTTTATTTATAATTTTTTTCTTTGTAAAAAATTTATTTGTTTTTATTTTTTTTGGCGTATGATGAAGGGGATTTGTTTGTTGTGGTGAAACTTATCTGAGTAGTTGTAACTTGTAAATATGTGACTTGCTGCCTAATAAGTATGTTTGGGTTCAACTTGGCAATTGTTGTTATTATTATTATTGTGAGGTTGACTATATATATGAAAGATTTATGATGAAGGCAAGTTAACTAAACAATTTACAAGTAATAAAATGGACATGCTTCCTACTGAAGGACTAAATTTCTCTTATTACACTCATTTCATAAATATATATTGCAATTATAACTTATCTATATATAATTTAAATGGTCTAATTTTATTAGCACTATAATTCATGGCAAACTAATAAGTACTTCACGTGATATAAATAATAATAATTACTCTCAAAATTTAATAAAATGATGCGATGTGGTAATGCTGCAAAATTAGAAACTAACAAGAATAATTAGTTTTAGTAAATTAATTTAAAATTCATTTGTAATAGCCAAACAAATATGGTCCTGATATTATTCAGTAGATTAGATTGTAAACAATTAAAGTCCCCACTAACACAAGAAGAGGAACTCTTTGCTTGAAAACTAAAAAGCCTTAAACTTAACCCTTTTCTAATAATAAACTAATAATATAATAAATCCCTTAAAAAAAAATTATAATATAAATACTTAAAATAAAACCAAATCAAATGAGATTCACTTAGGTACGTCTCACTCACCCTCTCTCTTATATCATATATCAAATAAAAAACAAAGTCCAAACAAAATTTTTCTGAAAGAGAGAAAATAAGAGAGCGTGCAAACACGACATAGACAAAGCGAACCACGTTAGAGGAAGGCCTCTTGGTCGGTTGGTAATGTCCTCTAACTGAAGCCTTCACACCCTCTCTCTCCTTCTATCTTCATCCCTTTGAGTCCAAAACTCTCTCTTTCTTATCTTACTACTACTATTACGGCCTTACTATACTCTCTTAAGATTATTCTTGTTCTCTCTCCCAAACCAAACAGAAACACTCCAAAATATCCTTGCTATCTTCTCTTCAGTCCTACGAAAAAACATAGAAATCTTTCCTTAATTTTGTTGTCATGAGGAAACTCTGTCCCAATTTCGACCGCGAAGATGGTCTCGATACTGTCCTCGAGGTTCCAATCCCCGAAGAAATGTTTGCTTCGAAGACTAGTAATATGATATCATGGCAGAACATGAAGGCTTGGATGACATCATCTCATCCTTCCAATATGACCGCACTTTTCGGTGGCCGAAACGCCGAGATCCAGCTCTTGTTAGGAGTTGTGGGAGCTCCGCTCATTCCTATAGCAATCTCTTATGATCACGAACTCATAAGCCGTAACATCAAAGACCATCCTATCGTAAGTACCACATATATATATATATACTTGGATAACCACCAGCCTTAATTATATTCTTACTGATTATAGTATTAATTTGTGTATGTTTAATTAATTATTATAGGAGGCTTCGATGGCGAAGTACATAGTGAAGCAATACACGGCGGCGGTTGGAGGAGAGAAGGCTTTGAATTCGATAGAGAGTATGTATGCAATGGGGAAAGTGAGAATGGGGGCTTCGGAGTTTTGCTCAGGAGAGAAGAATGTAAAGGCCATGAAAGTGAAGAACTTGAGATCTTCTTTACAAGGAGGAGAGATGGGAGGGTTTGTGCTGTGGCAGAAAGGACCGGAGCTCTGGTGTTTGGAGTTGGTGGTTTCTGGCTGCAAGATCAGCGCCGGGAGTGATGGTAAAGTCGCTTGGAGGCAGACCCCTTGGCACCACTCTCACGCTTCTCGTGGCCCACCTCGGCCCCTTCGACGTTTTCTTCAGGTGCTTTTTCTTTAATGTTTCTCTTTCTCTCTACTACTGTTACGTAATAGTAAAAAATATAAAATCAAATAATAACAATTCTATTTACATCTACTGCTTTAGTCTTTAATTAGCTAATTTGTTATTAATGGTTAGATTACGGTTGTTGTTGTTCTTGTTGTTGATGAATATGACAATTTGGCGTTTCTTTATTACGAAAGTTGATGGGACACATTAAAATTAGTTATTTTTCTTTTCTAGGTGCTTGCCATGGTCTTTAATTTGTTGAAATACATATAGCTGGACCCAATACCCCAACAACTAAAGTGTTTTCATTTGGAGATTTCGTAGACTTTACATAGGAAAGTACCAAATTCTAAATTCCATGTTTGTTCATCTTGGTTAACCAACGCCTGCCCCACAGCCTAATCAGTATTTTTTTTTTCTTTACTAAAGAAAAAAACGTGCTTTCACAATTCACACTTAACTTGGTCAAGGGATCCCACAACTACTCTATAGACTTTTGGAGTAATTAGAAATATATGTATATTTTAAAGTCAAACATTCTCGATGTGAATAGACAGCTAAAGAATAAAATATAACAAAGCGATTGTGGAGAATGTTTTTCTTTTCCAGCTACAAAAATCAATTAAAAATAATACTTAGGTACACGTATAATTAGTTAGATACATAATAGATTACACTCACAGATTTATCCATAGTCTCATTGATTTGGATAAATTATTCCATTCGACTGGAGTAGTAGGAAATCTAGTTAGCTGTTGGAAATATCAAGCGCAGCTCAACATATAGAACAAAGCCAGCTATTATTATCATCTCAAATAATGGTTAATAATATTAATATAGAAAGAAAAGAAAAAAAATATTGGGTACATTATTGTATATTAATAATTGAATTTTATATTGAAACAGGGTCTTGATCCAAGGTCTACAGCAAATTTGTTCTCCAACTCAGTTTGTGTTGGTGAAAAAGCAATAAACGACGAAGATTGTTTCATCCTAAAACTGGAAGCCGATTCATCAACTCTAAAAGCAAGAAGCAGCAACAATGTCGAGATAATACGACACACTATATGGGGCTACTTCAGCCAGAGAACAGGTCTCTTGGCACAACTCGAAGACTCTCATCTCCTCAGAATCAAAGCCACCGGAAACAACGACAACATATTCTGGGAAACGACAATGGTGTCTTTGATACATGATTACCGAACCATCGACGGTGTGAACATCGCTCACTCTGGCAAAACCACTGTCTCCCTATTTAGATTCGGCGAAAACTCGACGGGCCATTCCAGGACGAGAATGGAGGAGGTTTGGGAGATTGAAGAAGTTGATTTTAACATAAAGGGACTTTCAATGGAGTGTTTCTTGCCTCCTGGTGATCTTAAGAAAGAGGAAGAAGGTTGTGGTTTAGTGACTAGTAGTACTAATCCAAAGTTACCCTTCAAAATTCGATCAGCTTCTTCTAGGATTAGTGCATCTAAAGTGGCCGCCATTGATTTGGATGAGGAAGATGATGATCATCATGATGATCAAGAGAACTTTGTTAGTACTAGTGATGAAGATGAATCAGTGTAAATTCTTTTGGTTTCGTTGGTTTCTAATTTTTGTACATAGCACATATATAAAATAGCCTTCATTCCATCATTGTATTATTTATACAAGTTTTTGGCAATAGATGAGCATTTATAAATTAGTCATATTTTGTACCATATGAAAATGAAACACGACTTGTGATCTGTGCTCTGTTGGCCTTTTTTGTTCTTCTCTTTCTTCACAATCCATCTCTTAATTGTAAGGTCTCCTGAGTCTCAATCAATTTAGTGTTACAAGTTATGGTTGTAAAGCGATAATGACAATTTTGGTTTTTACCAATAAGAGAGTTTACAAATCAATTATGAAACATTTCATGATGGTGTCTTCATATTTCATTTCTCTGTTTTGTTTTTCAAATTTGGAATTCAATCTTTTAAACATCTGCTTCTCCATTTAGTTTTTAAAACAGAGAACTTGATTCAAAACCATGTAACTAACAACAACAAAATAAGAGTCCTCATCTCAACAGCATCACCCAATGAGGATTAATTCGAAATCACGTCACTCTATGCTCTTTGGTCCACTCAATATCAAAAGCTTTAAGATTATCTGAGATGTAGATTAACTAGACACATTCAACTGGAAGAATTGTTCTACATTCTGATGCACTGAAAACAGTGGCTTATATACACAGAAGAGACTAAAGAAAGCTGATTAATAACCAACCAAAGTTGTTACAAAAGAAGCTGTAGTAACAGACTCTAACCATCACTATTAATTACACTAACAGACATAAATACAGTTAGACGAACAAGTATTCTAGTTAACTATATTATTATCTGCCTTGACATGCCTGAACAAAGATAATTCGAGGGTGTTGATTCTTTACTTATTTGTTATCATCTTTAATTTCTTGTGTGTATGTGTTAGACTTAAATTTGCTCTTACAACAAGCTTAGTGCAGGGTTTGAAGTTTTGATTGTGCCAAGAAACACAATCAAGACTCTTACTTCACATGATTATATCAAGATTCAGGATGTCTACTTCTGCAAATTTTGAATTAGAGAAATTCTATGGAACCACTTATTTCCAGTCATTGGAGAGAGTCTCAAGGGCACGCAATTTAGTGCATCAAATGATAGCTAAGGTTGTAATAGACACAAAGGAGCTTGCTTAAAAGTTCATGACAAGAAATACAAGACATGAAAAACTAGCCTATCATACATTCATTGTGTACTTGTCAAAAAAAAAAATGCACTGATAAAACAACTGAAGGGGTGCGAGATGCATTACTGCTATATATGTATATATATATATATATATATATGTGTATATATATTTCCTTCTATCTTCGGTAAAATTAATCTTTTTTGCAAAAGATGGTTTTCAGAATGGACTCTTCACATTCTTTACATAATAATAGTGAGAGGTTCAATGAAATTATTACGGAGCTGGCTTACATTGCAAGCAAGGTTGATAAAGAAAGTCAAGTCGTTATTTTGACTGTCATTACAGATGGCCTATGATGAAGTCAAATAGCCATTAAATTATGGTAGAGAAATGTTATCTCTCTTGGCTAGGGTCTTTAAACTCCAGAGACTTTGAGCTGCAATTAGAAAAAGAGCTCAAGAAGGAAAGAGTCTAATGTCTATTTGCTCGAGGTAGAATACCAAAAGAAGCTAGCACATCAAAGGCACATTACCCTTCTCATTCTCAATCATTGTCTAAGGAGACACAAGAAATTAATGCTACCACTATGGAAAGCCCGTTCATGTTTGGAGAAATTTTGTTTCAAGCTAAAAATGAGTTAAGACATGTACTCCATCATTTATATTTATCTTGGTTAAAGTCTGACCCCAATTGGTTAACTATATGGATAGTGTTGATCGAAAGCCTGAAAACGGTAAAATATTACCCAACAATTCTCTTCGTCATCATCCAATATCGTGCTTTTTAGCCAATATTGTGGCTGATGAACAAAATATTGGCTCAAACAACTGTTCTCTTGAATTCACTTGCCCATTTAAAAAATTGTGACAAAAGTGAAACACACCTAGGAAGGAGCTTCAAAGAAAATTTCCACTTCATCAGTACACGGTTGCTTACAAGGAAATTGTAATTCTTTACAAATCATTTGTTAGTTACTAGATCGGTTCTCAGTTTTAGCTAGCAATTGACCATTCTTCCGAGGGAGATCAGTTTGAGGCGACTGTAAAAGGAGTAACCATTAGTCTAGTCGAACAATGATATCAAAATTTTGGCTTAAACAAATTCCACCGTTTCAGCCAATATATCTGCACGGTTACCATCTTGTCTAACACACTGGAAAGAATGCTTGCGTTTTCCTCAGCTCTATTGGTATTTGATTGCTAGACATTCTCGATAAAATCACATCTATGTTAGCTTGTGTTCATATTGACACAAATATTTTGAATATCTTGAAAAAGTGTTAGCAATTTTATTAGTATCTTTACTGCATATTGGTTCAATTTATGAATCCCTGACAATCAACAATATAATAAAGGAAAGTCTATGTAATATTATATGTATGCATACAAACCACCGAATTCAAAGACCAGTCCAAGTTCTCTCCTGATTTTTACATGTTATATTTACATACTACATATTACATATTACAATATATACGCAGACAAAAAACCACACAAAATAAACACAAAGCCATATACTAGTACTTTCACACTACAAAGACGAGTAGAGGAACAAAAAGACAAGAGTCCGAAAGAGAAACTAGCCAGAAATCTCAATGGTCTTGGCCTCTGTCTTCTTCTTCTCCTCTTCTTTGGGCACAATCACAGTCAGAACCCCATTCTCCATGCTAGCTTTGACCTGGTCCACCTTGGCATTCTCAGGCAACCTGAACCTCCTCAAGAACTTGCCACTGCTCCTCTCGACCCGGTGCCACGTGTCATTTTTCTCCTCTTTCTCTAGATTCCTTTCGCCACTTATATGGAGCACTCTTCCATCCTCCACCTCAACCTTCACCTCTTCCTTCTTTATCCCAGGAAGGTCAGCCTTAAACACATGAGCTTCAGGGGTCTCCCGCCAGTCAATTCGGGTGTTGGCAATGGCGACAGTTTCCCGGGCAGAGGAAGGAATACCGGCAACAGAGGTATTAAAAGGGAAGCCCTCCAAAGGGTCCCAAATGTCGAGCGAGAAGGGATCGTAAACGTTGCTTCTTCGGCCACCGAAGAGACTGAGAGCCATTGTATCGGTTTTCGATTTGATTGGAATTGTGAAACGGACAACAAGATGTGTCAAGGATTATGATTGTTTTTTCTAACTTCTGAGTGTGGTGTTTAGTGATGATAACATGAGTACATGAATGAGGATGGGATGAGACGTGTATATATACTACGGTTTGCAGTATGGAGATGAGTGCCTGTGGGAACTTCTTGCCGTTTCAAGATGTTTCCAGCTATCGTTCTATCACATTCCTTTTCCTACGCATCGCGCGTACGTGTCTTTACACTACTCTTTACGTGTCACCAAAATGGCAATTCAGTTATTTTACAGGAAAGTAACAATTATTTTTATTGTGAGGCTAATTTTTTTTTTTAAAAAAATATTGTATAAGTTTTATGGTGTTTATTGAGTTAAGTTTTACCGTAAAATGTTATTTATTAATTGTCTAACTGTTATTTTTAATTGTTTTACGGTTGTTTTATAAAAACATAATATTTTTGTAAAATATTTAATGTGGCAGTAAAATTATAAATTTTAACTCGAAATTGAATGTTTTTGTTAAAATCTCTTAAATTTTAGAGGAATGTGATTATTTACTTGGATTAGGATGTTATACATACTAGTTGGAGAAGCACATGTAAGACATGTGCTACAACCATAATTTTATTTTTAAAAATATTAATTAGGCAAATAAAATTAAGCAATATAATCAACACAATATATCTAGCTTGCTTTACAGTAGGATATATACATCTAAAATATAGTTAATGTTAGAATAGTTTTTTTTTTTTTTTTTGAAACAGAATGTTAGAATAGTTTATATATAAATGAGTAATTTGCGGTATAAATACTTAAGTTTGTCTTGCAGTTGCAGACCAATACTTAAGTAAAAATTTTGGCGGTAAAAATACCTTCTGTTAGGGTTTTGGAACTTCCGTAGGTACCTCAACGTTAAGTGACAGATCATTACACACGTGGCAGTATCTTATTGGTCCACATCATTAATTTTTATTATTTTTTAAAATTTCATATAAAATTATATAAAAAAATTAAAGATTAATAAAAATGCTAAGAACTTAAAATTAATAAAAACATAATTTTTTAAACAGATAAAAATCATTAATTAATAAAATAAAAGATTAAAAACTAAATCAAAATTTGAAAAGTAAATGAACTAAACCTAAATGACCAAACCCTATGGTTAACCCAGATTCACTAACCCATCCCTCCTTTTCTTCCTTCTTCTTCTTTTCTTCTTCTACAGGTCAGATCAATCCAGAACAAATAAACTAAACCATTTCATCCTTTTCATTTTGCGAAGGTTCTGTCGGGCACGAGATTTTTTGAGTTGTGTCAGATGAATTTCTGTTTTCTCTTCAGCGTTGGTAGCAAGATCTGGTGTTGGTATCGCTGACATCGGCAGCAACACCAACAATGGCAGCGGAGGGAGAATGGCTGACTGAGATCATCGATAGTATCGAGGATAATGACATACCGATTCGGAGGAGAAATCACGGCGAAGGAGTTGGCCTTTGGCGATGGAGGAGGTTGAGGAGAAATTGCGGCAGAGGACTTTGACTTGGCCTCATTTTCTGGCTGTGGAGATAGAGAGAGAAAATGGGTTTGGATTTTCTTTTAATTATTTATCAAAGAAAAAGGGTTGATGTATTTTGATTTGGGGTATATTTAGATCTGTCATTTTTTAGAGGAACTTAGTTTGTTGTATACAGATATTCTAAATTACATTGGTTCATCTTCAATATTCTTATTATATTTTTTTGATCTTTAATTTTCTTGTCATTTTCAGAATATTTAATTAATACTTGCTATTTTCATTTTTAGAATTTTTAGAGGCTGTTTGGCTTTACAGTTTAAAAACTATTTTCTGTTTTTTAAAACTGAAAACAGTTTTTAAAAACTATTAAGAGTCGTTTGGCAAAAAATTTTAAAAACTGTTTTTTAAAAATTGAGTTTTAAAAAACTAGAAAATAGAAAACATTGTAAAGTCCTTTTTTGGCAAGTTAGGTGACAAAATAATTTTTCCTTTTTATGGTAAGATTGCTTTGCATTCATGTTCGAAATCTTACCTCTTTTATTCGGTTATTAGTTGCCATTTTTCTTGTTTGGAAAGTTGCACTTTCAGCTGAACTTTCTTTTGTTGAAAACTTCTCAAAAGAGAAGGAATTCTCTTTTGGAAAGTTGTCTTTTTTAGGGAAACCTTGATTGTTGCATTTTCCTTATTAATTTCGATTGTATCTTGATACAATCAGAATATCTAATCTGTTTTTGGCAGGAATCAAGCTTCGAAAGAAGATCGGACCCGATTTGAGTAAGTTTCCCGTTTACGGCGTATCTGCTTCGTCAGCATCCGAATCTGATGTAGCAGATCGTGTTTGTTTTTGGAAAGTTTTTGTACAGCTGCTAATTCGAAATTGTGGTTGCCTCTTTGGTTTCTATGATCTATAAATAGAGCCTAGAGAGCAACCATTCGAATTACCTCTTCCATTATTCATTTTTTACATTTATCTTTTGAGAGAAGAGATTGTTTCTTTGTTTTGTGAGAGCCTAGTTGTTCACCTAGGTTCTAGTTGTTCTATTTCTGTTCTTACTCTATCCTAGAGGTTGTGAAGAACTACTTGACTGAACAAGAGATTGGTCTTCGGGAGAAGACTTGATAAAGCCTTACTTCGGGAGGAAGTAAGCACTTGGTCTTCGGGAGAAGACTTGTTAAAGCCTTACTTCGGGAGGAAGTAAGCACTCACACTTCAAAGACGAAGGGAGTTCGGGCTTGAAGGTGTTTCAAGAAGTCAGATTCATAAAGTGGATTACAAAGGATTGCGGCAATAATTTAGAGGGAGTCTAAACTTGTTTAAGTCAATTGTCTTTATAATTTTGATACTTTATTAATTGATTTCATTCTCTGGGCGTGGCCCCGTGGACTAGGAGTGTTCGGGAGAACACTGATACCACGTACAAATCTCTTGTGTCAAGTTATTTATTTTTCTGCAAATATTTTATATTACGCTGTTCGGTTTCTTTGTAAATTACTTTCTGCTGCTGCAAACGCTTACAGTTTTTATATTTTCGTATATACAACTGACATTTGCAAAAACACGGTTTTTCAAACATCAAAATGTTGTTTTCAATTTTCAAAAACAATTTTTCTTTGTCTAACATATTATATTTTATATTTTGCTCACATACTCGGATCCTAGACTCGAAACTATACCTGAACCTAGACCTGGATGGTGCTAAAATATTGATTTTTTTTTTTGTGAGAAAAAATCTAAAAACAGTTTTTAAAAATTTGTGCCAAACACTATTAAAATTTTAAAATGACAAAAAACTGTTTTTTATTCTTACTTTTAAAAACTGAAAACTGAAAACTTAGCCAAACAAGCTCTTAGTTTTCACTAGATGTATAATTTTATCAGTTTTCTTTGTTGATTGAGAATTTTTTTTTAAAAAAAAATTTGTATCTACAATGTTAATGCATCTGTATCGATATGGGCATGGAAAATTGTATTGATATTAGTTGAGGAAATTTTCTTGGGGTTATTTTCTGGGTTTGAGGGTGGGGGGAAATATTCTCACTATAGAAAAAATAATTTGGTTTTGAGTAGGAATTTTTTTAGTTTTGAGATGATGGTGGGGAAATATTGAAATTTTGATTTAATTTTTTCTTCAATTATGTTAATTATGTAGTTTAATATTTTTGTAATAAATCATATTTTTTTTATATTATAAAATTTTAAAATAATTTTTTTAAAAAAATAAAAACAAATTAAATGACTTGGACCAACTAGAAGTTGCCAAGTATTTATCTAGTTGGCATTTAACTAAGAAGTTAACATGAGGTATCTCATTTGCAACAAAATATTGACGGAATGTATTTTTGCCGCCAAAAAAATTACTTAGGTATTAATCTGCAACTAAAAGATAAACTTAGGTATTTACGCCGCAAATAACTCTATATAAATTATAAGGTAATTTTACAATGCACCCCCTTAAAAGAGATGTATTCATGCACCCTCTAATTGTTTCGGCATCTAGAAAAAAAAAATTAGTCTAATTTTTTTCATATTCATGTACGTTATATCTATTTAAGATATCCTACAAAATTTTGAGAAATTCGTAATAATTTACAATATAGAAAATAATGTTCAAACAGTCTATTTTACACGCGTATAAAACAAAATAATCACGAGTGCAACTCACTGCTTGAATACAATTTTTGGCGTGTTAAACTTTTTTGAATTTCTTAAAATTTTGCAGGATGTCTTAAATAATTATAATTTACATGACCATGAGAAAAAATTTGACTAAAAAATTATTTCAGATACTAAAATAGATAGAGATGTAACGATATATTCCTTTTAAGGAAGTGTAGAATTTCCCTAAATTATATATACAACAAAAAAAAAATATAGCTAAAATTAAAATGTACCTATATATATTCATCAATTTTAAAAACAACTTATTCAAAATACTAAATTTAAGTTGATCAGTTTCTATTAATTAATACAATTAATAAAAATAATATGTGTTTTTCTTCATTTTTTTTAAACTATAAGTTTTAGGGTGATTCTATAATACACTTTGGATGTACTGATGCACCCTCTACTTGTTTCGGCATCCAGAAAAAAATTTTAGTCTAATATTTTTTCATTTTCATATACATTGTAGCTATTTAAGATATCATACAAAATTTTGAGAAATTTGGAATAATTTACAATATAGAAAACAATGTTCAAACAGTCTATTTTATACGCATATAAAATAAAATAGTCACGGGTGTGTTAAACTCATCCGAATTTCTTAAAATTTTGCATGATGTCTTAAATAACTATAATTTACATGACCATGAGAAAAAATTTAACTAAAAAATTATTTTGACTACTAAAACAAATAGAGATGTATCGATGCATCCCTTTTAAAGGGGGTGCATTATAGAATTTTCCTATGTTTTATACCAATTAAATAGTATACATATATTATTTGCTTAATAATAACTTGTGGAGTCTAAAACTACTTAGATTAGTGTTAATTACATAAACAGTATAATAAATATTAAAAAACATTAAAATTTATGAACATTAATATTTTGTGTTCAACTATACTGTACTTAATTGTTAAAAGATAAACTATATGAGATTGTTTGTTAGTTCAAGGAAGAATTCTCGGTTGATATCTCAGCTGAAAGTCTTGATCGGTATAGGAAGAAGCCCTGTCAAATAGAGATTTTTTCTTTCGACCATCTTTCGATTGTTAATACGATATATAAGGACCGCTACTACAAATAGTACTACACCCTTGATCGTGAAATATCGATTGCTCGTTGTATAATATATATATATATATATTTATATATTTTTGAAAAAAAACTAGTGTAATTTTATATTGTAATTTTTATTTTGATTTTAATTTGTGTAATTAGAATTATTATTTCTTAAGTAAAGAATTTGTTAGTTTGATCATCATATGAAGTAAGAATTTTCATTTTGAATAAAAGAAGGCCAAAATTTTACTTAATTGTCTTAAAACTATTTTAAATAGATTGACCAAAAATTTAATTATATAAACTAAATAACATATTGTTAATATTATTAGGCTATTAGCAATAAAATAACTAAACAACCCATTTCTTATAAGAGACAAAAGAATGGTGATATTGTACATAAAAGACAAACACAAAATAAAGGATATGAATGGTATAAAATAAAATCATTCGACGATTTTTTTTAGCAAAAGGGTATATCACCTCTTAGTATATAGTAGGATATATACATTTTCTTTTTGAAAGAAAGTCACATTACAAGAAAAAATCAAATTGGGAAAAACAAATCTCAACTACATAAGAGAGAGCCATTGGGGCAATCCCCTATCCCAAAAACAAGCGCTCTTATTATGAAGAGTATACTTAGCAATTTCATGAGCTAGTAGCTCTTGGATTGAAGTGAACCCCTGAAATTCCAGCATGCGAAACACCATGGGACACTGCAACTACCAGTAATCCCAAAGCACCACTCATATCATGTGGTCTCCCCTATATAGCCATTGTTTCAGCATAATCCGAGTGTAACTGTTGAGAATCATGAGGTTCTATCTCAAAATCAATTGGCAATGAGTGGAGTAGCCCATGTTCTTATATATGGCTCAACATTCCCCCTCAAGATGATGGCTATTTTTTGCTCATCAATCTTGAACCGTATCAGAGTGGACATGGTCACTATCTGTATAGGTGCGGATCGGATAGGATCACTTGCCCGCAAGGGATATGGCTCTGATACCATGTTGAGAATTATGGGGTTTCATCTCAAAATCAATTGGCAATGAGTGGAGTAGCCCATGTTCTTATATATGGCTCAACAGTAACTAACAAGTTGTAAGACCCATCTCAACTACCAATCTTGCCCCCATCCCGATAGCCTTCACATGTCCCAAATGATCCCGTACAACTGCTCCAACACTTCAGCAGCCATAATTCGATCAGCTAACAGTCGCATCAACATTGATGAGTAGCTAAGATGTCTCACGTGGTTTTCATCTTTGGGGCTCCCAAACATTCTCCTTTGAAAGCTTCTTTGAGCCATTCTTATCCCAAAATTTTTGTAGATTAGAAGCAATCCAATTCAAAGCGGCTTGAATTCCTAGAACAAACTTTTTATGGAGCTTGCAATTCCTAAGGAACCAAGCCTGCCAGACCAAAGTCATAAAAAAATTTGTTCTGTCATTAGACAAACCTGCTGTAATTCTCATGAGAAAGGCCATAGGAACCGTTGGAAAAAGTAAGTGGAAGTTTTTCCCATCATTTTAGCACTGTAGTAAAAAAACTGTTGGGATAGTTATTGCCAACAGTGAATAACCGTTGGCAATACTAAATAGATTTTTTTTAAAAAAAAAAATAGTTTATCCCAACGTTTTTTAACTGTTGGGAATAGTAAGAATACGCAACGGTTTATAACTGTGGAGAATAGTTAGTATACCCAACACTTACTAACTGTTGGGAAAAGATTTATTTTATATCTAATTAATAATTTATTAAAAAAAAAAAAATTCTGTACTGAAATTTTGGAGCCAAAAAGGCTGAAAATTTCAGACCAATATACCCAATTTCAGACCAAAATTCCCAAAATCAATATCCAACCATTTGTCTCTAACCCTCATTTTCAGACCACCGGCCTCTGTCCGACGAGCTCCTCACCACCAGCGGCCTCCGCGTCTCTTCCTCCACCAGCGTCAACGACGGCCTCAGGTATACCTCTCTCTCTCTCTCTCTCGGACATATTGCAAAGAGAACATATTCTTGAAATGTTAGTTTTGATACTGTGGAGGTTGGTTCTCTAAAACTGAAATATATTATATTATTGCAATACTGTCAGATTACATTTGAAGAATCATTTCAATACTATTAAATGTTTGAAAAATCTTGGAGGGGACGCGTTGTTGTTGTTGTGATACTACTTGTTTTTTTTTTCTTGAGTCAAGAGAATGGAAATCTCAAATCTTGTCTTGCTTCTGATTAAATATAATAATAATAATAATAATAATAATAATAATAATAATATTGTCCTTAAATATGGAATAGTGTTAGATGTGTTTACAGAAAAACGACCAGGCAAAATATGTATTTTGTGGGTGTTTTTTGTTTTGTTTTATTATCTTGATAGTTCATTCATACCCATAAAAAGCTTCTTGTCATTTGTGCTTGTTGTCATGTTGTCGTTTCAGAATTTTATTTTTGTGTTGATAGTTTTCTTCGATGGTGTAGTTTATCTTAGCATATGATATATAATATAACTGATATTGTTGATTCTGAAAATGTCAATGATTTCCAAATTTTATGTCGTTTGTTTTTCAATTCTAATTTTTTTAGTCATATCTTTATAAAATAAAGTGATAATAGAAACACAAGTTTTATTGTTTTTTTATAAATAAAATTCCAACTGCAGCCGCTTAAATTGGTTTTATTAGTTACACACTTTTCTTAGAAGGCTTTAAGTTCGACTCTCCCAATCTCATAAACAAAAAAAATTGACAGAGAGAAGTTCATAAAAAGCATTCTATAGTCTAGCAATAACATTGGCAACTTGATTTGTAGAATGTTTAACATTGGCAACTTGATGTATTTCAAAGCATTCCAGAATTTTTCCGGTTTGGTTTCCCCTCTGCTATTATTACTTAAATATATAATAATTACCTTTTGATAAAGTTGAAGAGGTTTAGCAGAAATAGAGGCAGTGCCCTGAAATCTTTATAGTCTCTCCATTCCACCAACTTTTAACAATATCCTGCCATTCTTGTTCCCACACCAAACTGAAATCTTCTTTTTTTTTTTGGGCCACATTTTATACTATCTTCATTGAACTGGGAAATCAACTATCACCAATCTAAGCCATCAAACTGTTGTAGCCACTCACAGTACAAAGCCCCTGCTCAATACTTTCCATAATAGAATTCCATTCCACTCCTGCCCACCCCATTCTACCAACACTTAACCCACCTAAACTCAATCAACACACAATTATCCACAACTTTCCCAAAAGCTTCCATAGCCCCATCTCAACCACAAACTCACAATCTCCATCACCCCTCTATTTCCTACCTCATCTTCTCCTATAATTACCATTATAACAAACGCTTTCTTTCAGTAATTTTAATTATTTATTTTCCATATAATATTACATGAAGAAAAAAATCCTCATATTACAACTGAATTCATCAAAATTATAAAACAATATCGACTAATTTTATTTTCATCAATTAGTAAATATTCACAATCTTACAGAAATGTCCAGAAGTAGCTTCTATATAGGTAGAGATATATTTATGATCATATCTATACAAATCATTTCTATAAAAGCAAAGCAATCATTTTCTATACAGAAAAAAACCAACACATTTTGTGTACTCATATATATACTCATATGTAATGGAGATGCAAATTAATGAAATTAAAATTTAGCTCATTTTGTGTACCAAAAGTGTACCAATGTAGAGAAATGACAATTTTATTTATTATTCATATTTTTTATCACATGCCATAATATGTTTTTTTTTTTTATGTTATTAGGAAAATGCATTGAAATCATGTGGCACTAACTGTATTAAGAGTCCTAAGTACTCTTTTATGTTATCTAATTCAATTGAAATATTGTAATACTCTTTATTTTATTTTTGTAGGTATACTACAACTTTGGTTTTGATTGATCTTTGGTGTTTGAAGAACGCAAAGCAACTTGGTTGGATTAGTTAGGTATTATTCTACAATTTTAAAATTTTTTATTTTATATTTTATTAATATTAGAAGAGTTTGAATATCTTAGATATTCATCCGTAGTGAAGTAGGTTCTGCGATTATTTATATACTGCGGTCGGATGGGTGATCATTTTTTAATTGTTTTTTGTTGTTTATAGTAAGTGGTTTTTTGTTGTTTATAGTAAGTTTAAAAATTTTGGGAACGTTAAATCATAGTTGTTATGCTGCCAAAATTTCAATAGGATAACAACTATAATTTCTTTGATGGCTCATAGATGAAATTGATTAAAACGTGAATGTTTTTTTTTTAGAAACTTCAGAATGGATAGAGATTGGATGAGTGCAGATAGGTTGTCAATGAAATATAGGGAAGGTGTTGATCTTTTTTTGGAGTTTGCTGAGAAGAAGGCTTCTAATCCTAATTTTGTTCATTGTCCGTGCATGAAATGTGGCAACATGGAGCGTATGAAAATTTTTAAGATTAAAGAACATTTGTTTAGGAACGGTATAGACAAAAGCTATAAAATTTGGTATCACTATGGGGAAAAAATTAGAACTTCAGATGAGGGACCTTCCAAGTCTAGGAAGGAGAAGTGCGTTAATTTGGATTACGGAGATGATCACATTGCAAAAATGATTGATGATGCACAATTTGAATCCAATACAGCTGATCCAGTGAAATTTAAATCCCTTTTAGAAGATCTTTGAAAAACCTATTTACCCTAATTGTAATAGGTTTACTAAGTTATCGTCACTTATTAGATTGTACAATCTGAAAGCCAAATATGGGTGGAGCGATAAGAGTTTTACGGAGTTACTAGCCTTTTTAGGAGATTTGTTACCTGAAGGTAATGAAATGCCTTTGTCTTTCTATGAGGCAAAGAAGACATTGTGTTCATTAGGCATGCAATATGAAAAGATACATGCATGTCCTAACGATTGCATCCTCTATCGAAATAGATTTGAAAATGAAACGTTGTGTTCGACGTGCGGTGAGTCTAGGTGGCAAAAGAAGAAGAATTCTGATGAGGTAAAGGTTGGTATACCTGCAAAGGTATTATGGTACTTACCACCCATACCTCGTTTGGTTCGGTTCTTTCAAAATGTCGATATTTCTAAAAACTTAACCTGGCATGCCAACGATAGGGTGAAAGATGGTATGATGAGACATCCAGCCGATTCACCTGCTTGGAAAGCAATTGATGCTAGATGGCCTGACTTTGGCAATGAACCTAGGAATATTCGTCTTGGTCTTTACGCGAGACGGTATTAATCCACATACTAATCTTAGCAGTAAGTACAGTTGCTGGCCAGTTTTGTTTGTAATGTATAATTTGCCGTCCTGGTTGGTAATGAAGAGGAAGTTCACTATGCTGACACTGTTGATATCAGGCCCTTCACAGCCTGGTAACAATATTGATGTTTACTTAGCTCCTCTTGTTGAAGATCTAAGTCAACTGTGGTGTGATGGTGTTAGTGCTTATGATGCCCATAGGAATGAAAATTTCAATCTTAGAGCAATATTAATGTGGACAATTAATGATTTTCCTGCCTTTGGCAATCTTTCTGGTTATAGTGTGAAAGGGTATAAGGCATGTCCTATATGTGAGGAGAAAACTTGTTCTCAATATTTAAAACACTCGAGAAAGATTAGCTATATGGGACATCGAAGATTTTTGCCTTCTAACCATGTATTTCGAACTTGGAAAAAAGCATTCGACGGGAAGCAAGAATTTGAAGTGGCTCCGCCACCTTTACTTGGAGAACAATTAGTAGTAAAGTTGAGTAATGTCAAATTCAAGCTTGGAAAGCGAAAAGTGACCCCTAAGAAAAGAAAGGGAAAACGTGACAATTGCGAGCAAGTCACAGCTCAACCTGATGGACCATGGAAAAAGAAATCAATATTTTTTGAGCTCGAGTACTGGAAGCATTTGGTTTTACGTCATAATTTAGATGTAATGCATATTGAGAAGAATGTGTCAGATAGCCTAATCAATACCTTGTTTAATGTTCCTGGTCGGTCCAAAGATGGAATTAAGTCTCGTCTAGATTTGAAGGATTTAGGAATGCGAGCAAATTTACACCCACAAGTTGTTGGTAAAAAAACTTATTTGCCACCAGCATGTTATGCCTTCACTAAAGAAGAAAAACGCTCTGTGTGTAATTCTTTGTCTCAGGTGAAGGTACCTGAAGGATATTCTTCAAATATCTCAAGTTTGGTTAATATTGAGAAACTTATTTTGACCGGCCTGAAGTCTCACGATCATCATACACTGATTCAACATATTTTACCCGTGAGCATTCGAAATGTTTTGCCAAAAAAAGTTCGACATGTTATCACAAGGTTATGTTTATTCTTCAAGTGTCTTTGTTGTAAAGTGGTTGACGTGACCAAGCTAGAGAAGCTCCGATTAGAAATCACTGAAGTATTGTGTTACTTGGAACAATATTTTCCACCTTCCTTTTTTGACATAATGGTTCACTTAACTGTTCATTTGGTGAGAGAGCTAAAGTTATGCGGGCCTGTGTACTTGAGATGGATGTACCCATTTGAACGATACATGAAAATTTTAAAGGGTTACGTAAGAAATAGAAACAGGCCTGAGGGTTCCATTGTTGAATCATATATCGTTGAAGAATCAATAGAATTTTGTGTAGATTATTTGGCAAATGTTGTCAGCATTGGATCGTGTCCTCCTCGATTTGATAATGAAATAAGTAAAGGGGGTGGGGGTCTTGTTATTTGTGAGGTGAGTCGAGGTGATAGAGACGAAGCACATCGACTCGTTTTACAAAATATCGATGAGGTAGATAATTAATTATTAACAAACTTATTTAAAAAAATTAAAAAATGGTAATTGAAACTTAAATTAATAAATTATCTAATTTTGAAGGGAACATTTTAATTGGATCAAAATCACTTACCCGAGTAAGTCGAGAAATAAAAAATGGGTACAAGATGAACATTATCGAACTTTTAGTACATGGTTTGAAAAAAAGGTACTATGATTTTGTTGTTTATTTTGTTTTGATTTATTCTTGCAAGTATATAGTTAATAAGTTTATTTTTGATCTAGGTATCCCAAGATCAAAGTGACCCTACAAAAACAGTGTCTGAATCACTGTTTTCTTTATCACGAGGCCCTTCCTGCAATGTTCTAAAGTATCAATCGTACTATATCAATAATACTCATTTTAACACGATTGATCGTGATAAATGTAGAAAAACACAAAGTAGCGGTGTTATGATTGTTGCCAAGGCTTTCCAAATAGCTAGTTCGAAAGATAAAAATCCTGTTGAATGCGATATGACCTTCTATGGTGTAATACAAGAAATTTGGGAATTAGATTATACTAGTTTTCGAATCCCAGTTTTACTTTGTGATTGGGTAAGAAGTGACAATGGAGTTAAAGATGATGAATTAGGATTCAAATTAGTGGACTTGAATCGAGTAGGACACAAAAATGATAGGTTTATAATGGCATCACAAGCCATTCAAGTGTTTTACATGAGTGATCCATTAGATGACCGCTGGTCCGTTGTCCTCACAACACAACCGAAAGACTATGAAAAAAAAGAGTCTAGTGGGGATGATCTCATGCTTAGTGACCAAACTTTTGAAATCAATCCACCGCCTGTTGATGTGACTGTTGGGGATGACATCATATCTTCACGTGAGGATGGAGAAGGATTATGGGTTGATATGGATTGATATCAATATTAACCCATAATCGATATTCGCATTGATACGCGATGTAATGGTACTTTGTATATTTTATGTATATCATTTTAATTTGCTGAATTGTCATACTTTTATATTGTTATTTAATATTTGTTTTGTTTTATTGCGTAGGTGCGTTCTTTATGGATGATCCAAATTTGAATTTGGACCTCTTCTGTCAATTTGTTGCTGATGACAGCGAAGATGATGTACAACAAGATCACCAAGAAGAAGAGGGGAATGAATCAGGCCCCGGTGTACGTGGTAAATATATTGGTAGAGAGATGATAAAGATGAGGAGCGACGGGAAGAAGAAGGAAGTCGAGTACAACTCATGGGGTCAAGCTATTAGTGATGGTGCAAACAAACTTCATAGTGAGATTGGTAAATATGTTCGCCACCACGTTACATTGCTTGTGGATGATTGGCGACTTATATCGAAAGAAGTGAAAGATAAGTTGTGGAATGAAATGCTGGTAATTTTTTATTCAACTATAATAAATTAAATTAATTACATTTGTTTATCTTTAACCGGTGATGTGTTACATTAATTTCTACAGAGTATGTTTATAACTGGCACAAAGACGAAATCCTATGTGTTGTCAGTTGGTGGTGATAGGTGGAGGGAATTTAAATCCTACCTAACAAACTTCATCTACACACACAAAGATGACAATCCACAACTTTTAGACAAGCCCCCAAAGCTTTATGAAAATGTGATTGACCCTGAAGAGTGGAAAGCATTTGTTGACTATAGATTAAGTGAAGAATGGCTTGTAAAACGAAAGTCAGCACAAAGCAGCAGGAAACAAAACAAATACAACCACCGCACTGGACGAGGTGGTGTTAGGAAGGTCCGAGAGAAGATGGAGAAAGAATTGGGTCACCAGATAGATGACGTTGATCGAGCTGATTTGTGGATCAACATGTACAAGAAGAAGAAGGGTGAGTTTGATGTCGAGACACAAAAAGTCGTGGATAAAATTGAAAGTTCTATCTATATTTGTTTCGAAATTTCAAATTTATAATGATTTTTCACAAAGTGTAACTAATTTAATCTTGACTTTTGTATGTAGAATGACCTTAAAAAGCAGGTCGAAGAGGGAACACTAGTACTCGAAGGCTCTAAGGATATTCTGACCCTTGCGCTTGGCACAAATGAACACGGTGGACGTGTTAGAGGCATGGGGAGGAACGTCACCCAGACACAATATTTTAAGACCCCACGCCCTACCAAAAAGATACAGTCAACAATTGATGACAATCGAATGACTGAGGTGGAGAAGAGACTTCAAGAGACTGATGAAATGTATCGCCAAACTCAACAACAATTAAAGGAACTTCTCCAACAATTGAACACTCAACATAGCAACGTGGTTGGGACTTCACATGCATCTGGTTCAGGTATAGGAGGAGCATCAAATGAACAAGTGAATATTTCACTGCAGAGTGTCTCTGCTCAACCACGAGTGCCACCACCGAATGTCTTTGCCCGACCAGTAGCACCACCACTTAGTGTATCTAATCTACCATCAGTGCCACTTCCTGCAAATGTCTCTGCTCCACCGACACCACCACCAGATACAACAATGTCTGAGAAGGTAAATCTATTTTCATATTTATTTTATTATATCGTTCTTATTCGTTTTAATAAATTACACTAATTATAATTGTTTGTTGTTTGGTTTCAAAATATAGAAAGCAAAGTGTTCGATGTACTTGGTTACCAAACAACCCAAAAATAGTACTAAGTGTGTTGCAAAGGGGTATTTGGTGATAGAAAATGTGACCACCTTGGAATTACATAATGAAAAGTTTGACCCAAAGCGCTTTTGTCGAGTCTTCATTGAAGAAGTTTTTTACGAAAATGCAAGGCTCCCATGCCCTGTCACACAAGAAAGCCTCACCACCGTAGGCGAAGTGGTGAATTCCTATGTAGCCTGGCCAATTCCACTTGTCAAGATTGATGGTGTACACCAGACACAGGTAAATATGGTCATTTTTATTTTCTTATGTATTTGATTTGATTTCTAATTATTGACAAATATAATTTCTTTTTAACTTTGTAAAATATATTGTATAGGAGAAGGGCAAGAAGAGGGATTATGACAGTAATATGGTTGGTCCACCGACTCAACCTTTGAAACACCCTCGAAGGCCAGATAAGCTTCCAATAGCTCGTTATACTCCGCCAGAGAAAAGTGTCACATTGAGTTTGCTAGAGATGATGGTCGAGCAGTGGCCAAAGGAAAGAATGTCCTTGAAGTTGACATTGGTGAGGATGTGTTCGGGGTAGAGCACAAAACATACTTATCAAAAAACGACATACTTGACATTTGCAATCTCAAATGGATCGGATCTGTTCCAATGTCTGTGTGGTGCAGGTATGAAAGTTGATAATTAACTTAATATATATTTTGCAGTTTTTGTTATTAATTTTTTATTGTTTACCAGTATAATGCAGCGTGAACTAAACAAAAATGAGTTGAACGGTGTATATGCATTTATGAATCCTGCATCTGTGGCATCTACTGATGGCTTAGGGTACAACGAGCGTGTAGCTTTGCTTTTTCAGCGATTGAGCAACATACAACCAGATCGATTCCTTGTTTGCCCTTGGTACCATGAGTAAGTACTTACTATGGCTTAAGTTGGTCCATGAGACTTTGCATATTTTTGAGTTTTTCTTTTAATATTGCTTTCACAAATAATGAGAAGGAGAAAAGTTATGTTTGGATATGGACTATGGACTATAGAGTGAGATAATGAGATTTAGGAAGATAATTTAAAATAAGCAAGTTGTTTGCCCCTGGTACATTGTTATTACTACATTGTTGTTGTTGTGAAAAAAGTTTTATCCATACCTTACTCTATTACATAATGATTGGTATTAGTAATCTTATTAGTTTGTTTGATTGTGTTTAGCGAACACTGGATGGTTATCTTAATCCAAACGGGATCGCAGAGTGTAGCATTTTTGGATTCCAGAAACAAAACCATTCGTCAAGATATTAAAAGATGTGTTCAAACGTATGTTCTAGTAGTTCAAAGCTCTAAACATATTTCTCTAATTTCCATTAATGTATGTATTAACTTTATTTTATTTATGTGTAGTGCTCTTGAGAGGTACTACCTTGAGAAAAGAAACCGACGGTCAGTAGCAATAAGCTTCACTGAGTACAGATGTCCAGAGCAACCAGATGGCGACCAGTGTGGGTATTATAGCATGAGATTTATTAAATCATTCATGACTGAAAATAATCCTACACGAAAATTGGAAGCAGAGGTAAAGACACTAATTATTTTCACAAATATTAAAGTTTTTAAGTACTTTTATTATGACCTATTAAATTAATGATTTGTTTCGTTTGTTGCAGTTTAAAAGGAACATATCATCCTCTTACACTAACAAAGAAATCAATAAAATACGTGACGAATGGGCAAAGTATGTCATGCAGATGATAGCAGCATGCAAATGACTAATAACATAGAGTATGATGACCAATGATCGCTCATGGACGATCCCCATGTGATCTAAGAAAATGATTGATAGGTTTGACATCGATCTTAGTTACTATTGTCTTGCTTTTTTAGTTTTTAGGAAGTGATTTCCAGCTATATGATTAAAGTCCCAAGTGACTACTTGGAGACTTATTTTGTTCTTAGTATACATATTTTTAAATGTTCAGAACATATTCTACAAAAGATTGCAAAATGTAAAAACTTAATTGGATTTCCTTCTTTTGTATTGCATTACTAAACTTTGATGGCATATTATGGTTTTTATGAAGCTTTAATTCTTTTGAAGAGTGTTAAATGTATGAATTTTCTTATAAAAATATTATTATTGTTATTATGTTTTTTCATCATTGTTGGAAATCTAAATAATAAAAATACAAGAGGAGAATTGAATTAATATTTCTATTTTATACTTTACTTCATATTGTCTGACGGTTTATAACCGTCATTTTAAGTAGTGTATTTTGTTAGTTATAGTCTGAATAAAGTCTTTTCCAACATTTCTTAACTGTCATTTAAAGTAACTTTTTACCACAGTTATAAACCGTCATTTAAAGAGATGTTTTCCATCACGGAAGTCTTTCCCCACGGTTATAAACCGTCATTTAAAGTGACTTTTTCCAACATTTCTTAACCGTCATTTAAAGTAACTTTTTGCCACAGTTATAAACTGTCATTTAAAATTCCGCATTTTTTATGACACCCACATAGCCAACGGTTTTAGGAACCGTTGGGAAATCATATAAAAGACAGTTATAAACTGTTGGGAATAGCCCTTTTTGTAGTAGTGAATCTTGCCCCCATCCCGATAGCCTTCACATGTCCCAAATGATCCCGTACAACTGCTCCAACACTTCAGCAGCCATAATTCGATCAGCTAACAGTCGCATCAACATTGATGAGTAGCTAAGATGTCTCACGTGGTTTTCATCTTTGGGGCTCCCAAACATTCTCCTTTGAAAGCTTCTTTGAGCCATTCTTATCCCAAAATTTTTGTAGATTAGAAGCAATCCAATTCAAAGCGGCTTGAATTCCTAGAACAAACTTTTTATGGAGCTTGCAATTCCTAAGGAACCAAGCCTGCCAGACCAAAGTCATAAAAAAATTTGTTCTGTCATTAGACAAACCTGCTGTAATTCTCATGAGAAAGGCCATAACATCCTCCTCCCGCTCTCCTTTTATAACTTTTCTAAACCCCCCATCTTTCAATAATTGTTTGATCTTCCCAAAACCCCATATAGCATGATAACAATCCTCTTTATCCCCATTCATCTCACACCAGCAACAACCACCATCTCTAGTTTTTCTTTTATTCAACACCTTAGCGGTAGGAAACCAATCATTGCAAAGTTTCCAGATGAAATGTTTAGGTGGCGTTTGGTAACACTTTTTTAATCAGTTTTCTGTTTTTAAAAGTAGAAAAGTAAAAATATTTTTCAAAAACATGTTCTATAAAACTGTTTTTACTTTTTAATTTTATAATTAGAAATCAAAATTTTAAAAACAAAAAAAAAAATCACTTTCAATATTTTTTTAAACAATTTTTTTTTCTTAATCAATCTTTTGATTACGACCAGACCCGGACCCAAATTCCCTCCCCATGGCCTTGGCGCTGAACCCGACTTTTGACTTGAACCCGAATCCGACCCTGGACCTAGACCCGACTTAAATAAAATCAAAAAATAAAAATAAAAACGAACTTTATAGAACACACTTTTGTTTTCTATTTTTAAAATTGAAAAACAAAAGTGGTTACAGAACGCATTTTTGTTTTTCAAAAATAAATTTTTTAAAAACAAAAATTTTACTTTCATTTTGTGATTAAAAAATTAAAAAACATAAGTGTTGCCAAACGGCACCTTAATTTATTGAAAATTTGCAAGACGTTTTAAAAAATTATGATATACATTGTCATATAAAATAATTAAGATTAAAACTATTACGAAGAGTGTTTGGTACACTTAATTTTAGAAAGTGGAACATAAAATTTCCCTAAATTAATTATAGTGTTATTTTATTATTATGTGTATTTAATTTCTCATAATTTTTTGAGTTGTATGTTTATTTATTTTTTTTTTCATAAGTTTATTTTTTAGCTTTAATTATAAATTTGATAGAATGAGAATATAATGTTATATTTTTTTATCTAAGTAATAATTATTTACCAATAGTATTATTATAGTAGAAAAGCAATCACATAATAAATTTATTTTATGTTGTTAAATAAAATTAAATATGTTTTATGTATTTATTATAAATAGATTATTTTAAAAAAAAATCTTTAATATAAAATATATATATATCTATATATATATATAATGAGAGAGAAAGACACTAATTCTCTCAAAATAGTTAAGGGGTTTTTTTTGTAAATTAATTGGTGGAGGATGGCACTTTTATTATAGTTATAGATTATAGAAGATTAATAATTTTATACTATCTAATATCACTATTATGTTCACCTTAGTCTAATACCATAAAAAAAGTGTCACTTTATGAGAGGAAGTAGTATATTTTTATTGAACTAGTTAAATTCAAATTTATTAAATTTTTTATTAAATTAAATGAATATTAAGCACAATAAATTTAATTTAGGTGGTATTAAGTACCGTGTCTTCTTAAATATTTTTAAACGAAATTTTTTATTATACACACAATATTCAAAATAGGAGTCTTGTTATAAAATAATATAAAATAATATAAATAATATAAAGTAGATGAGAAGAAAGAAGAAGAAGATGAAGAGAGAAAGAGAAAGTGAATGAGAATTTCTGAGTTGTTTATTCCAATGGGGTGAACCCCTATTTATACAAATATAAGAGTGAGATATTAAGAAACTAAGAAAAAGAGAAACTAAGGAAAAGAGGAATGTTGATTACAATTCATGGTAATAAATAAAAGATTTGGACATCCACATAATTATTAATATTTATAACACTCCCCCTTGGATGTCCATAATAGCTGCCTTATTAAAAATCTTGCTGAAAACTTGGTCAAAGGAAAAAGAGTATAGTGTAAACTAACTCCCCCTCATTTAGGCATTTGTGGAGATCTTCTAATCGACGAATTTCGATCTTGTCTGCCGTCTTCTCAAATGTTGATGTTGGTAATAACTTTGTGAATAAGTTTGTAAGATTGACACTTGATTGAATATGTTGAACACCAATATGCATTTTCTTGAAGCGTATAAAGAAGAATTTCGTGAAATGTGTTCTAACTCTATCTCCTTCAATGTACCTCCTTTTAGTTGAACGATACAAGCAGTATTATCCATAGAGAATTGATTGGGTTGATACTTCTTTATTGAGTGCAATCCATATGTTTCCCGAATATGCTATGTCAATGATCTCACTCACACACATTCTCTACTTGCTTCATAAAATGCAAGTATGTTAACATGATTTATAGTTGCCTCGTTAAAAACCTTGCCATAAAAACCCAGTGGGACAAAATCTGAGCTAGGGAAAAGAGTACAATGTATATTTCATATTCATAATTATTTGCAAGTTGCCTCGTTAAAAACCTTGCCAGGAAAACCCATTGGGACAAAACCTGAACTAAGGGAAAAAGAGTGCAACATGAATATGTCTCCCCCTCATGCACATATGATCCATAATTCTTTTGGTGATAATATATCTCATAAGATTATTGTTATCACTTTTAAAATATCACCATATATAATCTTTGATCATATATTTTCTATAACTCTTCCAGAGTATGTATGGACTTCTAAATTATAGATGAGGGGTTCGTGGAACATTAGTCTTTATCCAACTAATTGTATCATTCATGTGTGTACACAACTTTGTTCATACGAAAATTTAAAATTTCAAGTAGATATGAACATAACACATTAATGTAACTATAAATTTTTATTTGTAACAATGATGGTACTCCAAGACCATATATTTATTCCATCTTGTTTTATGATCTTAATTTCCATATCAAATGATCATATATCTATAATTCTTGATACATATGAAGTACTTCAGGACTTCAATACTAATGAACAAACTTTATACATTAATATTTCTCGACATACAAAAGAAATAAAAGTTTGTTCTTCAATTAATCAAAAACTCTTCAAGAGTCTATCACAACGTATAATTTACGTATTTATATTGCATAGACAACCATAGGTATTTTTCAAATAATAATTTACTTACATGTCTTTATTTCATACAAAGATCTTTGTCATATAGTGCGCGCGACTTTGAATTTATATCACTTAAGACATGTATTAAATTATTCTAGAATTTTTAGATAAGGCTTATTTCAAATTCTCACTATATTAGGAGCTCCAAATAAATAACCTTTTGTTGCAACATTTATGTGACGCTTATAAATCCTCATAAAATATATTCCAGGCTATAATCAAATCATGATTATATTTTCTCAATATTTAAGCCTTACTTCAATCAATCTCATGTCTATGGAAACTTTGTACAACAATTCATTATGTACAAATACATATATGCAAATTTCTCATTAGAAATATTTATTTACACACCCTACAGGTCTTACTTCACTTTATGTGAGTAAATTTGCCTGGATTGCGTCATAATATTTTGGCCAAAAATCAAAATGTATGTCGATGATTCTCGACAAATCTAATACCATGATCCTTGCTATCTCATGTTAGTTTATTGCATATGCAAACATTCAATATTTATTGTCGACAAAAATTTCAATAAATGATAATTTCCTCCCATATTGACATAACTTATAGAGATCTCTTTAAATTACATATTTTTCAAATATGTTTATCATTTATAGGTACCTATATAGAATCACTTCAGGGATTCAATTATGATCAAATGTGTTATGTCTAACTTCTCTTGGGAGTCTTTTCGAGTACCGTTTTCATCACGGTTATCATTTTAATACTTTATAACATTAAGGTATCTCCATGAGTACCTCTAGATTTAACAACTTCAGCGCAAATCAAATGAACATTTATTAATAATTTCTACATTGTTCATTTACGCTTCAGGCATTTTCAACTCATTCTATCTCAACTTTGAATAATATTGATTTGCAGTTGGTATATATCATTTTGAACTATATTGTTCTTATATACTTTGTGCAAGGATCATTTTTCAAAAATTATCATCGATCCCAACTGCTTCTCTCCCCCTGATTGAGAGAATTTTTAAAAATTGTGATATCTAATAATATTAATATACCTGTAGGGATTTCAGTATATCACAATAAATCAATATTTGTTTAAACTCATATATACTATATGACATTGAACTTCAGGTTCAATAAACTTCAGTTTCAAGTTCAATCCTTATGAACTTAATTCATTTCTAAGAATGAGTCATACGTGTATAATTAGAAATACATAAATTTACACATTTTGTAAATGCATGATTATATAATCTTATCACATCGATAAGAAACTATGCAATAAAAATCTAACAATGGCTCAAGATTGTTAAGAAAATATAATTTAAATATTTTCTATGTGCAAATATATGCACATTCTTCTTTTGAGCCTTATAAATAACAATGAGAAGAATCTTCTGGTTCTTCAACAAAATTTAGTCAAATTCTTTGACAATTTATTGCATATGATTGATCATGTCAAAATAATTAAATTCATGAACTTCAGGTTCACTATAATTTGTATTTCAATGAAACTTTCAAAATGTAATGTAAATTCATTACAACATAATCATTACAAGTTTCATTTTTATATACACGAATAATATAATTATATTATTCTCCAAAACATATACACTCTTCAGGAATCACTATCATCAATTCAATGATGTGTATAATTTAAAAGATACATGACAACTTCATCATGTTATTGTAATGGTCAAATAGATATAACCATAACATATCATTCATTTTTCCTGATATCTTTTTAACAAATCGTCTAATTTATTAATAGACTATTCATCAGTCTAATTAACATGACTTGATATATTATATATTTAAATGTACAACAAGTACATATAATAAGTTATTTATTATCACTTTCATAACTAGATAAAAGTTACACATCTAGGTACATACAAAGACATTTTACTACTCAAAGTAGCAATTGTATGTAAGACTTCTTCAGGAAGCTTTTCAACTAATCATTTTGTGATTCTTTATCACTTTGATTATATTGAATCACTAACAAATATTAGTAAATTATATATCCACTTTTGGGAATATGCAAACTGAATTATATGGTAACTATATATTTACATATCATGTACCAACAATAGTTTGAAACTATTGATTTCAAGAAATAATAAAATATGTATATAATAATTTGCTTCTGGCATTACCAATATATGTGAAATCTATATTCTTTGAAATAGGATTTCATGCCTATTCATTCTCTTTAGGTAATGATATTTAAATATTCTAAATGTACAATAAGTTTGTACAATTCACATTCTATTAAATAATCAAGTATACTTTTATCTTGATTATAAGTGTGTCTGTACTACAGGTACGCGACCACTATTATTCAATTCCACACATGGTATATAGATTTCATGCAATTTGATTGTGTGTGGTATCTCATCTTTTGGTTGTTTCTACTTTTTTCTGGAAATATTTGAGTAGTAAATAATGTCATTGATTATTTAAAATCATTACATTCACTTCGGGGAATGACGTTGAACAAGTAGAACATTATTATAAATTTCTTAAAAATTTATTACTTGTTCATCCATAAAAATATAAGAAATTATTCAACAATTTCTTTTATGATATTTCAAAGAATATATGAATGCAATTTTTGCATAGTCTCCAAGCAGATGTATGCAAAATTTAATCTTTAATATATGTCAGATTCAATAATTTCCAACATTGCAAGTAATAACAATGTATAATAACATGACTAATACGAGGAATCTTTAAAAGTAATTGACTTCAATTCGTATCATTCTCTGTAGGGAATGATGAACAATAAATACATGCCTCATGTATTTAAATAACATTAGTCATGCTCATTGTTATTCTTATACTTTGATGTTTCAATGCAATTTTTTTTTAACATTCTTTTTGGATATTTAAAACCCACTATAAAATTGCATCAATAATAATCATTTTTAATGATTCTTTAGTTGTATTCACATAAATACAATCATTTTTTTTTGACAAATATAAAACATTTACTTCAGGAAATGTTTGTCAAAATCTATATCGATATTAGATTATTTTTCATTGTCCTCAAAGAATACAAGAACATATATATAAATATGTATTCATCTCTTTCATTATATATCCATCAACTATATAATGAATATTACGTTTGCATAATCTTCAGGATATATGCAAGATTTTATTGAGGATGCATAATCATCAGGATATATGCAATATTTTATCGAGGATGCATAATCTTTAGGATATATACAATTTTTTTTATCGATGATGCATAATCTTCAGAATATATGCAATATTTTATCGATGATGCATAATCTTTAGGATATATGCAATATTTTATCGATAATACACAATCTTTTGGATATATGTATAATGTATATAGATTTTCTCTATCATATCATAGACACACATATATTGTAAATATTATGAATGATAAGAACATAATATATATATATATGAAATTAATAATAAATATATAAAAATATATACATACATATATAATATATAGATATATAGATAAAAAGAAAAAGGAAACCAAATGATTCTTGAAATTGTTTCAGTCAGATGAGTACATATATAAATATATATTTAGTGTATCGTGACTTTGAAATAATTCAAGAACTTTAACAAAATACTTACATTGGGTCTTAGGCAGAGACTCATGCTTGAAGCTTGGGCAGAGACTCGTGCTGATAACGTGTTATAAAATAATATAAAATAATATAAATAATATAAAGTAGATGAGAAGAAAGAAGAAGAAGATGAAGAGAGAAAGAGAAAGTGAATGAGAATTTCTGAGTTGTTTATTCTAATGGGGGTGAACCCCTATTTATACAAATATAAGAGTGAGATATTAAGAAACTAAGAAAAATGGAAACTAAGGAAAAAATGAATGTTGATTACAATTCATGGTAATAAATAAAAGATTTGGACATCCACATAATTATTAATATTTATAACAAGTCTTATATAAAACCTCACTTCATTGTAAGGTTTCACATTTCTTAAATAGGACAAAAAAGTTAAACTGTAGCTACTAGTGTAATGACTTGGTTAAATTGGTTTTTATTACTAGATGGTACACATTTTTTGATTCGAAAATTAGTTTTATAAATGTTATATTTTTTCTGAAATTAACTTTTTTATTAGGGGAGAATATATAATTTAAGTTTTATTGGGTGGTTGCATTTTCAACACATAGATATGAAAAAAATTCTAAAGTATATCCCTTAAGAGGTACATACATATAGACCCCATTTCTTTTGTAAATGTATTGTTTTTTTTTTTTTTTTAAAAGAAAGTATGTTATTAAATCAACTCAAATCAACTGTTACAGGAGTACTAATAAATCTAGGACACACATCTGTCCACAAATGAACCCCTATAGAACTAGTAACAGACTTAGCTAGTGCGTGGGCTACACCATTCGCATCACGCGAAATGGCATAACAAGAACCACTACCAACAGCAGCTAAAAGAGAAATAATCTCCTCAACAATAGGTTTAAACATAAGAATATTATCCGGACAATTAATCCAAGAACTCACAACAGAAGAGTCAGTCTCCACGCGCACCAATGAATATCCTAACCTTGTAGTCCAAAGAAGGCCCAGACGAACAGCCAGAAGCTCTGCCACCGCAACTTGAAAGTCACCAATAGCCCCCATAAATGTATTGCTTTTAGATTGATTAGAGTTAGTAATTGTGGGACCAACATGAGTAGATGTGAGTAGATGTGATTATTTTCTTTGTTGAGATGGAATTGAACTAGTGTGCCTATTTGTTAATAATTATTTTTTAGAGAAAAAAAAATATCTCACTTTGTGTTTTTGTGAATACCTAACCTTAAATTATGAAAGGAAAATATTTTGTTTCATCTCACAATTATCTCTTCTTTCAACTATATTGAAAATCACTCTGGTTGGGAGCATTGAATGATGTGTTGCTTTCAGCTAAACGAGAATTACTGAAAGATATTATTAGTACTTAATATTTTCTTTGGTGTTACAATACTATTAGTATAAGTAAGTATCTGATATCATATAATTTAAAAAGATAATTTTTAAAAAATATTACTGAACAATCACAAAACACACCACATCAAAAGTGTTGGGTACTAGTCCTAATAAGAATGCTCCAACTAAATTGATGGTGCAATAGTCAATAGGACACCTGACCACCACGTCCATATGGGTAATTTAACATTTTTTTTTTTTGACAAAATATAGGTAATTTAATTTGATAAAAAATGTAACAGTAAATTATTTAGAAAAACAAAGAAATTAGTCAAAATGAGTGACATAGGTGCCTACCTAGTTAGATTTCCAATAATATTTTGCTAATATTTTTTCCATTCTCATCACTCTATATATAGATGAAGATAGAAGCCATCATTTGTTCCACTACTAAAACAAAATAATTTTGATATTAATTTATGGAGATGAATCAAAGGCCACAAACAATTCCCCGAGTTCTTATCTTCCCCATGCCTGCTCAAGGACACGTCAGCCCGATGCTGAAGCTGGCGGAGCTTCTTGCCATGTCTGGCCTCCATGTGACCTTCCTGAACAGCGACCACATCCACAATCGTCTCATAAAGTACACCGACATGGAAACTCGATTTTCCAAGTACCCTGAATTTCTTTTCAGGACCATCTGGGACGGCCTCGAGGAGGATCACCCTCGAACTGGCGAATCGGTTTGGGATATCATTTTTAGTATGAATGAGAAGACCAAACCGGTTTTGAGAGAGATGCTAGTGTCGGGCCAACTTGGGTCGGGTGATAGTCCTTATGTTACTTATATGATTACGGATGGGCTCTTTGGTGGGTTTACTTTAGATGTTGCTGAGGAGCTTGGAATTCCTTGTGTTCATTTTCGGACCACCTCTTCTTGCTGCTTCTGGTCTTACTTTTTCTTTCCACTTCTTGCTCAGTCCGGCCAGATTCCTATCACTGGTAAGTGGATCTAAATTGTAATAAAAAATCGTATAATTGCAACTAGTGCTGCAACCATTTTATTAACTCAAACTGTAAATTAATAAAAAAATTAAAAAAAAAATATATATATAAAGTAATTTCTCTTTCTTATTTTACTTTTATAGCAAATTTACTAGTGGACCTCTTGTTACAAGGTTATAAAAATTTCAAAATAGAAAAGAAAATCAAAATGAAACAAATCAAAGAGAAGAAAAGGTAATTGATTATACATAAAGCTACGCTAAAACAGTTGAATCTTTAAATTATAGAAAAAAAAATAATGACAAAATTAAGTTTAAACCTGCTATTTTATTTATTTTTTAGCACAATAAATAATGTTTACTGTAGAGATATTTCAATTGATGAGCTCAATATATTTTATTATTTTTGTAATTTACGAGAATTATCCTATTTCCTATTTTTTAATTTTTTTTTTTAAATTTACTGTTTGAGTTTCTAAAGTGATTGCAGTACTAGTTGTAATAGAAGTTTTTATACGATTTTTTGTTGCAATTTAAGTTGCAGAACTAGTTGCAATATGTGTTTCTATATAAAATTCCATAAAAATGCAAAAAAAAAATAAATTGTTTTTAAGTGAAAAATAAAAAAAAAAATCTCATTTTTTAATGTGTGTAATATTATTTATTTTATTTTTATAAAATTAATGAGAACATATTAAAACTACAATATTTAAATAATGTAAAAAATAAAATAAAATAATTTATAGTGTAATATAAAGAATTGAGATAAAATAAATAAATTAAAATTTGGGCATGCATTTTAAAGAATTGTGGGGAAGATGTTGAGAATGCTCTTATTTTTGTTCTAACTAAAAATTATTTAGACTTATGTGATGATCGTTTCCTCACTCTCAATAAATAAACAAATAGCTAGATACATAATGTGATGTATTAATTATTTGTTGTGTATTAGCATTCAACATATACATTCGCATTTTTGTTTTTGATAAATAGTATAAAGATTCTTCTGTATAGCTCCTGATTGTTTTTGTATTTTAGATAACTTTTTTGTCAAGATTTTTGTTGTGATTACGTAAGATGTTATAACAAAAAAAATATTTAAATTTTATTTTTATCGGAGTAAATATTTATTTGGGTCTTAAATCTTGTATTTTTTGTAAAATTTATTGATAAGAATTTATATTTTTTAAAATGATAAATTAAACTTTTTATTTTTTAAAATAATATAAAAGAGTACCCTAATGTAATTTTTTATTAAAATAAAACTTAATAATAATTTCATCTTGAAAAATTATGACAAGAATAATTAAGTAACTTTTCATGCTAATTAATAATTTTTGTAGAATACAAAATCTAAAATACTACTAATCCTTATATTAAAGAAAATTTACCAAAAAACGAAAACAACTTATTTGAACACCGAAATAAATTTTATAAAGGGTATATTAAAGATTTTTCCAAAATTTAACATAGATCATGTAAGAACAATACCATGGAATCACAGTAGCAGAGGAAAAGGAAAAACAGAGAAAGAATGAAATGAAAGGCAAAAGCTAATCAAAATGATTAGCAAGACTTTATTTATATAGAGTTTTACAAAGTCTTTACTCAGCAAGTGGACATAACAGAAAAGAATAACTACCTAACTAATAACTAATTAACAGAAATAACAGAAAGCAAGATTAGTTATTAATATCCCCCCTCAAACTGAACTTGGATATAGCCATGTTAAGTTTGGATTTTAGGTAGTGAAATCTGTCTGTGGACAAAGCCTTTGTGAGGAGATCTGCCACTTGATCAACTGAGGGAACAAATTGGACAGCAAGTTGATGAGCTAATATGTGATCACGGACAAAATGTAAATCAAGTTCAATATGTTTTGAACGCGCATGAAACACCGGATTCGCTGCAAGGGCAGCTGCGCTTTGATTATCCACCCATATAATCGGACAACGTTGAATTGGAATATGAAGTTCAGATAACAGTGACACTATCCATTTGAGTTCAGCAGCCGTATTGGCAAGGGCCCTGAACTCACTTTCCGTGCTCGAGCGTGCGACAACTTGCTGTTTTTTTGTAGTCCAGGATATCAGATTATTCCCTAGAAAAACAACATACCCTCCAGTCGATTTTCGATCATCGATGCTACTTGCCCAGTCGGCATCAGAGTAGCTGTGAAGTGTCATATCTGATGTTGGTCGAAGCACCAAACCTTCAGTGACCGTCCCTTTGAGATATCGTAATAGTCTCTTACAAGCATTCCAGTGACACACGGTGGGAGCCTTAATAAACTGACTAAGTTTATTGACAATATAGGCGATATCAGGTCTTGTTAAAGACAGGTAATGTAATGCACCAATGGTGCTTCTGTACAAAGTTGAATCACAGAAGGGTTCACCATCATTGAGAAACAATTTGGTAGAAGCACTAGAGGGATTAGGAATACTTTTAGCTCCTTCCATATTCAGCCTTGTAAGTAGATCGGTGATGTATTTCGTTTGAGAAAGATACATGCCCGTTGAATCTCTGAAAATTTCTACACCCAAAAAGTAATGAATTTCACCTAAATCCTTTAGAGAGAAGTCATGATTTAGATCAGAGATAAGTTTGTTGATGAGAAAGTTACTTGGACCTGTAACTAGTATATCATCAACGTAAACTAGTAAGATGATAAAGTCTTGTGCAGAATGATAGATGAACAATGATGTATCGGCTTTGGATGCCACAAAACCCCAGTTTAAAAGGCTGGTTTTCAACTTGTCATTCCATGCACGGGGGGCTTGTTTAAGTCCATAAATGGACTTGTGTAAGAGACATACATGGTCTGGTTTGCTGGAATCTAGGAAGCCAGGTGGTTGTTTCATGTATACGATTTCGGTTAGAGTGCCATTGAGAAAGGCATTGCTAACATCAAGTTGTTTGACAGCCCACTTCTTGGTGACAGCAAGAGACAAAACTGTGCGAACTGTAACCGGTTTAACAACTGGTGAAAAAGTTTCAGCATAGTCGATACCCGGAGTTTGTAAAAATCCTTTGGCCACAAGTCTCGATTTGAATCGATCTAATGAACCATCAGCATTTAATTTGAGACGATGTACCCACTTATTATCAATGACATGCATTCCCTCTTTGTAAGGCACCAAGGACCATGTGCCAGCCTTTTTTAGAGCTGCAATTTCAGTGTTCATAGATGCGAGCCACTTGGGATTCATGAGAGCCTCTTTTAATGTTCTCGGTTCTGTAGGAAGTAGAGATTGTGGAAGAGGATGCTTTGTAGCCAAATATGACTTCGGCTTGGCTATACCATTGAGGGATCTTGTGATCATGGCATGAGTTCGAGTAGAGGCTGCTGGTATGGTGGTTCCTGCACATGGTAAAGATGCAGCATGTGGTTCTGGTGCAGAGACAGTAGGCACAAAATTTTCTGGTACAGGGGCAGTGTTTATGGTTGTGGTGTTGGTGGAAGGAATGATGGGATGTGAGGGTGTAACATGAGATTGAAATGGAGCAGATGTGGTAGGAATAATAGAGGCAGTAACAGGTGGAATATGAGGAGGAGGGGAAGCTGATATGGTAGTTTCAGTGGCTTGTAAAGTGGGTAAATTGGTTGGTAATGCCTCAGCACCAGATGATATTGCAGCATCAGACACAGTAGGTGAATTAGGTAATGGACAATTAGTAGTAAAACTAGCAGTAGGAGGAGAATAAGAAGAAAGTGGTACCTGATCTGATGCATGCTGAGAAAGAATTCCAGGATAGCAATTTTCATTGAAAACCACATTGCGTGCTATAAAGATTCGACCTTGAGCATTTTCACATAGAAAACCTTTGTGATAGGACGAATAGCCAATAAAGAGACATTGTTCAGACCTGAAATCCATTTTATGAGAATGATACGGCCTGAGATGTGGAAAGCATTCACAACCAAAAGGTTTCATTATATGATAATCGGGTGGTGTGCCAAAGAGACACTCAAAAGGACTAATGTTGTTGAGAACAACTGTAGGCAGCCGATTAATAGTGAATGTGGCATATTGAAATGCATGCCACCAGTAAGTAAAATCCAATTTACTTTGAGCAAGCAAGGTAAGACCAGTTTCCACGATGTGTCGATGCTTTCTTTCAGCCCTTCCATGTTGTTCATGTGTGTGAGGACAAGGATGAGAAAATAAGATACCTTGATCACTGAGGAATCGTTTAAAGGGTTTGTATTCACCACCACCATCAGCTTGAACAGCCTTAATAGGAAGTCCAAATTGTTTTTCTGCCATGCCTTTAAATTTAAGAAACATCTCAAGAGCTTGAGATTTTAGAACTAGGGGATAAATCCAAGTGAACCGACTAAAGTCATCAATAAAATGAATGTAATACTTGAATCCATCTTTGGATTTTATGTGGGAAGGACCCCAAAGGTCGGTATGAACAAGTTCAAGTGGTTTAGTGGCTCTATAAGTGGAAATTGGGAAGGGTAATTTGTGGCTTTTACCTTGTTGACAAGCATGACAAAATTTAAGTGTTTTTAAGGAACCGGTGTGGGGTACAAGAGATAATATTTTGCACAAGGTAGAAGTAGAAGGGTGGCCCAATTTGCAATGCCAAGTGTTGATGTCATTAGAAGAATATGTATGTAAGGCAGAGTGTGCAGAAAAAGGAGATTGATCTTTATTGATATGTAACTGATTACAAGATGTAGTACTCATAGGATTGTTACAATCAAAAAATTGATCATCATTATTACAGGCAGAATCTTGACTGTGAGAAATCAAGTTGGTGGTGAGATAACATTGTTGGTGTTGCTGAGATGAATCAGAACCTTCACTCAACATGTATAACCCTTCTTTACGCCTTCCTTTGAGGAGAGGAGCTCCGGTTTGCTTGTCCTTAACAAAACAGCAATTTCTATGAAATTCTAGAAATATATCATTATCATCAACAAGTTTAGAAATGCTGACAAGATTCTTAGTAATATGAGGAACTTGTAATACCGATTTTAATTGTAAAGGACAGGAAGGATTAAAGGAGGGAAGAAAGGACTGACCAACACTCGAGATTGGAAGTTTCTTACCATCCCCTACAGCAAGAGTCTCATTGCCATGATAAGGCTGTGAATTTTCAAGATGAGTGGCATCAAAAGCGACATGAGCCGTGGCTCCTGTGTCGGCATACCAACTGTAGTCATCCCCAAAATCTTGAACAAGTGTTGTGGAGTAGGCTTGAGGGTCATATTCAAACTCAACCTCAGCAAGATTAGCACGGGCAGGTTGGTTGTTTCTTGGAACAACCCAGTTTTTATCGAACCGATAGTGACATACAGGTGCGGTATGACCAGAACGGAGACAAACTTGACATATAACCCGTTGCTGAGTGTACCTAGGATACCCACGACCACGGCCAGAAGCAGATTGAGTGTTATCAGTCAAGTTCTTGGAGTTGGCAAATGGTCGAACACCACCAGAACGTCCATTGCCAAAGGTCAAATTGGCCTGCATTTTGACAGCCAAATCGGACATAGATTGATGATGTTCTAAACGGCTTTCATGAGAAAGGAGTAAGGCTTGAACTTCTTCAATGGTCAGATTTTCACTCCTTGATGTTATCCCTGCTACAACAGAGTCAAAATCTGGTCCAAGACCATTTAAAAGTTGTAAAATCAAGTCTTGATCATCAACTGGTGAACCAGCAACAGTGAGTGCATCAGATAGAGATTGAATCTTGTCAACATATTCAGAGATAGAAAGACTTCCCTTTTTGATATTGGAGAATTGGCATTTGAGTTGAAGACGACGGGCTTTAGTTTGGCTCGAGAATTTCTGTTCTAAAGCTTGCCACACAGAGAAGGAACTTTGATAGTTAGCTACGGATGCAAGAACCGCCTCTGTCATGGAAGATCTGAGCCAGGAAAGAAGGAGCTGGTCTTTACGCCTCCATTGAACATATTCAGGATTTGAGGAACCATTGACAAGATTCTTTGGTGGTGGTACTCCGGTGAAGAGAATTTCGTCAAGATCGTGTCCAATCACTGTTGGCACGACCTGGGATTTCCAAGAAAGGAAATTAAGACGGTCAAGTTTGAGTGTGAGAGAGGAGGTGAGTGAATGAGAGAAAGGATTCCATGAGGTAGCAGCAGAAGTCGGGGCAGAAGCCATTGGTGCAGTTGCAGGATCGGTGGTGGAAGATGCCATGGACGGTAGTCAACTAGCGATTGATACCATGTAAGAACAATACCATGGAATCACAGTAGCAGAGGAAAAGGAAAAACAGAGAAAGAATGAAATGAAAGGCAAAAGCTAATCAAAATGATTAGCAAGACTTTATTTATATAGAGTTTTACAAAGTCTTTACTCAGCAAGTGGACATAACAGAAAAGAATAACTACCTAACTAATAACTAATTAACAGAAATAACAGAAAGCAAGATTAGTTATTAATAGATCAAAACAAACATCTAGTAACACCTTATGCACTATATTATTTAAAATGCATCACTAAATTTTTTTTTTTTTAATATTTTACGTTAAATTTTACATTATACTATATACTAATTTATGTAAAATATTTCACAAAAATTTTATATTCTTCAAATTTTTAGTATATTTAATTTATTTCAAATATATAATATCAATGTATATCCATAATTATATATAAAAATAAATCACAAAAATTTTATATTCTTCAAATTTTTAGTATATTTAATTTATTTCAAATATATAATATCAATGTATATCCATAATTATATATAAAAATAAAAGTTAACCAAAAACAATTTAATAAAATAATTTTAATGAATAGTATTACATAAAATTAATATAGATGATCAAGAAATAATAATGTCATTGAGCTTCATAGAACAAGAATCCCTAACAAAAGATGGGATCTCATCTAACCAAATCAAGTTTTGAGTTTTCTATAAAAGCAAAGAGCGCGTGGCGAAAAACTCTATGTGCAGCTTCACTGACCAACCACCGTTCATTGAAGAACACTCTTGAAAAACTAGACATCAAATTAACTTGCTAATAAATCTTTTAACAAAGATATAAGCTTATTGAGAAAAAAAGAACCCTTAAAAAAACATTAACAACCGCTAAACAATTTAATTTAACAAAATTTAAATAAAGACCAATAATAAGAACCTACTTCAATGCTATAAGTAGAGCTACAAATTCTGCTTCAACAATACTTGAAAAACAACTTGCAATAGACAACAAAAATAACATTAAATAGCTCAAACGAGAATTGCCAAAAAAAAAAAAAAAAGTAATAGAGTGGGACTTGTTCAATAACTGAACACACGAATAAGACAAAAAAATAACTACCTATTAATGGCTTACAAAGACAATCTACTACAGAACCAAATGTATCCCTTGCCATAGCTCCTGCTATAATTAATTATATAGGAATAGGACTCGATCTATTGCACCGTTAAGTACATTTAATTTCAATAAATTTTTAAATCAAGAAATAATTTAGAAGTACAGTAGAATTTCTATTTAAGAATACATTTGAGAGTAGAATTTCTATTTAAGAATACATTTGAGACTAAGTAAATTATATTCTAATTGAGAAATTATAACTAAATAGAGTTACACTAGAAAAAAAAATTAAAAAACCAAAAAATATCAATGTAACAATAATAACAATAAATAATCATTAATGCTATATTATAATAGAAATATTTTAGAGTATATATAATTTCATACACGTATTATATAATTTAAAATAAAATTATTAATTTTACATAAATAAATTTACAAAATACATGTATATATTTTATTAAGATGTAATTATTCTTCTATAGAGATATACTTTGTTAATATGGAACTTAAAAAATGTATAACTAATTACAATTTAGAGATTATTTTTATTTATAACGGGCCCGAATCGGGACTTAATTTTTTTAATAACAAATTAGAGGTTATTCTTGAATAAAGTATTCTTAAATAGAAATTCTAATATACATAGTATAATTTTATATAGCTTCTATAATTTAAAGAACTTTTTATACATAGTGTAATAAAACATTTATTGAGTGCTGAGAAGCTGTGATCCTTTGGTCCAATTATGGTTTGAGCTAATCTTATAAACGCACAGTAGCACATGCTACATTAAAATCTCTGCCTTCTAACTTATATTGGATAAGATGATGTAGGAGAAAGTATTATATAATTATATCATCTCATTTATGATTACAATTTACAAGATGTAGAACACTGATCAATTACTTACATCGAAATGAAGATATGGACAGGCTTGTAACAAGTGTGCCAGGAATGGAAAGTTTTCTACGGTTCCGAGATTTGCCTAGTATGTGCCGAGTGAGCGACACAACTAACAAATCTTTCCAAATGATTTCTCAAGTGACCAACCAAACTCGGCGAGCCCGAGCACTTATCCTAAACACATTTGATGACCTCGAAGGTTCATTTGTCAATCGCTTAGCTGAGTTTTGCCCCAATATCTACACAATCGGGCCTCTTCATGCCCACCTAAATCACAGGCAAGCCCAAAACTCCAAAACGTCAACATATCCATCCTCCAATAATCTTTACGACGTAGACCGAAGCTGTCTCACTTGGCTAGATTCTCAACCTCCAAACTCGGTTATTTATGTCAGTTTCGGTAGTATTGTTGTCATGACTAAGTCCGAGCTAATCGAGCTTTGGTACGGTTTAGTGAACAGCAAGCAACGCTTCTTATGGGTGATGCGGCCAGACATGTTAATGGCAGAAGATGGCGACCGTTCGGTGCCCGCAGAGTTAGAGGATGCAACAAGAGAAAGAGGGTTCATTGTAAGTTATGCTCCACAAGAGCAGGTTCTTTCTCACTCCGCTGTGGGTGGGTTTCTAACCCACAGCGGTTGGAACTCGACATTGGAGAGTATAGTTGCTGGAGTACCGATGATTTGTTGGCCTTATTTTGCTGATCAACAAATCAATAGTAGATTTGTAAGTGAAGTGTGGAAGCTTGGATTGGATATGAAGGATGTTTCTGATAGGAAAGTTGTAGAGATGATGGTGAATGATCTTATGGTGGAGAGGAGGGAAGAGTTTGTTAAATCAACGGCTGAGATGGCTAGATTAGCCAAAATGTGTGTGAATGAAGGTGGGTCATCTTATTGTAATTTGGAAAAGTTGGTAGAGGATATGAGGTGTGGGACCAAGTGAAAATATTGCCAAGTCTTATAAAGTGAGCAGCCATTTGATTTTGATAAGTATCCTTTTTATTCATGTATCTTCTAACCATGACTTTTTTGAGTGTGTAGAAACTTTTCTAGCTAAGATCAACAATATATAGTATTCTCAAATTTTTAATAAGGACTTGCTTCCTTTCAGAAATACAAAAATTTAATAGTACGAATTTTTAAATATTTTTATAAATTTTAATTTTTTTAACAAATATTTATATTATTCTGTTTTTTCTTTGGTACTATTTCTTTGTTATTTTTTTTTTTTATGTTATTTTTATTTTTTATTGTTATTTTTATAGAATTATATAAAACTAGTTAACAGCTCGCGTTTTGCGGTGATTTTTTTTTTAAAAAAATTATATATATAAAATAGATTATATCTTTTATTTATTTAAAGATAACTAAATAATAATATTGAATCAAATTTTAACCTTATTAATTTTTAATATAATTTTTCTTTGAATAATATAAAAAGTTATCATACTATATTTTTACTTCCAACTCTTTTTAATTAGCTAAAAGGTAAAATAGTAACACATTATCATCGAAAAATATTAAAATCCCTCACTAAAAATAAATTACCTATAAAAGTGAAATAATTTTATATATAAAAAATCTTGAAAAAAAAATAAAAACAATATCATATGCCACATGATATTAAAAATCATAAACTATATACATACAAAAGGTGTTTGTATAACATCATAGGAATTAATACTTAAAAAAAGAGGCAAACTATATATACATCATAATACACATCAAGTATATATTCTTAAAAAAGAGGCAAACTATATATACATCATAATAGAATAACTAATAAAAAGTAGAATTAAAATATAGTATTAACTACCAACACTTGGAAAAATAATTTTCCTTTTTTTTTTTTAGAAATTTTACTGGTATTATAAATTAAAGTCATTTACAACATTAGAGAAAATAGGATAGGGAATTTCTCCTACCCAAACAAAGTCATCATCCAATAACCTAAAGTATATTTAGCTAAACCATGTGCTGCTTGATTAGCATTTCGTTTCACATGGGTGACTAAAACCTGAGGGAAAAAGGACAATAGACAACGAATATATCCATAATAAGATCAGAAAAGCATGATAAATCGGAATCTAATATATTTAAAGAATTTGAGACTCGAGAAGCATCAGTTTCGATATGAGTAAGAGGAAATTGTGATTGCGAAACCCAGTTAACAGCATGAAAGAGCGCTTTTGCTTCCATCTCGTCCGATCTAAAACATCCTTGTACAGCTTTAGAGAGTGCAACCACCACTATACCATTATGATCTCAAAGAATAGCACCAATGCCCAACTTTTTGTGCTCCAAATTAGTGGCGGCATCCACATTTAGTTTGAATTCATTAATCTGAGGTGGTCTCCATTTTTGAACACGCTGGTTTATAAAAGAACTCTATTGTGTAGACTAATTGTTGCTGGGAACAGCATCAGGTAGGACCGGAGCTTTGAGTTTATTGAAGTCTTCATAGAATCTGGTAGCATATTGAATGATAGCAGCCGATTATCTTGGTTTCCCACCATGAACAATCTTGTTCCTATCAGTCCATATCCCCCACAGTACACATAGGAGAGTCTCAAATTCATGTTGCTGGTGCGCAATAGACAAATGGTACAAATAATCCCCATTAAACATGCTGTGTGCGTGTCGGTAATCAATATGAAACTTTGTAAGTTTCCAAATATCCTTAGCATGCTTGAAACCAAAGAGAGCATGGCCTATTGATTCCCAATTGGAAGTGCAAAGAGAACATTCCCCTGAGTCTAACACCTTTCGTTTAAATAATGCAGCAGGAGTAGGGAGAATGTTTTGAAACACTTTCCAGGCAAAGATTCTTATCTTGGGGGGTAATTTCAGGTTCCGAAAAAATTTCTACCAATCGCAGTGTTTGTTGGAAGTAGAGGAAGAGTGTTGTTCATCAAAAGTAGTAGCTAGATGAAAACCTGATTTTACACTATAAATGCCATTAGGAGAGTGATGCCAAACTAGGCGATCAAGACCAGCAAAGTAAGACAAAGGAATATACAAGATGCGATCGATATCAATCTGTTGAAAATAGCAACTCAGTAGTTGTACATTCCAAACACGGTCTTCAGTGATGAAGCTAGAGATTGACATTGAATTAGAAACCAAAAAACTAACTGGTTTGAAATCATTGTGGCTTGGTATCCAAGGATCCTTCCCACAATCCACATGAATTCCATCACCAATTTTATACCGAAGTCCTTTTAGTAGTAATTCCTTACCCCAACAAATACTTTGCTAAGTTAAAGATGGTGAGTGACCTATGTTTGCATCAAGAAAAGAACAATTTGAGAAATACCTATGCTTGAGCCGTCTACTCAACAAGGTATCCGACATATCAAAAATCCTCCATGCTTGTTTAGCCAAAAGTGCTTGATTGAAGTGAACAAAAGAACGAAATCCCATACCTCCTTCATACTTTGACTTGCAAAGAGATTTCCATGTCTTCCAATGAATTTTTGTGCCATTTTGATTACTACCCCACCAAAAATTGGCCATCATACTCTCTAACTGATCACAAAACTTCTTAGTAAGCTTGAAGCAACTCATGCGTAAGTGAGAATGGATTGAACCACAGCTTTCAATAGCACCTCTTTTCCTCCAACTGAAAAATATTTTCTCATTCCAAGCATGTAATAGCTTCCAAACTTTTTCCTTTATGTCGCTAAAAAGTTCCTGCTTGTCACGTCCTGAGTAAGAGGGTAATCCCATATATCGTTCATGGCATTTTGTAATGGGCATGTGAAGTGTTTGAGCAAAAAAATCTTGGGCTGCTTGAGAAGTGTTGGGCGAGAAAGACATGACAGATTTATCATTATTAAGCACTTGCCCTGAAGCTTTGTGATATGTATCAAGGGACCTTTTAATTGATGTGGCCGATTGTTCATTAGTTTGACAGAACAATAAACTATCATCCACAAAGAGTAAGTGAGATACCGAGGGTGAATTATGAGTCAATCGAAGTCCTTTCAGCATTCCAGCTTGTTCTTCTGCTTGCAAAAGTCTAGAAAGACCCTTAGAGCATATAAGAAACAAATACGGAGATAGAGGATCACCTTGACGCAAACCTCTATGAGGTGTAACATGACCAACCGCCTCACCATTAAGAGAGAATGAGAAAGAGTTGGTTGATATACACCTCATAATCAGTGAAGTCTAATGATAATCAAACCTCATCTTAATCATAATTGCCTCTAGATATTTCCATTCAACCCTGTCAAATGCTTTACTCATGTCTAACTTTAAGGCCGAGTATCCAATCCTACCTTGATGTCTGTGCGTTAGATGATCTAAGAGCTCGAAAGCAATTAAGATGTTATCAGTAATAAGCCTATTCAAAAGAAGCGCTGATTGTGTTTCAGATATCACGAAAGGAAGCACTTTCTTGAATCTGATGACAATGGTCTTAGAAATAAGTTTGTAAATGACATTGCACAAACTTATGGGACGATATTCATTCATGGAAGCCGGATTGGTCACCTTGGGAATCAAAGTGATGATTGACTTGTTGAGATCTGTCAAGTCATGGCCCTCATTAAGGACACCAAGAACAAGGTTAGTAACAGATGGACCAACAATATTCCATCACAGTCTGGGCTTTTGTCAGGGCTCATTGATTTAAGAGCATCATACACATCATTGCTGGAAAAAGGAGCAGTTAAAGACCGGTTCATGTCTTGTGTAATGGTGGCTGGATCAGCAGAAAGAATATCTTGCAAAGTATGAGGATCAACACCATCAGAGGCAAACAAGCTTGTATAATAGTCACAAATCACATTTGTCATATCTGCGTTGGAAGTAACTGAAATTCCTTGAGAGTTAATCAAGGATTTGATAACATTTTTTGATTTCCTGGATGAGGCATGAGCATGAAAGAATTTTGTGTTCTGGCCCCCACATTGAAGCCAATCCACTCTTGAACGCTGATGCCAATAAGTTTCTTCTTATTCAAGCACTTCATCTAATATTGCTTCAAAATTTTTCAAGTCAGCCATGGTTGAATCTGATCTAGCAGCTGCATTATTAAGCTGAGAAACCTCTTGCTGCATATTAGAAATGTTTTTCTTCATATTTCCAAACTTTCTAACATGCCATTGCTGTAAAGCATCAGTACAAGATTGCAAATTGGTTAAAAATTCATCCATTGCACCACTAGAAGTATCAGTTCAATGTGCACGAATAATTGAGGCAACGTCTGGTTCATTCAACCAGACTTTTTCAAATCTGAATCTGGTTTTTTGTGCTTGTTTTTCCTGGTTTGATGAAAGGTAATTGACAGTAACAGCTATGGCTCTATGATCCGAAGAGTAGTAATCCAAATGTGTCGTAGTCATAGGTTTGAAGGTGGTATTCCAATGATCATTTGTAACGCACCAGTCCAACCGCTCCCTAAGAGCATTAGCATTGTGCCTACCCTTAATCCAAGTAATCCTATCACCTTCAAAAGGTTGCTGGTGCAATGAGCAAGTGTCTAAAGTCTCCCTAAAATCATCCATTGTTTTTCATTTCGCAATCCTCCCACAAGTTTATCTTAATTTGAAAGTATCTCATTAAAATCACCAATAACCATCCAAGGGAGTACAGGAGCAACATCTTTTATTCTTTTTAAAAGGGTCCAAGTTATATGTCGGTTTTGAACTGTAGGATCCCCATAAAAAGCTATAAAGTGCCATTTAGGACCATTCGAGACAGCCATATAACCATCAAAGACATTTATATTAAAATATTGCAAAGTTACATCGACATCTTCCTTCCAAAGTAACATAAGACCACCACTAAAACCTACTCTAGGGACTTCAAGTCCATGATTAAAAAGTAAAAGATTTCTAATACGAGAAATAGAATTACAAGCTAACTTAGTCTCCATAATGAAAAGTACATCGGGGGTTTGCTCTTTGACAAGCAAACGGAGTTTGCGAATGGTTCTCGGGTTCCCCAAACCGTGAGCATTCCAGCTTACAATTTTCATGGCTGCTGGCGGGACTGCGAGGCAGTCTCCGCTGAATTGTCATTTTCACCCACAGAATCCATAAAATCATTGGAAACATGGAGTTGATCCTCCTCTCCAACTGACAAGGTTGGAAGTAAGTCATTAGTAATTGTTCCTCTACATCTCTTAAGAGTTTGGCGCAGTGAAGGCCCTTCATTTTGTCTTTTGGTTTGCACATTTGGATTTGAATTTTCCTTCCCACAATTCACGACAGTAGCAGTAGTAGTAGCAGGTGCGGCTTGGGACATCAATGTTGGGTTTTGTGCCCTAAATAAAACCCTTTACAATCTGATTAGTTATCAATATAAGAAATTTGAAGTGATTTATGTTTGCATGAGTTTTACATGCTAATGGTTTAATATGTTTATTACATTTACACACAAAATCAGTTAAGTCCAGATCATATGTTTATTCACAATTACAGTATCGTCAACACAGTGGAATGTGATTGTGATCATATGAATCAAAAGACTAAGTCCCTGTTTCATCAGTGTTTTGGATTTACACTAATGTGATAATCAGCGATGATGTGTACTTACACTTGGAGTAAGTGTTATGTTCTTTCCAGGACATTGGTAAAGTATACTAGTTTCGAATGTATGGAGTATATATTGGACTGGACCGATATTGCAACTTAGTTAAGATATTATAAACTTACCGTCATATCTTTCCAAGTCAATATCAGTAGTTGATCTTAAGATTAAAAGAATCTAAATCCTGATATGCTTAGGCTCAACTCAGGAGTGTTATTCATGTTCTTTGATTTATTAGTTAAGCCTACTTTTGGGTCAGGCTGATACGTATATTTTGGGAACATGATAGTATGATTGAGTGGGAGTGTTGAACATAAATATGGAATCTATAGCTTCTACTGGTGTATAGAAGTTAAGTGATGATTCCCTTCGAGCTTAGCTAAATAGAAGTAAATGGATGAGCTCTTGTTTAAGTGACTAATTCTTAGATCACTGAACATCATTTACAGGTAGCTAAGTGTTTTAAGGGGCAAAATACGTTGAGGGGTGAGAACGGTAAAATTATCCCATCTCGATGTAAATCATCTATATAGAGGATCTTTGATCACAATAAGATTATAACAATGGTTAAATGAGATAGCATATCTATATCGTGGAACATATAATATGCTCTATATAAGTCTGAGAGTGCAATTCTAAGTTCTAAGAGTGGATTCAACGAAGAATTAATAAGTAGGGATTTACCTAGTAAATTCAGTTCACTTATTGGAAGCTCAGCATATAGATCCATGATCCCCATTCTAGTTGAGACTATACTGCTTGTAAGACTCAATAATTGATTTGTGATTAATCAATTATAGTTCTAAAATTAGACTATGTCTAATTTGTGAATTTTCACTAAGCAGGGGTGAAATTGTAAAGAAAAGAGATTCTAGGTTTATTTATTTATTAATAGACTTTATATGTCTAATTAATAATTAAATTAAATGACAATATTATTTATTAATCTATTTTAGTTATTAAATAATTAGTTTTGACATTTAAATTGTTAGAATTGGAAAATTGGCGTTTTTGAGAAAATAGAAATAAAATTTGTGAAAACTGCAAAAACCAAGTGAGGCCCATTAACACCTATGGCCGGCCACTTGGGATGGTTTTTTAAATTGATATTTTCATTATTTTAATGCCAAATAATTACTAACCTTAACCTAGTAGTTGCCTATAAATAGAAAGTGATGTCTCAGTCAAATAACAAGTTTTCATAAGTTTTCAACAAGCTTTTGGTCAGAAAATTACTTTTTCAGAAAACTGAGCTTTCCCTCTCTCTTCTATAGCCGAACCTACACTCTCTCTTTTCCTCTTCTAAATTTCGAAACCCTCAGTGATAGAGTAGTGCCCACACACAGCAAGTGGTACCTCAATCATAGATTGGAAGACTGTGAAGGATCACACACAAAGAGAAGGACATTCGGGCTCAGATCTTGATAATACTCTGCCACAGAAAGGATACAAGAGTTAGAGATCTGAGTGGAAGGAGACATTATTCCGCTGCCATCAATGTAAGGTTTTCTTAACTTTATATGTGTTTATTTATTATTTTAGAAAGTTCATATTTAGGGTGTTAAACAACATACTTGTGAGTAGATCTAAGATTCTGGTCAAATAAATTCCAACAGCTGGCCTCAGAGCCATGGTAATTGATTTGCTTGCAAGTAATTTGGACTTTAAAACGATTGTTTGTGATTTGGATGGTTTCATGTTGTGTTATGTGTTATATGATGATTGATTGATGTTTGTGAATTTTCGTAAAAAATAATTGAAGTTCTGTTTCTCGAATTATTTTATTGGATAGTATGGACAAAATTAAGCAATTTACTTTTTTACATAACTCAATTTCGATTTAATTTGAATTAGTTGTGATTTTTTGAAGTTTCGGAAAAAATCATGGTCATGCAACAAGGCCACGCGCGCGGACGAGGGTGACACCCTCGGACAGCGCGCGTTCAGACAGTGCTCGACCGAGCTTCCTATCTGAATCTTGTCCCTGCGCGCGCGGAAATCCTGCAGCCCTTCCCCAGCGCCGAGCTTGCTCGGCCATGCACTCCCATTTGTGCGTGCGGGCAGTATGCTTAGCATACTGTCCGTACAGCTCGCATTTTTTTCGTTTTTCTTCGATTTTTCATGCTATTTCATGGATTTAACTTCCGATTTTTTGTGTAGTTTTGTATTTAGACATTTACTATTCCTATTTCAATTCTAAATATCATAATTAAATTAATTATTTTTTTTTTAATTTAATTCATAATATTAGTGTAATTTGAATTTGAAAATAGTAAATATCTATCTTTTTGCTTAATTATCTATCGTATTTTTAAATTTGATTATTCTTATCTTATTTTTAAATTTAAGGTCACATATTAATTTTTTTTTTTAAATTAAATATTTTTTTTTAAATAATTTGACCTTATTTAAATTTAAAATAAGATAACTATAATCATGATATTTTAAACAGAAGTAAGATATTTTGTTAACTTTTAAATTTTGTTATTTTATTTATTTAAATTAAATCATAAGATCTGAAAAAGATATTTATTTATCTTTTTTAATTTTTATTGAATATTTAATTTATAAAATAACATTAATTTTTTAAAAGTAGTTAGCAAATTTTGAAATGATATTTAGGTTAGTTGAAACCTAATTTTTCAAAATTGTAGGTTTAATTTTAAATATTATTTTATTTTTATTAATTTCGAAAATATATATTTTTTTTTAATTCGAAAAATAAATATTTTTTTTATTATTTAATTATTTTTCGAAATTTAATTATTTAAAATTAAATAAATCCTACATCCAACTATCCAGCTAACCTTGTTGTAGGAGTATGTGTTTTAGCTTGTTTGTAAGTTTTATAAAACCTATTATTGCTTGATTGCAAATAGCCATGGTTAACTTGTTGACAGATCCAATAATCTAATTTTAACCCATGGTTCAATTGGTCAAGTAAATAATTTGTAACAGGTAAATTTTACAATCTTCTTTCATCTGTGTATGACCTAGCAACATGATAGGATCCATCCAAATGTGTGCCTGTGTGAGCCTATATGTTTATTTTATTATATAGATGCATATAGGTTGTTGCTAAATAAAATGTCACACCATGATAAATTTTATTTAGGTCCATTTAGGTTTAAGACTTACTCAATTAATAACAGTTATTTATTTTAAGGTTAAATTCCTCTCTTTTAGGCCTTGTGTGAGAGTTGGGGCCATTAGAAGTGGGTACGACATACTGAACCCAGCTCCCCCTCACATGAACTACCCCAATTGTGAAGGCCCATTTTCCTGATTTGAATAACTGTGTTAGGTTAATTAAATTAGTTTAACCTAATAAAATTGATTAGCAACATAATTAACTTTTAAAATATATGAAATTTATTTTCATATCTTAAAGTTAATTTTAAGAAAAACACTCTTAGTTTTATATATTATTTCTAGACAAACTATTTGTATTTTTCTTGTATTTAATTAAATAAAGAATTTTAACTAACTAGATTCTTTCTGGAGCTTATTTAATTAAATATTCCTATTTAAGTTATAAATTAGTTATATTAACTGATTTTTCTTATCTAGCTTAAATTTGAATATTTTATTTAAATTTAAAATTAAGTTGAGGAATTCTAGGCATTAGTTATTAAAGATTCTTAAGATATTTTTTAAGTTATTTTTAAACTTAAAATGGAATATTTTTCAAATTAAGTGGTTACAACTTAATTTTTTGATATTTAATTAAATTTAAATTTGAAAATACTTAAGTTCTAGAATTTTTCTATTGTAACTTAAATTAGATATTTTTCAAATTTTTGTGGAAAAGATACTTAGTGAAATAAGATATTTTCTAGATAGTAATTTCTAGACTACTTTTTATTTCTAATATTAAGTAGGAAAATATTATACATTGTAAAATTAATTATTTAAATAATTAATTTTGGTACAATTTATTTAAGTATATTTTTCCTAGTATTAAACTAGAAATTAATAATTAAGCCTTCTCTACACTTAATTGTTTATTTCTTGAATTTAATACATTTAATTAAATTGAAAAATTAAATATCTAAGTTGATTTTCATCATGATACTTAAATATTTCTTTTTCATGACACTTAATTAAATAGAAAATTATTTTTTTTAAAGTTGAAATTTATTTTTTCAACTTAAATTTAAATAATTTTCAAAATATATTCTTTATTTTATTAATCAATTTCGAAATTGCATTTAATAATGCAAGATGATTTTGAATTTATCTTGAAAAATAGATTAAGTTGTAAATAAATTAATTATTTATTTTAATTAATTCTTGGACCAACTTAAATCAATGATTTTTTAATTTATAGATTAATTTAGAATAAATGAATTAAAGTATATTATTAGAAATTGAATTAATTAGTCAAGAGGAAAATCTAGATAGGTGATATTTTTGCTTGAAGTATTTTTTCTAAGTATTTATTATTTAAGTATTTTCGAAAAATAGTATAGTTTTATACTTTCTTTTTCGAAATACAATAAATATATTCTCATGAAAATTTATTTTAAGTTGCAAATTAATTTAAATTAATACAACTTAAATAATTTTCTTAATATTTATATATCAAAATTATTACTAAGATGGAAATAATTCAATTTATTTCAATCACCATCTAAGTATAATTTTATAAATATTAAATTAAATTCTTATTTAGAATTTTAATTCTAAATTCGATATTTAATGAATATATTTTATTAAAATAATAAAGAAAATACATTTTAAAGAATGAGCTTTATTATTATTATATTCGATCTCCATTGTTAGTTTTACATAGCGTTTGTTTTAGTGAGTAATCCTCCCTAATGGAGGAACGTTCATTAGCAAGTTCGCACCGTTTAATCTCGAAAGATAAGTAGCTTTGTAAGTGTTTTATATGGTATGGATCACCCTAATGGTGGCGACTATATTTTACTTGCAAAATATGAAACAATGGTAGAAGCTCATAAGATAGAATAGCCTTGACTCTCGCCTAAACGGGACAACGCTGGATTCCAATCTTGATCGAATAAAAGGTTGCTAGAATCTTTAACATTTTAGATGAGCTGACAACTCTATTCAATAGATGGTAGCTTTGACTCTCGCCTAAACGGGACACTGATATCAGTTTGCTAAAAACCCTGGAAATTATTTAGAATTGTATTTTTTTTAGTATTTTCTCCTATCATTTCTACATGCTATGTGCTTATAATTTCTGAATTGGATTTTGTGTTAAACCATTATTGATTTCTATTTATTATTTTGTAGTATCCTGTATAACCATGATGAATTTCATGTTATCACTCTTGACCGAAAATAAGCTAAATGGATCTAACTTTCCAAAATGGAATGAGAACATTAATATTGCTCTCATAGGAGAAAGTGCCTTGTTTGTGTTAACTGAGCCGTCTCCAGAAGTGCCGGGGGACAATGCATCCAAAGCTGTGAAAGAAAAGTATGAGCGTTGGCAGAAAGCAAATGACAAAGCTCTATACTTTATGCTTTCCAGCATGGTTGACACCCTTAAAACTCGGTTTTCTAAAACCGAAAAGGCCGCTGAAGTTATGACGAAGTTAACTGAGCTATTCGGTAGGGCATCTCTTCAGTCTCGCTTCGCCGCGACTAAGAAATACATCAATGCACGGATGGAACCCCATCAAAACGTGCGTGATCATGTTCTCCTCATGGCAAGTTATTTCCAAGAAGCCCAGGATCATGGTGCTGAAATGGATCACACTACTCAAGTAAGCCTTATCTTGAATAGTCTGACTCCAGCATTTCTGCCCTATACATCAAATTATGTCATGAATAAAAAGGACATAGACTTTCATGAGTTAGTCAATGACCTTCAGACATATGAAAATTTGATTGGAGGACCCAAGAAGAAAGGGAGTAAACCTCAAAATTCTGGCAATGGTAATGGGACGGTCAAACCTGAGGCAAATGTTGCCTCTGCTTCTAAACCCAAGTCTAAGAAGAAGTGGAGAAACACCAAGAAGCGTGCCAAAGCCATGAAAAACAAAAAGGCTGCAACTTCTGGTGATGCACTCAAAGGAAAGTATTTCTACTGCAATGAGAAAGGTCATTGGAAACCCCAATGTCCTAAACTTCTTGCAAAGAAACAAGGTATTTCTTTCTATAAACTTTAAGAGTTTTAGTGAATTATTATCCAATTGGATTATTGATTCTGGACTAACTTTGTTTATTTGTTTCTTCTTCTTATAGGCCAAGCTACTTCAACTCAGATGTTATCTTCATGAGTTGGATCGGAAAGCTGGACAAGGGGTGAAGATCGTCCAAGATGAAGATGAAGCTCATTTATCTAATTTTGAATTAATTGTTTTAGTTTAAAGACAATTTGAATTTCGACTTTTAGTTAGGGGTTTTATCCCCGTTTTTCTCATAATGTTGCAATACATTTTTTTTTTTTATTATTTATAAAGTTTATTTTATTTTCTAATCAAACAAATTGCAATTTATGAGATTTACTTTATCTTTCAACACAATTACCACATTATATTTATATGTTTGTATGTGTAAGTGTTTTTTATTATTGATGCAAATTCTATAATATTTACAACTCTTCATAGAGTTATATTAAATAAACACTAGAAATTAATTCTGGGTTTATTAATAGTTGTTAATTCTAATACAATTATTAAGAATTTATTTAATAAAATGATCTTTTGATCTGATAGGGGTAGAGAAAAGTTAAGAAAACTATGTAGTTCAACGATCTTTTATATCTAATGAACTCTGGATTGTATTCAACTCCACATTACCTTTATAACACTTAGAGTATCATGATCTTTACAACCTTTAGGGGTGGATCATAATCTCTATATACTTAGGGGTGGAGTTTATCCACAATAACCTATGTAACACATATTTCTTTAAACATGGAAGTAATATAATGATTTAGCTATTATCAGTATAAATCCTTGATCTTGATTGTATGTTCCAATTTAGTTTTACTGTTGTAGTAAATAATGATACCTATAAAAGTTCTTTGATAATGTTTCACACTACCTTAATTGAGTGGGAGATTTTTAAAATTCTTTACCCATCTTCATTAGGTTGACACTTGTGATAGGAACTTAAGAACACTACTGAAAAGCAAATCTAACAATTCATGTGGATATATAACTTATCAGAATTATGAGAATAAGATAATAGAACTCTAGTTCAGTCTATTCGAATGACTTGAACCAAGAATTCTTAATCCTCATAATATTTTATGGTATCTTAATTTTGATTACTTAATCTCTAGCAGTATTTTTCACTTCAAATACTAGTCTGCTATGTTGATGATTTAGTCTTAAAAGAAACTTAAAGTTTCAGACTAATACAATAAGTCACAACTAGATAACTCTCCAAACAATAAGAGGTTAAAAGTATTATTTAACCAGACATCTGCTATTGAGTGGGAGATATCTGAGATGTAATCAAATAAGGAACACTAGAAGATATCCAAGAAAGATTTATGAAAGTGATCTATATGTTAGATATTAAGGAACTTTATATCAGTTATCCTAGTATCTACCCCAACTCATTTTTGAGATGGTGGTTACTCTGGGCGTGGAGGAATTATTCCATAATATTTCAATAACTTTGTAAATTCAAAATTACCAGAAAGTTATATTATTGAAGAAAAGTCTACACTGTATTATCTCAATTCCATATTTTAAAATATGAGAGATATGTCTTCTGTTTATTCAGATTTACTTTAAAACAGTAAGGATTTCAGTATCCCTTGATGAGTAAAGCATATAATAAAGGATGTTTCATAAATATTTTATGAACTAGTTTCCAGAAGTTTGGGTGGATTCAAATATACTACACTTGATCTGAAGATCAAGACATCAGATTGACTTATTTGCACACTTTGTTTTATGTTAGTGCAAGTGGGAGTTTGTTGGGTTTTGTGCCCTAAATAAAACCCTTTACAATCTGATTAGTTATCAATATAAAAAATTTGAAGTGATTTATGTTTGCAAGAGTTTTACATGCTAATGGTTTAATATGTTTATTACATTTACACACAAAATCAGTTAAGTCCAGATCATATGTTTATTCACAATTACAATATCGTCAACACGGTGGAATGTGATTGTGATCATATGAATCAAAAGACTAAGTCCCTGTTTCATCAGTGTTTTGGATTTACACTAATGTGATAATCAGCGATGATGTGTACTTACACTTGGAGTAAGTGTTATGTTCTTTCCAGGACATTGGTAAAGTATACTAGTTTCGAATGTATGGAGTATACATTGGACTGGACCGATATTGCAACTTAGTTAAGATATTATAAACTTACCGTCATATCTTTCCAAGTCAATATCAGTAGTTGATCTTAAGATTAAAAGAATCTAAATCCTGATATGCTTAGGTTCAACCCAGGAGTGCTATTCATGTTCTTTGATTTATTATTTAAGCCTAATTTTGGGTCAGGCTGATACGTATATTTTGGGAACATGATAGTATGATTGAGTGGGAGTGCTGAACATAAATATGGAATCTATAGCTTCTACTGGTGTATAGAAGTTAAGTGATGATTCCCTTCGAGCTTAGCTAAATAGAAGTAAATGGATGAGCTCTTGTTTAAGTGACTAATTCTTAGATCACTAAACATCATTTACAGGTAGCTAGTGTTTTAAGGGGCAAAATACGTTGAGGGGTGAGAACGGTAAAATTATCCTATCTCGATGTAAATCATCTATATAGTGGATCTTTGATCACAATAAGATTATAACAATGGTTAAATGAGATAGCATATCTATATCGTGGAACATATAATATGCTCTATATAAGTCTCAGAGTGCAATTCTAAGTTCTAAGAGTGGATTCAACGAAGAATTAATAAGTAGGAATTTACCTAGTAAATTCAGTTCACTTATTGGAAGCACAGCATATAGATCCATGGTCCCCATTCTAGTTGAGACTATACTGCTTGTAAGACTCAATAATTGATTTATGATTAATCAATTATAATTCTAAAATTAGACTATGTCTAATTTGTGAATTTTCACTAAGCAGGGGTGAAATTGTAAAGAAAAGAGATTCTAGGTTTATTAATTTATTAATAGACTTTATTTGTCTAATTAATAATTAAATTAAATGATAATATTATTTAATAATCTATTTTAGTTATTAAATAATTAATTTTGGCATTTAAATGGTTAGAATTGAAAAATTGGCGTTTTTTAGAAAATAGAAATAAAATTTGTGAAAACTGCAAAAACCAAGTGAGGCCCATTAACACCTATGGCCGGCCACTTAGGATGGTTTTTCAAATTGATATTTTCATTATTTTAATGCCAAATAATTACTAACCTAAACCTAGTAGTTTCCTATAGATAGAAAGTGATGGCTCAGTCAAATAACAAGTTTTCATAAGTTTTCAACAAGCTTTCTGTCAGAAAATTACTTTTTCAGAAAACTGAGCCTTGCCTCTCTCTTCTATAGCCGAACCTACCCTCTCTCTTTCCCTCTTCTAAATTTCGAAACCCTCAGTGATAGAGTAGTGCCCACACACAGCAAGTGGTACCTCAATCATAGATTGGAAGACTGTGAAGGATCACACACAAAGAGAAGGACATTCGGGCTCAGATCTTGATAATACTCTGCCACAGAAAGGATACTAGGGTTAGAGATCTGAGTGGAAGGAGACATTATTCCGCTGCCATCAATGTAAGGTTTTCTTAACTTTATATGTGTTTATTTATCGTTTTAGAAAGTTCATATTTAGGGTGTTAAACAACATACTTGTGAGTAGATCTAAGATCCTGGTAAAATAAATTCCAACAATCAAAATATTTGTTGCTGGAGTGATCAATGGTTTCTTGTTGCGAATGTCAATGGATTGGCTGTGAGGAGGGTAAGTTGCAAAGATGTTATAGGAATGAGGGACAGAAGCAGGCATGTATATTGAGGACAAATCCGTGAAATTAGTGGGAGGGTCTTCAGTGACTGATGCATTTGCCTCATTGCTAATAACATGTCCCAAAGATGATGAGGTCGATATTGCAGAAGTATTTAAGACAGAGGGATTAAAGACAACAGAAGGAGGTTTAGAAATTAAGGACCTTGGAACCATGTTACTTGCTGCAACATTGTGATCAATGTTAATGTTGGGAACATCAATGTTGTTGATATTAGAGGACTCGCCAGCATACAGAATTCGCGGTTGTAGCTGACCATGCCTATTAAGTTGGGGGATTGCAGAGGTGAAACTCTTTTTTGCAAGTCTAGTGATCAATGGCCAAGCATCACCCTTGGCGAAGTCAGTTCGATAACGATCATAACCAGAAGTTGGTAAGGCGGATCCCTTAATAAAAGGCTGATATTCCAACGCTGGTTCTTCTCCACTGTCCAATTTTTCAAGATAAATGGTACACTTGTTATACGGGTGTCCAATAACCCCACATTCCATGCAATATTCAGGAAGCCTCTCATAGTGAAAATCAACCCAAAACTTGTCCATCACATGACTCAGAGAAATCATCCTGCCTCTTTTGAGTGGTTTCGACACATCCATAAGAACTCGGACACGCAAGAATGGTCCCCAACCTTCATTTAAAGAATCTTCGAAGACATCTTTGTGTTCCCCAATAATGTTACCAAGTGCGATTGCCAATGTTCTGGTCTTACTCAAAAAGGGAAGGCGGTAAATTTGCACCGAGAAGGGGGTGAGTTTAAGGTCATCTGAGGTAAAGTTTTTCCCAACCTCTGGTGTGTATAAGATAATATGGTGGTTCTGAAAGTGGTAGGGCTCACGATCCAAAACACGGATCTTATCCCCTTCACAGCCGAAGGTAAGCATAAACATATCCATGGCTTCAGAAATTTTAATAGGGAATCTCCCATCCCAGTGCTCAGCCATTTGATTTTGTAAGGTTGATAGCCATACTTTCTTTTTGGTGTGGATTTTCGCATATAACACAGTATCGACCGAGATCAGTGGTGAGGCAGCTTCAGTATCATGAAACTCAAATACCGATTCTTCATCTTCAGTGAGGTTGATTTTTGCTTTCATTTTATTGATTAGCGGATCCATTGTAATTAAAAGAAAAAGTGAAGAGGAAGGAAAAGACAAGAACAGGGGAGTAGAAAACAAGAAAGAGTATTAAGTTATGATGATGAAAGTAGCAGAATACAAAAAAAGAGATGAAGGAAGTGAAGGTAACTGCTAATTAAACTGACAGAAAACTGAAAAATACTGGGAAAAAGTTGAAGAAAAACAGTTAAAACCCATAAAGAACTTTCAACTGCCACATAGCACAAAACATGGGTAAACGCAAAAAAAAAATATATTACTTGTACCATCGACTTTTCTTTTTAATTAAAAAAAATAGTTAACATTAATAATTACACTAGCGAAATTGTAAGAACATAAAAACTAACAAATAATATTACTTGTACCATCTCAAATGCTCTACCTATTCCACCGAGTTCATATAGTTCGACGTCAAATAAATCCAGATTAAGACTAGTCCCGCCAAAATTGGACACCAACTTCCTCTCATGATCCAAGTGCCACTGTATTAGACCGTTGTTATTTGACCGAATCAAATGAGGTGGCATCAAATTTGCAGCAAATGTAACCCATAAGCCTTCACCAACACCAACATTCTCATCAACAAATTCTGGATCATTAAAATTGCTACATTCACCAACAACTATTGGTAAACCACTTATTCTCAACAAAAACTTCCCACCTCCAATTAAATTACTATTCACATCACAATCGCCCTAAGACACAAACTAAGAATTAGGAACAACATTATCATTCTCCAGTAGGTTCTCAGATTTCGTTAAATCAATAAAACCCTTATCAGGATACATTAGAAAATTTACACGATCTGCATTCTGATTGGACTAAAATGTTTTTGACTCGAAATTATCACTTGTAAACTAATCATTACAAAACTCAACTACACAATCATCTTCAACACCTTCATTGTTAACCCCAAATACATTCTTTGGGTTAAAATACTCACACTTTAACTTCTTAACTGAAATACCATCCACATTGATTTTACCATCCATATTTGTGTTAGAGTAATTACTAAGAGTACCAACACCAACACCACATTCTATCTCTCCATTCAACAAACTTGTGGTAGGATTTTCATACTCAGACATAAGAATATTGCAAAACTTAACAGATGTATTCAAATCAAAACTAAATCGCAGATTACTAACATCAAATATACACCTTTCAATATCAAGCTCATCTACAGGTTTTGCCACTTCAACATTAACGTTCTTCAATGCATAACATGCTTTCTGAATATGTCAAAAGAAACACCTCTCTTTGTCATTGTTCCTCTTCTCATTCAGACCAGGGTTGAAACATTGATTGTCTTATAAATTACAACTCACGATGCAACTCAGTCCTATTAACCTTAATGATAATCAATGCACGATCTAATTGAGTGAACTCTTCTTTCTAGATATCCATCACACCTACGCATATAAGAATAAATTAAAAAAAAAGTAACCCAAAAACAACAAAAGCCAGAGTCCAAAACCCAATTAAAGAAAAGTAAAAAGAAAAAAAATAATGCACAACCGTCTACATTCAAAATGTGAAAGTTAATCCTCCCAAACATGAATAGCAAAATAAAATAATTACACATCGTTAAAATCGGTTATTCACCTCAATTTTTAAGCATAACGGATACCCTAGTTTCTTCTACGATAGCTTAAATATTAAAGAAACCCAACACTATTTCAATTCGATTGTAAATTTTACTTAGGTTATGATAAAGAGTGATATTTTCTTTCTAGATTGAGCACAACGGGTGTAATCAAATAAAAAATAAATCACTAAAATCAAATTAAATATTCCTAAATAAAATTAAAAACCCCAATCATTTAAATTACTATAAGCAGGGAAATCACTGACAGTCCACAACAACACAGCTTTCAGATTAAAGAATTCTTTTTTAAAACCATCATAGACCTCAACACCGTTCTCATACAATTCTATTAAATCGTCAATCAATGGTTCCAAATATACATCGATATTATGTTCAGGTTGTTGCGGGCCTGATATCATTAAAGAAAGCATGTTAAATTTCCTCTTCATCACTAATCAGGGAGGAAGATTGTACATAACTAGGAAGACAGGCCATGAACTATGACGATTACTTAGAGATCTATGTGGATTTACTCCATCCGCAGAAAGACCGAGACGAATGTGTCTTGGTTCAGATTTGAATTCAGGATTTATGTAGTTTACTTTTTTCCAAGCTTGGGAATCTGGAGGATGTCTGAGTTTTCCATCTTTCACTCTCTTGGTCTCATGCCAAATCAAATTTTTAGAATGTTCTGCACTACGATATAATCGTTCCAGTCGCGGAATCAAAGACATGTACCACATCACTTTTTAGGGGATAAGTTTCCTATTCTCCTTACTCTTGTTTACTTTATGGAGGGATAAACCGCAAGTTGGGCAATAATTCATGTCTGTATATTCCTTACGATATAAAATGCAATCGTTCAGACATGTATGAATTTTTTCATACCTCAATCCTATAGAATTTAACGTTTTTTTCACTTCATAAGTAGATTCTGGGAAGCAGTTGGCAAATGGTAAGATATCTTTAAATGCAGCTAAAAATTGAGTAAAACATTTATCGCTCACTCCATTTTTTGCTTTTATGTTGTAAAACTTTACCGTTGTTGGTAATCTTAGTTTTTTACAACCATCGAACAGGGGTTTATCAGCATCACTAAGAAAATTATCGAATTTCTCAGGATCATTAAGAAATTCCTCCTGTGCTTCGTTAAGCAAGTCCAATGGATAATCATCGAAATCATTACCCTCGATATCATCTACCCCCCGCTTTCCTAATGGATATGGATCATTAGGTAAATGTTCGCCATGGTAATACCAATTAGTATAACTTCTATTGAAACCTCGTAAATACACATGGTCCTTAATCATTGTAATATTTCCTTTAGATACATTACAACGATCTACACACAGATAATGAATACGATCGTGATTTTTAGAATTCTTTAAGGCAAACTCTAAAAATGCATCGAACCCTACTTGAAATCGCAGTGTGTCTCTCTCCTCACGCATCCATGATTTATCCATAACAAAAATCCTATCCAAAAAAATTCAGTATTTAGTAACTAATTATAGCTAGTTACTAATTACACAATATAACTAACTAAGTTTCTCACAATTTATTCATATTAATTTATAAATTACTCAAATTCTTGTTTTAGTTTAGTTTAAGTTATTAGGTTGTTTAGTTGATTAGAATGTTGGTAAAATTGAAAAGTTTACATAAATGTATATATAATTATTTTTTATGTGACCTAACTTCTTATCACTATGTTATAATTAACTAGTTATTTGTGTTATGTAAATTTTAATATTGTTTTAGTAAGATTTATCCTAATTCTATCGAAATTTCAGTAGCATAACGGCTGTAATTGGACGTTCCCAAAATTTTTACAAGTGCCTAAAATAACAAACAAAACTGATAAACAATACAGAACAAGCAAATTAACATAAACAATACAAAATTTATCCATCCATCCGACCGCAATACAGGTATTCGCAGAACCTACTTCACTACGGATGAATATTTAAGATATTCAAACTCAACTAACATACATTGATAATTAATTATATAATAACAAAAAAATTAGTTAAAGTATATACCTATAATTGCAAGCTCAAATACGCTACACACAAAATTATGTCGAACCTACAATATAAAGAAATACAACGAAATTGCAAAATTAATTATTTCATTACTTATAACTAGTTATAACAAGTTACTTAGTTACTAAATTATACATACATATATATAATCAATTATATCTCACACTATTATCTCAAAAAAAAAAAAAAAATCATATCACACACTAATTCAATTTTAAAATTTTTATTTCTAAACTAATTAAATCCGTCCAATGTGATTCTATTCATCACAATAAATATGTATATATATATTACAAAGAATATATAAAATACAATTATAAAATTTATTTCCATAAAAAAATATACACACACTATATACACACAATATATACACACATTATATACAAATATTCAATAAAATATACAAATACATATATATACTATATATTGAGGTTTAAATTATTACCTAATAACCGCAATCCGACGACCACCGTAAAAAATCACGGCACTATATACATACAACACAATAATATTACTAATAAAATAAAAAAAGTCAAATAATAATTTACAAAAACTAAAAATAAAACAATGTACATTATAAAAATGAATATAAACAATATTTATACCTTAAACGAGGTTGAGATTCAAGATTTCTCAAGAAAAAAGGGTAGCCGGATTTTAAACCCAAACTTATCTATTTGGGTTCGGATGACACTCAAAGAGGGTAAAAAATAAAAACTTTTTAGGTGTATGTTATTAAGTATCGAAAATGGAGGATTTAAAAAAAAAATGGACTCAAATGGTTGAGAAATGGAAGAGATATGGTGGGGAGGAGGTGGGTTCGGTGAGGGTTTTGCTGCGTTTTGCTCTCTGGTTTGCTGGGTTTGGTGAGTGAAGTGGGAAGGAAGAAAACGAAGCTGGGAAAGATATACTCTGGACGACCCTATGGCGTCGCTTCCTTTATAGGAACCGACGACATAGGGTACACGTGTCAGCAAACCGTGTACCCTATGCCGTCGGTTCCTATAAAGGAACCGACGCCATAGGGTCAAGCAAAAAAAAAATATATTTAATTTTCAACCGCCTTTAAATGGTATAATGCAATTTTATACCTACGGTTTTCATCAAAAAACCGCCTCTAAATGTCAATTTTGAACAAAGCGGGTATTTTCACACCCTTTAGCTTCTCTTTTTATAAATGTGGGTGAAAAAACAGCCTCTAAAGGCTAACATTGTAGTAGTGAACCCCAAAAGCTTAGGAAAGCTCCTTCACTAATCTCCTAGAATTTGTAATTACAACCTCTACTCAATGCATTAATGGTTGAAAACGAGGAAATATTAAGGATTGAGTGGAGTCGAAGATAATAAAAGATGAGTGCTGATGTTACAAGGGGAAGAGGAATCTAAAATAATACCACCATTTTTGGTTTACCTTCAACAAAGCTCTATCATCATTTATAGGCCAAATTGAAGAGAGTTTTTTTTCTAATGGAAAATGGAAGAGAGTTGACTAGGAGAGGGAACATGCATTAAGTACAAAAAAATTCAATCAATTTTCTATAAGATGTGTTCATGACCATTGTATTATTATGCACATGGCCAATTAATACTTCCAATTAAATACCTCATATATGGGGTTTTTATTTAATTCCCCACAGTAGAAGCACCTTATATAAAGGTTAATTAAAAAATTTGGCAGACTATTGAGATTGTTAGATTCATAAAGAATTTTTGTCCAATTTTACTAACAGAAACTTGACATGGATGAAAGTTCGTCGGACATGATTGGATACATATTAATATTAAAGAGTGCGATTTGGTGGTTATTAAAATTAAGATGCACAATTTAGTAGATATACAATCACTTCTCAGTAAAATTAAACAGATTCCTTGAATCCATAATTTCAATAATGTGGAAAGAATTTTAACTGTCAAAATTTTAAGAGCATATCAAAATTTAAAACAAAAAATGCCATGTAGGATTTTACCACATTGCCCTACACAAACAAGATACTTTAATATCAGTATCAAGGTCAAAATCGACCTTTCCTAGTCTATTATTAAGTATAGACTAAAACGGCACCGTTTATCCAACACGACACCAAAACCAGTGTCGTTTGGATCCCAGAGTTTAAGTACTCTGAAGAAGGGTCTAGAAACCCTAACACTCAATCACTCAACCTCACAAACCCACAAGTCGAAACCCTAGCAGAGCAAGTTCTCTTTGAGAACTTGCTCGATTCCAACCCAGAAACCCAGAATCAAACCCACACACACATAGATTTAGGTTTACACAAATGAAAAACAAGAATTAAGGAAAGAAACCACCATATTTGTTTCAGAGTTCACCCAAAAATTTGGGCTACATCTCTGTCAAGCTCGTCTCAGAGATTAGCTTGATATCCACTATGATCAAAGGCAAAATACAATGGTTTTGAGCTTCCTGTCACAAGATCCGATCATGTAAACTTCTATTTCTCTCTTTTACACTTTATATTTTTGTTGTTTTCACTTGATTTATTCTCGATCTAACTTCTTCTTGTTTTCTTGTGCATGTACTTCTCTCTTCGAGCTCTTCACCATGAGAACTAGTTTCTCTTCTCTAGATCTTGGAGCTGAAGCCTCAAACTAGGGTTTACTACTTCTCTCTCTCTCTCTCTCTCTCTCTCTCTCTCTCTCTCTCTCTCTATCACTTCTCTGATCTGATTCTGTGTTGTAGATCTAGGGTTATTTGCTTTGATTTATGCTTTTATAGTATAGTAGAGTCGGTTGATTAAGGCTTAGGAGTTAGTTACAATTTCAGTTGTAACTAACTACTAAGTCTTAATCCACTAGAGGCGAAGCCACCTAGGATTGAGTCCCTTTAATTGTTTCTGTTTGTATATTTGCTGATGTGGATACTTATGTGTATAAGGGACTGGTTATAAGTGGAATTTACTCAACAATTTCCACCTGAATTCCTCTTATAACCAGTCCTGATGCTTGATTTGTCTATCTCTGAGAGTCTTAGCTTGATAGGTCCTACTTTTAGTCTCCTGAGTCGAGTCTTAACAAGTTCATACAATGTGTGAACTTGTTAAGAATCACAATTTTTGTTCCCATGTCTGCTGGGTTATCCTCAGTAGGCACCTTCTCAATATCTATTTCACCTTGTGTCACTTTATCCCTGATAAAGTGATACTTGATTTCTATGTGTTTTGTTCTGTCATGGAACATAGGATTCTTACATAGGAATATGCAGCTCTGGCTGTCTAAATACACAGTAGGGACTCCTTTAAGTAGGTTTAGTTCTTTCATTAGTCCTTTTAACCATATTGCTTCCTTTATAACTTCAGCTGTGGCCACATACTCAGCTTCTGTAGTTGATAGTGCCACAACAGGTTGAAGCTGAACTTTCCAGCTTACACAGTTACCTCCAATTAGAAAGAAATAGGCAGATGTAGATCTCCTATTATCCCTATTCCCTGCATATTCTGAATCACTGTAGCCTTCAATTATAGTATTAGCCTTCTGTCTGTTGTAGGTTAATCCAACCTTAGTTGTCCCAAGTAGATATCTGAACACCCATTTCATGGCTAACCAGTGAACTTTTCCTGGATTAGCCATATATTTGCTAAGAACACTCATAGCATACCCTAAGTCAGGTCTTGTACTTACCATTAAGTACATTACAGACCCTACAGCATTAGAATAGGGTACATCCTTCATAGATTCAATTTCCTTTTCTGTTTTAGGGCATTGTTCTTTAGAAAGTGTGTACTGACTAGTGATAGGTTGCTTAACAACCTTAGCATCCCTCATAGAGAACTTTTCTATGATTTTCTCAATGTAGTCTTCCTGCCTAAGTATCAATTTTCCTTTATCCCTGTCCCTTAGAATAGAAATCCCAAGGATCTTGGTAGCATTTCCAAGGTCCTTCATTTCAAATTCTGTCTTGAGTAGAGCCTTAACCATATCAACTCTAGACCTTTCTTGACTTATGATAATCATGTCATCTACATAAAGCAATAAGTAGATGACATCTTTTATAGAGTCTCCCTTGTAGTATAGACAAGTGTCATGGTAGCTTCTGTTGAATCCATGCTTTATCATAAAAGCATCAAAATTTCTGTTCCATTGTCTGGGAGCTTGTTTGAGTCCATACAAGGACTTAACCAACTTCCAGACCATGTTTTCCTTTCCCTTAATCTCAAATCCCTTAGGCTGTTCCATATAGATCTCTTCCTCTAAGTCTCCATGTAGAAAAGATGTAGTGACATCCATTTGATCAATTTCCATGTCAAATTGATTTGCTATTGATAGCATTATTCTTATGGTCTTGTATTTGGCTACTGGTGAGAATATCTCATTGTAGTGAACTCCCTCTTTCTGTGTAAATCACTTGGCTACTAACCTAGCCTTAAACCTTATAGGTTCACCTTCAATCACCCCCTCTTTATGCTTGTAAACCCATTTGCAGGTTATTATTCTTTTCCCTTTAGGCCTTAGAACCATTATCCAGGTCTTGTTTTTCTTTAAAGACACCATCTCTGAATCCATAGCTTTAAACCACTTCTTAGCATTAGGCCCTGTCATAGCTTCTTCATAGGTTTGAGGTTCAGTACTTAGAGATTTCATAGCTGTCATGAAGGCATAGGCTATGTCTTCATTCCAGATATTGAAACTGTACTTAGGGTTAGGTTTAGGTGTCCTTTTCTCCCTGTCTCTGGTCAATTGGTAGTAATCTAGAGCTTCAGTGGGTTGAACAACTTTAGTTTCATCTCCCTGTTGCTCTTCTTCTTGTGTTCCTTCCCTATTAGAGTTTTCTGTCTGTTCCACCTAATCATGATCAGGTTCACTCCCAGCTAATTCCACCTGATTTATATCAGGTTCTTCTTGGTCATCTAGCTTCCATAGGGTAGGATCAAACTGTATGGTACCTGCATGGTTAGTTTCTACTGTACCTGCAAGGTTAGCATTAAGCAAACAAGGAAATTCATTTTCTTTAAAAATAACATCTCTGCTAATAATAGTTTTGAATCCACCTTTTTCTCTTAGCCAAATTCTGTATCCCTTAACTCCTTCAAGATAGCCTAGAAAAACCCCTTTAATAGCTCTAGGTTCAAGCTTACCAATACTCTGGTGCACAAAAGCACTACAACCAAAAACCCTTAAGTTTGAGAGATCAGGTGGTTTACCAGACCACCTCTCTTCAGGTGTTTTGAATTCAATGACACTTGAAGGACATCTGTTTATTAAATAAGCAGATGTCATAACAGCTTCTCCCCAGAAACCATGGGACAAACCAGATTGTATTAACATACATCTGGCTTTGTTCAGAATGGTTCTGTTCATTCTTTCTGCAACACCATTTTGTTGTGGTGTTAGCCTAACTGTTCTGTGCCTTTGAATACCTGTTTCTCTGCAAAACATGTCAAATTCATTGTTGCGAAATTCCAGACCATTGTATGTCCTTAGGTTTTTAACCTTTCTGTTAGTAAGATTTTCAACAAGTGTTTTTCAATGTTTAAGCCTTTGAAAAGCATCATTTTTATTTTTAAGTAAGAAAATCCATACTTTTCTAGAAAAATCATCAACTATAGACATAAAATAGGTATTACCTCCATGGGTTGCTGTCTTTTCAGGGCCCCATAAATCTGAATGTATATAATCCAATATACCTTTAGATTTATGTGTCCCTGTTTTGAACTTCAGCCTATGATGTTTTCCAAGTATGCAATGCTCACAAAATTCCACTTTGCTGATTTTGTCTTTGCCTAGTAATTGTTGTTCATTTACAATCTGCAATCCTTTTTCTGCTAAGTGTCCAAGTCTGTTGTGCCAAAGTATAGCTTTAGCATCTTCAGGACTTTGCAAAATGTTGCTCTGTCCAACAGTATTATTGCTTCTAGCTATAGGTTCCCCTATCATGTAGTATAGGCCTTCTTTCTTAACTCATTTGATGATAGTCATAGAGCCTTTGCAAATTTTCATTTGCCCATCTTTGATTTTGCTTTCTATTTTCCAATCATCAAGCACACTTAGTGAAATAAGGTTTCTAGATAAAGCAGGCACAAATCTTACCCCAGTTAGTGATCTAGTGACCCCATCATGCATCTTAAATGCCACTGTTCCTGTCCCTTTGATCTCACAGCTTTGGTCATTCCCTAGAATCACTTTTCCTTTAGTTGAATCCCTGAAATCAGTCAAAATAGACCTATTATTAGTCATATGAAATGTACAGCCTGAGTCAAGTATCCAATCATCTTTGAAAGATGATCCTGCAACATAAACTTCCCCATTTTCATAACAGTCACTAAAATTTGCATTTTGGTGATCTGTTTTATTCTTAGGGTTTCTGGATTCTGAATTGTAATCAGCTCTTTGTCCATTAAACTTGTTCTTTCTGTTCTTGTTCAGGAAATAGCAGTCTTTCTTGAAATGTTCAGGTTTCCCACAGTTGTAACATCCTTCTGTGTCTTGTGGTCTTTTAGAGTTTGATCTACCCTTGTTCTGTCCTCTGTTTGGACCCTTGCTATGACTTTGACTCCTCCCTTTTCCATGCCAAGGCTTCTTCTGAGTAGATCTGCCTCTACTCAGATTTAGTTCACCATTAGAGCCACCATTTCTTTCTGACTTCATCTCTAGGTCCTTAGATTTTAAGGCAGAGATAACCTCATCAAGAGTGATTGAGGTTCTTCCATACTTAATTGCTATTTTAACTTCTCTGTAAGTTTCTGGCAATGAGTTAAGTATGATGATGGCTTGATTTTCATCACTAAGAGCCTCATTTTCCCCTGAGTTTGCAAGCTCAATGTGCATCCTCAAGAACTCATCAAGATTTTGATCTAAGGACTTGGATTGGTTCATTTTGAACCCAAAAATCCTTTCCTTGAGATAAATCTTGTTTGTCAAAGATTTCTGTTGAAATTGCTCTTCTAACTTTTTCCAGATCTTTGATGGAGTCTCTTCTTTATCTACCAATCTTATGATTGCATCTGATAGGTTGAAGATCAGAATTCCAGTAGCAGTTTCTAGGTATTCTTCTTGTTGTATTTTTGAAGTTCCTTCTAGCCATTCAATCGGTTCATCTAGCACCCTTAGTAATTTCTGTTGAGCTAGAAGAGACCTAATTTTCCTTCTCCAAATTCTGTAATCCCCTGTACCATCAAATTTATCAATATCAACCTTTATGTTACTCATATTAATAAAATTGAAAAAGAAACAGATAGAGTTTTAGAATTTCTCAGTTTGTGTTTCAGAATTTTGAATTTTAATTCAGAATCTTGATTTTCTTGCTGCTTGAGTGTTGTACTTTTTGTCAATCTTTCTTTCAAGATTTGCCAATTCCTTCCTGATATTTTCCCTTGAATCTTGTTGATCTCCCTTAGCCAAACCAGGCTCTGATACCACTGTAGGATTTTACCACATTGCCCTACACCAACAAGATACTTTAATATCAGTATCAAGGTCAAAATCGACCTTTCCTAGTCTATTATTAAGTATAGACTAAAACGGCGCCGTTTATTCAACACGACACCAAAACCTGTGTCGTTTGGATCCCAGAGTTTAAATACTCTGAAGAAGGGTCTAGAAACCCTAACACTCAATCACTCAGCCTCACAAACCCACAAGTCGAAACCCTAGCAGAGCAAGTTCTCTTTGAGAACTTGCTCGACTCCAACCCAGAAACCCAGAATCAAACCCACACACACATAGATTTAGGTTTACACAAATGAAAAACAAGAATTAAGGAAAGAAACCACTAGATTTGTTTCAGAGTTCACCCAAAAATTTGGGCTACGTCTCTGTCAAGCTCGTCTCAGAGATTAGCTTGATATCCCCTATGATCAAAGGCAAAATACAATGGTTTTGAGCTTCCTGTCACAAGATCTGATCAGGTAAACTTCTATTTCTCTCTTTTACACTTTATATTTTTGTTGTTTTCACTTGATTTATTCTCGATCTAACTTCTTCTTGTTTTCTTGTGCATGTACTTCTCTCTTCGAGCTCTTCATTATGAGAACTAGTTTCTCTTCTCTGGATCTTGGAGCTGAAGCCTCAAACTAGGGTTTACTACTTCTCTCTCTCTCTCTATCACTTCTCTGATCTGATTCTGTGTTGTAGATCTAGGGTTATTTGCTTTGATTTATGCTTTTATAGTGTAGTAGAGTCGGTTGATTAAGGCTTAGGAGTTAGTTACAATTTCAGTTGTAACTAACTACTAAGTCTTAATCCACTAGAGGCGAAGCCACCTAGGATTGAGTCCCTTTAATTGTTTCTGTTTGTATATTTGCTGATGTGGATACTTATGTGTATAAGGGATTGATTATAAGTGGAATTTACTGCCAATTAGTCTATAATCACTACAAGAATTCCAGCATTTAATTACATTTACGGATAACATTTTTAAAAAAACGTTATCATCTTATATTAATTAAATCAATAACCCCGTTGAGTTTCTTTAGACATAAATATATATTTTAAAGTATAAAATTTCTAAACATTGGGGAGTTAAATTTCAAAAAGAAAAAAGACTAAGTACAGAATAGTGCTCTGCTAGGGTTTTGGAGATTTTTCAAATTACTTCTGTTGCTATGGCGGGAAGACTCAAAGGTCGAAAAAAATGGAACGAATGCAGCGATTCAAAAACAGAGGGGACCGTCGTCGAAGACTGTTGAGAAAGACGATATCTATGGCAGCGATCTTTGAGATCAACACAGTGGAATTTTCTAATTCTGAGGAAGAGAAGATTGATGAGGATGCGGTGAAGAATGACGATGGAACCATACTCTCGCAAAGATCGAACGAGACTCTCTCGGAATGGCTTGGCGTAATGAAGAAGGCAGAGGCGACTACGAAATGAGGTGAACTTTCTATTTCAACTCCTTTTCTAATTTTGAATGTGGATTATGAAGTTGTGATATCTGAACAGATTGGGGATTCCAATAAGACTAAAATCAGAAGTAGTGCTGCTAGGAAATTAGGGAATGTTAGAATTGATGATGATGATATAGAAGAGGAGGTATCATACTTGAACTCTGCTATGGTCTTTAATGTCTTTCATTAAGCATACGAATTTTTTTTTTTAAAGAAAAAGAAATATTGGTTGACATAAATTAGTTTAGCATGAATTGTTTCTCCTTTTCTCAACCATTGAATTAAAAGTATAATGATGTTTTAATCTTTAGAATTTTGACTTGGGAGGATGGGTATTGTGATATTACAAAACCAGCAGAAAGGAAGTCAGATGACAGTTATTTCAATGGAACAAAGGCATTATCATTTTCAGGCTTTGAAATAACCATGCGTGATATTGGATCCAGGGGATGTCCAATCGAACTTGCAGTGGCTAATTTATCATGTCTTCAGTATGCCTTAGGCGAAGTGTAGAGCTTTTAATCTTTGGCTTTTCACATACCTTATTCCCAGGAAATTTTGGGATTTGTTTAGATAATGTTTTCACCAATTAAAAATGTGAAAAAACATAGCTCTCTGATTTGTAGATAATCTGCAGCTACACTGTTAAACAGTGAGTCAACTAATTAGATTCTTATATTTCTTTGAACTATAAGAAGTGGCTGACCATGAACTTTTAAATAATTATCAGGTTGGTTGGTGAGGTGGCGTACACAGGGAGCCATGCTTGGGTTTTCCTCAACAATTTATCCACCGGATATGTCTACAGCAAGTTGCTTCCTGAAGTAAGATTTTAATCATGATAATTAATTACAAACTGTTCAAGTTTGTTCTTCAAGTACTGAAATTTGTATCTAATAAATGCAATTCTTTCAATTGACAGTGGACAGAGGAATGGCTTCTCTAGATTTCATTGGGTGTCAAGGTAAAGTGATTGTAATAGATCATGTCTGTGGCTCTTTTATAAGTTTTGTATTCTTATTTAAAGTAGACATGTATACTTATTTACTCAAATATTATTTTTTTTTTCTGATGCAGACAGTCTTGCTTGTACCTGTCCCTGATGGGGTGTTGCAACTTGGCTCATTGGAGACGGTGTGTGTTTTGTTGTAACTTACACTGATACCACCATGGTGGTGGTTTGTTTTGTTGTCTTTGTGCCTCTCATAAAAATTAAACAGTTGATAAGTATGCATTTTGGCTGTCATGATGGTGGCAGCCATTGGTGCTTCACATTTCATTCTACTCACGTGTGGCATTAACATTTCAGGTTGCTGAAGATATGGCAGCTGTTGGTTTAATCAGAGACAGATACGATGCTTTTCATACAATGATGGATGAGAGTTGGCCTTTCACGTTAACACATAATACTCATGATCAAGAACATTATTACTATTACTACCACAGAAACCAAGGTTATTATTACTAGACTTAAACTCATGATCTCGAACCTTCCATTCTAGGTATACCTTCCTAACACCTGTTATTGCTTTCTCTTTGGTTTGTTTGGAGAATGAATAGAATAATTTCTTTAGGTATTGAAGGCAATTTGTTCTTTTTTATTTTTATTGTTGAGTAGATTATAATGTTCTAATATTTTAAGGGTTTTCATTTTTGAAGTGATCGTAAGTGATTTGGGAGTGGTCTGTGAAATAATGTTGTTTCTGTTCTTGGACGAGGTTAATGTTAAATATATATATATATAAATTGAATTAGTTTAATGTCTAGCTATAATGCATACCTGAAATACTACAAAATTTTAGGATTAAGAAATTATAACAATGGCTATTTAGATACACCATTTGAGATAACTTTTCTTGGGCTTGGTGTTATTTGAACTGGTTGTTTTGTTTTTATAAGTTCTTCCCTTAAGAGCTTGCGTTATTTGATGAGTCTAAAGTTGATTTTGATTCATAAGTATATATATATATATATATATATGTATGTATATATATATAAATATATTAATATTCTAATAGCTAAGAAAAGAAAAGAAGAAAACTGAAAGAGTAGTGAATGAAATCAGGGAAAGTTCTATTGTGAGCCAATTGGAGAAAAGTCATAAACCAAATCTCATTACATAACATCACATACATCCAACAAAATATTGATCTATGTAATAATATTAATGACAGGGTCTAGCAGAGGAGTTGAGCAAAGATGGTGCATGTGACAGAGCAATTTTATGTGTCAGCTGAAGGGGTAAGAAAAAACTCTTAACCATTTTTAACATCTCAGTGTTTTGTTTGTCCCAATTTAAGCTTATTTTTCACATCGATAAGTGATTGCAGGGCGATCGTCAGGTTCACCACAGGGATTCTTCCATTGTTTCATACAAGGTCAATCCTAAATTTGTTGCTTGCCGAGAGGGTTATGTCACTTGGTTTTGCCGCAAAGACTTGGCTGCACCTGCAAATGCGCATTTCAGACTCATATAATATTAAGTATATCAACCATAAATGTTAAATGTTACAAATAGATTTGTGACTCATTAGAAATTAAATGAGCTTTGATCATGTTATTGTTTACTTGGAATACATGTATTGGATATTTTGATAATATACAAAATATATTAGATTGTTATTTCATTATTTGGACAAAGTGTTATTATTGAGAAATTAGCAATATTAAAATGTAACATTTTTAATATGTAACATAATAATAATGTAATTAAAAATTATATGATCACATTTTAAAAATGTTATTAAATGAATATAATATAAGAGAAATGATAACATTAAAAAATAGTTATTATTAAAAATTTATAACAACATAAAAATGTAATATATCTTCATATATAACATAATAATATTGTAATTAAAACATATACGATTACATTTTGAAAATGTTATTAATAAATGTAACATAATGAAGCATAACACTAAATTAATGTTAACTATTTATAATATATAACACCAAAATAATGTTATAATATGCTATTTAATAACATGTAAAAAATGTAATTAAATGTCAATACTTTTAATTACATGGGCTGTCTTAACAGTTGCTAAAATGTTATAAAATACATTTAATTACATTTTTCCAGTGTTATCGTAAATGTTTTTTCTTGTAGTGAATCACTTAATTTACTTTTTTCAGAATGGATTATTCGGTGTCTGATTTCATAAATTGAAACAACACGTGTTGCAGCAAATGTGCTACAGCAAAATAAAAGCAACTGGCTCCACTACTCAGATATTAACTTCGTAGCAGAAAATTTCCATGGTAGGTAGCAAAAGTAGTGTAGACTTTGTAGACTGCGGGCCTGCAAAATAATGGCTATGGTTGCAATTATTAATACATATAATAACGTAAGAGAAACCCCAATACATTATAGGCCAAATGTCAATTATATAAATAAAAGCACTTGATAAAAAATTATTTCTCTTGATACAGTAATTTGAACATGTCGGTTAAGCAACCTATTGTAAGAGGTGAACTCACAATCTACTGCAACAGAGTGACTATAAGTCCCTACCTTAAAATAGAGCACATTGCTATTATGTATTATTGTGTGTAGCACCATCCTTGCTTTGTAAAGGTTAGGGATATTTTGTAATATATAATTTGATAGGACTAATCACAATTCACAACTTGACTGCATCTTTCCAGAACTAATATGGAGCACCAAACAGATAGAAAGCCAAACTTTCCTCCTCGAGTTCTCTTCTTCCCGTTACCCGCTCAGGGACATATAAACGCCATGCTTCATTTGGCTGAGCTTCTAGCCATGGCCGACATCGACGTAACGTTCCTCAACACCGATCATGTCCAGGGTCAACTCCAACAACGAGCTCACATACAAGCCAAGTATGCAGCCTACTCTGGTTTCCTCTTCCGAACAATACCTGACGGTTTGCCTAAAGATGAACCTCGTTCAGGTGAACAGAGTATTCTTCGGGTGCTTAATTCCATGTTGAAGACGACAAAACCAATTTTGAAAGATATGTTGCTTAGTGGTGGTGTATTGGGTTCAGATAGAAGCCCTTACGTTACTTGTATTATGGCCGATGGAATATTTGGTGGTCTTGCAAATGAAATAGGAGACGAACTCAATATTCCAGTCATTCATTTTCGTACCATCAGTGCTTGCTGCTTTTGGATTTTCTTTGCTATTCCTGATATCATAAAAGCCGGCGAGCTTCCAATCAGAGGTACTTAGTTAAATATATTATTTTCGTTTTTAATATTTTTGGTTTTGTTGTTTACGGTTTTATATTATTAGGAGATGAGGATATGGATAGGATCATAACGAGAGTACCTGGAATGGAAACCATTCTAAGATGTCGAGATCTACCTAGTTTTGCTCAAATTAGAGATGTAGAGGACCCCCAACTTCATCGAATTGTTGAAGTAACAAGACAGAGTGCTCGAGCCCATGCCCTCATACTCAACACATTTGAGGATCTAGAAGGACCCATACTCAATCACATAAGAACTCAGTGCCCCAAAACCTACACCATTGGACCGCTCCATGCCCTTCTCAAACATAAACTAACCAAAAGGTTGCTGTCAACTACTCGATCTTCGAAAAGTATTTTCGAAGAGGACAGAAGCTGCATTGCTTGGCTTGATTCTCAGCCTTTAAAGTCAGTCATTTATATCAGCTTTGGAAGTCTTACTGTTATGACGAGACATACCCTAATGGAGTTTTGGCACGGTCTGGTGAATAGCAACAAGCGGTTCTTGTGGGTGATGCGGCAAGACATGGTGGCCGGAGAAGACGGTGAAATCCCGCCAGAGTTGGTGGCCGCCACTAAGGAGAGAGGGTGTTTGGTTGGGTGGGCACCGCAAGAAGAGGTGCTGGCTCATCCGTCAGTGGGTGGGTTTTTGACCCACAGCGGGTGGAATTCGACTTTGGAAAGTATTGTGGCGGAGGTGCCAATGATTTGTTGGCCTAATGCTATTGATCAAACGATAAATAGTAGATACGTGGGTGAAGTTTGGAAAGTTGGGATGGACATGAAGGGTCATAAATGTGATAGGGAAATTGTGGCAAAGATGGTGAATGATCTAATGGTTGAGAAAAGAGAGGAGTTTCAGAGATGTACGGCTGAAATGGCTAGGTTGGCAAAAATAAGTATAGATGAAGGTGGGTCATCTTACTGTAATTTGGATCAATTGATAGAGGACATAAGGTCCGTCCAGCAACCGGCAATGAGTATTAATTAGCTCTAATTGATGTATCTAGTTTTATTTGATATTTTATTCTAAATTTAGGGGTAGGCATTATCCAATCCAATCTAACCCAATGTATCCAATTCAATTTTAAAAAGTTGGATATTCAATTATAATTGCATTGGATTAGATGCTAAAAGTTGGATTCTAATTAGATTGGATGGGTTATTAGATGTTAATATCAAAATCCAATGAAAAATCGATCCACTGCAATTACATTTATATATCTTAAAAAATTATTTATATAGTAAAAAATATTAAAAAATATGATATATTTTTATTATATTTTTTTGTGTGAGTGTGTTGAATTTGTAAGATTTGGTTGTTTTGTGTATTTATTTTCATGATGCTTTGTTCTATTTGATAACTTAGAAATGTGATTGTTTTCATTATTTAAAACTTTTGACTACATTACACTTGTAAAGAAAATATATTTATGAAGTATCAAACTTAAATAAAAGGTGATGCTTAGTTTTTAGTATTTTTCTTTATATTTTAAAGTTAAATATTAAAATTTAGGTGTGTAATTAGATATTCAATCAAAAAAATTAATCAAATTAGTAATTGGAATAGATTGAATTGAATTTTGAGGTCTAATTGGATTGGATTGGATGAGGATTTTTCAAATTCAATTACTGATTGGATTGGATTGGATTCAAAAAAGAATTGATTGAATCCTTCATTTTAATGGCTATTCCTTAACTTATATTATGGTATGCCTTCCATTTTTTTCTTTTTTAATAATGGTTGATGAACATTGTTTATGTTAATTATTGTTTTCTTTTCTTAATGGCGTTAATTATTGTTCATCCCTCTCTCTTAACAAAAGGAAAAACAAGGGTTATTCCTCAAAAAAATTTATGATAATTATGCATGAATTTTTATTCTAGATATGGAAGTGCTATCAAGGGAGCACATTGCACCACCTACTAGTGGAACATATTGGCACATTGCACCTCCTACCAGTAGAGCACATTGACACATTGCACCTCTAACCAAATGAGAACATTGCTCCACCTCCTACCAGTAGAGCACATTTCACGTAATAAGCTCCCTGCTTTGTCAGTTGCTAAGGCATAAAGAGCTCCTTAGCTACCAAATTACCTGATGTCGTCCAATTAGTTACACTGCGGCCGCAGTAGTAAATGGGCTATATCGTATCCACAGGGAGGTAAATTACCCCTAAAAATTAATATAAATAAAAAATAATATAAATGTGAATGAACTAAAAATAATAAAAATGATGAGATGATAAAGTTGATCAGATAAAGAGTTTGGTAAGGTAGAAATGTAGTTATTAAAATCTTATTCTAATACCGATATTAATTCAAAACACAATTGCAATTTTACGCCATTAATTACAACTGGAAGATGTATATAATAAAAGCACTAATTAATTAATCTTGCATAAATTAAATTTCACCTCTAACTTGACAACATATCATATTATATATATATCATAAATCGACAAAATACCACTATTGGCAGAATGCAATGAACGACATAAAATATAATTAATATACTAAAATATTAATAGCCTAACTTACACAAGAAAATCATGAATGGACTTATATAAAAGATACTATTAACTTCGGAAGAAAGATTAGAAGATGAAGAACAATTTCATAAATGAGATATGGAAATGAAGCACAAAAGAATCAATATAAATATTAAGAATAAAAAATACAATAGCTACACTCTAACCTCACCAATATTTCTAAAATAGCTCACTCATTTTTATCTCGTAAAATAAGTAAAACTAAGAGAGAAATAAGAAAATAATAAAGAGAGTATAATTTTACTACTCTAAAAAACTGATTATTTTTTTCATTGTATTTGGTTCCTTTTTATAGTGCAAATTTGCTCCTCAAATATGGTATTTTCGTGTATCATTTTTGGCATGTTTACTAATAAGTAATGAGAATCAATGGTAATGTAATCATTTCCTTACTTTTGTTTACTTACATTATTAAAATTAGAAAAGGGATAACTTGATTAAATAAGGGAGAAAAGAAAGGGAGAACTTCTCCCACCAATTTTGTAAGGAATGTCATTAAGGGTAACGGATTTTTATTAATTTTATTTTATTTTATAATATTAAATAGATAATGATAATTTTGTCATTTGAAATATATCTTACAAAATAACTAACATATAATATAGTTTAACTCAAAAGAGCAATTTAGTCAATTTAAGCATTCCGATTACTTTTCTTAATAAAGTAAACAAGATAAATCACAACTATTCCATCTCCAAAAAGTTTTAGTAAACAACATATTACAAATATTGATTCCGATTATTTTTTATTTATTCCGTTACATTTCTCTATTAATTTATTTTGATTCTAAATATTGTATAGTAAACTTGTGATTAGTGAGATAAATGGCACAAAAAAACTGATGAAATGGTGAGACATGGACCACTTTCTTTTTGCATTAATTTGATTGAGGGGTTGATGAGAGGTCAGGTGGTATAAAGTTGGGACACGTGGTGGCTTCTGGGCGTTTTTCGACTGCCGAAAGAATTGCATTAGGAGAAGTGGATAATGGTCCACGTTCCTATTTTGAATCAATTCTTTGGGCTTGGATAATGTTCTTTGAGACCTTATCAATGTATGAATGAAGGCTATGCCTTTTGTTTTGAATGAGCCCATAACCCTAACTCCCTGTAGAAGTCCACAAAGTGATTAATTAATGGAATAATTACATAAGGCACCATTTTTTGTAAAATATATACATTTTTACGTTCAATGAATGTTTTTTTTTAAATTTTAACGGTTTTCCAAAAAATAACACGAAAACAACATAAAATCAACAAGAAAACTACATAAAAGTAACATGAAAATAACATCAAAATAACAACAAAAAATAACATACAGATAACAAAAAATTAACAACAAATAAACAAGATTTTAACATAAAAGACCGTATTTTATGTAAATAAAATAAAAAAATCGTAAAAATATTTAAAATTCTGTAAAATCGTATTTTTGTATTTTTTTGTTGTTTTTATGTTTTTGTGAAATAATCCCATAATTAATGAATATAAAGACCATGTATTTACAAAAATATTAGAAAATGAAGATAAATTTTGATAGATATGGCATAAATACTTAATTTCATTAAATTTAGTATATTTTAGAAAAACTTACAAATATGAAAAAAAGTCATGAGGAATGCCATAAAAAACTTTAAATTTGTGTTTCTTTTCTTTTTTTTTTTTTTTTAAAAAAAACACTAAATAAATAAAAAATGATCTCAATTGTCGATGCTGTTTTTTTTTAGAAATTGAACCTGTTTTTTTATTTAAATTACTGATTTTGTTTTTTGGTTAAAAACTAATTATTTCATTAAAAGAAGTAGAAAAAAAACCAATTTCATCAACATCATCTTGAAAAATAAAACAATCTAAAAAATTATAATTTAAAAATAATACAAACTTTAAAAATCAGTCTCATCAACATTAAAAAAAACTAATAATTTTATTAAAAGAAAAAAAAAATAGTTTTATCAACAAGATAATAATAAAAAAAATATTTTAAAAACGATACTAACTTTAAAAACCAGTTTCATCAATATTAAGAAAACTAATTATTTCATTAAAAGGGAATGTCTAATAACTAAACTTTTACAAACGATACTAAATTAAAAAACTAGTTTCGAACATATAAATTTTATATAAATATAATAACTAAATTTCTAACTTTATTCTTTATTTTGGTATATAATTTTTTATTTGCTTGCTCAAAAACTAGAGTTGATTTAAGCATACAATATGCATCAAATATAACAAATAGAATCAGAAATTAAAATCAAAGAGAAAAAAAAAAGAAACAAAACAAATTAAAGAGACAAAAATGCAATAAAAATCATAAAAGAAGAATAATTTCAATTTTTTTTAATTAGGGGGCCATTTTAACGAAATTTAACTCGAACCCAATCTTCATATTCATGTCTTAGTAGTACAAATTCTTATGACTAGTGGCAAAAAATATTTTACGATGGGTCCGGGATAATTTCACAAAGGGGTACCATTATCAGAATTGTGTGATTTTCACTATTTCGATAAAACTTATTGTTAGTGAATGAAAACTACTTTTATATCGCAACGTGTCCATCAGAAAATTGATGCACAACATTCTGGGCTTCTTCCTCGTAAAATTTCATAATTTTTGAGATGTGTAGGGTGAGATTTTAACAGAACACTAACGAGTGTAAGAGTAAAGAAAGAACTTGTTGAAATTTACCCGGTATAGAAGAATATTTTCAATTTTTGAATTAGGGGCCATTTTAACAAAATTTAACGCGAAACCAATCTTCATATTCAAGTCTTAGAGTACAAATTAATATCTACCATTACATTCGTTGATACGTATTATCTAAGGTTAACACGCGTCATCCTTTACAGTGCCAGTCGGATTTCAGGTATAATAGAAGCAAAATACCATTCCAGACTAACATGAGAAAACATTTAATGATTTTTTTATCAATAATTTATGCATTTTAAATATTATATTATTTTCATTCCTATTCCCATTCCCTGAACACTGAACACTGAACCCTAAACCCAAAACCCCTAAACCCCTAAACCCTCAAACCCTTAAACCGTAAAACACTAAACCCTAAATCCTAAACGCCAAAACCCGAACCCCAAACCCTAACCCCAACACCCTAAACCCTAACCCCTGAACACAGACCCTTAGGTGGCATTTTATTAAAGTTAATGAAATGGAATGGATAGAAATAATTTTCATTCCATTCTTTTGTTTAGTATCTTTTTACAGTCTTGGAATGTAATCCAAATAGAATGCCCTTTCCACCATTTTGGTGGAATGAATATTCTATTTCGAAATGGAAGGAACAACAAATATCATGTAACATGAGAAAAAATTTAATGATTTTTATCAAATTTTTTATGCATTTTAAATTTTATTTTATTCAATTCTCATTCTCATTCCCCTAAACCCTAAACCCTGAACCCTGAACCCCTGAACCCCTGATCCCAAACCCCTACCCCTACCCTACCCCAAACCCTAATCTCTAACCCCCAAACCCCAACCCCAACAACAACCCTAAACCCTAAACCTAAACCCCAACACCCAAACCCTAAACCCCAAAGCCTAAACCCCAATTCCAATTCCCATTCCTATTCCTCGATGCATTCCCACTCCCATTCCCATTCCAATTTCCATTCCCATTCCCATTCCCATCCCCATCTCCATTCCCATTGCCATTGCCATTCCAATTCCCATTCCCTTCACATTCCCATTCCCATTCCCCAGCCCACTCATATTCCCATTCCCATTCCCATTCCTATTCCAATTCCCATTCCCATTCCGATTTGCATTCGCATTCCTATTCCCATTCCTATTCCCATTCCCATTCCCATTAACATTTCCATTCCCATTCCCATTACCATTCCCATTCCCTAGCCCATTCCAATTTCTATTCCCATTCACATTCCCATTCTCATTGCTATTCACATTCCCATTCCCATACATTGGCCCATTGCCATTCCCATTCCCATTCCCATTCCCATCCCCATTCCCATTCCTTGGCCCATTCCCATTCCCATTCCCTTTGCATTCCCATTCCCCGACCCACTCCTATTCCCATTCCCATTCCCCAGTCGATTCCCATTCCTATTCCCATTCCCATTCTTATTCCCATTTCCATTCGCATTCCTATTCCCATTCCAATTCCCATTCCCATTCCATTCCCATTCACATTTCTATTCCCATTCCGATTCCCATTCCCATTCCCATTCCCTAGCCCATTCCCATTTCTATTCCCATTCCAATTCCCATTCTCATTGCTATTCACATTCCCATTCCCATTCCCTGGCCCATTCCCATTCCCATTCCAATTCTGATTCCCATCCCAATTCTCAATCCCATTCCCATTAGCATTGCCATTCCCATTCCTTTTCCTATTTGCATTCGCATTCCCATTCCCATTCTAATTCCCTAGCCCATTCCCATTTCCATTTCCAACCTATTCCAATTCCCATTCCCCGACCCATTCCCATTTCCATTCTCATTCCGATTCCCATTCCCATTCCTATTCCCATTCCCAATCCCCATTCCCATTCCCATTCCCTGACCCATGCCCATTCCCATTCCAATTTCCATTCCTATTCCCATTTCCATTCCCCAACCCATTCCCATAATGATTCCCAAACCCCAAAACCCCAAACGCCAATATTGCAGAACCTGAAACCCTAAACCCTAAAACCCAAATCCCAAACCCCAAACCCCAAACCCCAAAACCCCTAAACTGTAAAACCTAAAAATCCCAAACATCAAACCCGAAACCTAAACCGTAATCCAAAAAATAGCAAACCTTAAGACCCCAAACACAAAAACACCATACCCCAAATCCCAAACCCCAAACCCAAACCCTAAAACCCCATACCCTAAAACCCAAACACCAAACCCCATTCTTAAAACCTCATACCCCAAATACTAGGTCCAAGATCCTAAACTCTAGACCCTAGTCATAAAACCCCAAACCCTAAACCTCAAGCCCAAAAAACCCAAAAGCCAAAGACACTAAACACCAAACCCCAGAACCCTAAATCCCAAACATAAAAACCCAAAACCCCAAACTCAAAACCCCAAACCCAAACCCAAACCCCAAACACCTAATGTAAAACAACTTAACCCCAAACCCCTAAACCCAAAAAACCCCAAACCACAAACCCCAAATCCTAAACCCAAATCCCTCAAACCTTGAATCCAAAACCTCAAACCCCAAACCCCAAACCCAGACCCCCAATAGAAAATTTATTGACAACGGTCTTGGCTTCGTCCCTAGGAAATTTCACAATTTTTTAAGATGTCTAGGGTGAGATTTTGAAAGAACACTAACGACTGTAAGAGGAAGGAAAAAACTTGTTGAAATTTATCCTAAACAAAATAATATTTCAATTTTTGAAATAGGAGTCATTTTAACAAAATTTAACTTTAAACCAATCTTCATATTCACGTGTTAGTAGTACGAATTCATTGTGACTAGGGGGGAAAAATATTTCGAGATGGGTTTGGGCCACATTTCACAAAGGGGTACCACAATTAGAAATGTAAAATTTTAACTATTTCATTTAGAATGATTATTACTGCTTGAAAACTACTTTTTCTCTTAATATAACTAACAGAAAAGTGATGCACTATGGTCTTGGCTTCGTGCTTGTGAAATTTCATGATTTTTTGAGATGTGTAGGGTGAGATTTTAAGAGAAAACTAACGAGTGCAAGAGTAAAGAAAACCTTTTAAAAGAAGGATATATTCAATTTTTTTTAATTAGGGGGATATTTTAACAAAATTTAATGCGAATCCAATCTTTATATTCATGACTTAGCAGTACGAATTCATTGTGACTAGTGGCAAAATATATTTCGAGATGGGTCTAGGCCACATTTCACAAAGGGGTACCACTATAAAAAATGTGAGATTTTCCCTATTTTGAATAAAATGATTGTTAGTTCATGAAAACTACTTTATCTCTCAACGTGTCCCATAGAAAAGTGATGCACAACGGTCTTGGCTTCATCCTTGTAAAATTATATGATTTTTCGAGATTTGTAAGGTGAGATTTTAGCAGAACACTAACGAGTGTAAGAGTAACGAAAAAACTTGTTAAAATTCACCATAAAAAGAAGAATATTTAAAATTTTTAAATTAAGGGGCCATTTTAACCAAATTTAACGCGAATCCAATTTTCATATTCATGTCTTAGTAGTTAGAATTCATTGTGACTAGTGGAGAAAAATATTTCGATTAAAATGATTGTTAGTGCATGAAACTAGTTTATATCTCAAAGTGTGCAATAGAAAAGTGATGCACAACAGTCTTTGTTTTGTCCTTGAAAAGTTTCACGATTTTTCGAGATGTGTAGGGTGAGATTTTCGCAGAACACTAACAAGTGTAAGATGATGGAAAAAACTTGTTAAAATATACCTTGAAAAGAAGAATAATTTAAATTTTTTTAATTAGGGGGCTATTTTAACAAAATTTAACTCGAATCCAATCTTCATATTCATGTCTTAGTAGTACAAATTCTTGTCAGTAGTGGCGAAAAATATTCTCCGATGGCTCCGGGCCACATTTCACAAAGGGGTACCACTATCTGAAATGTGTGATTTTCACTTTTGATTAAAATTATCATTAGTGCATGAAAATAAGTTTATATCGCAACGTGTCCATCAGAAAATTGATGCACAACATTCTTGGCTTCTTCCTCGTAAAATTTCACAATTTTTGAGATGTGTAGGGTCAGATTATAACAGAACACTAACGAGTGTAAGAGTAAAGAAATAACTTGTTGAAATTTACCCTGTAAAGAAGAATATTTTCAATTTTTGAATTAGGGGGCCATTTTAAGAAAATTTAACGCGAAACCAATCTTCATATTCAAGTCTTAGAGTAAATATATATACGCCATTACATTCGTTGATACGTATTCTCTAAGGTTAACACGCGTCATCCTCTATCGTGCCAGTCGGATTTCAGGTATAATAGAAGGAAATACCATTCCAGACTAACAAGAGAAAACATTTAATGATTTTTATCAATAATTTATGCATTTAAAATTTTATATTATTTTCATTCCTATTCCCATTCCTTGAACCCTGAACCCTAAACCCTAAACCCAAAACCCCTAAACCCTCAAACCCTTAAACCGCAAAACACTAAACCCTAAATCCTAAATCCTAAACCCCTAAACCCTCAAACCCTTAAACCGTAAATACTAAACCCTAAATCCTAAACGCCAAAACCCAAACCCCAAACCCTAAACCCTAAACCCAACACCCTGAACACAGACCCTTAGGTGGCATTTTGTTAGAGGTAATGAAATGGAATGGAAAAGAAATAATTTTCATTCCATTCTTTTGTTTAGTTTCTTTTTAAAGTCATAGAATGTAATCCAAATAGAATGCCCTTTCCACCATTTTGGTGGAATGAATATTCTATTTCGAAATGGAAGGAACAACAATTATCACGTAACATGAGAAAAAATTTAATGATTTTTATCAACCTTTTTATGCATTTTAAATTTTATTTTATTCAATTCTCATTCCCATTCCTCTAAACCCTAAACCCTAAACCCTAACCCCTGAACCCTTGATCTCAAACCCCTACCCCTACCCCTACCCCTACCCCAACCCTACCCAAAACCCTAACATCTAACCCCCAAACCCCAACCCCAACAACAACCCTAAACCCTAAACCCTAAACCTAAACCCCAAACCCTAAACCCCAAACCCCAAACCCCAATTCCCATTTCCATTCCTATTCCTCGACGCATTCTCTCTCCCATTCCCATTCCCATTCCAATTCCCATTCTTATTCCCATTCCCATTCCCTTTCCCATTCCCATTCCCATCCCCATCTCCATTCCCATTGCCATTCCCATTCCCTTCGCAATCCCATTCCCATTCCCCGGCCCACTCCTATTCCCATTCCCATTCCCCAGCCCATTCCCATTCCTATTCCTTTTCCCATTCCCATTCCCCTTCCCATTTACATTCGCATTCCTATTCCCATTCCTATTTCCATTCCCATTCCCATTCCCATTCACATTTCCATTCCTATTCCCATTCCCATTCCCATTCCCTAGCCCATTCCAATTTCTATTCCCATTCCCATTCCCATTCTCATTGCCATTCACATTCCCATTCCCATTCCCATAACCTGGCCCATTCCCATTCCAATTCCCATTCCCATCCCCATTCCCAATCCCATTCCCATTCCCATCCCCATTCCCATTCCCATTCCCATTCCCCGACCCATTCCTATTCCCATTCCCATTCCCCAGCCCATTCCCATTCCTATTCCCGTTCCCATTCCTATTCCTATTCCCATTCCCATTCCCATTCACATTTCCATTCCCATTCCCATTCCCTAGCCCATTCTCATTTCTATTCCCATTCCCGTTCCCATTCTAATTGCTATTCACATTCCCATTCCCATTCCCATTCCCTGGCCCATTCCCATTCCCATTCCCACTCCAATTCCCATTCCCATCCCCCTCTGTTTGAAATATTTTACCAGGATCTAGATTTACTACCATGTATGTTTCATTAACATCCTAATATGAATTCTAATACAATGAAATAAACACATATAAAGTTTAGGAAACCTTACATTGGGTGCAGTGGAGTATAATGACTCCTTCCATTCAGATCTCTAGCCCTTGATTCCATTCTGTAGCAGAACATGATCAAGATATGAACCTGGATCTCTTTCTCTCCTTATTCGATGCTGATTCTCCTTCTTGTTGATTGGATTCTACACAATCTTCCACACTATGATTGAGATACCACTTTATGTGTGTGGGCACTACTCTATCACTAGGGTATTTCGAAATTGAAGATAAGAAAAGAGAAGAAGAGGGTGGCGGCTTGGAGGCTCAGGTTTTCTCTGAAAAAGAATAAGATGCAAGTTCATAGTTTCCTGAAGCCATCACTTTCTGTTTATAGAAAGCCATCTAGGTTTAGGTTAGAATGGTATGGCATTAAAATAATGAAAATATAAATGGTAATTACTTGCATAGTGGCCGGCCATGACAAGGATGATGGGCCTCACTTTGCAATTTTGCCATTTTGTCATTTTTCAATCCCATTTTCTCAAAAATTCCAATTTTCCAATTTAACCATTTAAATGCCAATTCTAATTATTTAATAACTAAAAAATTAATTATTAAATAATATTGTCATTTAATATATTTATTAATTTAGACATATAAAGTCTCTTAATTAATAAATAAACCTAGAATCTCTTTTCTTTACAATTTCACCATTGCTTAGTGAAAATTCATAAAGTAGACATAGTCTAACTTTAGAATTATAATTGTTTAATTAAAATCAATTAACTGAGTCTTACAAGCAGTATGGTCTCAACTAGTATGGGGACCATGGGCCTACATAAACGAGCTTCCAATAAGTCGAACTGAATTTACCAAGTAAATTCCCTAACTTATTAATTCCTTATTGAATCCACACTTAGAACTTAGAATTGCACTCTCAGTTATATAGAACGCTCTATATGTTCCACGATATAGATACGCTATTAGTTATCCTTTGTTATAATCCTAATTTGATGAATGACCCTTTAATAGATGATCTACATTGAATAGGCACTAAATTACCCTTACACCTTCAATGTATTTTATCCTTAAAACACTTAGCTCCATATAAATGATATTTCAGCGAAGTGAAATGAGATCTCAACCATTTATCTCTGTTTAGCCAAGCTCGAAGGATATCATCGTTTCACTTCTAAATTCCTATAGAAGTTAGAGACTCCATATTTATGTTAGCACTCCCACTCAATTATACTATCATGTTCCCAAAATGGACGTATCACCCTGACAAAAGTAGGCTTAACTAACAAATCAAAGAACATGTATAATACTCTTGAGATCGAACCTAACCATATCAGGATTAAGATCATTTGATCTAGGATCAACAGGTGATATTGCATTGAATAGATATTACGGTAAATTTTAATATATCTAATCAAAGTTCAATATCGGTCCCTTCCGATGTATACTCCATACATCCGATATTGGTAAACTTTGCCAATGCCCTGGAAAGGACATAACACTTATCCAAGGTGTAAGAATACCTATCGCTGATTATACCATGCCAGTCTAATGTGAATTGACGAATCAGGGAATAAACTTTCGAACATATAATTAAGATTATATTCCACTGTGCTGACAACACTATAATCATTAACAAATTCATATGTTCTGGACTTAAAAAGAATTCATACATTATATATATAATCATATAATAAATCATGTGAACCATGCAACATAAAATGTTATTTCTGATCTTTATTAATAAGTAAATCAGATTATATTGAAATGAGTTTTATTTAAGGCATAAAACCCAACACCATTCTCAATCCCATTCCCATTAGCATTGCCGTTCCCATTCCCCAACCCATTCCCATTCCCATTCCCATTCACATTCCTTCTCCTATTTGCATTCGCATTCCCATTCCAATTCTAATTCCCTAGCCCATTCCCATTTCCATTCCCCGACCCATTCCCATTCCCATTCCCCGGCCCATTCCCATTTCCATTCTCATTCCCATTCCCATTCCCTTGCCCATTCCCATTCCTATTCCCATTCCCAATCCCCATTCCCATTCCCTGACCCATGTCCATGCCTATTCCCATTCCAATTTCCATTCCTATTCCCATTTCCATTCCCCAGCCCATTCCTGTAACGATTCCAAAACCCAAAAACCCCAAACGCCAATATTGCAGAACCTCAAACCCTAAACCCTAAAACGCAAATCCCAAACCCCAAACCCCAAAACACCTAAACCGTAAAACCTCAAAATCCCAAAGATCAAACCTTAAACCCCAAACCCTAATCCAAAAAACAGCAAACCTAAAAAATCCAAACACAAAAACACCATAGCCCAAATCCCAAACCCCAAACCCAAACCCTAAAACCCCATACCCTAAAACCCAAACCCCAAACCCCAGACTTAAAACCTCATACCCCAAATACTAGGTCCAAGATCCTAAACTCTAGACCCTAGTCATAAAACCCCAAACCCTAAACCTCAAACCCAAAAAACCCTAAATCCCAAATCTAAAAACCCAAAACCCAAAACTCAAAACACCAAATGAAAACCCAAATCCCAAACACCTAATGTATAACAACTTAACCCCAAACCCGCAAACCCAAAAACCCCAAACCAAAAACCCCAAATCCTAAACCCAAAACCCCCAAACCTTGAATATAAAACCCCAAATTGTAAACCCCCAAACCCCAAACCCCAAACCCAGACCCTAATAGAAAAGTTATTGACAACGGTCTTGGCTTCGTCCCTATGAAATTTCACAATTTTTTAAGATGTCTAGGAAGGAAAAAATTGTTGAAATTTATCCTAAACAAAACAATATTTCAATTTTTGAAATAGGAGTTATTTTAACAAAATTTAACTTTAAGCCAATCTTCATATTCACATGTTAGTAGTACGAATTCTTTGTGACTAGTGGGGAAAAATATTTCGAGATGGGTTCGGGCCACATTTCACAAAGGGGTACCACTATTAGAAATGTAAAATTTTAACTATTTCATTTAGAATGATTATTAGTGCTTGAAAACTACTTTTTCTCTTAATATAACTAACAAAAAAGTGATGCACTATGGTCTTGGCTTTGTGCTTGTGAAATTTCATGATTTTTTGAGATGTGTAGGGTGAGATTTTAAGAGAAGACTAACGAGTCCAAGAGTAAAGAAAAACTTTTAAAAGAAAGATAGATTCAATTTTTTTAATTAGGGGGATATTTTAACAAAATTTAATGCGAATCCAATCTTTATATTCATGACTTAGTAGTGTGAATTCATTGTGACTAGTGGCGAAAAATATTCCGAGATGGGTCTGGGCCACATTTCACAAAGGAGTACCAGTATAAAAAATGTGAGATTTTCACTATTTTAATAAAAATGATTGTTAGTTCATGAAAACAACTTTGTCTCTCAACGTGAACCATAGAAAAGTGATGCACAACGGTCTTGGCTTCATCCTTGTGAAATTTCATGATTTTTTGAGATGTGTAGGGTGAGATTTTAATAGAACACTAACGAGTGTAAGAGAAACGAAAAAACTTGTTAAAATTCACCCTAAAAAGAAGAATATTTTAAATTTTTAAATTAAGGGGCCATTTCAACCAAATTTAACGCGAATCAAATTTTCATATTCACGTCTTAATAGTAAGAATTCATTGTGACTAGTGGGGAAAAATAGTTTGAGATGGGGTCTGATCATATTTCAAAGGGGTACCACTATAAAAAATGTGAGATTTTCACTACTATTTCGATTAAAATGATTGTCAGTGCATGAAAACTAGTTTATATCTCAAAGTGTCCAATAGAAAAGTGATGCACAACAGTCTTTGTTTCGTCCTTGAAAAGTTTCACGATTTTTCGAGATGTGTAGGGTGAGATTTTGGAAGAACACTAACAGGTGTAAGATGATGGAAAAAACTTGTTATAATATACCTTGAAAAGAAGAATAATTTCAATTGTTTAATTAGGGTGCCATTTTAACAAAATTTAACTCGAATCCAATGTTCATATTCATGTCTTAGTAGTACAAATTCTTGTCACTAGTGGCAAAAAATATTCTACGATGGGTCCGGGCCACATTTCACAAAGGGGTACCACTATAAGAAATGTGTGATTTTCACTATTTTGTTTAAAATTATTATTAGTGCATGAAAACTACTTTATATCGCAACTTGTCCATCAGAAAATTGATGCACAATATTCTTGGCTTCTTCCTCGTAAAATTTCACAATTTTTGAGATGTGTATGGTGAGATTTTAACAGAACACTAACGAGTGTAAGAGTAAAGAAAGAACTTGTTGAAATTTACCCTGTATAGAAGAATATTTTCAATTTTTGAATTAGGGGGCCATTTTTAACAAAATTTAACACGAAACCAATCTTCATATTCAAGTCTTAGAGTAAAATTAATATCTGCCATTACATTCGTTGATACGTATTCTCTAAGGTTAACATGCGTCATCCTCTATAGTGCCAGCCGAATTTGAAGGTATAATAGAAGGAAATACCATTCCAGACTAACATGAGAAAACATTTAATGATTTTTATCAATAACTTATGCATTTGAAATTTAATATTATTTTCATTCCAATTCCCATTCCCTGAACCATGAACCCTGTACCCTAAACAAAAAACCCCTAAACCCGTAAACCCTCAAACCCTTAAACCGCAAAACACTAAACCCTAAATCCTAAACGCCAAAACCCAAACCCCAAATCCTAACCCCAACACCCTGAACCCTAATGCCTGAACACAGACCCTTAGGTGGCATTTTGTTAGAGGTAAGAAAATGGAATGAAAAAGAAATAAGTTTCATTCTATTCTTTTGTTTAGTTTCTTTTTAAAGTATTAGAATGTCATCCCAATAGAATGCCCTTTCCACCATTTTGGTGGAATGAATATTCTATTTCATAATGGAAGGAACAACAATTATCATGTAACATGAGAAAAAGTTTAATGATTTTTATCAACTTTTTTATGCATTTTAAATTTCATTTTATTCAATTCTCATTCCCATTCCCCTAAACCCTAAACCCTGAACCCAGAACCCTAACCCCTGAACCCCTGATCCCAAACCCCTACCCTACCCCTACCCCAAACCCTAACCTCTAACCTCTAACCCCAAAACCCCAACCCCAATAGCAACCCTAAACAATAAACCCTAAACCCTAAACCTAAACCGCAAACCCTAAACTTCAAACCCCAAACCCTAAACCCCAAACCCCAAAACCCAAAACCCAATTCCCATTCCCATTCCCATTCCCATTCCTCGACGCATTCCGACTCCCATTCCAATTCCAATTCCCATTCTTATTCCCATTCCCATTCCCATTCCCATCCCCATCTCCATTCCCATTGCCATTCCCATTCCCATTCCCATTCCCTTCACATTCCCATTCCCATTCCCCGGCCCAGTCCTATTCCCATTTCCATTTCGCAGCCCATTCCCATTCCCATTCATATTCCTATTCCCATTCCCATTTGCATTCGCATTCCTATTCCCATTCCCATTCCCATTCACATTTCCATTCCCATTCCCATTCTTATTGCTATTCACATTCCCATTCCCATTCCCATTCCCATTCCAATTCCCATTCCCATCCCCATTCCAAATCCCATTCCCATTCCCATCCCCATTCCCATTCCCTGGCCCATTCCCATTCCCTTTCCCTTTGCATTCCCATTCCCCAACCCACTCCTATTCCCATTCTCATTCCCCAGCCCATTCCCATTCCTATTCCCATTTGCATTCGCATTCCTATTCCCATTCCAATTCCCATTCCAATTCACCTTTCCATTCCCATTCCCATTCTCATTCCCTAGCCCATTTCCATTTATATCCCCATTCCCATTCCCATTCCCATTCTCATTGCTATTCACATTCTTATTCCCATTCCCATTCCCTGGCCCATTCCCATTCCCATTCCCATTCCAATTCCCATTCCCATCCCCATTCTCAATCCCATTCCAATTAGCATTGCCATTCCCATTCCCCAACCCATTTCCATTACCATTCAAATTCCTTTTCCTATTTGCATTCGCATTCCCATTCGCATTCTAATTCCCTAGCCCATTCCCAGTTCCATTACCCGGCCCATTCGCATTCCCATTCCCCGGCCCATTCCCATTTCAATTCTCATTCCCATTCCCTTTCCCTGACCCATTCCCATTCCCAATCCCCATTCCCATTCCCTGACCCATGCCCATTCCCATTCCAATTTCCATTCCTATTCCCATTTACATTCCCCAGCACATTCCCATAACGATTCCCAAACCCCAAAACCCCAAACACCAATACTGCAAAACCCCAAACCCCAAACCCTAAAACCCAAATCCCAAACCCGAAACCCCAAACCCCAAAACCCTAAACCGTAAAACCTCAAAATCCCAAACATCAAACCCTAAACCCCAAACCCTAATCCAGAAAACAGCAAACCTAAAAACCCCAAACACAAAAACACCATACCCCAAATTCCAAACCCCAAACCCAAACACTAAAACCCCATACCCTAAAACCCAAACACCAAACCCCAGACTTAAAACCTCATACCCCAAACACTAGGTCCAAGATCCTAAACTCTAGACCCTAGTCATAAAACCCCAAACCCTAAACCTCAAACCCAAAAAACCAAAAAGCCAAAGACTCTAAACACAAACCCCAAACCCCAGAACCCTAAATCCCGAACCTAAAAACCCAAAACCCCAAACTCAAAACCCCAAACTCAAACCCAAACCCCAAACACCTAATGTAAAACAACTTAACCCCAAACCCCCAAACCCAAAAACCCCAAACCACAAACCCCAAATCCTAAACCCAAAACCCTCAAACCTTGAATCCAAAACCCCAAATTGTAAACCCCCAAACCCCAAACCAAGACCCCAATAGAAAAGTTATTAACAACGGTCTTGGCTTCGTCCGTATGAAATTTCACAATTTTTTAAGATGTCTAGGGTGAGATTTTGAAAGAACACTAACGACAGTAAGAGGAAGGAAAAAACTTGTTGAAATTTATCTTAAACAAAAGAATATTTCAATTTTTGAAATAGGAGTAATTTTAACAAAATTTAACTTTAACCCAATCTTCATATTCACGTGTTAGTAGTAAAAATTCTTTGCGACTAGTGGGGAAAAATATTTCGAGATGGGTTCGGGCCACATTTCACAAAGGGGTACCACTATTAGAAATGTAAAATTTTAACTATTTCATTTGGAATGATAATTAGTGTCTGAAAATTACTCTTTCTCTTAATATAACAAACATAAAAGTGATGCACTATGGTCTTGGCTTTGTGCTTGTGAAATTTCATTATTTTTTGAGATGTGTAGGGTGAGATTTTAAGAGAAAACTAGCGAGTGCAAGAGTAAAGAAATACTTTTAAATGAAGGATATATTCAATTTTTTTAATTAGGGGGATGTTTTAACAAAATTTAATGCGAATCCAATCTTTATATTCATGACTTAGTAGTGCGAATTCATTGTGACTAGTGGCAAAAAATATTCCGAGATGGGTCTGGGCCACATTTCACAAAGGGGTACCACTATAAAAAATGTGAGATTTTCACTATTTTTATTAAAATGATTGTTAGTTCATGAAAACTACTTTGTCTCTCAGCGTGTCCCATAGAAAAGTGATGCACAACGGTATTGGCTTCATCCTTCTAAAATTTCATGATTTTTTTAGATGTGTAGGGTGAGATTTTAACAGAACACTAACGAGTGTAAGAGTAACGAAAAAACTTGTTAACATTCACCCTAAAAAGAAGAATATTTTAAATTAAAAATTAAGGGGCCATTTAGACCAAATTTAACGCGAATCCAATTTTCATATTCACGTCTTAATAGTAAGAATTCATTGTGACTAGTGGGAAAAAATAGTTTGAGATGGGGTCTGGTCATATTTCAAAGGGGTACCACTATAAAAAATATGAGATTTTCACTACTATTTCGATTAAAATGATTGTCATTGCATGAAAACTAGTTTATATCTCAAAGTGTGCAATAGAAAAGTGATGCACAACAGTCTTTGTTTCGTCCTTGAAAAGTTTCACGATTTTTCGAGATGTGTAGGGTGAGATTTTAGCAAAACACTAACAAGTGTAAGATGATGGAAAAAAACTTGTTAAAATATACCTTGAAAAGAAGAATAATTTCAATTTTTTTTATTAGGGTGCCATTTTAAAAAAATTTAACTCGAATACAATCTTCATATTCATGTCTTAGTATTACAAATTCTTGTCACTAGTGGCAAACAATATTCTACAATTGGTCCAGGCCACATTTCACAAAGGGGTACTGTTTTCGAGTGAATTTTGCAACACCAAAATGTATTATTTAATTAATATAAAGGAGAATTTTCAGGGAAATGACAAGTGCGAGTATTCGACCTAGAATGGCGAGTACTCGACTGGGAATGGAAGAACAATCAACAAGGCTGGAAAATATCAATAAGACAAAGAATTATAGTGGTTCAGTCAGATTGTGATCTGCTTAGTCCACTGTAGCAAAGGATTCGTAGGTGCCATTTTCATGGTGGATCACCCCTTTATATACAAAGTAGGTGTCCAATCGGTTACATAAGGATCACATTCATTGTTAATCCATTATTTACATATTGAATTGCAATAATTAAACCCAAACAACGTTAACATTAATAAATGCGTGACAGTTACTAAGTCCATCAACGTATGCGTCTTCTGCATCTGCGAGTTGACTGTTCATGTCCCGTTTGTTGAGCTCGCAGGGTCATCAGTACGTTTGGAACGTCTCCGCCCTTAGGTAATCGCCTCTTGTAGACATCGCATGTTGAGCTGGTAGAACCTAGACATGCGAATTTATATCGGTTTGTCAGGGCTATTGGGTCGTTGGGACCAAATAGAGAGTTGGTCTCTATGCTTTCGCAGAAATATAGAGGGGATACTCGCATATGTCCTGATACATGCGAGTTGGATCTATCCTGCATAATGTGAATTACGGTTACGTGGTTCGACTTAGGTCGTACTCGCAGTATCTCGCTGGTTTTATCCTGGGCGAGGTCTAAACTTCGAGAAGTCTCTCACGGACATTTCAGCTTTCATTAGAAATCTGAATACACGTGTCCTTTAAGTAGGAGCCTGGTCTCGAGTTTCTAGGTGAGAGAAATCTCACTATAACACATGCCCCTAGTTTCGCGATGTGACAGGAGCGGTCACTGAGGGAAACTATTACTCGAGAGACAGGTGAAAGGTTGTCACGAGGAGGTGACCTTTTGGTTGTCCCATCGAGGGTTTCGAAAAATGACGGCTGTAATTATTAGTTTTTATTACATTTATGGTGCCACGTCACAAAACTCCTCAGTTTTTGTGCAGGCGTGGCCATCGTTGGCCGTTAGATTGGGCGACCTTAGGCATTCTGGCTGCCACGTGTCGCAATCCCAATTAATAAGGGATATGGGTATTTAAATACTTTGATACGAATCAAAAACTCCCATTTTTCCCTCTTGCTCTTAACTTCTTCTTTCCCTCCATTACAGACACTTCAAAAAATCCATTCCCAGATTTTCTACCACTTTTCCACAACATTCTCAATCTCAGAAGTGATCGAGAGCAATCGCAGAAATCAGAACTAAAGGTTAGTTTTCAAGTCATTACTTTTTTCGTTTTCTGTTTGGAGAAAATATGCTTTACTTTCTGGGTTCGGGTAATTTAAAGGCTTTTTTAGGAATGTATGCTAGTGGGTGTTTATGAGGCTATGTGTTTTAGGTAAGTAAACCTGGGTAAATTCATAGAATATGACCTGTAAACTGACATAACCGCACACAATTCATAGGCACTGTTTCACGTCTTGAATACTCGCGGATATTCGGATGAACAACTTGAATATTCGCGGGTGTTCAGATGAACAGCTTGAATACTCACATATTGCCAAGATTTACTTCCATTTGAGTGTTAGCTAGATCTTTTAGGATTTTTATATGTCGCGGGCTGAGTTGCGAGGGTATCAATCGCTGTTCCAAATGGTGGGTGTATCTCAGTATTCTAATGGTCATATATGTGATTATATGCCCCTTGAGATACTGAGGTACACCCAGCCATTTGTAATAGGCGATGATACTCAAATGATCGTACTTTTTGGCTGATAGGTAGTCTCGGAACGGTGGGGGTCTCCCAGTAACTTCAGGGTTATGCTCGAAAACACACACCCCTTGAGTCACTGGGAAACTCCCAGCTGTTTCTGGAGGTATACCGCTTGACCGAGGATGTGTGAATTACTTGCCCAAGATAGTTTTATCTCTTCTCGCATATTGAAGGGATGGTCAGTATTCGCAAGGAGGCTGACCATTCTGTCGAGTGCGACTTTATAATCTAATGCGGGTGAGATCACTTACTTTGCTTTTCACACCTCCATCACGCTGAAAAGATCTTCTATCTTTCAGATGAGCGATTTATCGGATAGCCAACAGCTCGGCTCTGGAGGCCGCGCATTCGACGGCGAAGCTGATCAGGAGGAGGATAGTTTTCTCCCCACTTTGCTTTCCGAAGAGGAGGCCGCTCCAATAGAGCTAGGTCCGATGTCTTCTGCGGACATCGAGAAGATGGTGCAAGAACTCGCAGAACCTGGGACCATCGATATTCGAGACAGCGAGTCCACAGTGTCGGCACGCGACTACCTTATACATTCGAGGCATGCTCCTGACATCGAGGTCGAGGAGATGGACGAGGAATGGACGACTCCAGTTCGCGAGTCAGGTGGGGAAGAGGAGGAGGCGGAAGGGAGTGGGACAGATTCGGTCGACGATTCCCAGCTGAACGAGCCCTTCGCGTGTGAGGATTTAGTCTCGAGGATTTTTTAATCAGACTTCACTACCTTTGTGAGGTTAAATTTGTTGCGACTCGCGTTTCAACGACCTAAACCATCTCAGAGAGCGCACCTTCCATTTACTAACCTTGCGATCATTCCCACAGAGGATGTGGTAGTTTCAATACCCATTCTTCGGTGTGGGGTATCGGTCCCCTTTCACCCCTTCATCGCAGCTATTCTCAGGCGATATGATGTATCGCCCTTTCAGCTAACTCCAAACAGTTACCGCACTGCCCTAGCCTTCTATGCGATGTACATGGAATATGTCCATAGGGCTCCCTCAGTAGAAGAGTTCAGCTATTTCTACGACATAAAAAGCGTAGGTCTTCATAATGGCTTCTACTGCTTTAGCAAATGGGCGACTTCTGAAATCAACGGAGTTGAAGGAATGGTGTCGAACATGGGGGATTGGAAATCGAAGTGGTTTTATGTCTTTAAGGTTCCTGGGATTAGGACTGACTTTAATCGCAGACCTAGAATGTCGCGTATTTCTTGACTTAGACATTTTTTGCATTACTTTTGAAATCTTTTGCTTACTCGCTCTTTGTTGTTATCGCAGATAGACCAGCTCGACCGACCCTTGACGCGACTAGCAAGGAGACAGCTGAAATCCTCGGGAGCCTTCCAGTACAAGATCGCGACTGGCGATTACTGTGTACAACTGCGAAGTTGCGAGAACATCAGCTGATTCCTGAGAACGCAAGTCTTCAAAGGGAGCCAGTATACAAAGAACCATCTGAGAAGCAGCAAGAGAGAATAGACAAGCGTCTTTCTAAGAAAACTCCTCGACAAATTTCAGGTAATTCATCTCTTGTTGTAAACTGTCAGGTAGGGTTTGACTTATACTTATCTTTCATTTATGTTCGCAGATATAACTTTTCTGAAGTCTGCCCCTGTCCTGAAGATCAAACCGAAGGGTGGAACAACGACGACCTCGCCGGTTGTCGCCCAAAAGAGGAAGAGCGATGCGATGGCTACACTTGTCGCAGACTCTGCCAAGAAGCTGGCCAAGACCACACAGGACAAGGGGAAAAAGGTCGTAATTGATCCACCTGTTCGAGCTCGCGACTTCCTAGCCATGCAAGAGAAGTTCTTGGCTAAGATTCCTTATGAGGATCTTGTTACGCGATCTGCTGAACTGGCCGCGCAGTCGATGACTCTGTTCATAAAAGATGCTGCTACTCCTTCGAAGGAAGCCGACTCGCTGAAGAGGCAGAACGCTCATTTTCAGGAGAACATAAAAAAGCTGAAGCAGGAAGTGGCGAGGATGGAGAAAGAGCTCGAGGAACTCAGCAAGGCCAAGGAGAAGGAGCTCGAAGAACTCGGCAAGGCGAAGGAACAGGCAGAGCTGGAAGTCAAGAAATCACAGGCGACGATTGTGGAGATGGCCCGCGATTTGGAGACTGAGAAAGAGAATGGGAAGAAGCAGTATGATCAGGCAGTGTCTGATTATATCTATACCACTCTTTCCAAAGTTCCAGACTTCGACTTTTCTCTTCTCGGAACAGAAGCCGCTGAGATGGCTGAGGCTTTTCGTGCCATGTCGCCTACTCAGACTCAAGGTGGGGGAGGGAACCTTCTTGACGAGGTCGAGGGCGCACAAGCTGAAGAAGTCGAGAACGAGGTCATCAGCAAAGTTGCGGATGAGACTGCTCCGGATGAGACTACTCCTGCTGCTCCAGATGCTTAGTTATCCTCTAATTTATGTTGTTTTTTAATTTTACTTCTCTTTTTTTTTTATATATGCGGTACAAGGGTACTCGCGCTTTTGTACTTGGACAAATTTTCTTTTTGTTTTGGACAAATTTATATCCTCGCGAGGATAGCTATCCTTTAACATTTACGCAGTACACGGGTACTCGCGTTTTTTATATATATATTTGCGACTTCAATTACAGCTTGGTGTAATAAGTAGGAATATTTACAAAGCTGGTAAAATTTATGAAAATTTAACAAGTAATTTCATTCATATAATCAATCAATAGTACATTCGGGCATATATATCCCCCTATACTTAGGATTTTTCCCTGTTGAATGAAAAATATCTAAGTATAAGTACAAGAATGAACATAATCGAATAATGCGAATACTATTGATAATAAAATTTCAAGCTCTCGCTATTCCATGCTCGTGGAATCGCAGTTCCATCGAGTGTTGCGAGTCGATAAGTTGCGTCACCAATTTTATCTGCGATGAGGTATGGTCCTTCCCAATTATCCCCGAAGACCTCGTGCGACGGGATTTTGGTGTTTGGCATTACTCTTCTAAGGACCAAGTCTCCTGCTCGCAGGGCTTTTACTTTTACTTTGGAGTTAAAGTATCTTGCAGTTCGCTGTTGGTAAGCCACATTTTTTAGGTGCGCTTCATCACGCTTTTCCTCCAAAAGATCAAGGCAGAATAGCTGATTCTCGTTGTTTTGCGAGATGTTGAAAATATCCCTGCGTAGGGAACCTGCCCCAACTTCAACTGGCAACATGGCCTCTCACCCGTAAGAAAGTGAGAAGGGTGTTTCGCCAGTTGTAGATCGAGGGGTCGTATTATAAGACCATAGGACTTGCGATAACTCGTCTGGCCAAGCCCCTTGGCGATCTTCTAGTTTTCCCTTTATGGTGTGTTTGATTATTTTATTAACGGCTTCAGTTTGTCTGTTACTCTGCGGGTAAGCAATTGCGGAAAAACCCTTCTTAATCCCCAAATCGTCGCATAGCTGTCGCGTCTCTTTACAGTCAAACTGTTTTCCATTGTCTGAAATGAGTTTATGCGGAATGCCAAAACGACAAATGATGGAGGTATAGACAAACTCGCGCAATTTTGTTGCAGTGATGGTTGCGAGTGCTTTGGCTTCAGCCCACTTTGTGAAGTAATCAACTGCGACTACAGCATATTTGACTCCGCCTTTTCCCTTGGGTAACTCGCCGATTAAATCGATTCCCCATATTGCGAAGGGCCAGAGACTTGTGATAGAATGGAGGTTACTCGAAGGCTGGTGTGTGTAAGTGGCTATTCGCTGACATCTATCACACCTTTTTGCAAACGCGAGAGCATCTTGTCGCAAGGTTGGCCAGTAATACCCTTGCCGCATAATTTTTAAAGCAAGGGAATTACCTCCGGTATGATTGCCACAAATCCCCTCGTGTACTTCACGAAGTATGTAACCGCAGTCTTCTCCACTGATACATTTGAGAAGCGGTTGACTAAAACTTCTGCGATACAACCTTTGGTCATATATCACATAACGGGCTGCTCGCTGTCGCAACTTTTTCGCTTCTACTTTATCATCGGGTAGGAGCCCCTTTTCAAGATATGCGAGGATAGGAGTTATCCAGGTAATCTCCTGAATACCATCTATCTCCATGATTGCTTCTCGATCTATGGTTGGGTGAGCCAATACGTCTACCGGAATCACATCGAGTAATTCGGCTTCTCTAGTTGAGGCCAAACGGGCCAATGCGTCTGCGTGGGCATTTTGAGCACGCGGTACTCGAGATACAACTACATTTTTGAACTTCTGCATTATTTCGTGAACGATGGCTAAGTATTTAACCAATCTTCCGCCTCTTGCTAGGTATTCTCCATTCACCTGGCATACCACGATTTGAGAGTCGCTAAAAGCCTGTAGATACTCGACTTTCATCTCGAGGGCCAGTTTCAATCCTGCGATTAAAGCCTCATACTCGGCTTCATTGTTAGATGCAGAAAATTCAAAACGTAAAGCAGCGTGTACCTTGAAATTATTGGGACTGATTAACAAGATCCCACTGCCAGAACCTTCGTTATTTGAGGCTCCATCGACGTACAATGTCCATGCTTCTTTGCCTGTTATGACAATATCATTTCTATCCTCTACAACTGCCACCTCGGTGCTTAGGAATTCAAGTATAAAATCTGCCAAGGCTTGCCCCTTGATCGCAGTTCTCGGTTTATACTTGATGTCGAACTGACTCAACTCCATCGCCCACTTTAACAATCTCCCTGATGCTTCTGGTTTCGCTAAAACTTGTCTTAAGGGGAAGTTTGTCAAAACTTCAATGCTGTGAGTCTGGAAGTAAGGTCGCAATTTTCTTGAGGATATTATCAAGGCGAAAGCCAATTTCTCCATTTGAGGATAACGCGTCTCGGCGTCTAGTAATCACTTACTGACGTAATACACCAGGTATTGGCGTCCTTGGTCCTCGCGTATTAGTACTGAACTAATCGCATATTCGGAGACGGCCAAATAGATAGACAAAACTTCTCCGGACAACGGCTTCGATAAGAGAGGAGGCTGCCCCAAATGCGTTTTTAAAGCTTGAAAGGCCTGCTCGCATTTTTCGTTCCAATGAAACCTTTTGTTGCCTTTCAAAGTCTGAAAAAACTCCTTACACTTATCAGAAGATCTGGATATAAAGCGGTTTAAAGCTGCGACTTTACCTGTTAGGCTTTGAACCTCCTTTGGCTTGGTCGGTGATGGCATCTCCACTAATGCCCTGATCTTCGCAGGATTGGCTTCTATTCCTCGCTGATTTACCATAAAACCAAGGAAATTCCCAGAGCCCACCCCAAAGACGCATTTCAACGGATTTAGACGCATCTTGTATCGCCGCAATATGTCGAACATGGCCTGCAAGTGGGTAATATGATCCTTCGCATGTTGCAATTTTACTAGCATATCGTCAACATATACCTCCATTGTCTTTCCAATGAGATCTGCGAACATCATATTCACTAGCCTTTGATAAGTCGCACCTGCGTTTATTAAACCAAAAGGCATTACTTTGTAACAGTATAATCCTCGATCAGTAATGAACGAGGTATGTTCTTGGTCTGGTTCATACATCGGGATTTGATTGTATCCCGAGTACGCATCCATGAAGCTCAAAAGCGCGTGACCTGCAGTGGCATCGACAAGCTGGTCAATGCTAGGAAGAGGAAAGCTGTCTTTGGGCAGGCTTTGTTTAGATCCGTAAAGTCAACGCATGTGCGCCATGAGCCATTAGGCTTTTGCACAAGTACGGGGTTTGCTAACCAGTTGGGGTAAAATGACTCCCGTATAAAGCCGCAGGCAAGGAGGCAGTCGACTTTTTCTTTCAGCGCTTGGTACCTCGCGGGGTCCATTTTGCGGCGCTTTTGTCGGACACCTCGCACTTCGGGGTCAATGTTCAAGCGATGACACATGACCTGCGGAGATATCCCGACCATATCTGAATGTTTCCAGGCAAAAATATCAAGATTTTGCTTTAGAAAGGTCGTTAATTGTTCTCGCAACTGTATATTTAATTTAGAACCAATTTTTAAAACCTTGTTATTATCTATAGGATCTATAGGTACCTCGATTGTGTCTTCCGCGGCTTGGGCTACAGCGGTGTGATCGAGGATTCTTGGATCCAAGTTTGGTTCGTCCACGTGTGGCACCTCCTCGATCCTGAGGATCTCCTGGCGAGGCGGTGGTGCATCCAAAAGGTAGATAACATTTACCTTCTTTTTTTCTGCGAGTTTAACGGCTGCGTTATAACATTCTCGTGAGTCGGATTGGACTCCTCGCACCGAACCTACTCCAGCGGGAGTAGGGAACTTCATCGTCAGATGATAGATCGAGGTTATGATCTTCATCTCCTTCAGGATTGGTCGACCAATTACGGCGTTATACGCTGAGTATTGGTCGATTACTACGAAGTCGGCCATCGACTTGGCTGTTACTGGGGCAGTTCCCAAAGTGATTGGGAGCTTGATCATTCCTTTAATTGCTATAACATCTCCCGAAAAGCCATAGATGCTTGATGTCATAGGTCGCAAATCCTTCTCTTGCAACCCCATTTGCTTGAAGGCTTGGAAATTCAGCAAATTCACTGAACTCCCATTGTCAACCAGTATTCGATGGACATTGTCCCCACCAATATTGGCGACTATTACTAGTGCATCAGAATGCGGGTGATGGACCCATCTCGCATCGCTCTCCATAAAGATGATGTCGTCGCATTCTTTCTTAAAGAGCTTCTCAGGCCGTTCACTGAGATTATTCACATTGGTAAGCGGCTTCTCCTTGGCTTCTCTGGCATACCGTTCTTGTGATTTGCGAGAGTCGCCTGCGATGTGTGGTCCTCCGATTATAGTTAAGATATTGCGAGGTGTTCTGGAGCCACTCGCGTTCTGGGTTTCTCCTTTGCCATCCGCTTGGGGATGACTTTCCTCGCTCCTTTTATACTTGTCGAACTTCCTTCTCTGGATCAGCTCCTCTATCTCATCCTGTAAGACCCAACATTCTAGAGTAGTGTGACCAATGTCCTTGTGGTACTTACAGAATTCTTTAGGATCCCTCCGGTCGCGATTCCCCTTGATGGGGGGCGGCTTCTTGAAGACTCCGTTCCTTTCTTCAATCGCATAGATATGGTCTCGAGGTACGGCAAGTTCAGTATAGTTGACGAAGCGAGGTCCTCCCTTCCTTTTTGGCGAGGACTCCTTCTTTGGGGGTGATTTAGCCAGCTTCGGACTTCGCTGTCTGCGCGGGCTACGTCTTCTCGGGCTTCGGCCCCTGGAGTTCTTCCCTCGCGGACTGCGAGATCGTGACCGCGGTATGGGTGACCAACGTTTGTCTTTCCCCTTCTCTAACTCCGCCAAAGAGTTCTCGATTCTTTTGTGAGGTTCGGCCATGGCGAAGAATTCTACCAAGGACTCTGGCCTTCGAGCTTGTAGTTCCTTCCAAAAGTCGGTCCTCGGCAAGATACCTGTTATCAACATACAAACAAGCGAAGACTCGGGGGCCTTCTCGACCTTTGTTACTTCTGCGTTAAAACGCTTGAAATAGTCTTGTAAAGACTCACCAGGTTCTTGTTTGATGTTGGCCAAAGTCGTATAGGGTGGTCTATACGTCATCGTGGCCTGGAAATGCGTGAGGAATAAGTCGACGAAGGTTTCCCACGTCGATATTGATGCCTCAGGTAATTGGGTGAACCAATCATGAGCATTTTCCTCGAGTGTTGCCGCAAGAATGCGGCACTTCGCGAGTTGTGGTACCTGGTCTACTTCCATTATAGTATTGAATTTTTCTAAATAGTCTATCGGGTTAGAAGTACCTTTATACTTGAGGGATTCGGATAAACGAAACCCTTTCGGAAGTTGAGCTTGCCGCACCTCTGCAGTAAAAGGCGAGGTGCCATGCAGCTTGTATAAAGGCTTGCGCTGCTGCTCGAGCATCTTTAAAGCTTGCAGAAGCATGCTTTGGTCGATTCCTCCTGTCACAGGGGCTGGAGTCGCTGCGACTGCGGGGCTCGCAACTACTGCGGCAAGGTTTGCTGGGATATTAATCCCAGTAGTCGCGATCGGCGCGATAGGCGGGTTATTACCTGCGTTGACACCCTGATTGCCCGCCTGGGGATCACGGAGTGTCTCAGTATTATGTGGGCCGCGGGAGCGTGCCCTGAAAACTGCGTTGAGATGATCACGTAGATCACCTCGGTGTAATTGATAACGTCCTCCCTGTTGTGTCTGTACAGAGCCGGACCTTGTATACCTGCTCGGAGTGCGTCCATACGATGACGAAGAGGCTGACTCTGCGTCGTTGTCTCTCGATGGACGACTGCGAGGATGACGGCGCTGAGGATCTTCGTCAATTTGTGCGCTCTGGTTAGGAAACCTTGCCGATTGATCTCTTGACATCGGGTTATTCAAGTCCAGAGCTTCAGGGTCAGTTCTTCGTTCCCTGCGTACACGGTTAGTATGACGTCTAGAAGTTGTTACCTGAGGGTTATCGTTGCGAATGGCGGGAACTCGAGGAGGGCATCGAGCTCAACTCTGTCCATCTACCTCGGCTTGTAGTGCCCGCAGTTGATCCTGAATTGTAGCATATTGATCAGTGGTGAGCTGGACCATTCCCTCGGATACTACCGCCGGAGTGACGGGGGGAAAATGCATGGTTGCTGGTGGTGTGGACGTGTTCCCGACTTGAGGGCCTGTCGTTTCTGGGAATAGGTTGAGAGGTCTGATATTGCTCCTCCCTACTCCGCCGTTGATGACGTCCACAGGTGGCACTCCAGCTCCAGGCAGTGGTACACTCATCATTCCAATATTGATGGACCCGTTGTTAGCTCCGTTAGCGTGATTTCCAGCCATGATGAATAGTGTTCTTTGAAGTGAATGAAATCTTTTAGTCGATTCCCACAGACGGCGCCAAATGTTGTTGAGTGAATTTCGCAACACCAAAATGTATTATTTAATTAATATAAAGGAGAATTTTCAAGGAAATGACAAGTGCGAGTATTCGACCTAGAATGGCGAGTACTCGACTGGGAATGCAAGAACAATCAACAAGGCTGGAAAATATCAATAAGACAAAGAATTATAGTGGTTCAGTCAGATTGTGATCTGCTTAGTCCACTGTAGCAAAGGATTCGTAGGTGCCATTTTCATGGTGGATCACCCCTTTATATACAAAGTAGGTGTCCAATCGGTTACATAAGGATCACATTCATTGTTAATCCATTATTTACATATTGAATTGCAATAATTAAACCCAAACAACGTTAACATTAATAAATGCGTGACAGTTACTAAGTCCATCAACGTATGCGTCTTCTGCATCTGCGAGTTGACTGTTCATGTCCCGTTTGTTGAGCTCGCAGGGTCATCAGTACGTTTGGAACGTCTGTGCCCTTAGGTAATCGCCTCTTGTAGACATCGCATGTTGAGCTGGTAGAACCTAGACATGCGAATTTATATCGGTTTGTCAGGGCTATTGGGTCGTTGGGACCAAATAGAGAGTTGGTCTCTATGCTTTCGCAGAAATATAGAGGGGATACTCGCATATGTCCTGATACATGCGAGTTGGATCTATCCTGCATAATGTGAATTACGGTTACGTGGTTCGACTTAGGTCGTACTCGCAGTATCTCGCTGGTTTTATCCTGGGCGAGGTCTAAACTTCGAGAAGTCTCTCACGGACATTTCAGCTTTCATTGGAAATCTGAATACACGTGTCCTTTAAGTAGGAGCCTGGTCTCGAGTTTCTAGGTGAGAGAAATCTCACTATAACAGGTACCACTATCAGAAATGTGTGATTTTCACTATTTTGTTTAAAATTATTATGTGCATGAAAACTACTTTATATCGCAACGTGTCCATCAGAAAATTGATGCACAACATTCTTGGCTTCTTCCTCGTAAAATTTCACAATTTTTGAGATGTGTATGGTGAGATTTTAACAGAACACTAAACAGTGTAAGAGTAAAGAAAGAACTTGTTGAAATTTACCCTGTAAAGAAGAATATTTTCAATTTTTGAATTAGGGGGCCATTTTAACAAAATTTAACACGAAACCAATCTTCATATTCAAGTCTTATAGTACAAATTAATATCTGCCATTACATTCGTTGATACGTATTCTCTAAGGTTAACATGCGTCATCCTCTATAGTGCCAGCCAGATTTCAAGGTAATAGAAGGAAATACCATTCTAGACTAACATGAGAAAACATTTAATGATTTTTATCAATAACTTATGCATTTGAAATTTTATATTATTTTCATTCCTATTCCCATTCCCTGAACCATGAACCCTGTACCCTAAACCCTTAAACCCTTAAACCGTAAAACACTAAACCCTAAATCCTAAACGCCAAAACCCAAACCCCAAACCCTAACCCCAACACCCTGAACCCTAATGCATGAACACAGACCCTTAGGTGGCATTTTGTTAGAGGTAATGAAATGGAATGGAAAAGAAATAATTTTCATTCCATTCTTTTGTTTAGTTTCTTTTTAAAGTATTAGAATGTCATCCCAATACAATGCCTTTTCCACCATTTTGGTGGAATGAATATTCTATTTCATGATGGAAGGAACAACAATTATCATGTAACATGATAAAAAAATTTATGATTTTTATCAATTTATTTATGCATTTTAAATTTTATTTTATTCAATTCTCATTCCCATTCCCCTAAACCCTAAACCCTGAACCCAGAACCCTAACCCCTGAAAACTTGATCCCAAACCCCTACCCTACCCCTACCCTAAACATTAACCTCTAACCCCCAAACCCCAAACCCAACAACAACCCTAAACCATAAACCCTAAACACTAAACCTAAACCCCAAACCCTAAACCCCAAACCCCAAACCTTAAACCCCAAACCCCAAAACCCAATTCCCATTCCCATTCCCATTCCTCGACGCATTCCCACTCCCATTCCCATTCCAATTCTCATTCTTATTCCCATTCCCATTCCCATCCCCATCTCCATTCCCAATTCCATTGCCATTTCCATTCCCTTCGCATTCCCATTCCCATTCTCCGACCCAGTCCTGTTCCCATTCCCATTCCCCAGCCCATTCCCATTCCCATTCATATTCCGATTCCCATTCCCAGTGTCGTTCCCAGTCCCATTTGCATTCACATTCCTATTCCCATTCCCATTCACATTCACATTTCCATTCCCATTCCCATTCCAATTCCCATTCCGTAGCCCATTCCAATTTCTATTCCCATTCCCATTCTCATTGCTATTCATATTCCCCTTCCCTGACCCATTCCCATTCCAATTCCCATTCCCATCCCCATTCCGAATCCCATTCCCATTCCCATCCCTATTCCCATTCCCTGGCCCATTCCCTTTGCATTCCCATTCCCATTCCCCGACCCACTCCTATTCCCATTCCCATTCCCCAGCCCATTCCCATTCCTATTCCCAATGTGTATAAAAAAATAAGTATTTTGCCCTCTAATTCTTTTAAAAAAAAAATAATTGTACTATCTAAATTTATTAACTTTTAAAAATTATTTAAATAACCAGATTAATGAAAACTCAATTATTTTTACGTGTATACATGAATAGTTAGAGCCAAAAAATATAAATGCATTGTATGTTAAGAAATGAATTAATTATAATTTTTATTTTTTAAAGTTATTATTATAGTTAAAAATTATGAATTTATTATTATATTTTAAACTGTATATTATGAGTTAATAGAAAAAATATAAAATATGTGGAGATTAAAAAAGTCAACATATTTATATTATATAAAAGTTTTGTTGTTGATAAATATTTTTATAAGTTATATTTATATTGTTGTGAAACAACACTTCGGCAAGAACAAAATAAACAAGACAATGATGAATGAAACTAATTCAATATATAACACTAATATGACAGCAATCTTAAACCAGCAACAAGAACGTTAAACAATTATAAAGAACACCAAAACGAACGAGGTTCGAACAATGTAATAGTGAATCACCTTGCCTATATCTCCGGCCAGAAAAAAACTACAATAATGGCCTTAGAGAATCTTTATTAACTGATCTTCAATGAGAGATTACAACAGTTCAATTACATAACGTGAGAAGCTTGATTTCTGCAACTGAACAAACTAGTGGTAGTGATGACAAACAATGTATCACTCCATTACAAAACTCAAGGGCAACTCATCTGTCTCTCTCTAAGCAAAATTAGTTCATAAACAACTCTCTCTCTCTCTCTCAATCTATTTTTTTTTTAAGATCAGCCGCCAATGTTTAATGCAATTGAGCCTTAAATAGTAATGTTGGAGCTAGTGTGTAAGGCTCGTTTACCAACTGTCATAATTGACAATTGGTTAATTCTGTTATGCACAGTAGGGGTAGTTTAGGGACTTTGATATTTGGCCAACACTTCAACAATTATCCACCTTGGCCATATATCAAAAATAATACCATCAAAATTGGTTGTAGCTATTCTGGTCTTGACATTCTTAGCAAGTGAGAATGCATAGTAAGTTCAAACAAAGTCTGAACTTAGCTTGTGGAACATACGGAGTTAACATGTCTGCAGGATTCTCTTTAGTTCCAATCTTCTTGACTTGTATTTCTTTCCTTGTAATGACTTCTCTGATAAAGTGTAGCTTGATATTTATGTGTTTAGACCTTTCATGGTACATTGGATTCTTCATTAAGTGTATGTCACTTTGATTATCACAATGCACTGTGATATCTTTTGCTTTGAATCCAAGTTCCTCTGAGAAACCCTTTAACCAGATTTCCTCCTTAATGGCTTCAGTTGCAACCATATATTTTGTCTCTGTGGTAGATAGAGCTACCACCTTTTGCAAATTTGATTTCCAACTTATGCATCCACCAAAGACTGTGAAGGCATACCCTGTAATAGACCTTCTAGTGTCTATACTCCCAGCATAATCTGAATCAACAAACCCTACATTTCAGTGTCAAACATTGCATTGTTCTTGTACAACAATCGTACTCTTGCTGTCCCTTTGAGGTACCTTAAAATCCACTTCACTGCATCCCAATGTACCTTCCTTGGATCAGAAATAAATCTGCTCACCATGCTTAATTCATAGGCCAAATCTGGCCTAGTGTAGACCGTACAATACATTAAGCTCCCAATAAAAGAAGCTAGTTTGAAGTGTGAGGCAAGAGGGGTAGTGATTGTCTTGGCCTCACTCATGCAAAACTTGTTTATTATCTTCTGAATGTACTCTTCTTATGACAGAGCCTGGTCTTTGTCTCTTAATGTCTATCCCCAGTATTCTTTTAGCTTCACCAAGGTTCTTCATTTCAAATTCAGAGCTTAGTTGATCCTTTAGCATGTTAATGGCCTCTGTCCTTTCCAATGATTAGAATATCATCCACATAGAGTAGTAACCAGATGGGTGTGCCATTGTGGTATACACAGGGGTCATACTCACTCCTTGAGTAACCTGTTCGCAACATGAATTTATGGAACCTTAAGTTCCATTGTCTTGGTGCCTGCTTGAGGCCATATAGTCACTTTTGAAGCAAACACACTTGTTCAATCCCCTTTCTTTTGAATCCCTCAGGTTCTTCCATGTAGATCTTCTCTTCAAGTTTCCCATGCAAAAATGCAGTCTTTACATCCATTTGATCCATTTCAAGATCAAACATTGCTACCTTTGCCATCACGATTCTAATAGAAGTCTGTTTCACCACAGGAGAGAAGATATCATTGTAGTCAATACCCCCTCTCTGATTCAACCCCTTAGCAACCAATCTTGCTTTGTACCTCACTTCTTCACCATGTATCCCTTCTTTGTGTTTGAAAATCCATTTGCAGCCTATGATCCTTTGGTCTCTAGGTTTAGGTACTCTAATCGATGTTTTATTTTTCTCAAGTGAACCCATTTCATCATTAATGGCTCCAAGCCATTTCTTTCTATTCTTCCCAGCAACAACTTCTACATAAGTAGTAGGCTCACCATTTTCAATTTCTTTAGCTACTGCAAGTGCAAAAGAAATGCAGTCAGCATACCCTAGCCTCTCAGGTGGTCTCACATCTCTCCTAACTCTGTCTCTGACAAGTTGATAGTCCTGCAGCCCTGAAGGTATTTGTTCTTGTCCTTGTTCTTCATCTGAACTATGCTCACTGTGTGCTGCAGGTGTATCCACCTGATCTGCAATTTCTACATCCTCCTTTCCTGTTTGAATTTCAACACTTTGTTTCCCATGATCAGTATCAGTATTGGTAGCTTTCATTGCCATTTCATGCTCCTTAAACACCACATCCCTACTGATGATATATTTCTTGTATCCATCTTCTAAGCACCACAGTGTATACCCCTTGACACCATCAAGATATCCCAAGAACAAGCATTTGATGGCTCTAGTTTCCAATTTATCTTGTCTAATGTGAGCAAAAGCTGTGTAGCCAAAAACTTTCAGATGATCATACCTTGGTACTTCCCCTGTCCAAAACTCCTGAGGAGTTTTAAATTTGAAAGTTGTTGATGGACATCTATTTATGAGATAGCTTGCAGTTTGCAAAGCTTCTCCCCAAAATTTCTTGTCTAGGCCAGCACCTCTCAGCATACATCTCACCCTTTCCAGCAAGGTTCTATTCTTTCTTTCTGCTATTCCATTTTGTTGTGGTGTTTTGATCACTGTCTTATGTCTTGCTATGCCATTGTCTTTGCAAAACTTTGTGAACTGATCTGAGCAAAACTCTAGTCCATTGTCTGTTCTTAGCTTCATAATCCTCCTACCAGTTTGATGTTCTATCAATTTCTTCCAGTTAACAAAAGTTTTGAAGGCTTCATCTTTTGTCTTGAGTAGAAATACCCAAACCCTTCTGGTGTAGTCATCAATAATACTCATGAAATAACTAGCACACCCAATGGTCTTAGTCCTTGAAGCACCCCAGAGATCGGAGTGCACATAATCCAACTTACCCTTGTTTGTGTATAATCCTGGAGTGAATTTCACTCTACTGCACTTGCCATACACACACTCTTCACAGAACCCCAATTTCTTTCCAAGTTTGCCTTTGAGAATGCCCTGTTTCTCCAATTCATAAAGACCTCTCTCTCACTAACATGACCTAACCTCATGTGGGACTTTTTTTTAACATGACTCTCATATTACCAAAAGCATAAAAATATTAAAACATGTAAAAAATGAAAAAAAAAAAAAAAGAAACGCAAAGAAAATTCACATAAGATGCCACATCACCTCTCTTTTAACTTTCCTTTATATATTTATATTGATATTAAATTAAAAAAATAAGGAAATGGGGTTAGTTTTTAGAAAGATATGTTAAATGTACAGGTGAGATTATAATTATAATATTTTTAAAATATGTTGAAAACGATTTTCAAAAAATATATATATTCAAAACGGGTTGGGTCAGATCCGATCTGCAAAAAAAAAAAAAAAGCGGGCAGAGCGAATTTGATCTAAGATTCAATGAGTATCCGAATATTTCAGATCAGTAATGATCCGTCAGATCAGATCACCGACCCAACTCGAATAAATAGATCTTTTTGCCATACCTACTTAGCAGACTTTGTAAGGGTCTAACGAACTTCGTAGAAAATACTCACTTGTATATGTTCCCAAGACTTTGTTAGTCTCCTCTACATGGATGTACTTCTCTGCCCTTTTGTATAAATCATCTATTGTAGATACATTAGTGAATCATTTTTAAGAGAGTGCACGGTAAAAATATCCTAATATATTAATCCATACTTTACTAGACATTATGTATGGTTCATATTATTTATTTATTTGTAACAAAATAATAACAAAAAGAAAAGTTGTGAAAACTTGTAACTTGCATGACACCTAATAGGACATAGGATGTTACTCCTTACCCACAACAATTCTTTTTCTTGTTATGAGCTTTGTTATTGGGTACACCAGTGCCCAATGCTTTTTATAAGTTATGTCCTATAATTAATTAGTGGTATTCTTTTAAAAAAAAACTATTTTATTAGGTTATATAAGGCCTGATACTTATTTATACTAATAAAAGTATAATACTGAGGAGAGTGTTAGGCACCATAGTAGTATCTTTTAGTATTTTTTTTTTTATATATATATGATAGAGAAATATTAAAAAGTACCAGTGGTGCCTAGAACCCCTTATGTGTTAATATTGTTATTGGTCTAATTAAGTGTCATGTCTCATATAGTCTAGAGCATAGCTATTAGGCACTAGTGGTGCCTAGCACCTTCTCCACATGTCGCGTTGTGATTGGCTAGCGATACTCCCTAAAAACTATTATATTAAATTAAATGAGACTCGATACTTAGTTGGACCTATAACGATATTGACACATAGGAGGGTGCTAGGCACCACTGATACCCTTTAGCATTTCTCTATAGTTTAATGTAATAATTTTGAGAGAATATCGCTTGAATCTCAATGCGCCATGTGTAGAACTACTAGGCATTAGTGTACTCAATAGCAATACTCATATAGATAGGGTCTGACTTCATGTTCAACCATTGTATTCATCCCATCTGTCATCAAATTGGAGCGTGTTAATTTTATATGAAATTCCCAATAAAAATAAATAATTAAATATCCCCTTTATGACCATAAAGGAGAAGAGAAGGAATAAAGTACAATCTGGGTAAAACATCGCAGAAAGAAAGGTTGTGTTTTGTGTAAGGAAATAATGGAACAACAACAACAAAAAGAAAGAAAAAGGCTGAGATTGGTACTCTTCCCTCTACCAGCACAAGGGCATATAAACCCAATGCTTGAATTGGCCACTATTTTGCACTCCAAAGGATTCTCTATCACAATCATCCACATCAACTTCAACTCCCCCAACCCCTCTAATCATCCTCACTTCACTTTCCACTCCATCCCCCATGGATTACCAGACCACATGCTCAAGCCCACCACCGGAAGTGGCACCAAAGATGTCATTTCTATTATTACCCATCTCAACATCACCACTGTTGAACCCTTTAGGGAGTGTTTGACCTCCAATGCTTTGGATGATGATGAGCCCGTTGCTTGCTTAATCTCTGATGCCATGTTCCACTTCACTCGAGCTGTGGCTGACAGCCTTAAGCTGCCCAGGCTCGTTCTAAGAACAACAAGTGCCACTTCTTTCAACGTTTTTCCTGCGTTTCCACTTTTGCTTCAAAAGGGTTATCTCCCAGTACAAGGTGCTTCATCTACTACACTTTTTTTACAAGTTTTGTTGTTGCTGTTGTTGTAAATTAAATAATTAGGATAGCAAATTTTTTTGGTATTAATTATATATAGAGTAATCTAGAGGAATAAAAGTTTTCTTTCTTTGTCACAGTTCTAAATTTCATTACAAATTTTTGTTTCAAATAGGTCATCTCACAAGGTCCCTTTTGTTTTACGGATGTTTGGTATGAGGACTAGATTTAGTGGGGATACGAATATCAAATGCAACCCATATAATATGGTATAACTTAAATGTTAGATTTTTGCCCCCTAAATTTTCACATGTATTAAATCATGTCCCATGAACTTTTATGGCTATAAAAAATTCTTCCTGAACTATTGAGATTGTTAGATTTAAGGACTTTTGTCTAATTTCATTCAATTTTACTATTTCAGTGATTGTTTATGTACTAAACCATACTTCCTAGATTTTAATACCTACCAAAACATGTCCTTGAACTTTGATATGTACTAAATCATATACCCTGAAATTTCATCCATGTTAGACTTTTTTGGGTAAAATTGTATAAAAGTCCTTAAAGCCAACAATCTCAATAATTCAGGAACCATTTTTAAGGACCTTAAAAGTTCAGGGGCATAATTTGGTACACGTCAAAGTTCGGGAGACAAAAATTCTAATTACCCTAAATTTTAATGGCTTAAGGATTTGAGTTTTTAGGTTGATCTTACCTTGAACTTGAGAAGATTATCTCTATATACAAGGTTCACTATCTACTACTACCTATTTAAAATGAAGAATAATAATCAGCAATACCAGACTACCAAACATGCTTATTTTCCAAAGAGAGAGCTAATTTAGCAAACGCATGTTCATTTTCCAAATTGACAATGTATTTTGTTTTTGTTTCTTGCAATTCTAAAAGAAACCATGTTAGTTATATTTTCAAATTATTCGTATATAAGAGAAAATGACTTTGCTTACTGTTTATCTTCATTTTATGTGATGCATGACAACTGTGGTTTGATCTTGGTGTACTTATATTAGATTCCCGACTAGAGGAGCCAGTGGTAGAATTTCCACCTCTTAAAGTTAAAGACCTACCGGTGATAGAAACGCAATACCCAGAAAAATTCTATGAACTAATAAGTAGAGTGGTGAGTGAGACTAAGGCCTCCTCAGGGATCATTTGGAACACATTTGAAGAGCTTGAACAGTCTGCGCTAGACTCAATAGCTAACCAGCTCTCGATTCCAATGTTCCCAATCGGCCCATTTCACAAATACAACTTAGCCTATTCTTCAAGTAGCTTCTTAGTAGAAGACCAAAGCTCCATCTCATGGCTCAACACTCAGCCACCGAATTCAGTCATCTATGTGAGCTTTGGGAGTGTTGCAGTATTGAGTGAGACTGAGTTCTTGGAGATAGCTTGGGGTCTAGCCAATAGTAATCTGCCCTTCTTGTGGGTGGTTAGACCCAGGTCGATCCATGGCTCGGAGTGGCTCGAACTATTACCAAATGGGTTTTTAGAGAGTTTAAGGGGACGTGGGCACATAGTGAAATGGGCTCCACAACAACAAGTGCTGGCTCACTTGGCCGTTGGAGCATTTTGGACTCACAGTGGGTGGAATTCAACGATGGAGAGTATTTGTGAAGGGGTTCCAATGATCTGTAAGCCAAGTTTCATTGATCAAAATGTGAATTCAAGATATGTGAGCCATGTATGGAAAGTGGGAGTTAAGTTGGAGAATGGGATTTTGGAAAGAGGAGATATAGAGAGAATGATTACAAAATTGATGAGGGAGAAAGAAGGAGAGGAGATAAGATGCAGAGTATCAAAACTGAAGGACATGGCAATAAGTTGCTTGAAACATGGTGGTACTTCCTACAAATATTTAGATAGCTTAGTTAACCACATTCATTCATTAGCTCATTTGAATCCTCTTTAGTTTATAACTGCTTATATACGTTGATATTGATCTTCGACAATTATGTTCTCTTCCCTTTCATTATTTTCTATGATTTGGAATTCTTTTGTTGTTTTCTTATAAGTATATTTGTTGATTTTTGGAGTGTTTTTTCAAGGTCCACCTAAAATATGCAAGATAGTGTAACATTGTTAAGGTAAATTATGGTGAAGCTCCCTTCACTTTTTGATTTGTTACCCATGACCGCAACAAAAATTGTGATGATAATACATTTGTTACAATTTTGTTGCAGTTGTACATTTTAGTTGTTAAGTGTAATTAAGTCAATTAATTCTTTTACATAAGATATATGTGTGTCAACATATTATTAGGTCTTAATACTTTTTATTTTTTATTCAAAAAATATTTTAAAATAAATTTAATATTTGACAACACAATATATAAAATGTACTTTTCTTTAATTAAATAAAAATAGCATCTCTCTCCTTTTGTTGGGGTACAAACTTCTTATTGGGGGCAGCACCATCCTATAGGCGTGAGTGTTTGGACGCACGTGCTTAGTCAAAATTTCTGCACAATTAGAGCATCTCTAATGGTAATATTTTGGAGAATGTTTTATGAGGTGGAAAGCTTATATGGCAACATATAAAGATACTATACCATTAGAGATAAAAGAATGCTATTCTTGAAATTTGCATTAATGCCACACCATGGCATTGATGCTATGTCTTTTTTATACAATAAAAAATTAAAAGTGTAATATATATATAATAGTTTAATAAAGAAAAAATTATATACATATAATAATGTGTGAAATAATAATTATAATATTTTTAAAAGGTATTATACCATTGAAGTATTTTTAAAAGTAAAGGTGCCAAAAATAATGTGAAAGAAAAATAAAATAAAATATTATATTTTGGATGATGTGGAGATATAGAGCATCTTCAAAAAATGCTACCATTGGAGATGCTCTTAAGAGAAAAATTGTTCCCAAGGCAAACACAAAGAAAATGTCTGCATTAGCATCATTTGAATGATGTGATTCTCTAAATGCAGCAGCTAAAGCCAAATCAAAATATTTCGGTGAAGTAGAAACGATAGGATCGTGAGAAGAAAAAGGCTTTACGACGATCTGTACTATGTCGAATACCCCTAAGAAAGATCAAAGGTTGTGATTTTTTTTTTGTCCAATATGTATTATAAGGGAGGAATTTCTAAATTGGTAATTGTAGGTTGAAATTTTTAACTTGATGTTTATTATGAAATTTAGGTTTTAAATGTTGAAGGAAATTGTATGAAATTTTTGGCTTATAAATGTTTAGATTGTCATTCAATCTTTATTAATTGAAGAAGAATAGTTTGAACACTAATGGAGAATGATGGAAACTGCTGGAAAAAGACAGGGTTAGATGGAGTGGGTTTAGGGGAAAAGGGGGTCCAATGACAATACTAAAAAATTGGGCATTCGTGTTGATCAAAATATCAGTTTTTTCGTGATCGACAGTAATAAAATTGAGTGACTGTTTAATAGAAAGAGCTATTAGCATTGATTTATAATCGACACTAACAATTAGCATCAATTTATAAACGATGCAAAAGGAAGAAAAATAAAAAAAAATAAAAAAAAAAAGCTAAAGGGTTGAAATGCTAATTTAGAAACTAAGTTAGTATTGTATATTATTATATTGTAATAAAAACGAATAAATATATTAGTTCATTAAATATATACAGCAGTATTTTATATATCGTATCACAGAAAATTAATATACCGTAATAATAAAATTATATACTACAAAAAAATTATAACAATATTAAATTAATACTCAAAAATATATATTATGAAAAAAAAAATTATATACATGCCACTATTAAAATATGTATACATACAAAAAAATTTATATATAATAAAATAAAAAACTAAATATTATCTTAAATAATTGATTTATTATAGACAACAAAAATTATATAACCATACAGCAAAATATATATACCTACAATAAAAAATAAATTAGAATAATACAATATTATTATAAAAAATTGTATATATCATATTAATAAAATTATATATAACCATAAAATAATTATATCATACATACAAAGTTATATATCACCTTTATATATAATAACATAAAAATTAAACATGCATGATCTAAAATAAAATGATACACTATACAATAAAATTTATATACCATATAACAAAACATATATACGTTACAATCGATATATATATATATAATAACAACAAATAAAAATAAAAATATATAGAATACTAATAAAATTATATATCATGTCAACAAAAGTACAATAGAAAATAGAATTTAAATATTATTTAAAAAAATAATATACCATATAACAGAAAAATACATATACCATTCACAAAAAAAAAAAAATATATATATATATATATACTATTAATAATAAAAGGGGATATTGGCGGCCGAACCTTTGTAACACTTAATCACAAAAATTGAATTTTGGCGGCTAAACTACCTAAACCCTGGTTTCGTTTTGCTCTGCACACCTCCGTCCAAAAATCACTGTAAAATGCTACGGTGGACTGTCCACGTGTACACACTTGTACACGTGACAAGTTTTTAGTGGTCCTCGTAATATTAATTTAAAAATTAATTATAAATATTAAAAAAAATTAAAAAATCAGAAAAAAAAATTATTTATTTTTTTTACTTTTTTTTTCTTTTTTTTTTCTTCTTCTTTGTTCTTCTTTTCCTACAGAGCTCTCAGCCCTCACAGAGCCCCTTGTGCCCCTTGTGCGACGTCGACCAACCCCAACCGTCCTCTCTTCTCCGTCTCTCCTCTGCAAACGTCGATACCGTCAACAGGAGAGTGCTTCAAGCTCAGTCAACCCAGATCTAATTTCTGGGTTTTTCCCTTTTTGAGTATTTGATATGAAGGGGCAAAAGTGTATACCAAAAGACTCAAAACAAAGAATAAGTTAAGTTGCTCTCTCTCTCTCTCTCTCTCTCTCTCTCTCTCTCTCTCTCTCTCTCTCTCTCTCTCTCTCTCTCTCTCTCTTTCTCTCTTTGTAACACCCTAACTAACATAGGCGTATTACGTGATTTTTAAACATACTGTGCAGCTCGTTGCTAATCAACGAGGTTTATGGAAAAACGTGATTAATTAAAATTTTGCTTTTTAATTAAACTTATAAAACAATATTACAAAAAGACTCGGGATCCCGATTATAAAATCATTTACAAAAAGATTTAACTGCTTAACTGATACATAAAATAAAAGTCGTCTAACGACCAGTTACAAAAATCAGCCTCGCTGTCCCGATGATTGTACGCTCCAGGCCTAACCGCCCCGACATGTACAATCTTCTCAAGCTCGCTCACGGTCCATCAGCTTTAGCCTTGCCTTTACCTACACATAAACGTAGAACTGTGAGTCGACAGACTCAGTAAGAAAAGCATAATAATACTCATACATAATCTCGGTTATGATCAGACGCCCATACCCCTGATCATAACCCTAACTGCCGTGTCCAACACGATACTGAGTCCCGCTACTGCCGTGTCCAACACGCATCGAGCCACTACCGCCATGTCCAACATGGTACCGAGTTACGAACGTTCATAGGGACGGTACTATTGACACGTAACGGCTGATCGGTCGAACCGGTCATACTCCGCCGCCGGTCATACTCCACTCGTACCGACGTGTTACTATATCCTCCCGATCGGTCGAACCGGTCATACTCCGCCGCTTGGTCATACTCCAGCCTGTACCGACGGGATACGTCAATAGTACGGAACCACCAACCAAGTGTCAGCCTGATCGGTCAAACCGGTCATACTCCGGCTGCTGGTCATACTCCAGCCTGTACCGACGTGACAGGGTTGGATGGTTCGAAGCCAACATACATAACTAATGTAATCTAACAGGCTTCCCAATTTTTTAAAATTATGTTTCGTAATTCCACAATCCAATTTTTCAATTTGTAATTGACTCTTGGATACAAATCACGAGAATGTATATTTTTCCTCACGCTAAACATGTAATCTACATATGCATACTGTTATACTAGTCTTACCTGGATTCCGAATTCAGGTGTGCCGGTCAACCTGACTGGAACTTTAGCTGAGCGGCGGATTACAGGCTCCTAAACCATAAAAATCACAACACTATAAGTGACACGCTAAATCACTTCCCGGGGACTTAAACTAGGAACTAAAAGTTTCCCTATCGATAAAAAGCATGGCAATACCCCCTAAAACATAAAAACGAGGAAAAACACGGGTTCTGAAAATTCCCCAACCGGCAGACCGGTTGCCCAACCGAAATTCCGGTTCTGGGAATTACTGGACCCTCATCCGGAATTCCGATTCCTCGCAGGAATTTTTCAAAAATTCCTAACTCAACCAAAACAAACCCAATTCATACCAAACCTTCCAGACCTGCTCTAAATACCCCAAAGAACATTTCCAAGGCATAAAAACAACCCAGAAACCACAGATACAAAATTTGCCATTAAAGCTCAAGCTTTGAGTTCTAAACTCAAACTTGAGCAAATCCCTCTAACATGCATTCAAACCTGGTTAATTCTACTTAAATATGCAAGACTAAGCTTCTGAAAACAAACAAAAACATTAACAACCATACAGCAACAGATTACACAATTTTCATGTTGAAAACCAAACTTTTGCATAATAAAACTCTAGCATGCTCAACCTAGGAATCATACTTCACAAGTAGCTTAATTAACAACTAAAAATCATGCTTTTAATCTCAGAAAATAACCACAAAATACAGCAGCAACAACAACCAAACTCATGCATGCATCATCAATTTATCAAACTTTTCCTAAGAAAAATAAGAGAAGAAGCTAGAAATCACCTACAACAATCAAGAAATCACTAGAGTTTTTGCAAACCAAGCTTGAATCACCACAGAAAAATCCAGCCCTTTGCAGCCAAGCCTTGGCCGAAAAAGAGAGAGAGAGCTTGAGAGAGTTTCTTTGAAAATTCTATTTTTTCTAACTTGTGCTATTTTTGTAAAAAGAAGAAATGAAAATAAAAGCCACTTATCAACTTATTTCAGCCAACAAATAATCAAATAAACATTTATTTTTCAATTTAATCAAGTCACTAAAAGACAAAAGTCATTGGGGCAAAATGACCATTTTGCCCCTCCACACTAAAATCACATAAATCATACTAAAGGGGTATTTTTGGGAAATTCTAAATTCCCGGCCATTCCCGACATTCCCAATGTCTAATAAACCGCCCCAAACTACTAACATACTAAGTTGTGATTTCTACTGAGCCAAACACCGAGTTCCAAAATACCGGGCACCGGAAATGCAAAATATGAAAACTACTGGATGACATAACCATGCATTTCTGAATTCCATCATAAACACTGCTAATTTCCAAATTAACTAAGCGGGCTTTACACTCTCTCTCTCTCTCTCTCTCTCTCTCTCTCTCTCTCTCTCTCTCTCTCTCTCTCTCTCTCTCTCTCTCTCTCTCTCTCTCTCTCTCTCTCTCTCTCTCTCTCTCTCTCTCTCTCTCTCTCTCTCTCTCTCTCTCTCTCTCTCTCTCTCTCTCTCTCTCTATCTATCCATCTGTGAGATTTGATAAATAAATGCTGCTTCTATGAAAAATTTGAAGGAGAGGTAAGATCAATTAAGCTGTGAGAGAAAGAGAGATCTCATGATCTTTCTCCATGCCATGATGTTATATTCATATTATTCTTTTTGATAAATTAAGTATAAATTAACATCCAATCTGTAAAAATAAGTACGACATTAAAAGCTCCAGATTTGTCCCCGTGAGCAGCTCTTTCACGATTCTTGTACCTTGTTGATGAATTAATGTTCCCCAACTTCCTTTGTCGTTTGGTAGTTGATTTTTGGAAAAAAAACGAAGAAGAAGAGGCATAAGAAGAAAGATGAAGAAGAAAAAGAAAGGCAACAAAAGATGAAGAAGAAAAAGAAAGGCAAAAAGAAGAAGAAGAAGAAAAAAATATTAATTTGTTTTCTATTTTTTAAATATTTTTTAAAAACATAAATTATTAAAAAAAATTCTGATTTTTTATTCATTTTTTTAAATATTTATAATTATTTTTTAAAATTAATATTACGTGGACCACTAAAAACTTGCCACGTGTACAAGTGTGTACACGTGGACAGCGCACCGTGACACTTAACTGTGATTTTTGGACGGAGGTGTGCAGAGCAAAACGGAACCAGGATTTAGGTAGTTTAGCCGCCGAAATTTAAACCGTAAAATTCAGGTGGTTTAGCCGTCAATATCCCTAATAAAAATATATATTACTAATATATATATATATATACACTAACCAACTTATATACCACAATCAAAATATATATATCTTGACACAAAATATTGTATCTCAACCTCTATTAAGGTATATAAATCTAATTTCTACTAATTTTAGTAATGTACATTGCTTTATTTTTTATATTATTAATTTTTTTAGGGGTTTTTATATTATTAAATATGTATTGTGCTGTATTGAATATGTATTATGTGTATATATATTGTGAATGAGAAATGTGATATAGGAGAGTATATATGTATGTATTTTGTGTTGTATTGAATATGCATTGTGTGTATATATATTGTGAATGAGAAATGTGATATAGGAGAGTATATTATATATTGTATATGTATATATTGAGTATTTTAAACTAATAGTTTTGTTAAATATTGTGAATGAGAATGAGATAAGGAAGCATTAAAATAAAAGTACAGAAATTAATTTCTAAAAAATTAGTTTAGAAACAAAAGTTTAGAAATTAACTCTATTTTGTATATCAATTTTTTTTTCTATTTTTATTTTTATTCATGTGTTTTTATTTTTTTAGTAGCTAGTAAATAGTTAGTTACAATTACTTAACAAGTTACTAATTTTATTCATATTCATGTATTTTTATTATTAACTAGTTACTCATTAGTAACTAGTTAGTAACTATAGTTACTCATAAATTATGTAACTAGTAAGTAGCTAAATAAAGAAATTCGTAATTTTATAGTTTTTCTTTATGTTGTAGGTTGTGAGGTCAATTTGTAAGGATCCGACTTATTTGGTGTTAATTGGTTTCTAGATAGCTCGAGGTATACATTTACTAACTTTTATTAACAAATTAATTGTGAATGCTTAGTAGAGTTTGAATATCTTAAATATTTATCTGTAGTAAAGTAGGTTCTGCAATATATTGTACTGCGCCGGATCGATGGGTGGAATAATATGCATGTTAGATGAGTTTGAATATCTTAAATATTCACCCGTAGTGAAGTAGGTTCTGTGAATACATGTACTGTAGTCGGATAGGTGGTAAACTTTTATATTGCTAAATGTTGTTGTGATTATTTTATATTATTTTAAATTGTGTTTTGTTGTTATTAATATGTTTGAATTTTTTAGAAACGTTCAATTATAGTCATTATGCTGCAAAAATTTTAGTAGAATTAGGATAATATTTGATTTTAGTTTCTCTTAAACTTGGTTGTTAGAATTTTATCGGAAGTGACTTTATCGGAAGTCAAGTGCATAATTTTTGGTATAAGGTATGCTTTCTTGGTTGTTAGGGTTTGACGCGTAAGTCTCACAAATTATATTGAATAATATTTTAGAATACCTAAGGATGAATAAAATGTCACATAAAATTAATTTAAACATACCAATAATGTATCATAAAACTTAAACTAAAGTAAAGATAATTATGTTTCTAGAACTAGAACCCTAAATTATTCTATTATCCAAGAAAACACTTGACTCATAAAACTCGAATTAAAATATTAATGGGAAATACAATGATAATTAGATCAAATAATCTAAGTCATCATCACATGTTTTAGATTATTTTTTGTTGTTATTAATAACTTTAAATTTTTGGGAATGTTAAATTATAGCCCTTAAGTTGTCAAAATTTCAGTAGTTATAGGATAAAATTATTTGATATGAGTTTCTCGTAAACTTGGTTGTTAGGATTTTTTGTTAATTTTTATTCTAGATAAATCATGGATACGTGTACCGGTTATTATATAGTTAGTAATTTTGAGTAAAATTAGTTACTAGTTAGTTACAAATTATATTTAGTATACTTAACAGAAGAATTCTATTAATTTATTTTAAGTAAAACAACAAATTAAAATATTACACATTATTATTATTCAAAATACTAATTATTATACAAAACATAATTTAAAGAATTATAAAAATGATATTAATATACTAGAAAAAAAATACAAACTCATATTATAAAATTTAAATGTACAAAAATATATTAAATTATATAAAAATTAAAATATTACACATTATTTATTATTCAATATACTAATTATTATACATAACATAACTTTAAAAAATTATAAAAAAGATACTAAAAAAATACAAACACATATTATAAAATAAAAAAGTTTAATAAAAAAAACTTATATACAAACACTTAAAGTAATGTAAATGTGTACTTATTTAACTTTTTAATTTAATTTTTATTTATACTTATTATATATAATTTATACTTAATTTAATTATATTAATAATAAAATAATAATATATATGAAAAAATAAAATTAGATTTTTAATAAAAATAAAAAAAATGTTAAAACACAAAATTTTGAAGCTGAAAAAAATTTATAGGAAACCCCTCAGAGACAGTTTTTTCATAATAATCGACGCCATATGATCTCCATAGTGTCGATTGTTTTTAATCCTTTTAGCATCACCTGGAACAACGTCAGTAGCGAGTTTTGCCAAAACTGACGCTGAAAGGCCTTAAAAACCGTCTCTAAAGTCCAATTTTATAGTAGCAATATAAAAAGAGATTAAATTAATAAATAAACTCACTCCAAAAAATTTTATTTTTAGTCACAACAAAATTTGTAACTAAAGATAAAAGAGTTGTGGCTAATTATAAAATATCATTATTGTGTTGTGGCTAAAAAGTCCATAACTAAAAGTATTAGTTACAAAAATTACAATTTGTTGTGACTAAATGTATTTTTAGTCATAATTTTTATTGTGATTAAAACTAAATTATTGACAACTTGTAACTAAATACTATGTTTTAGTCACAAGTAACTTTTTGTTGTGACTAAAAGTCACATTTAGTCCCAAAAAATTTATGTTGTGACTAAAAAGTTGTCACTAAAATTAACAGTATTTTGTAGTCACTGTCATTGCTAAACACACTTATAGAAGACACATTCCTAACAATATATAAAACAATATTTTATATATTCGTGCCTTTAAACAATTCTATGAAATTTACTTGAACAATATAAAACAAATTTTATATTGTAAAAAATTACATACCCTAGCTGCAAATGGAATTAGACAAATTAATTATTTTCTTCGACACCTTATTAAATTTTTATTTTGCTTTGATTTTATTTTTGGCCTTTATTAATACATATATCTTGAGAATGCATAAGTAACTACTTCTATTTATTGATCAAAAATAAAAGGGCATGTTAATAAAGATTAACTAAGATCTAAATAATAACGGTCTATGTCAATAATTTATTATAATAATGGTCTTTGTGACTCTGAATGAAAGTTAATGGTCTTTGTGACTCTATACTATGATTGATCTTTGTGTGATGTTTGTGTTCATGGCTACGATGATGGCGGAGAGTACTGTTGATGAAATTGTGCAATTGACTGACAAGTTAGGAATGGAGCAAGAAGAGGAATGGGAGGTGAATGAAGAACAAGTGCCTGAGTTTGGAGAGAAGTCACTGATTGGAAGAATTGTTTCGAAACAAAGTATGAGTTTGGGGCTGTTCCGAACCATTTTTACTAGGATGTGGAAATCAGTGGGGGAATGGAAAGTGAAGATTATGGATGAAAATAATGAGCATAACTACTTTGGTATATCATTTAATAGTAGAAGTGATGCTAAAAGAATACTTGAGAAGCGACCTTGGCTGTTTAATGGGGGAGTGTTGGTTTTGGAAGAATGGCCGGAGAGTGGACAGTGGCGAGATGCGAGGTTGGATAAGGTTTCTCTCTGGGTTAAGATGAGGGGTTTTCTGCTTAAAGCTTTGACTGTTAATAATGTTAAGCGATTAGGCAGTATGGCGGGGGATGTTGAAGACATCATTTGGAATAATCCTCAACAGATTTTCTTGAATGGCTATGTTCGTGTAAAGATTGGCTTTCCGATCCGGAGTGAGATTTTTGTTGGACGATACATTCCAGTGGATGGTGGTAAAAGGTGGGTGCAATTTAAATATTATAAGTTACCACTTCTATGCTTTAAGTGTGGCTATTGGGGACATGATCAAGTAGGGTGTGACAAGACAATGGTAATGGAGGTTAATTTAACAGGCGGCCAGGCTCCGAAATATGGAATATGGTTAAGAGAGGATGATCCGGTTCCCAATTGTTTTGTAGCTAATGCCCAAGCTTTGGCCCGACAACGTCAAGATTGTTTGGATGAGCTTGCTGACAGGCCAATGGCGGAGGAGGATCGACGAAAGGAGCTGAGCAGGATGGCGGAGGGGGAAGCAAGTCAGGCCACGGGTTCCACGTCCGACCGGTTTCTTCGGAGGCAGCAGTTACAGGAAGACGTGGGTATAGGAGTAAGTCGTGGGAAGGAACTTCTTGGTCAGGATGTTACTAATAAGTCAAAGAATACAATAGACTTTGTAAAGGGAATGGGCTTTGTGCATAATGGGCCAGAATCCACTAAAAGTCCACATGGCAGTAATGTTGCACAGGATGGGTTTAATTGTGTTGGGCTAAAGGATTGTGGGCCTAGTAATCAACAAAAGGTTATCTCTGAGACTAATGCACAGAAACAATGTAACGAGACGGTGACTAAAGAGACGGGGGTTCGAAGTCGTGGGATTGACCAGGATGAAGATATCTCAGCAGCTGATAATGAAGGGGAGGGACGAAAGAGGAAGTGTGGGAGGAATACTATTGCTTTTAGTCAAACAGAGGGCTGTGTGGAAGGGAAAAAGTTGGTGGCTGAGGCGATGGCGGGGAGTTTTGCTCCGGGGAATGGTGTTGAGATTTGTGGAGAGAATCAACAGAGGAAGGGAAGCAGAAAACGTGTGTCTATTAAAAATAAAGCACGAGGCAAGGCCAAGATGGGAGGAGTTCATTCGGATATGCAAATTGCGGAGTTGCCAGCGGCTCCAGTGGAGGGTATGGTCGAATTCTCAGCGGGTCTGACCGAGCCAATTGAGGGAGATAGAATTTCTGCTAATGATTATGAGGTAGGTGTTTCTAGTTCTATGGATTTACCTGCTTCTTGTGTTGAATTGAAAGCGGCGAGCCTTGAGGATCAAGGCCGCCGATCACAATGAAACTTTTAAGTTGGAATGTTCAAGGGATTGGGAACCCTTGGACATTACGTGCCTTGCAATCCCATGTGCGTGATGTTGGTCCAGATATTATTTTCTTAGCTGAAAGTAAATTAACTCGGGATCAAGCTGAGCGAGTGTGTAGTGTCTTGAATTATGGGAATATGTGGACGGTTGATAGAGTGGGGATGAGTGGTGGTTTATTATTAATGTGGAGAACTGAAATCACATTGCAAGTTTTGTCTAGTTCACCTGGGCATATTCTTGCTACTGTGGCCGGAGCTGGGTTCTCACCGTGGTATTTTACTGGGTTTTACGGTAATCCTGATGCAAGCCAAAGGAGGTTCTCGTGGCAACTTCTGCGTGATTTAAGGAAGGAAGTTTGGGGGCCGTGGTTGTGTATTGGGGATTTCAATGAAATCGTAAGTCTTTCTGAAAAAATTGGTGGCGAGATAGATTACCAGGGGTTATGGATGGCTTTAGAGAGGTCATAGATGATTGCCGGTTCATTGATTTTAGTTCTTCTAAGCATGAGCTGACTTGGTGTAATGAACATAGTAATTCTAGGGTCATGGAGAGGTTGGATAGAGGATTATGTACGGAGGAGTGGTTTACTCAATTTGAAGGGGCGGACATTTCACTTCTTGATTGGTGGGAGTCGGATCATCGGGCGTTAGTTGTTGATATGCCGGTGAGGGTGGATGGAGCTAAGTGTGGTAAATCCAAACGTAAAACTCGATTCCACTTTGAGGAAGCGTGGTGTCAAGAAGAAGAGTGTGCGGAGATTGTTGATCGAGTGTGGAAAGAAAGTAATGGAAGGGGACGGCCTGCTGCTATTTGGTGTAAAATTAACAAATGTGGCAAGGCATTTCATGGTTGGAATAAGAAAAAGAAGCGTGGATTAAATACTGAGATTGAGAGGACGAAGAAAGTTTTACATGAGCTCACTATGCAGCAACAACCGGGTGTGTGGGAGATGATTCAAAAAGAGGAGGATAAATTAAATGGGTTGCTTGAGAAGGATGAGCAATATTGGAGACAGCGAAGTCGGGCTCTTTGGTTGCAATGGGGGGATAGAAATACGAAGTATTTTCATCACAAAGCATCCTCTCGACGAAAAAAGAATGACATTAAAGGACTTCAAGATCATATGGGCATTTGGCAAGATGATAAGGTGTTGGTTTGTAAGATAGTGGAGGATTATTATGCACGGTTATTCACTAGCTCAGAGGTTAATGAGGAGGTATTTCAAGAGGTTATTGGAGTGATACAACCGAAGGTGACTTCGGCTATGAATGATGGTCTAATGGCTGATTTCACAGAGGAAGAAATTGTGGGAGCAGTGAAGGAAATGAATCCTACTAAGGCACCGGGTGCGGATGGACTTCCAGCACTTTTTTATCAGAAGTTCTGGTCGAAACTTAAGGAAGATGTTATTGCTGTATGTTTGAATGTGCTGAATTATGGGGCTGATTTGAAGTGTCTTAATGACACGGTGGTAGCATTGATCCCGAAAGTTGATAAGCCGCAAAGAATTGAGGAGTTTAGACCTATTAGTTTATGCAATGTGATCTACAAGATTGTTTCAAAATGTTTGGCTAATAGGATGCGGTCCACTCTTGGTCATGTAGTTTCAGATTCTCAAAGTGCGTTTGTCAAGGGGCGGCTTATCCATGATAATGCTATTGTGGGATATGAGAGTTTACATGTGATGAGGAAAAATCGTTTTCGGAATGGAACGAAAGTTGCTTTGAAGTTGGATATGGCGAAGGCATATGATCGGGTAGAATGGCAGTTTTTGGAGGCTATGATGGTGAAGTTGGGGTATAATACGGGTTGGGTCAGTAAGATTATGGCTTGTCTTTCATCGGTCCAGTTTTCATTCATCATAAATGGTGAAATCCAGGGGCGTGTCATTCCACAACGGGGTCTTCGACAAGGCGACCCCCTATCTTCGTTTCTTTTTCTGTTATGTGCTGAAGCTTTCTCTTCTCTTATTCAACATGCTGAACAGCGTGGGCGGGTTCATGGGGTTAAGTTTGGACGACAAGGACTGACTGTTTCGCATCTCTTTTTTGCGGACGATAGTTTGGTATTTTTAGAAGCTGCTGAAAATGAATGTAGGTGGTTCAAGGAGCTGCTGGAAAAATATTCTATTGCTTCGGGACAGCTGGTTAATTTTCAGAAATATGAAATGTGCTTTGGACGCAATGTTTCCTCTCCGGTTAAGGCTCAATTGGCTACTTTAATGGGTGTTAAAGTTGTGGATAATTATGGGAAATATCTTGGGCTACCTTCTTTTGTTGGGAGAACGAAGAAACAACACTTTGAGTTTATAAAGACTAGGGTGTGGAATAAATTGAAGGGGTGGAAAGGCTCTTTTTTTTCTGCTGCTGGGAAAGAAGTCCTTATTAAGGCCATTGTTCAAGCTATTCCCACATACACAATGAGTTGTTTTCGTCTACCTAAGAAGACGATCAATAGTATTCATAGTATGGCTGCGAGATTTTGGTGGGGCTCATCGGAAAAGGATGCGAAAATTCATTGGTGCAAATGGTCCGTTCTGTGTAAAAATAAGGAGCAAGGTGGCTTAGGATTCAGAGATTTGGGTTTATTTAATCAAGCTCTCCTTGCTAAGCAAATTTGGAGATGCATAAGGTTTCCAAATTCTTTGTGTAGTAAGGTTTTGAAAGCTAGTTACTATCCTCAGAGTGGTGTATTGGAGGCAAAAAGTGGGAATCAGGCTTCTTTTGTATGGCGAAGTTTGGTTTGGGGGAAAAAGATTATTCAGAAAGGCTATCGGTGGCGAATTGGTAATGGTGATTCAGTTCGGGTTCTAGAAGACCCTTGGCTACCTCGGCCTCTCACTTTTAAAATATATGACAAACCGCCTTTGCCAGAGCAACTCTATGTCGTTGATTTGAAGAAACCAAATGGTGCTTGGGATGCGGAGTTTATTAGAGCTGTCTTCAATCCAACAGATGCGGATCTCATTCTTCAAATGCCTACATCGGAGTGGGATATTGAGGATAAAATCTTATGGCACTATCGTAGCAATGGGGAGTACTCGGTCCGTAGTGGTTATCGAATGGCGGCTGCTTTGCAGGTAAGAGATGTACAGTCAGATACTGAATCAGCTGAGAAATGGTGGAAGTTTCTTTGGAAGCTCAAAATTCCTCCGAAGGTAAAGCATTTTGTTTGGAAGATGGCTCATTCTTGGATTCCAACTAATGCGGCTCTTGCTCACCGAAACATTCAAGTTGAGCCTTACTGTAGCCGGTGTTCTATTGGTGCATATGAGAATGTTTTTCATGCACTTTGGAGCTGTCGGGTGAACCGTGAGGTTTGGACTTCAGCTGGGTTCTATGGGAAAATTCAGAGGCTTGGAAGGGAGGATGTATTAGCCTTTCTAATGCGCATCTCAGGCACTTTTACTAAGGAAGAATTTGAATTTTTCTTGGTTCTTTCATGGAATCTGTGGTATGTTCGCAACTCCGTCAATCATGGGGGTCAAAAGCCTCAGCGAATGCTATTTTGGAATGGTGCAGTAAGTTTCTTAGTGAATTTTGTCATATTAATACACCTAAGAGAGACCGGGTCTGTAGAGAGAATGCTCGTTGGATACCACCAGCAGCGGATGTCTTCAAAGTAAATGTAGATGCTGGTGTGAAAAAGGGAGCAGGCGCAGCTAGTATTAGCTTGGTTGTGCGTGACCATGCCGGAATTGTTCAATCGGCTGCTGCGACTGTTATGTTGCAGGAAATGACTCCTCTTCAGGCCGAATTGCAGGCCATAGCAGGCGGGTTACAAGCTGGGCTACAGTGTTCTCTGCCGGCTTTTTCTGTAGAATCTGATTGCCTCCAAGCTGTGAAGTTGGTGATGCAGGAAGAAGAAGGATGCAGAGATATTGATGGAGTTGTTGCTCATATTAAAAGTCTAATGCAAAATGTAAGGGTTAGAGGGATTTCTTTTGTTTATAGGGAAGCAAATGAGGTTGCTCATGTATTAGCCAATGAAGCTTTGATTTACAAAGCTAGTGCCATTTGGGTTGGGGTTGTTCCCCCTTGTGCGAGTCACGCTGTGAAAACAGATTCGCCTAATCCATTGTATTGATTGTTGTTTGAATGAATCCTGTTTCAAAAAAAAAAAAATCTAAATAATAACAATATATATGTGTCAATTCTCAATTACTAAACGCCACATTTTGGCATTGTTATTTATAATTGAGCCTGACCACATAATTAAAGAGCCATGCATTAATCCAAGAGAGTTGGGATAATCATGAATACAAGTTATAATAATAAATATGTACGCTGAAATGTGAATAAAATATTTCATACAATTTCAGTTAAGTCCCTCAAAAACTACTGCAATAGTCTCAATCTTATATAATCCTCTCAGATAATTGACAATGCTAGATAACCTGAAAAAATAAGTCTTTTCGAAAAAAAAAAATATATATATATGAGGTTGAAATCGTGAGAAAAACCGAGAAATTTATTACTATTTTACAAATTAATATTTTATGATTAAGAAAAAAAGAAAAAAAATAATGTAAAAAGGTTTTGAGAAATTCTATAATGCACCCCTTAAAAGGGATACACCGATACATCTTTAGTATCTGAAATAATTTTTTAGTCAAATTTTTTCTCATTGTCATGTAAATTATATTTATTTAAGATATCATGCAAAATTTTAAGAAATTTGAAAAAGTTTAACACGCCGAAAATTGCGTTCAAGTAGTGTGTTGCACGCGTGACTATTTTATTTTATACGCGTGTAAAATAGACTGTCTAAATATTGTTTTCTATATTGTAAATTATTCCGAATTTTTTAAAATTTTGTAGGATATCTTACATAGCTATAACGTACATGAATATAAAAAAAAATTAGACTAAATTTTTTTTCTGAATGCCGAAACAAGTAGAGGATGCATCAATACATCCATTTTAAAGGAGTGCATTGTAGAATCAACCAAAGGTTTTTACCTATTGTTAAATGACATGAAGAAGAAGGGCGGCCTCACTTTGTACTCGAATCCTTCTCTTCTTTTTCTTTCGCCTTGACAATTATTTTTTCTTTTGCGATTACTTACCATTAAATTTGAGAATATTGTTAGATTTATCGAAATTTGAGGACATTGCAATTAGACAAATTAAATAAATAAATTAACACATACAATATATTAGAAATCAAAATATAAAAGTATATAGCAACAAATGATGCGCTTGTTTTGGGTCGACGATGAAGCGGTCCGGCTTGAGAAAAACGGGTCAGACCAATTCAATAGCTTCCCTTAATTCTTCGGCGGCGGATCTCTTTCGCTCCGGTTCACTTTCTTCTTCTTTTTGAATTTGTTTATTCTTTTTTTCCTTGATCTTGAATCATCCACGTGATGATAATGATGATGATTTATTGAGGATCAAAAATTAGTTTGGTTGCTTTTATAATACATGCAAAGGTTGATTCTTTTCTTTCTATGAAAACAAGATCAGGGTTTTATTTGGGGCTTATTTTTTTAGAATTCGTAATAAACTAAACATGAATCTAAATTGGGTATCAGCTACTACTCCACAAAGCATTGCCACATGGTGATGGTGATAATTATGGTTTTTAAATTCTTGGTCTTCTCTCTATATGCGTTATCAGATGTCTCATCCAAAAGTATCTATATTCATCAAAATCAAAACATTTGCTAATCAGTCTAGAAGAATTTTTACACGTTACCTTAGATAAAATTGGTGACAGATATCTTCTTTTCAGCACCGGAAGTAAGGTTCATTCTAGCATTCTTTTATCTTATTCTCTTTTTAATAAGATTAGAGTTAAGTTCTCTTTAGTCTTTTTGTCATTTTTTTCATCAATGAAATGGTGTAGATTTGTTCTGTTCTAATCAATGTCAAAATATATGAAGAAAATTTTTAAAGTTTTATATGGTGTTGTTTTCTTATAAGATGTACCATCAATTTTTTCTTTTGCATTTTAAATTTTGTATATTCTATTTTTATTTTTATTATTTTTCTTGTATAATCTTGTTTTGATAGTTGTAATGAAGTTTTCTTCAAAGAATTTGTTGTCCGAAAATTTCTTGTTTCTGTAAAGTTGAATTGTTATAATGGGATATATTGTAATATTTTTGTTATTGGTTTGTTTTATATTTGCGCCATTTTTATGGCTTTGGCGCCTTACAAGGCTATAGCGCCTATTATATGGCTGGCCTCTAATTATTTAGGGTAGTTTGTTTAAAATTTTCACGGTTTCTTGTATTGAAAATATAATAAAAATAATGGCACAATAAAATTACAAAATAAACAAGTTATGCACTAGGCAAATTTTACTAGTTGGAATATAGGTTATTTAAGTTAAGGTATGATGTAAAGAAAATTTTAAAAATATTTTCAAGTGAAATAAGGTTTAAGGAGGATTAAATTTAAACGATAATAGCTTTTAGCTATGGTTGATTCATATTTTTAAGAATTATTAGCAAAAAGGGAAAGTGGTAGAATTTTATATTCAGTATAATATTATTTTTTAAAATTAATCAAGTAATTTAAAGAATAATAAATACGAAGATATTGTAATAAAAGGAGGTATCTTGTCAAATGCGAATTTATTGTGTTCAGATATATTCGGTAAGTCAAATTTTATAAAATTTGGTTTGTAATCTAAGTGGTATAGGAAGGTATCATTATAAATGTTGTTATGGTAACTGAAAAGGATACAATTTTTGGAAGTTTTACAACTTGTCTTTGGAAATTAAAATAGGATTAATTATGTCATAATAGCTAAATTGGATTATTTTAAGTAATTTCAATTGATTTGATTATAATAAAGTTTTACCATAAATAAATATTTATAAAAATTGCTTTTTTGGGATAAGTACAATAAATGAATTACTAATATTTTAGAAATGGGGACATTAATAATGAATTAATATGGTTGATTTTGTCTATTTTGGGAAGGATTATGGAATTAATGGGTCATTAATGCTTAATAATCAAGGTTATTTTGTTTCATTGTATTGAATTACACTTGTTGACCGAGATTTTCGGCAACTACTAAAATATGATTATAATATTGAGCTGTAAGAAAGCGAGAGAAGGATTTTTACGTGGTTGGGGCGTTAATGAGCCTTAGTCCACGAGTCTTTGTTATTAATGGATGTATTTAATACAGATTCCACACTTGAGGGAATGTTACCCTTATAGATACAGAGAATGTTCTTGGTGAGTATTTACTCTTCTTGCTCATATGCAACCCAAGATTCTCCATCCCATTTAATGAGCTTTAAGGGGGTATTTATAGTGTTTTGGTGGGGTAATCCCTAGAATTGTTCTTACAAACGTATCTGTAAGTATCCATAAAGTTGGGTATTCCCAATGAATATACCATGAGCAATGCATGGTCAAATCCCTAGGTGCTGTAGGGTTTTTATGAGGAATGTCCTTTTTGCCTTGTGATTGATGTGACTCTTCGCAGAGTAGCCGTCGCTAGACTTAAATGATCATTACTGTGGCGCTGCTGTTTGGAGGTTGTGCCGTCAGACTTTATTGCGTGTTGCAGTCCCAACACGCTTCCTCCCATGCAGCATTAAATGCGACTTGATTGCTCAGGAGAAGCCTGACACCTCGCGGAGAGGCTTTATGTTATGCGAGCTTCCGGGAGTACCTTGCACTCCGGGTGCCTCCTCCGGGACCTATGCCCAGGGTGCTTCCGTGTGGCATACAAAGACTTAGCAAATATTTGCAGGTTATCTGATCTACGTGTCCCTGTTCGATTGGTCCACGTATATTGGGTGAAATTAGGGGCAACATTTACCCCCAAGCCTTGTTTACTTGGAAAATAAACCAAGGCTTGTTTAGGTGCCTCCGGTTGACTCCTCGGTTCCCTGGCTCAAGCTCAGAGCGCGTGGGGGCGTATTTAATGATAACATTTAATGCAGCGATTCGCTTTTTGCAGAGGTCTCTCCGGCCAACTCCTCGGTTTCCCGGTACGAGCTTGGGGCGCGTGAGGGTGCGTCTAATGATGGCATTAAATGCAGCGATTCGCTTTTTGCAGAGGTCGATTCGTTTCATGCCCATTGATTGATGCGGCGCATTAATGGTGTCAGACGGATACTCAAACGTTTCCACCGCCTTTATTTCAACTCAATCTGGCCCGTTGATCTTTGGGTATTTGAATCGTGCGTTTCCCCCACCGTTCGATAAGTAGGTGGTGACGCCTGTTCCTCATGCACTTTTGCCTATAAAAGCCACCATCTTCCCTTCATTTTGGTTACTTTCCATTCCTTGTCATTTTTGCTCGAATTTCCCAGAGAGAAAATTCTTCAAAAACAGCACGAACCTTCTGAACACTTTGCCATTTTTTTTCCAGTTTTTCCTTGCTTGCTGTTATCAGTCCTTCTCGTCTTTACTCGACTAAAATCAGGACCCCCAGTTCAACACTTCACTGTAAGTTCCTTGCATCCTTTGGTAATGACATGCTTTTACTTGCTTTGTTTGTTTTTTCTGGGTTTGCATTTTGAGATTCCTGGGCGTGCAAGTGTTCAGGTTCTTCGTGTGTTCTGTTTTCTGTTTACTGCTTTAGTTGAAGGATCGCCATTATTATGCCTCTGTTATTATCGTGCATTTTCATTGAAGAAAACCATATGTTCTTCGTTCAACGGTTGCTTAGGGCATAGAATGGGGTCTTTTTCTTTCTGTTCCCCTTACTGTGTAAAACCACCTTCTGCGATTTTACTGCACCCGACACTTGTTCAGGGAATCTTTCTTGGGTTTCCCATGTGACACGTGTCCGGAGGGGGCCTCTTTCCAGCGGTTAGGGGACCCCCATTCCCTTTTTCTTGACTTAGGGTTTGGTATGGGACCTAACTGCTGGAATTTTCTCTTTCTTTTTTGTTTTTCACAGAATAGAAAATGTCTACCTCTGGCTCGAAGTCCTCGAAGAAGAGCGGGAAACGCATGGCCACTCTGGAGGAGGTTTCCCTGGGACCCGTTGCCCAGGAGGGGTATAAGTCCCGAGCAACCGGGTGGGAAGCGGCTGAGCTTCACTCCACCTTAACCTGTCCTCATCAACTGGAGAATATTATGGACGTTGCTGGGATCAAACCTTCCACTTCGGGGACCTATCACCGGCCACCTCGCGACTCGGAGACGCCTAACCATAATTACGGCGACTTCGGAGCCTGGAGCCAGACGCACCTGATGGCCGGTGCCATGCTCCCACTTCAGGACTATTTTGTTAATTTTCTTGTTTTTGTCGGCCTTGCGCCATACCAACTCATTCCTCAAGCTTATCGCCTGCTTTCAGGCTTATTTATTTTTTATGCCGCTCGCGGATGGGGATCTCCCCGCCCGGCGGAAATTTTGTATTTTTATGAACTTGTATCCGTCCCCAAGAAAGGGGACAAACTTAAGGACGGTTTCTATGGGTTCCGGATCCATCCCGCTAACGAAGGGGTGGTTCCGTATAATAGGCAGACTCACGTCAAGGAGTATCGCCATCGCTTTTTCTTTTCTTCCGGGTTCAGGGCAGTGGATCACCCGGAGCTTCTTACTGAGTGGGTGAGGATCCCACCCTATCAGCGGACGGTCCCTACACAGACCTTCCTCCGGAGGGCCCAAGCCTTTGCCTCCTACGACCGCGCCGATCTCGATGTAGGGGGTTCGGTCACCACGGAAAACTGCAGGAAGGCCAAACTTATCCTTCCGCATCAATCCGTGGAGGACTCTAACCTCTCACGGGTCATCTGTCCCAATGTAAGGGCGCCGGTCGCGGAGAAGACCTTCCGGGACGAGATTAGCACCACGGCAGAGAAAAAATACCAAGACTATCTCTACCGGAAGGCCCAGGAGAAGGCATACTCTCAGGCCCAGGCGGCCTCTGGGAGGGGACTTCGCGTGGGGAGCCCGGTGGTGCGAAGGAGCCAGGCGATTGCCGGGAAGTCCGAGGCTAAATTTTTTGACAAGATTCTTCAAGAAGAGATTGGGGATCGTCCTGCCGGGAGGCCCCTCCGCATTGAGGATCCTTCGGAGAGAAAAACCCCTAGGCCACAGCCTTCGGTCCCAGAGCCAAATTCAGGGGCTCCTGGTGCTAGCACCTCCGGTGCCGGCGGTAAGTCTCCTTTGATAATTCGTTATGTTCCTTCCGTTGGCGAATACGCCAGTCATAGTCATGTAGGTTCGACGAGCGTCTTCATAGGTTTAGGATGCCATCGACCCGGTGGGGGGATCATTTGAAGGAATTTTACTTTTCAAACTTAGGAGATTTTCTAGGTCGGTCCCGGATGGGCTGTGGCCCTCCGGAACCTATTCCCTTAGGTCCTTCAGCTTACATTACGTCCAGCTGGTTCCGGCCTTCGGACAGCTACCTCGGAGATGATGCTGCCAGCATTAAAGTTCAGGACTTTGCTAGGGCCGAATTAGGAAGTCCGGGTAGGAGTAGCTTATTTGCTGTATCTTGTATAAGTGGTTTCCCACGGATATCTAACACTTGCTTATTTTTGCGAAACAGGTGTCTCCATGGATGCCATCTTGGAACAGCTTGCCGGAGTTCACACTCCCGTGGCTCCTCCGGCCTTTACCTCTTCCCCCATAGCCCCTTCCCTGAAGGTCTCTTCTAGCGCTCCCCCTGACACTATTGATTTAGTGGACGACGAGGAGGTGCTTCCAGGAGAAGGCCAAGGAAAGCAGTGGGGCTTCTCTGAGGAGGTCGTCGAGGGTGCGGGAGAGCTCCGAGCCCTTCCGGAGGAGGCTGAAGAAGGCGAAGAGGATCCTGAGGTGGCTCTGATTCGTAAGCGCAAGGGCAAGATGATTGCCCAGGACGAGCCCAAGAAGCCTCGGAGAGCCGACACTCCCGCCCATGGTCTCGACGGCGGGGTTTCTCCCATGGAAGAAAATCCTGCTCCTCCCAACATCGTGCTAACTCCAGTCCCGGGGGATGAGGTGAGGCAAGAGCTTCGGATAGCCAAGCATAACTATGCCATGGACGAGTATTCCCGGGGGTATGCCGAGGTGGAAGCCCTTAGGAGGGTTTTGCGGGTTGAGGTAGAGGCGAGTATCAACAACCCGGAGTACCAGGATCCGTGGGACCTTAACTTGGACCCCCTATCGGACTGGTTCCGTCGCTTCCTTGGGCCCACCTTGGCTCCCTTTGCCGCGGAGATGACCGGCGAGTTCGCTTCTCAGCTTACCCGATGCGCGCCTAAGCGGTTCGCCACTTGTGCCTCCCTGAACTCCATCTTCCAGGTCCAGGACCTTAGCCATTCCCTCATCGTGGTAAGTACTTCGCAATTTTGCTTTTCCCTTTATTTTTCTTCTTGGGAATTTTTTCTTACACTTGTGTTATTGTTCAGCTTGCTGCTGAGGCTGGCCGCCTCTCCGAGAACATCATAAACCACAGCTTCGTTCTGTCCGACTTTGGGGACATGAACGACGTCAGGAAGGTCCTTCAGGACCTTACTGCGGAGAGGCAGATCTACCAGGAGGCTGCTGAGCGCCAGGAGGCGGCTGCCAAGGCCAAAGAGGAGGAAGCCAAACGGAGGGAGGCTCAGGCGGAAGCCATGATCCGGGATGAGGCCCAGCGGAGGGACAGGTTGGAGGCCCAACACCAGGAGGAGCTGAGGGCACAAAGCGAGGCTGCTGATAAGGCCAGGCGGGAACTCCGGGAGGCCAGGGAGGCTTTGGACGAGATGGTTGCCAAGGTGAGATCCTTAGAGGAAACTCACCAGGTGAACATAGAGTCCAAGGCCGCTCTAGCTGCGGAGCTGAAGGAGCTCAGGGACTTCAAGGAGCAATCCATCAAGAAGGCAAAAAGAGCCGAGCTCCTTTCTCCTGTTTCCTGCGCCCGGTGTCCGAAGCGCTTCGATGATGGGGTCTACATGGCTTGGTCCACCAACGACCAAAATATCAAGCTTACTTTTTATCCCAAACCCGAGGAAATGATTGCCAAATTCTGGGAAAAGAAGAAGAAGCTTGATGCCATGGTAGAGGCACGTATCGGACCTCGCCTTCCTCCGCGCATTGACTGAGCTGCTGTATGATTGACCCAGTATAACCAAGATTCCATCCGCTTCTTTTATTATTCTCTCTTTTTTTTTTTTGTACATATTTGCTGCTGCCTTGGAACAATATATATATAGGTAACAGTTTTTATTTGAAGGGGAGACAATATTTTTTAAGGCCTATCCCCGGGCCATTTATATGTATATGACCTGCCCTTTGGGTAAGGATATTTTATATGTGATCTTTTCTTTTGTCACATACTTATGCTTTTTAACCTGTCCTTTGGATCAGGGTTTTTATACTTATGCTTTTTATTTTTGCGCATACTTTTTGACCTGCCCTTTGGGCGAGGATATTTTACTTAGTTTGTTTTTCTATCTGTCCGTGCGGTATACCCTAGTACCCCCCTGAGTGGCATAGAAACTTTATTTTTAAGGCACTCAGTTTTATTTAACATGTAGATGAGGTATACATTTGGACGGTACAAACCCTTTGAACAAAGTCTAAGTTTTATTTCGCTACTGGTAATATCTTCTGAGGTGATTGGCATTCCAGGCTCTTGGCACGGTGGTTCCGTCCATTCTTTTTAGTTTGTAAGTGCCGGAACTGATCTCGTCCTCGATCTCATATGGTCCTTCCCAATTTGGCCCAAGTACCCCCACTCCGGGTTCCTGGGTGGCTGGGAAAACCCTTCTTGGGACCATATCCCCAATAGCGAATTTTCTGTTTTTAACCTTAGAGTTAAAATACTTGGTCACCTTCTTTTGATAAGCAGCCATCCGTATTTGAGACTCATCCCGGAGTTCTTCGACTTGATCCAAAGCTTCTTGAAGCAGTGCCTGATTCGTGGCAGGATCGTAAGTCGTCCTCCTATGGGATGGGAATAATGTTTCTACCGCGACCATTGCTTCACAACCGTACGCCATTGAAAAAGGCGAGTGACCGGTCGTGGTTCTGGGGGTCGTCCGGTAGGCCCATAATACCCTTGGCAATTCTTCGTGCCGCTTGTTTTTGCAGCTGCCAGCCTTCTTCTTCAAGGTGACCTTTAGGATTTTATTGACCGCTTCCGCCTGGCCGTTTGTTTGAGGCCTGGCTACCGCGGAGAAGCTCTTCACTACTCCGTGTTGGTTGCAGAAGTCAGTAAATTCCTCGCAATCAAATTGCTTTCCATTGTCGGAGACTATTTTGTGAGGCAAGCCGTATCGACACACTATGTTTTTGATAACAAAGTCCAATGCCTTCTTGGAAGTTATTGTCTTCATAGGCTCAGCCTCTGTCCATTTGGTGAAGTAGTCTACTGCTACTATTGCATACTTTACCCCTCCTTTTCCTGTTGGTAGAGACCCGATGAGATCTATTCCCCAGACCGCGAAGGGCCAGGGACTGGTCATCAGGGTGATCTCATTTGGAGGGGCTCTCGGTATGTTAGCGTACCTTTGGCACGAGTCACACTTTTGGACATAGTCTATACAATCTTTTTTCATTGTTGGCCAGATGTACCCTTGCCTCAATATTTTCTTTGAGAGGCTGGGTCCTCCCGTATGATCTCCAAAGAACCCTTCGTGGACCTCTAGCATGATTTGTCTAGCTTCAGGGTCCTATACACACCTTAAATAAGGCATGCTGAGTCCTCTCCGGTAGAGAATTTGGTCCATCATTACATAACGATGAGCCTGATACTGAATCTTTCGAGACAATGCCCTCTCTTGGGGCAACTCACCTGTTGTTATGTATTTTATGATGGGGACCATCCAGCTGGGTTCTTGCCCAACCGTTAGTGTGGTCTGTTTTATTTTGATGCTTGGTTCTGCCAAGCGTTCCACTGGTACTAACCCCAGCTCTTCGATTTCGCTGTCCGAGGCTAACTTAGCCAGACAGTCCGCGTGAGCGTTCTTTTCTCGGGGGATTCTTTCTATTTTGTAGTCCGCGAACTCGTGGAGCAGCTCTCGGACTATTGTTACGTACGCGGCCATCCGCTCGCCGCGGGTTTGGTATTCTCCGGATACCTGGTTTACGACCAGTTGGGAGTCACTGTAGACTTCCACTCTTTTGGCTCCTACAGCTTTCGCCAACTTCAGCCCTGCTATCAGGGCTTCATATTCGGCCTCATTGTTTGAAGCTGTGAAGTCAAATCGGAGGGCCGCCTGGAGTCGCAGTCCAGTTGGTGATATCATAGCCACTCCGGCTCCTGAACCGTTCTCATTAGAAGCTCCGTCTACAAATACCCTCCAGGTGGGGATTGGTGGTACCGGTGTATTTGCTATTGCCTCGGCTTCGTTGCATTCAGTAATGAAGTCTGCCAAGGCTTGGCCTTTTATAGAAATCTGGGGGACGTAGTGCAAGTCGAATTGACTTAGCTCCATCGCCCACTTGAGGAGTCTTCCGGACGCTTCAGGCTTTTGGAGAACTTGCCGGAGCGGATGGTTGGTCAGAATCTTGATCGGATGGGCTTGGAAGTATGGCCTTAACTTCCTTGACGCCATCAGGAGGCAAAATACTAGTTTTTCAATGACCGGGTACCTTGTCTCGGCTCCTATCATGCGCTTACTGACATAGTACACGGGGTGCTGAGTTTTCTCTTCCTCCCGGACCAGGGCAGCGCTAACCGCGTGCTCGGAGACGGCCAAGTAAAGAAACAAATCTTCTCCAAGGACGGGCTTTGATAGGATAGGAGGCTTGGCCATGTGATCTTTTAGCCTTTTGAATGCCTCCTCGCATTCGTCCGATCATTCGAACTTTTGGCATTTCTTTAGTACGTTGAAGAAGGGTATGCACTTGTCCGTGGACCGTGAGATAAAACGGCTCAATGCAGCTACCTTTCCGGTCAAGCTCTACACGTCTTTATGCTTCTTGGGGGATGGCATATCCAGGAGAGCCTGGATTTTTTCCGGGTTTGCTTCAATCCCCCTTTGGCTGACTATGAAGCCCAGGAACTTTCCTGATTTGACCCCGAAGGTGCACTTCTTTGGGTTGAGTTTCATACCGTATCTCCGGACAACTTCAAAGCATTCTTCTAAGTCGCTTGCATGGCTGTTGCATGCTTTGGATTTGACGAGCATGTCGTCCACGTACACCTCCATGTTTCGTCCCAAGAGGCCTTTAAACATCCGGTTAACCATTCTTTGATAGGTAGCTCCGGCGTTTTTCAGTCCGAAAGGCATGACTAGGTAGCAGTATACCCCATTATCGGTCCTGAAGCTAGTGCACTCCTGGTCTGCCGTATGCATTTTTATTTGATTGTACCCAGCATAAGCATCCATGAAAGATAACAGTTTAAATCCGGAAGTGGCGTCTACCATTTGGTCGATCCTGGGCAGCGGGAAGCAGTCCTTTGGACAAGCTTTGTTTAGATCAGTGAAGTCTATACAAACTCGCCAAGTCCCGTTCGGCTTGGGCACCAGGACCGGATTGGCCAGCCACTCCGGATAGTACACGTCGCGGATCATGCCGTTGGTCAAAAGTTTATCCACCTCTTTCTCTAGAGCCTCGGCTTTCACCGAGTCGAGCGGGCGTCTCTTTTGCTGTACAGGAGGCATGTCCGGGTTGACATTGAGTACATGGGTGATGACATGAGGGCTTATGCCAGTCACGTCTTCTTGGCGCCACGCAAAGATGTCGATGGCGCCCTTCAGTGTTTTTATTATTTTGTCCTTTTCCTCCGGGTCCATGTTCTTCCCTAACCGGAGTACTTTGGTGGAGTCGACGTCGCACACTGGTATTTCTTCGACGTCCTCCATTGGTTCCACGACCCTTTCGGATCCCACACGAGGATCCAACTCATCCTCTTCAGCCATCTCTGGCTCAGCGGACTCCCGGACCATAAGTACGGGTAGGTGGGTGGCAACATTATAACATTGCCTTGCTTCCCCCTGATTCCCCCTCACAGTTCCGACTCCGGCCTCCTGGGTAGGGAATTTGAGGCACAGATGTCGGATCGAAGTGATTGCACCAAAGTCCACTAGGGCCGGTCGGCCGAGGATCGCGTTGTAGGCTGTCGGACAGTCCACCACCACGAAGGTGCAATATTTAAATGTGCTTTGGGGAGTATCCGGGCACAGAGTAACCGGGAGCCTTACTTTTCCCATTGGGACAAGCGTCGTCCCGTTAAACCTGTGAGCTGGGACCCACTAGGCGAGAGGTCACGGTCGGTCAAGCCTATCGCGGTGAAGGCTTCTTTGAAGAGCAAGTTCACGGAACTCCCATTGTCAATCAAGACTCTGGCCACCACCTTATTCGCGATGGGGGTCTCTATGACCAACGAGTCGTGATGAGGGAAGCGCACCGTCTTGGCGTCTTCTTCCATGAACGTGATGGGTTGGTCCATCAGCCGAGGCCTTTGAGCTGGGAGTTGAGTAACTTCCCATATCTCATTGTGTCTTGCGGCCTCGGCATATCGCTTTCGCTCCTTGCGAGTGTTCCCTCCGATATGGGGACCTCCGGAGATCATGGCTACCCGCCCGTTAGGCCGGGGCGGTAGCCCGGGAATATGCTGGGCGTCACCTGCGGGAGCAGCTGGAGCCAATACTCCTGCTGTACCCCCTGGTGCTCCCGGAGGCATACCCCCAGCCACCTGACCCAGATTAAGGTGGGGCAGCCTATTCTTGATCCACTCATAGAGGTGGCCCAATCGGATTAGATTTTCGATCTCGTCCTTAAGATTCTTACATTCATTGGTGCTATGACCAATGTCGTTGTGGTACTCGCATCTTTTGCTCGGATCTCTCCGGGAGCTGTCTTTGTACAACGACTGTGGTCTCCGGTAGTGCGTATTCTGCCTAGTGGCGAAGTACACACGTTCCTGGGAGTCCGATAGCTCCGTGTACTCAGTATATTGGGGGGTGTACCCCTTTTTCTGGCGCTTCTCTCCCGTTCGGGTGCTGCCTTTGGAGGACCTTTTACTCCTCGATCCCTGGGTAGGGCCTGTTAAGCTAGCAGTCGGGGCGGCCTGTGAAGGAGCTTGCCCATTCACCCCGGACGGGTTGCCAAAATGAGAAGATGCTGGCGCCAAAGCTTGGCCTTGGCTATACCCGGGGGTAGCAGAGAACTGTATGCCACTCACCTGTGGAGTTGCAGTCGGGGCAGTACCCGAGGGTGATACTCCGGGCATGTACCCTGCTATCCCGGTGGGATAATAGCCTCCATAGGCCACGATTTGGGCTTCTTCGAGGTTGATATATTTTTGGACTCTTTTCTGGAAGTCCTGGAGGCTAGCAGCCCCTTCTTGTTGCAACTCATTCCAGAAGGGAGTCCCAGTACGGATTCCTGCTTGGAGAAGTGCAAGCTGTTGTCCGTCATCAACCTTCTTGGTCTTCGAGGCTTCCTCTCGGAACCTCTTGATGTAATTCTTCAAGGTCTCAGTGGGCAGTTGCTTGATATTAGTCAAGGCACTGACTTGCAAGTTGACCTTTCTTGCGGCGACAAACTGTCTTTGGAAGTTGGTCTGGAGCTTGTTCCGACAGCCCACGGATCCTGGTTCCAGCTTTTTGAACCATTCCTCCGCGGACCCACTCAGAGTAAGTGGGAAGCACAGACATTTGGCGTCATTGCTGACCCTCATGACCGTCATGACACGGTTGAACCGTGACAGGTAGTCGCTGGGATCGGAGTTCGCGGTATATGCCGCCATCTCGGGCATCTTGAAGTTTTTAGGGAGCTCCGCCTCCAGGATGTGCTTGGCACACGGCTCCCGATCCTCGCTGTCTGAATCGGAGTCGTCTCCCTTCTGCCTCCGGGAGACTCGAGCAATGTCTTTTCGGAGTATGGCGAGTTCCGCCATAATTCCCTCATTTAACGTACCCGAGGAAACCGCGGGCCCGTATCTTTTTTGGTCAAGGCGATTCCGGAGGTCACCTTGATTCCCTATTGATTTGATTTCTCAGATCAATGGGAGGACATCTCTGTCCTCTTCTCCCTCTACCCCCTGGTTCCTGGTGCACAGAAACGCTTTTTCGGTCCCCTCGATCCTGAGGGCCAAGACTCCCTTTTTGGGGCTTGCCCCTCTGCGGACCTTTCCCTTTAGGGAAATCTGAGCGGACCTTTCGTGGATCCTGCACCTTTTTCTTTCGCCCAGGGGTAGAAGTAGGGTTTTTTGTCTGATTTCCCTCAGCAGGATATCTTATAGGGCTCGGTTCCCTAGATTTCTGCTGCTGGGAATTAGGCGAAGATGTCGCTGGCTCCCTGTTGAGTCCAGCGGTCATTGCCTTGGGGTGCACGTGAATGCCAGCTGCTTCCATGGCTTTCTGCATGCCTAGCATCACTTCCTGCATTTTCTGGTTTTGCGCTTTCTGAGCTTCGATCTCGGCTTCGTGATCGATAGCTTTTTGTCTGAGAAGCACCAGCTCTGAGTAACTTCCTTCGTCATAGGCATACTCGTCGAGGTTTCCCTCGTAGTCCTCATCGGGGACTATTTCTTCTTCCTCGGACTCCTCTGCTGCTCTTGAGGCTACATCTTCCTCGTTTGGGTCTTGAGCATCTTCTAGAGGGCGAGGCTGACGTGTACTTCTTGTCTCCACCATATTTGTGAAGTCAAATGCTTGTTGTGTAGCAGCTTTCTTCAGCTCTCAATGAAAGCACCAAAATGTTGACCGAGATTTTCGGCAACTACTAAAATATAATTATAATATTGAGCTGTAAGAAAGCGAGAGAAGGATTTTTACGTGGTTGGGGCGTTAATGAGCCTTAGTCCACGAGTCTTTGTTATTAATGGATGTATTTAATACAGATTCCACACTTGAGGGAATGTTACCCTTATAAATACAGAGAATGTTCTTGGTGAGTATTTACTCTTCTTGCTCATATGCAACCCAAGATTCTCCATCCCATTTAATGAGCTTTGAGGGGGTATTTATAGTGTTTTGGTGGGGTAATCCCTAGAATTGTTCTTACAAACGTATCTGTAAGTATCCATAAAGTTGGGTATTCCCAATGAATATACCATGAGCAATGCATGGTCAAATCCCTAGGTGCTGTAGGGTTTTTATGAGGAATGTCCTTTTTGCCTTGTGATTGATGAGACTCTTCGCAGAGTAGCCGTCGCTAGACTTAAATGATCATTACTGTGGCGCTGCTGTTTGGAGGTTGTGCCGTCAGACTTTATTGCGTGTTGCAGTCCCAACATGCTTCCTCCCATGCAGCATTAAATGCGACTTGATTGCTCAGGAGAAGCCTGACACCTCGCGGAGAGGCTTTATGTTATGCGAGCTTCCGGGAGTACCTTGCACTCCGGGTGCCTCCTCCGGGACCTATGCCCAGGGTGCTTCCGTGTGGCATACAAAGACTTAGCAAATATTTGCAGGTTATCTGATCTACGTGTCCCTGTTCGATTGGTCCACGTATATTGGGTGAAATTAGGGGCAACAACACTAATAATTGGTAATCAAGGTTATTGAAGTACATTATTCGTTGCTTACTTTATTTTTGCGATAATTTTCAAAGTAAACTTGTGATATCCTATGGATTGGAGCATTGCAGGATTTTGTTATTACTAGATTACATATAAAATTTTTTAGGTTTAAGGGTCTTAGTAAGGGATAGTAATCCTAAGATGATGATGAAGTAAAATACAAGAGTTAAGTTGCTACTAGCCAAAGGGTCTCCCTTTGGCTAGTTATAGTATTTTATATGGGGATCTAGTTTTTTAATTTTTGAGTTTTGAGTGTTTTGATTGGATTGATTATTTTTAATAAAAATTTTCGGTTTTTTGATTTGTTTTCAGTTTATTCATATTCGTTAGCTTTGGTGACGGCTATCAACAATGGGGAGATGTATTTCAACAAGTTAGGAGCGTTGTTTGAAGATGTTATAGCTTTATTGTCTATATTTCCGGGGGCAGTTTTGTCCCATGTGGCTCGCTCTGAGAATTTAGCGGCTCATGGCTTGGCAAAGCATGCTCTGCGGTTAGACGATGAGCTATCCTGGTTCGAGGAGGTTCCAGCGCCGGTGGCGGACGTGGGCGCCGTAAATTCATGAGTGATTCTAATCACTTTGTCAAAAAATAAATAAATAAATAACACATTATATTCTTTTACCAGATTTTTTTAATTATGGTATGTTTGCAGGATTCGGATTAATAAGTATGGTAATCACTCATTTTCATTTGTTTACTTTATTTAATGGTAGAAATACTCAAGAAAAGAATAGGAGAAGTTTTCCTCCCAATTTTTTCAAGTATGGACTATTACGGGTAATGCTATATTTTTTAGTTTATTTATTTATTTTTTATTATTAAAAATAAGCCATCAAATATTATATACCCCAATATATATATATTATATACCTTAAACTCTAACCAAACCACTTTTCTATTCTCTTTCGTTTCTTTTTCTACAGCAGCAGCATTATATCACTCTACAGCAGCCGCATAGGAACAGCTATCAAGGTGAGTTTTTCTCTTTCATTTCATTATTTTGTCTAATGATACAAAAGTGATGTATATAATTTTTGAGAGGAGTGCTAAGAACACTCTCTATCACACCCTCTTTTGCACTCTCTATCTAATTTGATGGCAAATGTCATCTTTTAAACAATGTTTAGTTTTACTTAATAATTAGTCATACTTTTGTACTTTTATTACAATAATACCATTCTAACTAACTTACTCAAATAACTTCTATTTATTGAAGAGAAAAAAATATTTAGAAAAAAGGCCATAATAAAAAAATAAATAAATAAGCTAAGTTTTAAAATGTTACATTTATTTAGAAAATGAGAAATTTTATTTACACTCCAAAAACTTCTAAAGACAGACACTTCATTTTAATAATTTTTATGTTATATAAAATTTATATATTTGATGAAGCTAAGTCTTTTTTTTTAAAAAAAAAACTTTTTTCTTCTAATTCATATTCTTAAAATATATATCTATCAAATAAAAATAAATTTTATTTTAAATATTATGACCAAAAAATTTAAAATAAAAAATTATATAAAATTTTATCAGCAAAAAAAAATATATATACATTGTTTAAAAAAATTATGAAAATAAAATTAAAATAAATATTAAAATTAATACAAAATAATGTAAGGAAAAAAATTAAAAAAAAATATTAAGAATAATTTTTAAAATTATTTTACACTTCATTTTCTTAAATAGTGGGGTGTACTTATCATATTGTAGGGTGCAAATAGAACTCTGCTTGAAAAATTTAGTGATAATATTATATTCAATACTCTAAATTATACAACTTTACTAGACGTACGTCTTCCACAAAATATTAGAAAACAAATTATTCGTCTTAAAAAACCAATTACAAAAAATTAATGCATATATATTAATAAGGGGAATTACCCCAAATACGAACAATTTTTTCTTAATTTTTTTTCAAATTTACGATTGGGATTTGTAAAGTAGTTTTTCTGGTGGTTTTTATGTGGGTTGCTATACGATTTTTTGTTTCGATTTAGGTTGCTCTGCTAGTTGCAATAGGGGTTTATATGTAAATTCCGTAAAAATGTAAAAAAAAAAATATTTTGAAGTGCAAAAATGAAAAAATCCCTAATAATAATATATCTTTTTTGTTTTCCTTCCTCTTCATTTTTTTTAATTTTAATTTTTTATATTTGGTTTATTTTCATTTTTTTATACACATATTAAATTATAAATTAATAACTATACATGTCACGAATTTGAAAAAATTATAAACACCAGTATTTCTTTTCTTATGTACTGCTATTGATAGATGACATAGATATATTTTCAAAAAAAATAAAAATAAAAAATAGGTTATATGTAAATATATTCACATTAATGTTATATATAAAGATATATTATATATTGCACTAAAAACAATCAACAATAATATAATTTTATATACATATTGCAATACTAATTATATATTTATATAGATAGTATACTCATGTGAGATGTGGCATAAGGTGTTTAATTTTTTTTGAAAAGGCTCTTTTTTATTAATTAAGAGGAATTAACAAACTATATGTAACAATACAAAACTTATATATGTGTATTGTGTTTATTTATTTATTTCTTCTTATTATGACTTGCTTTCTTTAAAATATTTAATTTACAATAAGTTAAAAATTATTTGAATAAATTAGTGGGAATGACATAGTTGTAATAAAAGGATAATATTATGTCTAGTTATTAAGTAAAATTTAACTTTATTAAAAAGATGACATTTGTCATATTATGTAATACTTCACTTTATTTTGTGGTGTGTGATTCCTCTATGTATTTTCAACCATTAATTATTTTTGAAAAAGCAAAAAGTTAGATCTAATGGTTGAGAATGTTTCAAGGGTAAGACTTTTGTATAAGATAGGCAACCTATTGAAAATTTTGGAGAATATGTACTTTTTTTATTAAAATATTGAATAGTATTAATATTTGTCATTTTTAAGCATGGATTAATTGTTTGGACACAAATTTGTTCTTATTTGAATTTATATCTTCCTTTCTCATATATAATTTTACATAATAGTGGATACTTAATAATTTGGTGATATTATTAAATAAAAAATTGCGGTTTTTTTTAGCAAAATAAACATAAATTAATATTAAAATAAATGTAATTAACTTTAATTAACCTTAACATTTTATTAAAAAAAACATAAACTTTAATTTTATTTGTTTGTTGAATATTTAACTTTAATTTTGTAATGTGTTTGTTTTGTCTCACTTTGCTCATATTTGAGTAATTCATTGAATTTGTACTACAATCATAATTACTAGGGTAAATACTATTTTGGACCTTATGTTTTACAAAAGTTACCAACTGGACCCTCTGTTTTGTTAAATGACAAAATGGACTCTGTATTTTCTAAAATGGTACAAATAGGACCCTGAGCTTAATTTTTGACAATTTTTTTTTAATATAACTAACTTGAAAATATAAACAGATACAGAAAATGTAAACAGTTTTGTCATAACACTTTTACATCGGATTATTATTAAATTTTCTTTTGATAAAAAATCAGTTCAGGGTCCTATTTTTACTATTTAGAAAATACAAGGTCCATTTTGTCATTTAACAAAACAGAGGGTCCAATCGGTAACTTTTGCAAAACACAGGGTCCAAAATAGTATTTACCCTAATTACTAAGCCCTAATCTTGTGATAGAATTTTGGCTTACGAACAGCTGATTTCCTGCTTCATGACCATAACTTGAAGTCCTACAGTCTTCTCGGCAAAGATCAATGCACTATGGCTATAAGGATCCCAAGTACCCTACATGGCAGCAAGTTCCAATGCTCGAGGATGAAGAGGACCGCGACTACATCGCTTGCATCTATTATTTAAATAATGTAACCACTCGGGAAGTCGCCGTGGTTGAAGAAGGGGCTCCCCGAGGTAATACTTCTTGCTTTTATGGATGGTCTCCTTGTTGGAAATATTTTATCAGGATCTAAATTTACTAACATGCATGTTGATTAACACTCTAAATATGAATTCTCTAAAACAATGGAATTAAACTTATTTAAAGTTAAGAAAACCTTACATTGGTTGCAGCAAAATAATATGTCTCCTTCCACTCAGATCTCTAACCCTTGTTCCTTTCTGTCGTAGAGTATTATCAAGATCTGAGCTCAATTCTCCTTCAAGTGTTGGATTCTTCATAGTCTTACACACTATGATTGAGTACTTGAATTGCTATGGGTGGGCATGTACTCTTTCACTATAATGCTCGAAAATAAAGAAGAAGGAGAGAGAGGGAGATTCGAATTCTATAAAAGGAGACTCTCAAGTCTCTAGTTGTCTCACAAAGTTAAAAATTTAGAATAATAGGTTGGATGAGAATGAGAGTCATTTTATTCCTTATATAGGATTTCTCCTAGGGTTAGATTTAATTATATGGCATTAAAAAATGATAAAAATTGGCCAAAAATTCTCCCAAAGTGGTCGACCATATAATGGGCCCCACTAGTGAGAATTTTGCCATTTTGTTCAATAATTTATCTTTTCTTTCACAAATACCATATTTTCTAATTTTAATTTTTTAAATGTCAAAACTATTTATTTAATAATTAAAATTAATTATCAAATAAAATTTCTATTTAACTTATTTATTAATTAGACTTAATAAGTCTTTTAATTAATAAATCATGGAGAGGCCTCGCGAATCCAGAATAAATTAAGACCAAAGGATACACGGAGATTTACCTAGCCACAGCATGCCATCCTAGGCATGGAAGGCTTACCCCTACTCCGAGTTTTGGAGTGCCCATGATCGAATTTGGCCTAAAGTGATACCCAGAAGGTTACTCGAAAGGCCTATCACGGACGTTGATCGCCCAAAAGAGATGCGGACATCTACCTTGAGGATATACCCGGAACGCCGAGCGACGGTTATGCTTTTTCTGACACGGTCAGATCTTGTTCCCTGTGTCAAACCATGGTAGTGCGCACACCCCTACACCTTTTTTAGACGGTTATTCCAGGACTTTATTTTTCAAGGTTAAACCTTTTGGCAACACGTGTCCTGTACGAATGGTGGTCCTCTATTGTCCAACTGCTTTAATGCACGAGCACAATACCTTTTAAGGAACCCAATAGTCAGCTCTTTGCATATATTGGTTACTTATATTTAGTGAGTTACTTACAGTGTCCATTGATATAATCAATACCAGTAGTTTACCCTCCTTGTATTGGTTCATAATTGGAATTGGTCAAATTACTATTTCACCCTTCTAATTACCTCTTTATCATTTAGTACCATTAACTGACTAGTAAAATCTACTTTACGACCTAAATTTGTGCATAGCTTTTCAGTCCCAGAATTAACACTTAAAGGGAACAAATCAAATTCCTAGCCATCTACATTATTAGACTCCCAAAATAAAAGTTATGAATCTTGTCTCTGAAGGATTTTAGCAAGTGAATCAAAAAATCTAATAACATGAACAAGAGTTCATGATTTCTGAGAATTTAGGCTAATTTAAGCTGGTCCTTATAGTAAAGGCAGGCTAATTGCATGTTGGTCCTCTTATACATAATCTTTCTTATATACAATACTTTTATCGAGATCCAAACTACATCAACAATCTAAATCAAAATTTCTCGCACCGAGTGACGTGCATCAGTAAAACGTATTAGCAACTGTTTATTATAGTTCCTGACCATTTTATTCACAACGTATTATCTTAGTTCTCTTGTACCGTTACAATGTATGAATATGAATTTCAATCTTTTTTTCAAATCTTGTTTATTGCTTTCATTTTTCAATTTTTGTTATTTCTTTGTTAGTTTAAAATCTAATTTTTGATTGCCAAATAAAAATAAGAATTTAATTAATTGGTACTTAGCTACAAATCTCGTGGAAACAATCACACTTTATTTGAGTTATTTGTAAAAATAATACGTGCACTTGCGTGTTATATCAATATTTTTCATATTGTTAGACAAATATTTAGGATATTTATAAATTTTCTTAAATTTCTGTTGATATTGAAAATACCTCTGATATATCCATGAAGTTCTAGTACCAATATTTCCATATATTTTTTTCATTGCTTAATATTTTTTATTTATAAAATATTGATATCTGGGAACAATTTTAAGCTATATATTGATATTGGCTTAATATTATTTTGAAGATATATTTTTATTGCTAATATTTATGTATTAAAAATTTTATAAAAAAAAAATTAGTAAGAAAAAGAATAATTACTTAAAACACAAGAGCAATTACGAACTACAAATATGGTTTCAAACTAAACCAATTTGTTTTTAAGTTGATTTAGCTTTATTTGAGCATTTAATTGGTCTGGTTTAATTTTGAGATTTTTTTAAATAGAATACTAGGTTCGAGAAAAATAAATATCCAACTAAACTAATTTGTGAACAAATCCAATTATCAATTAAAAATTAAATTTTTTAGTCTCTTCAATTATGAGATATATATTGTTGCTTCAATATATCTGTAATATTAGATATAATTTTGTTTTAATATGAGATATGATTTTGTCCCGTGATGTACTTTCACGGAATGTATTCCGTGGTACATTAAATGGGTCTCAAGGTACATTAAATGAGTGTCAGGGTACGTTTCTACTTTTTAACCCTAATTACCCCTAGATCAATCTCAGCTGTCAGATCAAATAACTCCCTCATCTGACGGCTGTCGTACATCACGAATTACAATCCGTGAAAGTACAATAATAGGACAAAATCATATATATCCCAGCAAAATATATTTATTTATATATATATTTGCAATAGAAATTTTGGAGTAATCACTCTAGTTTGATTCAATATTCTGGAACTCACACAATTCAATAATACAAATTTCTTCTTTCAAGATACATTTCTCCTTGTTATCCATACAATTCTCCAAACAATAGAAAAAACGAAATTGGCAATTTTATCCCTCAAAATTAAATGTCATTTAAAAACAAAAAAATAAATCAATATAAAAATAATTTATTTCTCAATATAACTATTGAAAACAGTCACCAAACTTGTTATAAACGGTGAAAAGTAAAAAATTAACCTGAAACTATAGTAAATAAAATTTGTCTTATGTGAGGGATCTCACACTTCAAATCAAAAGTGAGGGATTACATAAATCCCCATTAGAGAGTGCAAAACAGAGTGTGATAGAGAGTGTTCTTAGCACTCCTCAATTTTTGATGATGCATGTATGATGCATATATATTGATAGGCAATGTTTATTATCATATTTAATTATTATTATTATTATTATTATTATTATTATTATTATTATTTTAAATAAAGAAAGTATTTTTTTTAGCATATATCAAGCTGACATATAGATTTTGATACAATTGAGTAGTCCAACTCAATCACCATCATCATAAATGATTGATATATTATTTATTGTATTTTAACTTATATATCTCATAATATATATGTTTTCTCTATCTTGGCATTTGAAAGATAGGTAATAATGACACGATGCCCTATATATTTTTTAAAGGAAAATTTCATTTCTTATACTTAATAAAAATGCCTTCTACAAAAAATACATTATTAATTTTTTTATACAATACTATTCTAATAACTCTTTATTAATTTACCCAAAATACCCATACTATTTATTTTTTTTCAAAACCTAAAAATAATCCTCTCTCTCTCTCTCTCTCTCTCTCTCTCTCTCTCTCTCTCTCTCTCTCTCTCTCTCTCTCTCTCTCTCTCTCTCTCTCTCTCTCTCTCTCTCTCTCTCTCTCTCTCTCTCTCTCTCTCTCTCTCTCAACCCATTAGCCGAGAACCACTTTGCAAAAAAAAAAAAAAACTGCCCAAACTATCGGCTGGGATACCCAGCCAAACGCCATGAAAGACGTCCGCCCAACCTTATCTCATAAGCCCAATAGCCGCCCCTCGCCGTGAAGGACTTTCGCCCAACCTCCCTCTCATTGTGGATCAATGGGTAGAAACATTTTGTTTGAAAGTATTTTGTAAACTTTCTTGTCCCATGTATAGTATATTTTTGTTAGATTTATATGATTATTTTTTTTGGGTGTTTTGATATAAATTTCACTGAAATCGCGAGATCTCGTTGTTTGGAGTATTCTATATGTTCGTATTTTTTTCGATAGATTCTCGATGGGTTCTCGACACCATTGTCTCAAGGTTAGGGATGATCTTTCTCGACGAGTTCTCGATAGGTTCTCGACACTGATGTCCCAAGGTTAGGGAAGACCTTTCTTAACGGGTTATCGATACGTTCTCGAAAGATTCTCGACTCGAATATCCCAAGGTTAGGGAAGACCTTTCTCGAAGGCTCTTTGATAGATTCTCGATTATTTGTCGAAAATATTGAATGATTTTGCATTTCTAACTATTCTTGACATGTTATCTTTGTATTCTTGATTGTTTGTCAATAGTTTTTTGATGGTGTGTATAGTTGTATTTTATAACTTCCTACATGTTCTCGACTGTTTCTCGATGATTGACTAATTATTATTTTTAATGATTATTGATTGTTGTGTTGCAGGTTCTCGATTATTTGTCGACACTATTTCCCAATATTTTAATTTTTTGTTATTCTGATTTAGTTGTTTGTATTCAATCACAGAATCGCTTGTGTTTCTAATTGTTTTGAATGATGGTACTTGTGTTTCTCTTATTACATTTTATATTTAATGATTTATCAATTAAGCTTTTTTTTTAATTAATTAGTATATTTTTACTTCACATTGAACTAAATTAATCTTTTAAGTGGGCAGGTAATGTTACTTAATTTTTAATTATTATTGAGTCAAATTAGCTGATTTGAAGGTCAACAAATGGGCAAAGGATTCTGTATTATCGAAGGGTTATAGATATGTTATCGACAGGTTCTTGATAGTTGAAGTATTGCCAAAAGATTTAAATTTTTTTTTTACTGATTCTAATTTAAATATCGACATATTATATATCGATAGGTTATCAATAAGATTTATCTTTTGGTGGTAGTCGTTAATTTTAGCTATTATCGACGAGTTATCGATATGTTCTCAACAAGTTCTCGATAGTTGAAGCATTGCAAAAGAATTGTAATTTTGTTTTTTAAATTATTATTGCTTGACTATCGATTGATTATCGACGGGTTGTCGATAGGTTATCAATACGAGTTAGAATTATTTTTTTGCTGTGTGGGTTACCATTGTTAGATTATCGATGGATTATCAACAGAATCTTGACATTTTCTTGACAGGTTATAGTTTTTACTAGTTTTGCAAAAAAGTTGGGAGTTTGGTTATTATTAATAGATTATTGACGAAGTTGTCGATATGAATAAATACTCATCAATTAATACAATTTTGTTTTTGATTTTTGTAGTTATACTTTGCTTAATAAATGCTCATCAAACTTCCTTTACTTTTATACATCCAATAAAATCTCTCAACACTCCAAGCAACATCATACAATACAACCAGAAATACAAGCGATCCTGCAATTCAATACAAACACAAATAATAGAATCAGAATAACAAAGATAATAAAAAATTATAATAATGGGAAAGTTTAGACAAATAATCGTGAACCAATCAAGAACCTGCAAAAAAGTAATCAACAATCGTTGAAAATAATAATCATTAAATCATTTAGAAACTGTCGAGAAATCGTCGATAACATGGGGTAAGAAAGTTTGAAAACACAATTATACACACCATCAAAAAATTATTGACAAACAATCGAGAACACAAAGATAACATGTCAAGAATAGTTGGAAATGCAAAACTAATTGAGACATTAGTGTTGAGAACCTTTCGAAAACGTATCGACAACCCGTTGATATAGGTCTTCCCTGACCTTGAGACATTAGTTTCGAGAACCCATCGAGAACGTATCAAGAACCCATCAAGAAAAATACGAATACACAGAATACTCTAAAAAATGAGATTTCACAATTTTAGCAAAATTTATATCAAAAAGGAAACACCAACCATATAGATCTAACGAAAATATACTATACTTTTATAATTATTTAACAAAATGTTTTAAAAAATACTTACCCATTAATCCACCATGAGAGGAAGGTAGAGGAGGGGCGGCGGTTGGGTTGATAAGAGAAGGTTGGACGGGCGCGGAGCTAAGGGAGGAAGGCTTTTTCTTTTTTTTGAAAAAAAAAAGAGAGGTGGTTGATACGAGAGAGAGAGAGAGAGAGAGAGAGAGAGAGAGAGAGAGAGAGAGAGAGAGAGAGAGAGAGAGAGAGAGAGAGAGAGAGAGAGAGAGAGAGAGAGAGAGAGAGAGAGAGATTTGATTTTTTTTTTTAAGTTTTGAAAAACAAAATAAATGGTAAGAGTTTTTTTTTTTTTTTTTGGGTAAAATGAGAAATTATTAGGATAGTATTTCATATAAAAATTAATGAGATATTTTTTGTAATAGGGATATTTATTTAGTATAATAAATATTTTGACACAATAAAATTTAAATCCAATAAATCAATGAAACAAAGCTTCAATCAAATAATTAAAAAAAAAAGATCAACAGAGTGAAAGAGTTTGATAATGCCAATGTCGATATCCACGGTAGAAGCGAATAAAGGAAAAAAAATACCTCAGTGTATATACATTAGGATTCAATGGAGTTTTCATAAAATTTCTTTAAGTAACTAGCGATTTTTTTTTTTTATGAAACACAAAGCTTTATTGAAAACCAAAAGGCTTAACAGCCCAAGTTCATAGTGGCAACAAAGGGTGCCACTTCCCTTGAAGAAAAGAACTTGAAACTGCTACAAGAAGCAGCCCAAGCAGCAAGGTTATGCGCCCCGGAGTTCGACCGACGGGGGATCCAGTGATAGTGGCAACTCGGCATCTGATTAAGAAGGCTGAGAGTGTCATCGAACAGAGCACGAGCTCTCCACTCCGACGAGAAACCAGCAGCCAAGCCCTTCACAACCTGCTGGAAGTCAGAGAAAAGAGAGGCATTATGCCACCCCGACTGCAGAATTCTGTAGCAGCCCCAATGGAACGCCTCCAATTCCGCAGCGAATGGAGAGGAAGCTTTCCTCTTAGCAGTTGCAGTCTCGATCATCACACCCGATCGGTCCAACACCAAGATCGCAATGATGCCAAAATCTCCACGGATCGCCGCATCTACAAAGACATTGACATCAGTCCAATGTCCTCCCCAAATGTCTTCCACCTGTAAAAGAGCCTGCCCTTGCTGCTCCAAAGAAGGAGGCTAAAAAACAGAACAATCGGCCACCATCAAAGAGATATCATGCTGAATTTTATGCACCACGGACTATGCCCTTCATGGAACGCTGAGTTTCTAGCCCTCCACAGCACAAAGCAAAGAGAGATTGCATAAGTAGAGAACTTAGCAATGTCACTCCCGCTCAAAGGGGTACCCCAAGGATTCACCAACCACTTGACCAAATCCAAATTGTCATCAAAAGCCATGGAATCTGAACAAAAACCCCATGGGCCCGATCTCCACACCTGAACGACAAAATCACAGCGAAAGAAAAGATGAAGAGGCGAGTCCTCCCCAGAATTACAGAGCACACATTAAGAACTATTACCGAAAATGCATTGGATCCTACACCCAAACGGGAGGATGTCTCTAGCAAGCCTCCAAAGGAAAATCTTAATCCTCTCAGGACCCGAAACTTTCCAAAGAGCACTCCAAAGTGTCTCAAGAAAACCCCGATCTCGAGTGCGAGCCAAGTATGCCCTTTTAACCGAAAACAAACCATCCGGAGCTGATTTCCAAAAAAGCTCGTCTTTCGCCACCAAAGGAAGCCTAGGAACCTCGAGGGCATCTTTAACCAAGCCAGGTAAAAACCAGGTCTCAAGGGCCTCCCGATTCCAACCGCCACTTTCTGGGGTAAATAAGGAACTAACCCGCACCCCTTTCTCACGGATTCTTGGATTGAAGGAAGCTTCATACCTCTCCCACCCATAACCGGGCAGCCACGGGGAATGCCAAATATCCACCAAATCACCATTCCTAATCATGAAACAAGATTCATCCTGGATAAACTCTCTAGTGGCCATGATACTTCTAGCTCCATAAGACCAAGAGGAAGACTTCGAAGCGCTCCAAAAGGAGCTAGATCTTCTAAAATACTTATCCTTGAACACTTGGCACCACACTGCATTGCTCCCAGCCGCGAGATTCCAACCAAGTTTGGCCACGAGGGCGAAGTTAAGATCCTCGAACTTCTTGAAACTGAGACCACCCCACCGCTTAGGAACACAAATTGAATCCCAGTTTGCCAAAGCTAGAAATCTACTCGAATCATCAGACCCTTTCAACCAGAAACGGCGCACCAACTTATCCAAGGCAGTACAGATACTCTTAGGGATCAGGAAGGAAGACATAGTATAGATAGGGACGTTCAAAGCCACCGATTGAATCAAGGTAGTGCGACCCGCAAGAGATAAGAGCCTAAATTTCCATCCTTCAATACGCCGCGCCATCTTGTCAACCAGAAAGCCAAAATCCCTAACTTTACTCCCCGTCAACAGAATCGGGTTCCCAAGGAACTTATCACTTCGATTAAGATCACGATATCCCAACAAACCCTTGATTTCACCTCTCAGCTCCATACCAACATTATCCGAGAAGACTATAGCAGACTTGTTTGAGTTCACACACTGGCCTGAGTTAGTACAATACTTTTCCAAACATCGTTTGACCTCCAACACATTCTCCTTGTTGGCTTCGCAGAAGATAAAGGTGTCATTAGCATACATGAGGTGGGAGATAGGCAAACCATTCCTTGAATAGGAGAACCCCTTAATGAACCCTTGACGTTCCGAGTTAAGCAGGAGCCGGGAGAGCACTTCACTACACAGGATAAACAGATATGGGGATAAGGGGTCTCCCTGTCTCAGGCCCCTTTCGGGGGAGAATTGCTTAAGGGGGCCACCATTTAGGAGAATCGAGAAGGACACCGAGGACACACACTTAGCAACCAATCGTCTAAAGCCGACCTCAAACCCAAAGGATTCCAGGGACTTGTCAAGGAACCCCCATTCCAACCGATCATACGCTTTTGACATGTCCAATTTCAACCCAACGAACCCCTTACGGCCTCTCAACTTTTTGAAGGAATCCATGATCTCATGAGCAATAATACCATTCTCCGCAATCCATCGCCCCGGGACAAAAGCAGATTGGAAAGGAGAGATAATACCCGGCAGGAGCCTCTTAATACGGTTGGCCAGAAGTTTAGATACAATCTTTTAGGAAAAGTTGCACAAACTAATCGGCCTAAAATCATCAAAACACTGGGCATTACCTCTCTTTGGGATAAGGACAATGAAGGTCTAATTAAGCGCCTTGACGAACTCCCCAGTCTGGAAGAATTGGGTGACCGATCCAATGATATCATCACACACTATATCCCAATGAGCTCTGTAGAAACGGCCCGACATCCCGTCCGGACCAAGGGCCTTTAGCTGACCCATGGACCAAACAACCGCCTTAATCTCCTCAGCCGAAGGAATCCTCATAAGTTCAACATTATCCTCCGGGGACACCACCCGAGGGATGTTCTCAAAGACCTCGCTCTTCAAACCATTATTGTTTGTAGAGAACACCTCCATAAACTTGTTGCGAAAATACTGCCCCACATTCTCCCGGCCTGTCACCCAATCCGATCCATTATCGGAAACTGCACCCACAAAGTTACGCTTCCGGCGGATGACCGTAGAGGCACGAAAGAATCTAGTATTCCGATCCCCATCCTTCAACCACAATTCTCGGGATTTCTGCTTCCAAATCTCTTGATCCCGCTTATGAATCTCTTCCATCTCAAGAAGAATATCAGCTTCAATTCTCAAACTATCCGAAGACGGGGGACGGCCTTGAATCTCACTCAACAACTTTTCTAACAGAGCAAGCTTATCCTTACAAAACCCAAACACTTCTTTGTTCCACTTAGCAAGCTTCCGCCTAGTTTCAGCGAGCCGAACCACAAGCTGATAACTCTTGAAACCCCTAACCTCAATTTCCCACGCCTGGCGGATAACCTCCTTGCATCCAGGATCACGAGTTTTTATGACCCAAAGAATAACTCTATCATCAAAAATACTTCATAAACATTAAAAAGTAATAGAAAAATTCTTCAAACAACTATTGTAAACACAAGTGTATTAATAAAATTATAAGTTAAAAAATAAATAAAATTATACGTTAAAAAATAGAGATCTATACATCCCCACTACCCATCGTGAGCTGATATTTTAATTGAGGTGGTAAATTTTGATTTGTGCCACAAAAAAAATAGCAGAGAAGAGGACAAAATAGATCCCACAATTAAAAAGATATACGATTCTATTATAATATTGTATGCTTTACCAACAATATTATACTTAGTTAAATACCTCACGGTAGGATCATTTTTAAATTCCCAAGAAAGCTTCTTCTATATATACATAGTTATAATTAGTCACTAAAGTAAAAATATATTATATGTATATATATGTCTGCCGATCATACACATAATTGAAAAATTATTATTCATTATGTCAATATTGTCATATAATTTAGTTTCTTTATTATTTTTTTGCTTTGATATTTTTTGTAGATTAATGGCTCGTTTAAGTTTAGCAAGAAAGTAAAAAACAATTATTGTAGTGCAGGATTTAATTATAATTTTAGATATTATTTTAGCAGTGTGTGCTATTGTGAGTGCTTATGCATAGAGAAATTCTAAAAGACGTCTCAATCGACCATTATCTATAATGAGAGTCTACAAACAGTTTGAAAACTTATATGATTTGGTGTATATATATATATGCAAGTGATATCAATTGTGTTTTACAATTAAGAATGGATAGACAAATATTTCAAAGGTTATGTCACATACTCAGTATTAGGGGAAATCTAAGAAAGACACGAAATGTCTCTATCGACGAGATGGTAGAAATGTTTCTATATATTTTAGCGCACCATCATAAGAACCGGGTTGTTTGTTTTAGTTTCAATAGATCACGAAAAACTATAAGCAAATACTTTTATAAGTATTTAAAAGCAATGATTCGCTGCCATAAAGAATTTTTAGAGAACACCTGAGCCAATATTAGCGACCAACAAATATGCGTCGTAGATCTAGTGACAGTACTACTAGTAACCAACAACGTGGTAAGAATAAAAAAACTAAGGTACTGGTTATGGATGATATTTCTACAAATGTTGGTGCATTAGCAGATTCTATATCTAATATTGTCCCGAAGTTTCAAGGAATAATTGATGCAATATGCGATAAGGATGTAGCTGAGATGCAAATAACCAATTTATTCACAGAAATAAGCAAGATTAATGGCCTAACTCTAATCCAATGTGTTCAAGCAACCAACATATTAGTTAAAGAAGTTCCATTGATGCGAGTATTTTACGCAATATCAGATGAGATGAAACTACTATATATCCTTAATATGTTGCAAAATGATGTATAATTTTATAATTACTAGACAGTTGCGTTTCTGGTTATCTTTATGTTTCACATTAGAACATTGTCACGTGGAAATTTTATTTATGGTTTGGTCATATGTGTTTGATTGAATAATATGAGTATGATTTTGTTAACAATATTAAGTTATTTTTTTATGTAATTATTTATGAATTTATTTATTTTTTATATAAATTAATTTATTTAGTAAATAGAAGAAAAATATAATTTTTATGTCAAGGGTAATATGGTTAATTTAAAGCATTCCGACTACCATTCCTTTTTGATTTTATTTAAATAAAATACGGTCTTTTTTATGTTGTAATCTTGTTAATTTGTTGTTGATTTTTTGTTATATGTATGTTATTTTTTGTTATTATTTTGATGTTACTTTTATGTAGTTTTCTTGTTGATTTTATTTTATTTTCGTGTTATTTTTTAGAAAACCGTAAAAATATATAAAAAAAAATATTCTTTGAACGTAAAACGTAAATATTTTACAAAAAATGGTACCTTACGTAATATTATTCCTTTTAATAATGTATTTTATTTTTTATAATTGGCCTCTTAAGATATTATTATGCCTATAAATACTGGAGTAAATATAATACTTTGTATTTTTGTGCCAATTTTTTTTTTTTTTTGGATAAATCAGGCCATTGTATTGCACAAACAATATTTACAAACTAAAGGCACCCATGTCGGACCCAATCAATCTATACATCACATCTTATCTACATTATAGTTCATTGAACCATTTTTTATCTACTTCTTTAGTCTTCTTGGGTGTAAACACAACAATACGTGTTTTGATAGTCCATTTTGTCTCCTCAGTAACCCGGTTATTGGATAATGATTCCCCTTGCCAAGTTATGTTGTTCCTCAGCTTCCAAACACTATAAACCAGTCCAGCTATTGCAGCAGTATATACCTTCTTTCGGAATTTCGAAATCTTGGCCCTTGCAATCCACCTGAGTAAAGTAGCAAGATTCAAAGACACCACATTCCAAGACAGCCACTGTTTTATATCCTTCAACCAATTCACAGCCACATCACATTCGAAAAATAGATGTTGCACCGTTTCAACTTGATCATTACACAGACAGCATAGTTCACTAACTTGTAATCCATGCTTGAGCAATCTATCTTTTGTTTTCAATCTATTTAACATGGCTAACCATAAGATAACACTATGTTTGGGGATATTCAATCTATTCCATACCTCATTGCACCATTTCTGTTTAGTTCCAGGAGGAGAAAAGAGTACATAACCTGCTGCAATTGTGTAATGTCTCTGCTGGAATTCTACTGTATCACACTTCAGCTTCAGCTGTTCTTTGATGGCTACCAGCTTTTTCCAATACCAGCTGGCATGGATAGAGGCTGTGTAGTTCCACCAATCTTGATCCTTAAGGTATACACTATGTATCCATCTTTGCCAGAGGCTGTCCCGCTTGTTAGATATGGCCCAGATGTACTTACAAATAGCTGCTTTATTCCACTCTTCTATCTTTATGATTCCCAAACCTCCTGCTTTTTTTGGTTGACATATGTTTTCCCAAGCTACAGCCTCAGGACCATTAAACATTGCTTGGCCTTTCCACAAAAAGCCCTACACACAGTTTCTATTGCCCTTACCACTTTTTTTGGCAATACCATCATCTGACTCCAATATGCCTGAATTGCTATCAATACAGAGTTAATTAGAGTGATCCGACATGCAAATGAGAGATTTCTTGAACTCCAACTTTTAATTCTAGCCGTCATTTTTTCAACCAACAGCTCACATTCCTTACCTGAAATCTTCCCAGAACAAATAGGTATCCCCAGATAAGTAAATGCCAGAGCTTGTCTAGAGAACCCCGATGCTTTAATCAAGTTCTTCACACTTCCTTCATTCATGTTACTGCAATAAATTGCAGTTTTGCTAGCATTCGGTTGAAGCCCAGAAGTGAAAGAAAAAAGTTTAAGAGCTTGAAGCATATAAGTGATGCTCTGTGTATCTCCATAACAAAAGAGAAGGACATGCAAAAGCCAAATGATTCAATATGTGAGGCACATCTATCATGGAATAGGAAGTCCTTTTTCTCACCTATTTTCTTCATAAGTCTAGATAAGTATTCCATTCCCAAGACAAATAACAGAGGAGACATGGGATCCCCTTGCCTAAGTCCCCTATTAGCTTCAAAGAACCCATGTAAGGATCCATTGAACATAAGAGAGAACCTCGGAGTTGTAATACAATTCATTATTAGCTTAATGAATTCCTTAGGAAAGTGTAAGCCTTCTAGCATCTCTTCGAAGAATCCCCACTCAATAGTATCATAAGCCTTTTGAAGGTCGAGCTTGATCATGCAACTTGGTTTATTGGCTTTCCTACTATAGTGTCTCACCAGGTCCTGACAAATCATAATATTATGCCCTATGAATCTTCCTTTAATAAATCCTCCTTGGGAAGGAGAAATTATTTCAGGAAGAATGTCTCGAATTCTAGAACTCAAAAGCTTTGTTGCAATCTTGTAAATAACATTACAACACGCAATTGGTCTAAAATCTTTGACAGTGTTAGGACATTTTATTTTTGGAACCAAGGTAATAATAGTTGAATTGATTTCTTTGAGAATATTACCTGAATCCAAAAATGATATGACTGCTTCACTTATGTCATCACCAATAGCCTCCCAATTGTCTTGGAAAAAACTACTAGAGAATCCATCAGGACCTGGAGCTTTGCCACTCGGAATACTGAAAGCTGCTGCCTTTACTTCCTCTGTAGTGAATCCCCTAAGGAATAATTGCCATTAATAAATAATTGCCATTAATAAATAATTGCCTAGTTAATAAATAATTTGGACAGTGTGCCAAATTTAACATTACATATATTAACATCTTGTATTAAAGATAGTTAAAGTGTCAAGTATCACAAAACAAATAGTGTCATATTATTATGTCTCACACATTCCATCATGAGGTGATTATGGGGCACCAGATTCATTTTGTGTTGAATACTACAAAATAGCAATGCAAATATGATAGTTTTCTTTTTCTTTTTTAATACTTCACAATTTTTTTTTAAAATAATAATAATAATAATAAAACATAGTTTCGAGAAACATAGACAAACATGCAGAGACTAAATTCCCGATCCTCCAATTGATCGATAGACCATCAAGCATGACCGATAGCTCATCAGGCATTCTTTCTTGATCTCAAATATGTTGGTTGGTTTGGGAAAATTATTGGTCAATGTCACTATCTGTGATAAAAAAGTATTAAGTACAATAAATATACTTGAAAGCTTCTCCTCAACAAATATGACGGTCCCCTCAGGCTCATCATTGCTCTTTACAGTAATCTTTTCAGTATTAGAAGACAATCATTAATTCTATAATTAAATTATGTCCACTTTTTAATCATCCCAGATCAGTTTTGAAAGAATGAATTAAAAGTAAAAATAGAGGAGAAAAAAAGTTGATAGTGGCGCACAGACACAGTTTTGGATGATATTGGAAGGTGGAGAACACTTGAAAGAGCCATATAGCACAGTGTTCTTATTACCGTAGAAGATCGTTCAAGGTAGGTGCAAGGTTTATTTTAGTGCATTGATATTAGGCAATAGTAGTTATGATTGGTTAGTAATATTTTATAAATATTATATTAAATTATAAGACATGATGCTTTTTAGGTTTCGGTTGTTACGTCGTATTGTATTGTATTATATTAAATTGTATTTCATGTAATATTTTTATGGACAGCTATAAATATATAATATTTTAGTATAAATTAAAATTTAATATAGTATTATATAAAAATATAATATACAATACAATACAATAAGAGCTAATAAAACGTACCAAATGAGCCTTTAGTATTTTTCTTACTTTAATGGTCCCCAAAAAGTTTTAGAGATGATAATGGGAAAAATGGTGGAGTAAAATCTTTGGGATGATTTGAGCACTTGAAAAGCTTGAATAGTTCCATGTCAACATACACGTGTACCCTATGCCGTCGGTTCTTATATATAAACCGACGCCATAGGGTCATTTCTTAAACCCAATGTCGTTTACATAATGCAATTTCATATAACCGACTCTAAATGGTATAATACAATTCTATACCTAAAGTTTTTATAAAAAAATCGCCTGTAAATGTCAATTTTCAATAGACGGGTATTTTTACACCTTTTAGCTTCCTTTTTTATAAAATAGGTTGAAAAAAGGGAAGCTAAAGACCCATTTTATATAGTAGTGATTGATGCTAAGGATGAATTATTTTGGAACACTGTCTTTCATAGTTCCTTTTCTGTTAAGAAAACATACTTGGCATGTATTTGCAATCGCTGCTAGAATGCTGGGGAATTGTTAGAGCTCATATTGATGAGTAAGGTCCATGAAACGTTAAAAATTTTCTTGTGGCATCTAGCTAGAGATATTCTACCTTTTGCAGTAGAATTCAATTTTTTTTTGATAATGGTTCTCAATCTGTGTTTTGCAATTCAGGTGAGGATTCCCCTCTTCATTTATTTTTTCATTGCGATATTGCTGTCCACTTTGGGAGATCTGGACCCTGTAGTTTTTTCTCACAATTTTTGTAGTTTAATGATAATAAAGACATGGTGAATTGGCTATTGATCCCCTCTTGTACCCCTTTGATTTTGGAAAGGGATAAAACCTCTTTCTCTGTTTCGTTCTTTGGAGGGCTAGGATCACTACATTCCACGAAGGTTCTCCCCTTCTGTAATGAAGTTAATTTCAGCAAGAAATCTTGGATGATGTTGATGGCTGTTCAATGGGAGATACTGCTAAGGTGCTGCTGGATCCTGAGTAGGGATGCACACGGGGCGGGGAATTAGTGGGGAGTGCTCTTTCCATCCCCGTTAAGGATTTTAATCTCTATCCCCGCCCCATCCCCGCTTATTTCCCATTGGGGACGGGGCGGGATATCCCCTAATGGAGCGAGGATGGGGCGGGGAATCCCCTATTGTAAAAATAAAATTTATTTTAAAAAATTAAATGTATAAAATTATTAAATTACATCATAGATAAAATATTACATATTATTTACTATTCAATATAGTAATTATTATACAAAAATACAACTTCAAAAATTGTAAAAATGATATTAATATACTAAAAATAATACAAACGGATTTATAAATTATAAAATATTAATATAAAATAATTAATAAATTAAACGGGTCTCCGTCGGGGCGGGGAGTGTCATCCCTGTCCCCGCCCCGTTTAACATTCGGGGACAAAATTTGATCCCCGTCCCCGCCCCCTTCCCTATTTAGACGGGCCGTCCCATTAGGCACGGGTCCCCGCGGGGCACCATCCCATAGGGAAAATATGCATCCCTAATCCTGCGACTAGTGTGTTGGATCTTTTTTGAAATTTACCTTGGTATGAATATAATATTTTTGTTGACGCTGCCTTTTAGGGTAACTTCGGGGTTGTTGCAGTGATAATTTGGGATCACGGGTTCAGTGGTGGAGGCTTTTTCGGTTGAAAGGATGGTGATGTCTTCCTTTGAAGCAGAACTGGTGGCAATCCAGCAGGGGTGCTGCAGAATTCTACAGCAAGGTTGGTCGAATGTCTCTATTTTCTCGGATTGCAAATGGCGGTGAAGGGTCTGCTGGCTGGTAAGTCGCCTGTGTGGTTGGCTCGGGGACTGTTTGATGCCACTCTCAACAACCTTTCTAAGATTTATGAGGTGCGGCTATGTTGTTAGCCTAATTCTAGTGCTCATAATTAATTTAGGAGCTTGGGCTGCTTATAATGGTAGTTTTAAGATGTTTTCTGGTATGTATGGAAGTGGCACCCTTTGTTGCCACTGTTAACTTTCGTCTGTAGGGCCTTGTTTTGTTTTCAATAAAAATTGGCTAGGATCTATTAATCAATAAATTGGCTCCTTCTCGAAACTTTAGATCTCTTGGTTTTAAATTTTTAATTGAAACTTTTCTTCCCAAATAATAATAATAAGATTTCTTGTACAGTAAATAATAACAACAATATCTAATTCAATTATTATTACAATTATTTAAATCTACCTAACTTTTCAGAATGTAACAAAGCATTCAATTGGCACATATACAAATGAAAGAATAAACTATTTTTTCTACCTAATATTTCTACACCATTTAAATCTTTCCAGATGTGTACATATATATCTCTCGTGTATATATATATATATGAAAGCATTGTAATTGTTATCACTTTCACGTGGCTAACGCTGTGGAAGATGACATATGACTGATTACTAATTTTTATACTATTTATTAAATTAAATATTATATAGAAGCTGATATTTAATGGCAGTAGTGTGTCGAGCACCAAAAAAGGCACGGACCATGTCTTAACTAATATTATTAGTTTTTATTTCTTGATGGCACTAAACCTTTATCATCTTGTTTTTTTTATATAAAGAAAAAACTTATGATCTCTAACGCAAAATAATAAATTAACACACAAGTACTTTTTATCGTACAAAATACAAAATTCAATAAAATAAAACAAACAAACAAACTTGATAAAAGTCATTTCATTTGTCTCACTATTATAAAATAATTAACCTGAAATTAGAGGACAATTCATTACTGTCTCCATTTCTCTCTCACTATTATATGACTGACTCTTAGCAACGCAAGGTCACATATTATTTTTTAATATATATTTTAAACTCGAAAAGATCTTCACTTTTATTCATATCAATGAAACCACTGAATATTATTTATTATTGGCTCTTACTCTTAGCAAGGAAATAGATAGATCACTATTCTAAAGAAAGTAAATGGCTGACCAAGCTGTTCAATGATTGGTATGAAGAACCGCCTTGTATTAAGCAACTGATTGACTTGTCCTTCAGCTTCAAGGCTCGGCATCTAATCTCTTCTCCTTCATTCTCCTTCATTAATTTTCTAATACTTTGCTCTATCTCACCTCTTTCAAATTTCCCATTTTCAAGTTGAATTCCAACCTTCCAAACACGGCTAACATAGGCAGCATTCACCTTTTGATCTGAGAAACAAGGCATGCAAATCATGGGTACTCCCTCACAAATACTCTCCAACGTAGAATTCCACCCATTATGAGTCCAAAATGCTCCCACGGCTACATGACCCAAAACTTCTTTCTGTGGCGCCCATTTCACTATGTGTCCACGCCCACCCAACTCCTCTACAAACCCTTTTGGTAACGACTCAAGCCACTCCGCACCATTGACCGATGCAGGTCGAACCACCCACAAGAATGGATGCTTGCTATTGGCTAAGCCCCAGGCTATCTCTAAGAACTGGGCTTCTCCTATAACCGCAAGGCTTCCAAAGCTTACGTAAATGACAGATTTGGGCGCTTGAGTATTCAGCCATGAGATTGAGCTTTTGTCTTCAATTAACAAACTACTACTGCTTGAAGAAGAGGTTGAGTTGTATTTGTGAAACGGACCAATTGGGAACATTGGAATATTGAGTTGGTTCTTTAAGGACTCCAACGATGGCTGTTCAAGATCTTCAAATGTATTCCAAATGATTCCAGACGAGGCCTTAGCTGCATTGATGATAGCTTTTAGGAATTCAACAAATTTCTCTTGATTCGGAGTATTCATTGTTGGTATGTC